>NC_142203.1:35028375-35698375 GCF_049639895.1 Pseudopodoces humilis
TTAATTTTGATGTCCCATTTTCCATAAGTAGAAATAGACCATAGCCCAGTTGAGGTTACCTGAATTTTCAGCAGTGTAAATTATTTTGTTGCCTTTTCCTTTTTCACTGTTGCCGTCAATGGTTGTTTATTGCACATGGCAGCAAACACCTTTCAGGATACCTGTGCTCCTCCTAGTCTCCTGATGCGCCTCTCACTCATGATGTGCTATGATTCAATGTCAGGATCAGACTAGATTATGCACTGGTCCTATGTACTTTATTTCCTTTTGGAAAGGTTCTTGGGCAGGGAAGAAATGAAGATGTACATCAAATTCTGTGCTCTGCTGACTCACTGCCACAGTGTGCTCTGTGGAGCATTCATTCCCCATGACGCAGAGAGATCACACTCCCCTCCTGTGAATCGTGGCCAGGGCATTTACGTTGCCACAGAGGGCCACATAAACATTTCAGGACCCAGCTAAAATAAAGACAGACTGGATATCAGTGTGTGTCTGTGGCACTAGGTTTCTCATAATGTGTGGATATTATATGTGTGGATAAAGCTTTTATAGCAGTGGCCCGTCTTCAGAGCTGGTAAGGAGAGGGATACAAGTGAGCAAAGAAACCCTTGACACTGGATGCTGATTTTAAAATCAGCTGTTTTTCTTGTTGAAGGAGTGACCATTAATTAATGCTCCATTTTCCATCCTCCCCCACCTTTATTATTATGAAGGGATCAACACCTAAGAGATATTTAACAACAGAATTACTGTCAGGTTTTTATCACCATGATAATCAGGTTTCTTTTGTCCTAATGAATGTCTAGCTGCAACTACTACTGAAACTGTAGTTTCAGTGCAGTGTATTACACAGCAATAGATCAAGTTGTCCATCACCATAATAGTGAGACAATTTGAAAATAAGATTAGTCTTGTGAATTCTGAAGAACTTGTTTGCTGGGGCGTGCAGTACTCTACAGAAAACAAAATATGTTGCTGTGGTTTTTTTGTGATGAAGGGCTGATTCAACTCCACAGAGACCGTCATGATCTCCTGTTAGTAGTGCAGGAGATGGAAGAGTGCCCTTCTCTCTTGTTTGACAGGCCATCATTTGAGGCTGGGAGTTTTGCCAGCTAGTGACCTAGTGTATCCAGTTTCTAATTTGGGTGAAATGTTATTGAGAAGGTGGTGGCCTGACAACTCTGGCATTTCCTGGGGTTCTCAGATTACTGTGACACCATGAGATTGGTTTTTCAGGCTGAGTCTTACTTGAGTTGAACCATTTTTACTGCTTGTTCTGCTAGGAGTTTACCTGTAACCTGCAGACTGAACTACTTTTTATAATTGTTACTTATCAGTTATTAGTATTGCTATTGAAGATTTTGGGAAGAGTCTTTATGTGCAGATGCCTAGTACCTTACATTCTGAAGAAAGCCTTAGAGGGAGACATTTACCACTGCTTGTCTTCTGGGAGCTCAGACTTTTCTTTCACTTTGAGCAGTACATACAGTGACTTAGATGCTTTTGAAGCATGAGATTCTTCCATCACCTCTTGGAACATGGTTGATGAGTTATATAGGGTCATGAGGGAATGAAATAGATTAGTGTTTCCCTAAAACTAGGTCTAAATGAATGCAATTGCTGTGTTTTGTTTTGTTTCCCCTGAGGATCTCTTGAGAATGGGAAAAGAATGTAGGTGGCCATGCGTTACATCCTTAAAGTAAGGATGTTTTTCATGGTATTCCTTTGGGATCTTCTCTGGGTGTGCCTAAGTCTTCAGATGATGAGCATCACCCTCCCTTCAAAACAGGCTACAAAATAAGGAAAAAAGCTTGTCAGAAATCTGGAAGCAAAGTTTTGTTTTCAAGAGAAGTGGTTGGAATTGGTGGCTGCCAGTCTGAGGCCAGACTCTGTTCCTGGAATTTAAACATATTACAGGGAAGATGATCTTGGGTTCATAACCTGCTTATTGCATTTCTGACTGTAGTAGAAAATACTTAACAGAACAACAAAACATTTTTAACTTAATGTAGACAGCTTTTCTCATTTTTTTATTCCGTTATTATTGCCTATTGTATTGCAAACTCTAGTTTCTTTTATATTTTACATTCTTATGTATTAAAAGTTTTTTTGTTCTGCTTTGAACGTATTTTAAACAGAATTCTTAGTAAGTTTCATTTAGTTCAGAGCAAATATAAAGGATCTTTTATTCTTGTCTTTATTGACCTTTGCTTTAATATAAACCCTGTAGCAAAAGTTAGCACAAATTGGCTCTAGAAAGTTATATATCCAAGTTGCTTGGATAGCCCTACTGATTAGGGTCAAACATCAGGCTTGGAATTCTGATAATTTATCTCAACAAGAGCCATAAGGTTTATCTTTAACTGAGTGAGAAAATGTTATCTTTGACAACAAAGCAAACAAAGTATTAAAGATTTTCCTAAACAAAAAGAATGGAATTATTCCTTGATCTGTTTATGTAATCAAATGAAAATGAATTAATCTCCGTTTTCATATGTTCCTAAGTATTTACAGTTGCATAACAGTGTTAGAAGTAGGATTGTTTTTACTGACTTGTCAAGGCAAAGAACAGTTTTCTTATTCTTTTTGTTTTCTTAAGGACACCCTATGATATGGAAAGGCTGTGATCAAAAGAGATTTCCATTCGGCACCAGACTAAAGTTTGGCTTGCCAAATATCAGAGTTACTTTGCCTTGGAAAGCGGTGCAAGTAATGCTGCACATGTAAGGAACGGTGAGCTATGTCTTCTATTCTTTACTTGGTACAAAAGCTGCATTAATGTGTCCCAACCTGACCAGGCTGTATGACATGACTCAACATTGCTCTGTTTGCTCAGCTAGCTGCTCTGTCTAGTGTGCAAATGAGGCACCACCTGTGCAGGACATGTGTGGATTGCCCTCATTTATCCAGGAGGAAGACCTTTAGAAAGAACACGTTCAACACAAAAACAGGAGCACCTTGTTTCCATCCCTGTTGCCTGGAGGGGTTTCTGCCTCCCCTATCAACAGTGTGTAGTGTCAGTTTTATCTGTCTGTTGCGTTATTCATAAGATGTGCATGCTTCTTCCTGTGGCTGCTGCATTTCATCTTTTGTTGCAGAAGCAACATACAGCCCTAAGCATATTAGCCACATGCTATAATGACTTCAGGCTCTAGAGCCTTAGAAAAAGGATTTCATTTTCTCTAATGATTCACATATTTTTTGCTGGAAAAACACAACTCAAAATACTGTTCTATAAGATATATTTAATTTATTGATTCTTACAAATTCTTATGGAATTTATTAAACTTCTTCCCCTGACCCTGCATCACAGGAGGAAAGCATTGTGTAAGTGTTAGCATGAGTAGACTCTAAACCCACTTTTTTTCTAAACATAAAATTACTTCATGAACATTGCTTCTGAGGTGGATCAAGAGTTTATGAATATTTCAGATCCATATTCTTAAAATTATTGCTACACAAATAAAATTATGGAAATGTTGTTTGTAAAAATCAGAGGTCCTGTGTAAATCTGATGTCTGGTATAACCATCAAAAATTCTGCTGTAGAGCAAAAAAGGATTAGTAACACAACATGTATTCATGGCCATGAGCATCCATTGCATTTTCAGCATGTGACCTGCTGATGGTATGGATTGTTTACGTGCTCCTGACTGGAGCACTTTTGTGGAATAAGACATGTAGACTTAGGGACATAGTTTAGTTTCAGGACTTAGCAGTGCTGGGTTAACAGTTGGACTCAATGACCTTGAAGATCTCTTCTTGCTTTAGTAATTCAGTGATACCATTACATTAGCATTTCTAGAAAAACACATGTGAATATAAAAAAAAAAAGAAAAATATATGTGAATCTTTTGATTTGCCAGTGGTGTGGTACTGGAAAATTATCTGGTTTGTACTGGTGGTGTTGAGCTGAGATCTCAAGCGGTGATACTTGTAGCAGAAGTAAAATATAGGCTTGTATTTTATCTATTTATTTTGTAATGTTTTTTGTTAAATACCACATAAGAGTTGATGATCCTGAAAAAGAATTGATCCTGGAACATGCTCTTAAGTTTAGGTGTTTTAAAAAACAACAAAGATTTCAGTAACAGATTATAGCAACTGATTAGCCAGACTAAAGCTTGGTTTGCAGCTGGGTTGGCCAAAACTCAGATTGAATGAGAGCAGTACTTCTGAATGAAACCAGAATTCTGCTTATGCGTTAGTTACCCAACCTCTAATTTAACCCTTACAGAGGTTTGAAATGAAGTATGTTATCCAGAGGAAAACAGGTTATGGAGAGAAATGATGTGTAGTAGAGCACAACTGTGTTTGCTGGGGTTGGGCCAAGTAAAAAGTAGATGCATGTCAGGACTGATTAGAGAATTCCATGTTGTAAGAGTATGGTATTTTAGGATGATATTGGAAGGATGAGAAAATAATGAAAAGAATGCAGTAGGACAGAGCATTGTTTTGTTTTAATAGATTCTAAGTCTAAAGAAAAACAGAATTGCAGCAGGAATAACTCTTTTTTTCTTTTTTAGTTTTTTAAAGACATGCTTTCAAGTTAGTATAATTTAAACTCGGACTATTTTAAATTATATGGTATAGTATTTATTTGCCTCTTACACGAAAATAACATAGTAGTGGAGATGATGGGGATGGATGGGGGAAATCTGGGGACCATCTGAAAGCAAATGTTAATTTTTTTTTGTAATTATGCATTCTCTGTAATAATAAAAGACTTTACTATTCCTGTATATAAAATGAAAGCAGCTGTCAGAAACAAATGTCTCTTTAAAAGAAGCCATGAGTAGTATTATTCAAAACATACTTTTCATAGGAAAATTAGAAGAACTAGCACTGACCTGTGATTACAATAGAGGTGTTACCTTTGATTTGACATCTGCATTCAATTCTTTAACCATCCTGGGGGATTTTTTTCCTAGCAAATCACTCCTTTTTTAATATTTGTTCCCTAAATACAGGTAACAGCTAACATAAAGCAAAACAAAACAACAAAAATAACCAAAACCAAATACCAAATACTAAAAAATGAAAGCATTTTTATTTATTTATTTAATTACTAAAAAGGCCACATTTAATGCCAGTCATTCCAAAGGGTTGCAACCAAACTAGCCTAAGTTCAGGATTAAAAGTTTCTACAGGTCTTTTTTGCTGAATAGGGAAGCATATTTAATTATCCTAGGAGAAGAGCATGTGTAAATTAGAATATTATGGAAAACAGCAAACTAGAAAACAAGTCAGTTTCTCTTAAATATATTTTTTAATATTTTCTTATTAGCTAGGACAGCCACTGTACTCAATGCTGTCAAGTTTAATGCTTTTAGGATGTTAGCACATGTAATTTTTTTGTTCTATTTTTGTATACTTTGAAGGCTTTGGTCTGTTCCTCTTAACAGAGCAGCTTCTTACATTCACTCATTTGCTGCACTGTTTTTCTTACTATCAGTAGTGTCTCAGTGAGTCCAATATCTAACTGCAACTTTCTGCTCATGATCAGTTGGAAAAAAGGTTTCCCAAATACAACCCATTTATGTTCCTTCTCACTGTAAGTTTGATGGTTTCAGAACGAAATTGCATCAGTAATACAAGGACACAGGATTTTACTTGCCTCTGCTGAGTAAATCCACATGTTTTTTCATTTTATGAATGAAAAAACCTCCAGCTTGTTGAAGGGTTGCAGTGTCAGTCCTTTTGAGCTCTGCACCTCTGTTGCCCCCTTAAGAGAAAATGCTCTCAGTTTCAGAAGCTGTTGCTGGGAGCTGTGCGCCAGGCACAGGTACTGCTCACTGCTGATGTGTGGCCAAAAGCTCGCCCTCTTTTCATGTAGAGTGATTGTGGCATTGTCAAGAACACACCTGCTGCTGCAGCAGAATGGCTGAAACATCCCTGCCAGTAGCTAACTTCAGATACCTTCTTCAGGTAATTTGTCAAGTTGTCACTGAATTTGTAAGTTGTCACTGAAATACAGTTTTCAGTTGTTCTCTGAGCTTGCTGTTTAATGCACCACACAGACAAGGCAGACTGATGCACTGTGGTGGTGCTGCTACAAGTTGTGAATTACAGCACCAGCCAAATACAGCTCTGTCCAAAGTCTGCAGAAAGCAGTGTTTTAAAGGCTGTTTCTTCAAATCTTGTTTCACTCCAAATATTAGAGAGGGCAGAGCGATGAGAAGAAAACAGTATTGGGAACATTTGTCCTTTATTTCCCTAACAACCTTTTATGTGAAATCAAAAACAAGTCTGTAGGGACTGCAATGCTGTTAGCATTATTTCTTAGACCCATTTGAATATCATAGTCCATGTTTCTTTAATAGAGAATTTTGCATCTCATTTTTAAATTAGTATGACTCCTTCTGTGATTTTGGAAACCATCAGCAGAGTTTCCGTCATACACTTACATCCTGCATTCTGCTTTGAAATGTTCCTTTGGCAGGATTTTAAATACAACAGGAAATGGAGTTAGAAGGTACGTTCCTGGAAAACTCTATTATAGCTTGCAAGCTATTTCAGAAATTTAACTGGGTCTGGGAAAAAGGAATTATAAAACTCCTGCAGCCTGCAGGCAGTTGCCAGTATCAACTGAAAAATGAACAACTCAGTATTCTTGGGATATAGCTGTTGAAGTATGATCTGGAAACTTGACAGTATACAAAATGTATATATGATAGTATATTTTATGTATTTGTATATATGATATCCTAATGTATATATGATAGTGTACAAACATCTGTGTCTTCGTTTTAAATGCTATCTGAGGTGGAGGTAAAAACATATTTATGATCCCCCATGT
The DNA here is from genome assembly GCF_049639895.1 of Pseudopodoces humilis. Taxonomy (NCBI): domain Eukaryota; kingdom Metazoa; phylum Chordata; class Aves; order Passeriformes; family Paridae; genus Pseudopodoces; species Pseudopodoces humilis. The sequence goes on from NC_142203.1 coordinate 35,035,174, forward strand.
ATAAAACAATTCTAAAATATGTTGAAAAATGTTGTTGAAACTGAACTGCTATGGAATTCATGATATATTCATGATAAATCATGATTTACTAAAATGTTTTCTTAAATGAAAATATCAACCTGATTTTGAAATCATTTTATGAAAGCAAAGTGTGTTGTTTTTTCATACAGTGTTCATTTACATAATTTCTTTTGGTGGTGCAAAACTAATTAGATATGCTTGGTTTAGGAACTTAACAAAAATTGTTTTCTTTCATGATGTAACTTTTTGTTTTAAGTAGAGATTCTGTCATTGGAAAAGCTTCAATAAGATGTTCGCACACAAAATATTTACTGTTTTAGAATATTTTTATTTTTCTTAATTTTTCAGATTCTTCTTTTCAAAATATCAAACTGTTTTCTTCCAAGTACATCTACCTATCACATTTTCCATGTAAGATCATTTCTTACTCATTTTACATGTAAGATCATTTTCTTACATTTCCATGGAAGATCATAACAATATTTTTACCTCCACATTGTTCATAACTGAGAAGATATGTCAGCATGATGCAAATATTTCATCATGTATGTAATAAAATCAATATGTAATAAAACCCCCTTCAACCGCCCTTCAATTTTTTATATGACCATTTCTCTCTGAATACCTGTGGACTAAACCGTAAATACCAAAAGTTTGCTTGTCTGAGTTGATCCCCATAGAGTTGATCATTCCTGCACCTAGTAAAAATCACACAAATTTTTGCCAGTTTGTGGTGTGTGGTTTGTGAGTATTGACTTTTCAAAATTTTTCAGTTTTTCCCGCCCAACCCAGAAGACCAGCTTAGGACTGAAGTGCTAAGAGCTCCAGAAAATTGAGACCTACAGCATACACTTTCAACTCATTTTCTTTTCAGTTTGAGAGAAACTTTGAATTGCAGTTGTGAAAAGCTGAATGGGTTGAGTTTGATCAAGAATTAACTGTACATGTCTGAAAGCAGAGAAAAAACATTGTTGGAAGTGGGTTGTGGGGGGTGGTGACTTTCTGTTTTCTCTCAGTCTCATCACTTTCTATTCCGTGAATGTGGGCACTTCTGGATGATGGTGTCCTGGTAAAATTGTAAACATTACTTTGTCTGCAGGATTTGCAGGAGAAAGAGAGTGAGTATCTGTGTGGGTGACCTAGAAGTTGTACAGCTCAACACATGAAGCTGGCACATGTAGGATGTTGATAAGCTCACACAGATAAAAAAACTACGGCCCCCGGCCTATCTCTTGGGTGTTTCTCCTTAGATAGTAACTTGAACTCCCTATTTCACATCTTTTGTAAACTACGGGAAACTGGCTTGGTTCATGGCAGTTTTACTGCCATGTGACAATGCTGGGTTACAGGCAACAGTTGTAAACTTTCTAAGACTCTGATAACTGTGTTATCACAGCTGTGAATTTAGGGTGCAAGTACTGCATTTGTTTTTTGTAATACGATTTGTGCAAGAGTGTGATTTTGCAAGCAGAAGATGGACAGAGAAGGAACAGGCATTGCACTTCAAAATTAAAGCACAAAATTTTCAGGAAAAAGAAATACAATGGGACGCCCTTCCCCCCCACAACAAAATACCCCAAACCCTCAAACTCCCCCAGCCATATTTTCTGGGCTTAGATATGATGTTGGTTAGTCTTCATTTTTTAAATTGATGTAAAGAATTTCTAAAAGAGAAGATAACATGAGTCCTTCTTTTAAGAAAGAGTTGATAGGGGTTGAAAGGGCTTGATAGGGTTTTTTTCCTTCGGTTGGTTTTTTTTTCCAACAATGCATTTATGTTTTCCATTATTGCACTAGAAGTGACTTTTTTGGCCCAGTCATAGATTTCTAAGTGTGTTCCTCACTGCCAACAATCAGGACTTCTCTCTTCCGCCAAATGAATCATTAAGGCAGTAAAAAAAACCCATCCAACCTTTCTTTGCTTCTAATCCATCAATTTCTCAACAAATAAGGGTAAAAACAGATTAAAATGCAATTGTAATATTTCTTTCCCAGTTGACCAAGGATTTGAAAAGGCAGCAGACAAAAATTTATGACAAGAAATAGCAAAACAGACTGTTATTACTGAACAGTTCTTTTTTCAGAAACAGTTATAGTAATATGTAAGAAGTAGGATGGGAGAATTAAAAAATTAGGGGTGTTCAAGGGTGTTTCTGTCCTGATAATTTTTGAGAATGACTCTTCAGCAATTTTTGTTTCAGACTTGCCAGTTTTAGCCATTGCTCTCTTATGCTTTTAATCCAGCATTTCACCTGTCTATTGTAAACAAAAATTTTTATGCATTTGGTCTGGTGTAGTGATGTTTCAACTGATGATTGTTGATAAATCTGATCAGGGTAAGTCTCAGCCTTTAAGTAGAACTTAGTGAGGGGTAACATATGGTAGTGAAATATTGAAGCTAATGGTCACCCTCACTTTGTGGCTCTCATAATTTCTGTAGTGTTTCTGCTAAATGTTTTCTACAGCATTCCCTTAAAAGATAAAATCATATTTATAATTATATGTATATAATGTAATATGCAATGGTTTATATTCATGGGTGAGAGTGGGTGAAATCTGACTTCTTCAGATCTTGATGTGTTAGTCTGCTAATGCTTTGTTAGCCTAGTGAGTTATCGAAGACTGTTCACTGGCATCTCCTCACTTTTTCCAACTTTACACTTCTGGGCTGTGTAATATCACTTTTGTGCAAGTAACCAACGTATGAATCCTTCTTCTACTGACAGACTATGAAATTAAAGGAGACTAAAGAGCTGGAGCTATAAGTTGGTGCTCTGCGTTTTGGACCAAGCATACACCAAACAGTGTGTCCTGCCAAATAATAAATGCTGAAAAAGACTCATGGAATTCTGCTCAGCAGCAAAACCTTCATCAGTGATCCCACAATGCAAATAATTCATAATACAAATTGGACAGAGGTGGAGAAGACAGTTCTACTTCTCACTGTGTAGTCTAGCCCTGCACCTCCCTCATCTTGAAAAATATCTATTGGTAAAGCATTGTCACTTTGAAAAAATGAATTGAGATTTAAAGTGCCCACTTTGTCTTATTTTAGGCTTCTATAAATCACTGCGGCTGTATATAAATGGACAAGTTGCTTTGAGATGGATTGGTCTAGAAGGATTTTCATAAATTTAGTAGCACTTGCAAATTTTTGTAAATTAGAACTGAAATTTGAAAGAAATATTCTTGCTTAAAATTTTGAATATTCTCAAATAATGAGAATATTCTCATAATGCAGTGTTAATTTCTGGGACTAAAGGTGTGTTTCAGTTAGTAGTGTAGATGGCAGAGTTAAAAGATTTTAATTCCTGACACTGCATGTTCTGGAATATTATGTTCATTTGGATGATTTCAGAATAGACTTGCTGCTGCACCAAGTTTCCTCAGAGTAATTATGACTTTCTTTGTTGCATTTGTGCCCTGAAACGTTAGCATGTTTTTAGTTCGCATTTGTGATGGTTTTCACAGCAGAAATGTTGTTGGCCCACCTTTTCACATGTCCATTGCAATTTTCTTCTTCAGCTTGGGTTACCTATGAATGTAAAATAAATGGAATGTCAGAAAGTAGGAAAAGATGGCTTGTATACTGCATTTGGTATAGCCCAGGCAATGTAGTCCCTGGGGAACAAGGAATAATCTCTTTAATGTAATTTTAAGTGGCATCTCTGGTCTTACTACTTTAGAAGACAAAATGAAAGTCAATTTGTCAGAGGTGATTTATAGTCTGAGCTCTTTTAGAAAGCAATTACTCCGTGGAGCGTGTGGCTAAAGAGCAGGGCCGTGATGATGATGTGCTGAGGACGCTTTTTGACGTGGCTTGAGGCAGCTGTGCTCTAGTGCATAAATTTTGGTTCCGCAATTCCACTTTTGCTCTTGTTGAGAAGAAGTATTTTTATTTGATTAGGGAAAAAACCCCATGAATGTCAATGGAAACTTTGTAGATCCTGTTCAGAATGCAGAGAGCATTTCTCCAATAAACTCTTAACAGACTGAGTTCCTTATTACCTTAGCAGATTTTAATTATCTCAGGATTAGGAAGGTAACTAAATTAATTTGTGCAACAGACACTTTCTTCTTTTACAGAGAGCTCTTTCAATATGTATGGGGAGGGACAACATAAACTTTCATTCATCTCTGGATGTATTTGAGATGGCTGTCATATTTTATTTTACTCCAGAAAATAAAAAATAGAGGTGAACTACTTGAAATAGTTCAGATATAGTTGATATTAACTGAAACTTTCCCAGTGCCTAAATTAATGCAATAGGGGCAGGAACACACTAACATGAACAGGGAGAAGTTGGGACTGCATGGAAGCATAGGAATGTATGCTAGTTTATATATTAATCTTTCCATATAAACAAAGAATGTTGGTATTTTAAAGTGTCTGCTTTCCTGATAAGGAAGCATGGTGATTCTGTTCTTGATTCTGTACAGTATCACACACCCAAAAAGTCCAGCATGTGGATGTTGAATTATTGCAAAGCTGGTATGCTTTATCATGAATGCTTGTGCTGGGAAAAAAGCCCCACTGGTATGCTCAAGTAAGTCTGTATAGGACTTTTTAGAACAGCAGATTTACACTAAGATATGAAAACCCTAAATAGGTGTTCACATTTTTAAAGGTACTAAATGCCTGATAGGGTAAAACTAATTACATGTGTGACATTTGTTGACCTAAATTGTAATTTTAAATGTCATATCGAAAATGCATTCTATGAGAGTGACTGTGTAGCAAATTTGACTGCATTGTGTGATATCCTAATTGTTAATTCTGTGTGATATTTCTTTTGCCAGTTTTTGTTCATGTATTTCGAAGGTAAGAAACCTGCTTAAAAGCAGCAAGTACAGCAAGCTGGTGCGTTCAAATATTCCACTGAAAATAATACAAGTGAGTGCTCAACAAGCTTGGTGGCCACAGATTTGGCTGTTGCTTGGATAAATATTTTTCCCCAGGTGCACCAAATATTATGCAGACCAACACCAGCTTTCATTTAAAGTCTGCTTTGTAAACTATAGCCAGAAGCAGTTCCATGCTGCATGAAATAATGCACTCCAGACTGGTCAGAGAAAAAAAACCCCAAGCCAACCAACTAACCAACCAACCAACAAACAAAAAAATTCCAAAAACCAACCAACCAACCAAGCAAACAACCAAGCAAACAACCAACCAAGAAAACCCACCACCACACAAAAATCACCAAATAAAAACCCCAAATAAACAAAAAAACCCATCAAAAGCCCCCATACACGACCAAAGGGTTTATCGAACCTGTAATTTCAATGTGGAATGTATTATTCAGAAGTCTTATAACTAAATAACTAAACCTATTTTTGATTGTGAGATTGAAGTCTCAGAAACTGTCTCCCTGCTAGTTAAGCAAAGAAGCTACTAGCTACAAACCAGACATGACATGAGAGACTAAAAATGGAATCTCAGTGTGATGATTGTGGACTTTCACTGGTAGCAGCAGTTACTGCTACTTATAGGGGGAATGAAGCACTTGTGTGTTTTGCAGGGTCTGCCCCGTGCCCTTGGTGCATCAACTTGGTGCAATCCACTTATTCTGTCCACCTAGGCCTTTGTGTGTGATCCTCCCATTCCTCCACATTAAGGGAACTTCCTGTGCCCTTAGTTTATCCTTATTGGTGAGTTTTTGTCTCTGGTGTCTTTCCCTTTGAACTTCAGCAGTTTGGGCTACATTCTTACCATAACTAAAGAGGATCTCTTTGAATCTTGGACACCAGTCTGCAGTTTACTGGGGAGCTTTCTTCCATGGCTCTAGCCTGTGCTGCAGTAGCACGATGTGGAGGAGGAACATGTGGCAAGGCATGTCCCCAGGCTTAGCTTTGATGTGGCCAGCCTCTTGGGAGTGAGAAGAGAGGTTGCAGATACATAGACAGGACCGCTGATACTTCATTTGTCATCAGGGCCAAAAAACTGTCCCTGGCCTTTCCTGTTCAGAAAGATCCAACATCTTCAGTTAGAATACATTGGGTACACCCTATTTGTGTTTCCAGAGACTTCCAAATTTCAGCTCTCAAATTTCTTCTCTATGCTGTCTCCTCTTTGTGTATAGCAACACTTTGTGCCTTCCTCCTGAAAATGTCCTAACTCCATAGTTTGTCACACTATTGCTCCATGTCTTTCTTACGACTCACGTTCATCTGTCCCTACTTCTTTGCACACCAAGTCTGTTGGTGTATCCTCTCACTTTGCTCTGCTGAAACCGTGTTCTCCCTCTTCCACCGTGTTCTGAATCCTAAGAGGTGAGTCATTTGGGTTACTGCAATATTCAGTTCCTCTAGAACATGAGTGGAGGTGGACTCCTGCTTCAACCTGCTCCACTGCAGTGGGTTAAACTACAGGCAGCCTATTCACATCTTGGAAAGCAGCTGTGTCAGTAGAGAACAGTCCTGCTGCAGTTTAGCTGTGCTCTGTGTCTAACAAGTAAACCAAGTTAAAGCCACAGTTTACTGTGCCAGTTCTTGGACTTGGCAGCGGGTGACAATACTGACTGTAGTCTGAGGATGCTGCTCCTACTCTTCACTTACATCTGTATTACATGTGTCACACAAGGAGTGAAGGAGGTATACTGTACCTTCCTGGTGTCAGTCCCAATATCTTAATTTGTAACCAACTTATTTGGCATATTGAGGTACTGGTCAAAACAAGAAAACGTTTTTCTCTGGGAGCAGCTGTGTGTATTGCAGTAAAAGTCAAGATAATTTTAAAACTGAATAGCTACATTGTAGGCAATCTTGTTAAACAAAATAAACATGATTGTGGGTTTCTTTAATTAACTTCTTTTAGTGATACTAAGTGCAAATGTGAGGAAAAAACAAATTTTCATTTGTCAGTACTTTAGTGGTTTATTATCTACAGTTGCAATTGAGAAGTCACATATCTAGCTTTTTGCCTCTGAAGTTAACCCCTTTATTTTCATGTGTTTGCTTGAACAGGATTTATGCCTGATTAAGTTACTGTCTTTTATCATAATTAAAGAAGAATGTTGTGGAGGGAGAACTAAAACCTCTGTTCAATGGAAAACAGATTGTTGTGCCTGCAGTGAAACAAAAGGGACCCTGTCACACAAAATGGCTTTTTTTCCCCTCCGTCAGAATAATCAGCAGTCAGAAAGATTTATCTGCTGTGAGAATGATTCAACTGTCCAGACTAAGGGTGTGCGGGGGGAGGAAACATGTTTAAGCTTTTCAGAAAGGAAGCAACGTGCTTCAGAGTTTGCCTAAGATCACAAGAATGGCAGCTTTAGCAACAGTGCTCATAATCTGTATTTGTAAACTATATCGCCTGTTTGCAGTTCATGCCAAGAATGGATTAGTAGATTTTAACAATCTCTCTCTTCAGGACTGTAAGTGTATTACTGTATACAGTGTGCCCTTGATTTATAAAAGGTTTCTTCTTGTGGTGCCTTAGAGTCTCATTTTGAACAGCATAGCGTGCTTGGAGAATTTTTTATTTTTTAATATATACCCCTGGCAGAGAAAACTCCACTGTTGCTGTCAGCTTTCACCTATTTGAAGTTACTTTCAGGCAGTAACACACTGGATAAAATTTTTTAAGAGAACATTAAAAAGTGAAGAAAAAATGTAAGCCAATAGCTGCTGGGTTATTCCGTCTGTCTAGCAAAATAGTGTATTCTGACAAACTATAATAGAACTTTTGTGGTTGATTATATTTTTTTTGGTAATTTAAAAAAATCTTGTGTCCTGCTGATTTTAAAAGTTTGAAATAAGTTTTTAACTTATTTAAAGTTTGAAATAATTTCTATCAAAGAAAAACTGTTTTCAAGTATCAAATCAAGGAAGAGCTGAGTGAATTACAGATTCTGAAGTCTTTCTGTATGCACATTTGGCTGCATTCTTTGTACTTAACCCTATCTGGAAATTGAAACAGAAATAAATAGATCTCTTATACATTTTCTCTCTTTATATGTACCAATAGTGTTTGATGCATTTTGGCCCAGGCCATACAGTTATGTTTATATCAGGTCTTTATCAACTCCTAATGCTGTGAGGACAACTATGCAGTATTTGTCTACACAGTATGAGTTAATTTACCATTAGAAATTACAGATTGTGCACATTATATACATTTTATATATATATATATATATATATATATATATATATATATATATATATATATATATATATATATATACACAAGAGCATATTGCAAACATAACCTTATAATTCCCCTAAGAAATAATAACCTCTGCTTCTACTCATGAATGTGCAAATCTGGATTGTGATGTGGGCATTTTTGAAACTCTGAAGTACAAGTAGTACAAGGCTAATTGTGAGGACCACTGTTGATACTTTTTCTTGGTTATTCCCCTTTGTACTCTGTTATAGGTGTTTGGTACACATCTGACAGCAGGATATTCCAGTTCATAATTCATTTACAGATCAGAAAGTTTTTAGAAAAAAAACTTTCTGTGGGTGAGACAGATTAGATACCATTTTTTCAGTATTTTTGAAGCTTTATCTTTGGCTTCAGAGGGAAGATTTTGGTACATTCCATCTTTTATTCCAGTAGCAGGAGTAGCAAATTATTAGTAGTTTATATTATTTGTTTCTGAGAGCATATGTGGCTGAGTCTTGTTTGGATGCATGATGGACTGATGTGGTTGAACATGTAATGATTTAACTCATCTGCCATCTTACATCCTGGAAGTTTAAAATCAGAGATGGTTCTTTCTTCCTCAAGCAATAACACCCTACACTTGTAATTCTGTCATCCACTTGAGCTGATTTTATCTTCCTTATGGTTCATCTTTCACCTGGCTTCCTGACAATTACAGAAGCAATTACAGTATCTGCTATGCTGATGGTGGTGATAGATTTTCTGTAACTATGTCAGCATTTTGCTCATCTTCGTTCTTGATTTTTATACAGGGAGGAAGTACTTCAGTTTTATAACAAGTTTACAGAGCAAGAAAGTAAACTGAACAGATTCCTTTGGAAATCATTAAGGCAATAACCCTGGAATGAAGTGATGCCTCTTATGAAGTTGCCCAGAATGGAACCGTAATCAGTATCAAAATGGGAAGATTTAAACAACCTGTTCTTAAGTTCCAACATTTTAAAATGTTGTTGCATTTATTTATTGTTTTTCTTGTTAACTTGCTCTTTAAGGATTTACAGATCTGAACGGTCATTAGATTTTTGTAAGAGTTCTGTTATTAAAGAATACTTGTTCTTTCCCCATCACATGCAGAATTTTAATATCCGTACTAAACTTTCATTAATGGAGAGTGACAGATGATAAGTCAACATTAGTTCTCAATTTGACTGAAAGACTCAGTGATATTGACAGCATTCAATGATATCAATAACATTATTTTAAAGCTCATCTGTTCCACATTTACCAGAGAGTTTATGTACTATTTGTGAGATATTAAGTTGTGAGTTGCAATAGAAATATGTATGCTTCTCTTTATGAATTAATTGAAACGTAGATCTCCACTGACATCAGAGGAACTCTGAGCCACAAAGGGCTACTCTGATCATATAGGGATATAACTGGTAGTAATTGTTCAGCAACAAAAGATAATATCCTGCTGGTGTTTGAATTGAGGGTTCAGGATTTCTTTTTAACTGTTTTTTCAGTCACTGTTGTGATCCAGTGCAATAAAGTAAGTCAGATTTGGGAGGACAAAACTTTTCCGGCTTATCTTTAGCACAATGTGTAAACACAGAAATTGCCCAAATGAAAGGAAAAAAACAAAAAGAGAGAGCCTGATTTTGTTTTGGGGTAGGTCAGAAGATAACTGGCCTCTTTGGCTTGCAGTTCAGGGGTATTTGGCATAGAAATGAGGTAATTGGAATTTCATTTGGACTTGCCATAATAAGCATGGAAAGATTGCTATCCTATTAAACCTTTTCCTGGGAGGAGAATGAGTTTCTGGAAGGAGGTGGAGAGAAAATTAAACCTTTTTCCCTCTTTTGCTCCTCCTGTATCTCTTATCAACTGTTTTCCAGTCTCAAGCAAATTGATTCCTTTGTGAAGAAAGAGAGTAAGATTGCTTTCTTCCCCAAGATGTCCTGCTAGTGACTTAGGGGTATGTTTTCTCTCCTATGGGCCATGGGATTCTACAGCTCACCATTAACCTAAATGTCAGCTGCTCATCACCAGAAGTGGAAAAACTGCACGATGGTTCACTCACAATGTCTTTGCTGGCTCTTTGCTGCAGAGAAGGGAATTGCTTCTGGTGAGAGATAATTGGCTTCAGCCCCTGCCCAGCTTTGAGGGGCTACAGAAGCCAAGGCTAGACAAGCCTGAGTAATAGAGGTGAGGCACAATGTTAGCATTGGTGGCCATGCATAGCAGCATTGCTGCCTGACAGCAACAATAATGTGGTTGTACATGGTTCTAGAATTGGGCAGAGTTTGGCTGAAGAATGTGGGGGTTCAAGGTTGGATTTCTTGTGTGTGTTTACGCTGGCATCATTCTTTTATGGCATAATCACTGTAATGGTAGTAGCTTAGTAACCTTCATCTTCACCACATTAGAAGATGAGACATCTCCATATGTAATGGATGGTAAATATAGAGATGATTTTAAAAAATCCCAGCTTTGCTTATTTTTGCAATGGATACCCAGTCTGCAGAGTTAATTTTTTGATTTAGAAGGGAATTGTGCTTTTTAACTGTCTAGCACAGATCCTGTGGTTTGGAGATTTGTAGTTTGAGATACATCATGCTATCAGATGTAAGCAGACAAAATGATAAGTAATGGATTCATCTTGGGGGAGGAAAGAGAGTATATAATCATTTCAGGGTTACCCACTCTGCAGAAAGCAATTATTTTAATGTTTATTAAGTGCTCATGACAGTGAGATAATTAGCCACTTCAACAAATTAGATGGGTTGAAAATCTGGGCTAAAAGCCAGTAACTTGAAACAAAGCAAAGCAAAATTATTACTTCCATGTAACACCCACACATTTATGGACACCCCTCCCTTCTGGGTGAATAATAGAATTTTCCTACTGAACATTTTCTTACTGATGAATTAGATCTGTACTGAAATTCTTCTACTGGCAGTAATTTTAAAGTGAATGAATGTAGCTTGCTCATCATATGAGAATAATAAGTTTTTTGAGGGGGGAAGGGTTTCCTGTCCTCAGATTCATGGAAGGTTTGTATTTCAATCTGCATTTCTTAGAAATAGATATGCTTCAGTGAAGTGTTTTCAGATTGAGATCCATGTTCTTTTAAAAAAAAATCTTACTGGTTTCCAAAGAAAACTCTTGGAAAGCATTATAAAAGATATGTCAGCAACTGAGAGAAATTAATTGTATGAAAAACAGTGAATGGTAGGTGTCAGGTCACGTGCTTCCTGTTCTGTCTGTCCACCAGACTGTTGTGGAATGTGCCATCATGTAGCTGGACCACCCATTGATCAATTAGACATGAAGAAAATGTACTTGGGAGTACAAAAAGCATATGGATTTCTTCATGTTTGGATCACTTAGAAGTTTCGTAAGGTTAAGTAGCAGCATAGTAGAAACACCAATTTTTTTTATTTTTCTTTTACGACTGTTGTTGTATTTTGCTGTTATTATGGGAAGTACAGAAGTATTAAGTAGATTGTGGAGGAATCTGATGTACAAAACAGGTAACTTTGATAGATTAGTCCTGTTGAAAGAGAACTTCTATAACAGGAAGATAGGACAGAACTTAAACAGACTCAGGGTGAACTTATTTTCTGGGGCCATGATGCCTCTATAATAATCATGGAATCTTTGCTATGGTAGTAAAAGTTAATTTTTTCAAAGTTTTCAAGACTTTTGGGGAGGCAACCAAAACACCAGAGTGATGGTTGTTAATGTAAGTGCAGGTTAAGTAGCTTTAGATACTATTATTTTCCTATTTAATTATATAACTCAATGTTGCAAATTTATAATCACTTATATAGAAGACAATCACAGTTATTTAATTTCTATTGTACTACTGTTGGTTGTATTATCTTGGTGTATAATTTTCTTTGTCAGTGGAGAAATTCTGCATTAAAGACTCTAATATTCCACCTTTGCATTTTTAATAAGAGGAGACTAAGTGTGTTTTCACTTTTCTCTAGTCTGTGCAAGCCTGCAGTTTAAGACTCAATGTTTTTTCTGAAAATTGATTCATGTACTTAAGCATTTTTTCTAGTATATTCACCCATCTTCTTCTAGCTTCACCTCTTTTCTGCTGCAAAGATGAGCAGAGAATTTAGAAAACTAAATTCTGGAATTACTGTGCTCATTTAGCTCCGCCTTCCTGTCCCAGATTAAATCAGCTTCTGGACTGTGACCAGAATTTACTTTCATCTCTTTCCTGTGACAATTCAGGCCTAATCTAGGCTCAGTGGGTGTCTACAGGTGACAAATGCATATTAGTTTTGCTCTTTTAGTTAGTGAGATGGAACGGAAAAGACAACAGATTATTGCTTATTGACAGCACCTCTTTTACTGTTGTTAAAGCCAAATTCAAGCATGGTAAATCACGAAAGACTGTACAAGAAATGTCACTGTCTTCAAACATAAGGAAGATAGATTCCACGTTGTTCTTACTGTTTTAAAGTGCTTCATGACTCTTCAGGGAGAATGAAAGACACTTTTACTGATTTGTTTGTTTATGTCCTTTAAATTAAAGTGATATATTGGTGTGCTTTCCTCCAGGACCTGGGAAATGGTGTCTCAGACCTGTGAGTTCCATAGGTCCCTCAAATTATCCATAGTTCAGCCCTACTCTGTTACCTTCCTTTTCCTGCCTTTACTGCCTTTTCCCTTGCCCATTATATGATTACTTTATGTCCAGCAATTTTTTTGCCTGTATATTTTCTCTGTCTTCCATCAATTTCAAGAAAAACATACGTAGCTGTTTCATTTCTTTCAAGCATGTACCTGGAAAGAGAAGGTTAGCATAATAACTAGCTAGGATTTTTCTAGGAAGGAACTTCTAAAATGTTAGGAACATAAACACCTTTTAAAATAAAATTTTAAAAGTATTGTCAGTTCTTTGCAGATATTTCAGTTGTAGGATAAAAACTACAAAGAAGTAATTAAAGGTTTAGGAAAAATGAAAGTTTAAAACAGATAAGAAGTGATGCTGTTCAGGCTCATGTTCTAATCAGTCTCTGTGTACTTCAAAGCAAGCCCTGACAATCTCCAGAGAAGAAACTGTGTGTTCCTTTGCTCACCTGTCCACAGAATAGCATATCCTCTTCTAGATTCTAATCCAAATCCTCTAGGCTGCAAATTGTCTTGATTTCATCTTCTTGCTCATATAACAGAAATTAAAATAGATGCTCTCTTGTCTTCTTTATAGCAACCTTTTTGACATTGGACAAATGCTTACCTATGTCTTTTTTATGCTTAAACCATGCATTTATTTTTTTTTTAAGAGTCATGTTTCCTGTTTGCTTTTGGAGCTGGCGGGTGATTATGGCTTTTTCAGTGATGCCCAAAGTTGGACAAGGAGCTTGGCACTTAATCAGGAGAGTAATTATTTCCAGTTCTCACAAGCATCTAGTAGAACAAAGTAATCCACCCAGATACCCCACTATGATAACTTAGTAAAATTTATTGGGTTTTTCAAATCTTAAGCATTTACAGCCTACCTTTCTGGTTTCTGCAGCAGCCTGAATTACTCTTTGGGCAGACAGTTTTTCAGTTTGCTGTAAGTCCATCTAACTTACCTTTCTGCTTGTGTTCCGATTGCCTGTTTTGAAGAGAAGGTCAAAAGTTGTGCTACTAAAGATATATTGCATGACTGCCACTCAGACATGCCTTCTGTTTTCTGACAGCCCCATAACCCTCTAAAGAGGCAGCTGCTGCTCTTCTCACCTTGTACACACACACACACATGGTCCTGCCTTGTGAGGACATCATCCATGAGGTGGGAACCTGGGAACACTGCCCTCATCTGTTGGGCCCTTAAGGAAGAATCTGGTGGGATAGGGCATGACAGGTTAGATACAGATAACGATCTGAAAATAACTTAAATTTGTATAGCATTTGCTTATCCAAGCTTTTGATCATATTCCTTAGTTCAGAACACAGGTCACAATTAGTTTTTGTGACATGACTTAAACTGATTAAGAAATTTACTGTTTGAGAAAGCAACTTCTGACTTTATTCTTATGTTTGTTTTCTTTCCCACTTAACTAAGGACCTTAGTTTTTATATTTTCTTTGACATACTATTTATAGAGAACATGTTTTTACTGTCTTTTTGTATCCATGCTGACTCTAGCCCATTGTATGCTTTGGCCTTTCTGATTTTACCCATATGTGTTTATGTAATTTGTCTATACTATGACTAATCATTCATCACAGGCTCTTATTTCTGAACTCAAAAAAATTATTCCTTTTATATTTCCTGATTATAAAGAGGCCCTTACATAGCTGCATTAGTCCCATACTGTGATTCTTGTTCTTTCCATTTTGAGACTAATTCTGTCTTCTTTTTGTTCAAGATTTTCATCAACAGGCACTTACCAGTATCCTTAGAATGTTGTATGTGTTTCTGAATACAGCATTCCTTATTGTAACAGTTTTGGAGGTTGGTTTAGGGTTTGGGTTATTTAATTTTTTTAAAAAAAAATTCAAGAAAAGTTTAATATATCTGTCAATCTTGGTTTTTTGCCTCATTTTATGACCACTAGTTTGACTTGTGTTTCTTGACTCATCTCTTTTTTACTCAGATTTAAGTCAACCTCACCTGAGAAATCTCCTCAAAAATGATGTTTGATTATATGTATATTCTTTTTTGTCTGTTTTCTTCCTCACCCATGCATTTCTCAATGAAGACCCCACACTATCATCTCTTTTATTGTGGGTTACGCTTCTAGTTACTTAAGGGATAAGCATAATGCATCCCTGTCTCTGGTAAGTGATCTATAGCAGACTTTCATGAATATGTGATTGACTACACTCTTTTCACACTTCATATTTGCTCAGAGATACTCAGTAATCTGCTTCTTGACTCTTCCTGAACTTCAGAGCAAGTGTATGGTAACAATATAGGACCTTCTCCATTTTTCTTGAACCCTGTACCATTTCACCAGCAAAATTCATTTCACCCTTCCACAGCAATTCCAGCTTTGTGATTTATCTGCAGTCTTTGTGAGGTGGATTTAGTGGCAATTTTTGTTGATTCTAAACAGTTTAATGTTCTTTCTGTTTATTCTCCTTATTTCTGATGTCTCTGTACAAACATCTTAAATGTTGAGCATGTTGCTCTGTTAATCTCCCAGTTGTCCCTTCTATAATTCTCAGAAAATATTTTGTCTGAAGGATCAAGTTATTTTTGATGCCTGAACTCATTTTCATGAAGCAGCTTTGCCAAAACTAGGGTCTCCTTAGAATATGTCCCATTGATTATTCAAAAGTGGAGGTGTGCAACATCATTAGCTTTGAAATTAACATATACAAATCTGGAGTGAACGCCAGTTAATTTTTTAATGTTAGTTTTGTTTTCTGCAAAACAGTTGCAGTTTGGGAATCCAATGGCTTAATTTAGCATAAGTCAGCACAGAGGCAAAAGCTGGAGCTTTGATAGTAATTTATTTTGATGATTATTGGCTCTTAAATGTCTGCTGCTGTTCAGATTGTGTGATTTGTGTTCTATGATAAGTTTTCTGTTACCATGTTATGATTAACAGTTTTCTGGGGTATGATATTAAGTGTTCCCATGCAATGGTGACTCGCCAGGAGAATCAGCTAAGCCAGAGCAGCATAGGTGGAGCTCCAGTGGGTGTAGCTTCCCTTCTGGGCAGAAGATAGAACACTTCCAGGGCATAAAAAATAACATGCCTAATGTTTTCTGCTGACTCAAAATTCTTCTGTGGCTTGTTTGTTACACAATATTGGAAAGCAACGTTGATTGGGGTATTTTTTTACCACTTTTTTCTCCCCCTGCCCTTCATGTACTCTTTGGAGGGAGTTTGCTTGGCAGTGCAAGGTTGAGGTCCAGTATGCAAGTAGGGATGGGTGAAAGAATGGAAGCCAACAAGGGAAGTGGTAGAAATCCAAAAGACTTAACTACATGAAAATAATACTTCTGCCAAAGGGCAGTTTTATCCTTTCTGTTCATAATAGCAGACTTTAAGTCTTACTCATGGGGATGGATCTGTATGGAACCTGGAAGTGATTACTTAAATGGGGACATAAAAGGGCTATATTTGTGCTTTTCTTTTTTTGAAAGAGAAAGAAATGGAAACTTTGCAATATTTATAGAGCTCCTGCCAAGTGGGCTTGTCATCGGTCTGAGCCTTTTAGCTTTCTTCTTTTATTTATTTTTTCTTTTTTTTTCTTTTAAACTCAGAAAGATTTATGAAAATAGGGATTTAGGAATAAATATCTATATGGAATAGCTGTATGAGCACAGTTGTCTCTCTGGTCTGTGTGTTTATTCCTTTATAATAAATCTAAGTTTCAAGTTTTTTTCTTTTTTTTTTTTTTTTATTGTAGCAGTTATTTTTCAAAATGTTATTTACTAACACCTTGCCTCATTTTCCAGGTGAGTGATTCTGCCCTAGTGTCAGGGTACGTAGGAATACACCTTTGGGGCTGTCAAGACTGCTAGGATGTCTGACTTGATTTTCAAACATGAATTTGATGCTTACCAAAATTTTGTTGTTTATCATTTTCCTATTTGTCATGAGGATCATGTGCATTTGTATTTCTGTGCTCAGAAATGCCTTCTGAAATATGATTGTCTTAAACACTATCATCTACCATTTTGGGACAAATTCTGGGATGAAAGAGCCCAAAATTTTATCTGCTGACAAGACTTCTACAGGAGTCAGTCATCCCTTATTTTTCCCTGTTATTTATGTCTCCAGTGAAAAATATTCCTACTTCTCTTCCTTGATCTCCAAGCTGTATCATTTTACTTCATTTTATGGCAGTTTTATGAGCAGTTCAGGGGATTTTACAAAGAGGAAATTAATGCAGGGTAATATAAACAATGTAATGAGAAAAATCAAAATGTGAATGTGAAGCTTTATTAAAGGCATATAGCTGCAATATGTAATGTGTGGGGTAGATTGAAGCCTCAGTTTACAGAAAAGGTTCTTGGCTCTTGCAATGGAATTGGGAAAGCTTGCTGTAAATATGCTATGCTTGTGGTTCCTTGTTCAACCAGTGGCGCCAGGAATCAGACCAAAGGCGGGGGGAGGGGGGGAGATTTGTTTTGTTTTGTTTTGTTTTGTTTTCAGTGAAAATTGCTTGATATTTTATTACGTTCAAGTTTTCAGTGTTACTGTTCCATATTTGAATCATTATGGGCTTTGAGATATACCTTGCTTGTGAGGATATGGATATCACCAGGATCCAGGATTTTTAGGCACAGGGCTAAATGTTAATTTGATCCAATGTAATGTGGCCAGTTGTATGTTTTCATTGTTTGTTAGCAACTTTGTTTCACAGATATAAACTGGAGTAAGTTTTACCTTTTGTTCCAGGTCTGCACATTAAGAGGTCTCCAGAATTTCCAGAAGCTATTAAACAAGAAACCACATTTAGCTCAGAAGCTTTTCAGCTGCAGGCAGCTTAATAGATATGAGAATGTACTGGAGATATCATTATAAACTGCCTTTATTTTTTAATACTGCTTTCAAAATAACTGCCATGGACCACAGAGGGAGAGAGGGTATTCTGGGATGTAGATCCTTTATTTGATGTGGCCTTTTGTATCAGTGTACCTGTAGTACCTGTAGAACCTCAGTAGTGATAACGGCATGGGCTTCAGTGGGTTCAGCAATGCATCTTCTTTACAGTCCATAGTACAAAAATCTGATTTTCTTTAATTACTGAAGAGCGTCTTCAGACAAGTTTTAGCTCCTTCCACAAAAAAGATGAGTGTATCAGAAACTGCATGCTGTGTACCTGAGTGGTGAGTGTTGGGCTGCAAAATCTGATGGAGTAAGTGCCTTCAGAAAGAGGGCAGTTCATGTTACAGTGTCAAAATTCATGTCTTACAGTGGATTAATTTCACTTTCTCTTGAACAAATTTCTGTGTGTGTGTGTGCAGTTACCACCTGCCTTCCAAGTGAAAGAAGCTGCACAATTATCTAGTGATATTTTTTTTGTAGTGGTAAATCTGTTACTCTTCACTGTAAATAATTCATCCATTAACACCAATCACAAATGCTTATTCATGGCTGAAGGAGAAGAGCATTCTAGCAAGAAGAAAAAACATTTATTTGTACTCCTGGTGAAAGTATTACTTCTTTCCCCTAAACATGGGAACCCATTTCACAGACAGCTTCAAAAATGGTTGCCTAGGGAAACAATGTTTGCAAAAGGGAGAAGTGATCTTTCTCTGCCCTTTTAATCTTTGTTATTGAGTAACAATGTTTTTGGAATGTTATTAACTTCCTATCTATCTCTTTTTTTCTCTTTTGTTTCTCCCACCAAAATTGCTTTCTGGCTGTTTCATTGCTTCATTCCTTGTTCATCATAAAAAAAACCCTTCTGAATGTTCTGAATATTAAGTCTTTGCTCAGGTTATAAGAGCTGTGACCCTCAATATTAGGCAAAATATAGTAAGAGAGCAGTATTTACTTTGCAATACTTGCCACGGCTCACTGTTGAGAAAATCAGCAACACAGGAAGAGAAGAATGGCTCCTGGGTATCTCTTAATTCTAACACATCTAGAACATTGTCCCATTCCCTTGTATCAGAGAGCTGTTGGAGTTGGTATAGTGGAGGTTTCATGGCACTGCACTTCTGGCAGAGGACCTTTGTGTACCTAGAGTTCCTGAAGGTAATGACGTGAAGTAACCCGAGTTGAAATGGCGACAAATGTTCTGCAGTAAACATCCTGTCCTTGTCCTTAGTACTTAACAGGAACTGCCTGACAACTGAAAGTGGGATAGGCTGAGCTTCCTGCTTTGTGACTCAGGTCAATAATTCCTTGCACACTTTGGTTCACATGTGTATGTTTTCATAGTTATCAAAGCAATGCAAGTAAAATTAGCTGCTGTATTGTATAGTTCCTATGTTCACCTCTTATACATGCTGAGGAATTTACATCTGTATTTTCAGAAATGGATCTCCAGCTGCTATCAAGATGCTATGATTTTTTTTCTCACTTAAAAATATTGCCTTGGGAGCAGTGCCTTCAATGTTGTTTTTTTTTTTATTTAATTTTTTTTTTTTGAGTATACAAATAAGCTCTTTCATTTAAAATTTTTCTTTCATACAGTTATTTCCCTTCTGTGCTGAAACATTGTAGTTTATTTCTGAACAGGGAGGGCTTTGAGTGGGTGATTTTGATGTTTTTAAATATGATATGTTTAAAGCCTAGAAATTAGGCTGTTACAGCAAGAGAATTCAAAACCAGATACTGCTTTTCATATAATCAGAATGGTTTGCATTGGGAGGCACCTTAAAGATCATTTAATTCCGGCCTCCCTGCTATTGACAGGGACACATTCTGCTAACATGGATGACTCGAAGCCCCATCCAACCTGATCTTGAACACTTCCAGGGAGGAGGCATCCATAAGCAGGCAACCTGTTCCAGTATCTCATCACCCCCATAGCAAAGAATTTATTCCTAATACATGGTCTAAACCTACTCTCTTTCAGTGCAGTGCATGTCATAGAGAATAAAAACTTCAGCTTATTTATGGTGAGTTCTCAGTTACATGATAGATGGCAGCCTGATAAATCAAACTAGAAGGCACAAACTTACAACTTCTCAGAACTCAGTGCTCACATAAGCATGATGGTTTATTATAAAATTCTGAGATATAAAATGACATCGGTGCTGAAAAATACAGAGTCTTTCCTTTCTGGATAAATCCAAAGTTAAAACAAGATACTAAACTAGACACACCAGGGCTTTGAAGCCTCTCAAAGAAATTGACTGCTTCTAGTTTCCTTGTGAAATCATATAAATCAGTGTCATGGGTAATCTCTGAATTACCTAGCCATGCGTACTCATTGTTTCTCCAAATGCATACTTAGTTCTTTAATTGTGATAAAAGTCACAGAAATTACAATAAACTCTAAAATCAGCCTTAAGTATAAATCAGTATAAGATAGTATTAAGTTCTGTCAAAAATGTTTATTTGAAAATGGACTTCTGTATTGCAAATCTCTGTTCTGTAAAATGCTGTTACATTTGCTTATGCTGTGTGCACACACACTCCCACACCTCTGCCGCCTTCTTACCTGCAGACACAACAGCACAGACCCCCCAGTGCTTTCCCATCTGCATACATACCTTTGCACTTTCCTGTGATACCCGCACCTGTACGTGCACATTTAATTCCTGGGTGCTGGACCACACACCCCTAGCTGGACACAGGCCACTGCACATCTCCCCCACACTCACTTTACCTACATGTAGCTACACACCTGTTCACACCAACCCCCTCACACACTCACAGAAAACCACAAATAATTTCAGTCTCACCTACCCACACGTAGCTGTACATCCCTCCACCAACACAGGAACCTCCACATGGGGTTACCGACATGTACACCCCTATACCCACACATACTTGCATGCACACATCTACAAATACCCACACATCCATACTCCTCCTACACATCAGCACGCTCTGCCTGCCCAGCTATGTGAATTCAAAAAAACCCCAACCAAAACATGTGAGAGCATCCCACCACACACGTGTGCGTGTCCGCCTGCAAAGACATACAAACGAGTTCTGTGAGTTTGGCTTGGATTTAGACTGAAGCACAGGCTTTACATGTCATATGCTACTGAGAACAGTGTGTTATGCTATGTCTGTGTAACCCCACTGCCCTTAATGTTTGATGCAGCTTTTATTTATAATCAGGTACTCAATAAATATTTGGTGGTCATTAAGGAAAAAAAAAAATCCATCTATATCTTGGTTTTGGGAGACAGCTTGAGCTCCGGACAAGAGCTTTTGTGTTCTTCCCCAGTGCAAGGGGACAAGTCTGTGATTACATGCCTGCAAAGCACAGCCTTAGGTGATGCCATACAGAAGCACTGCAGGCAGCCCTGACAGCTGTGGCAGAAGCCTTTCAGCTGCCATCCCTGCCCTCTACCAAAGTGAGTGATGCCGTGCTGGGTTGTGTGAATTTCGTACTGGCCACTGTGTTGTGTTATCTCATAGGCATGTCTTTGATCACCCAGTGAACTAAATCACTGAACTGAAATGTCCCCTGTGTTGTGGGGGAAATCACAAACACTCTTCTGTTAAGGTTAGAGCAGAGCCATGTTTAAATCTTTTCTGATAAGAACTGTAATCAAGAGTGTTCATCATCATACATAAAGAGCCAGACAAACGTTTTACAATCAACATCAGGAAAAAGAGAACAAGTTACAGTGAAATTAGCTAGCTAAGGAATTTCAGTAAAATTTTAATGACTGTCTTCGAATAACTTATTTTTTCTTACATTAAAGAAAAATATGGCTCAGCTTTCCAGAGAACTGTGCATTTCAAAAGATAAGTATTTATGCTGAACCAAAAATTTCCCCTGCTCCTTTACAGGTGCAAATGAAGACTGGAATGCAGAGATCCATACCTTTTCCTGCCTTCTTTTCAAATTAAGCAGAATAATAAATCCATGTATTCTGAAGATCCTGAATGCTGTAGCTTCCTTCCCCCTGTTCTCTGCAGTGCAGCCATCTATTTTAGGGGAGAAAGAGGAATTAAAGTGTTTCTTCAGTTCTTTAGTGGTATTTCTTTCAGTTCTTTCAGTTTTTTCAGTGGTGTTTTAGAAATGGTAGTTGCCTTTTACAGATGAAAGTTGCTTCTTTTAGAGGCGAGAGGCCCATAAATCACTGTAGGCTTTTCATTAAGAAAATAAAAGAAATTATTTCATTAGGATCATTATTTCATTGATAAATTATTGGTAAATTATTTGATAAATCACTGTTTCATTAAGAAAATAAAAAGAACATGGAAAACACAAGAAATATCCAAGGTGTGTTCACATAAGGAGTTCACATAAGTAATGTGAGGAGGATGAAGGGAACTTTCAATTAAGGAATCTAGATTTTTCTTCAAGCCAAGAACTGTTTTTTATATAACAGATATAACTCAAAAGGCTACCCTTCTGCAGTACTTTCTGCTCAGTTATTCATGGCTTTTGCCAGTGACACAATTGCTTTCTTCAGGATTGCTTATGCTTTTAAATTTTGCTGGGATATTGGAAGCCATCAATATATAGTTTACATACATTTAGTAGCTGTTGTTACAGTGCACAGACATGACCATTTTGTGTGCATTTTTTCTCTTTTACTGCTGTTTTTTTCTTGCTGTTAGAATCTCGACATCTTCAAAAAGAGAGATAAAAGTTCATGATAAAAAGAGATAAACATGAATGCAACTAAAAGTACAAAAATTTTTTGGAAGAAGTTATTAAATTCTTTGAATATTTAATAATGATATAAATAATATCTAACAATAGAATTATTAGAATTCTATTCTAATTCTTCAAACAATTGCTTTTGTTCTCTTCGCATTGTGAATAGATATTGCAGGAGAAAGCCTCCTTATGGAGGGTACACTGGAAATTAAAATAAGCAATTTATAGTTAAAAAGAAGTTACTTAAATCTAATTCTAAAAGTTATTCTTCCTTTCAGTTCCTGACCTTTTCTGTCAACAAAGTAAGAAGAAAATTGCTTATGAATATGACCTTTATTACCAAAGTGTGATTGAAATTTTTACTGAAGTCTTTTGCTTTACTTTCAAAAAATAATTTCTTGGTCTCAAATTATGGTGTTGGTGATTTGCAAAGAAAGAAAAAAAGAAGTGAGATTAGGAAAGGGTATCTGTATTCTTTTCCACTCTAACTTGCTTGAAGCTGTGTACAGTTATTTTGAGGGACTTCTTTCTATATTTTTGTGTTTGTGTTCTGGAGACCTGATTACATATGGAATATCTAGCTCAGGGACCAGGAAAAACTGTAGAACAGACATTGGGAGAAGACTAAAAATTCTAATGGGGAAAAAAAAAAATCATATTTCTGTGTTAGACTTTCCCTGTGTATCATGAAATAGTTGAAGTGCTCCTTAAAGACATACAACTTGAAACAGTTTAAATTACTTGAACATTCAAATGATTTACCACTGTTATGAACTAATCTTGAGCTGATTCTCGTTTTAAATTTGTGAAATGATACCCCTTACAAACATCAGTCCCAAGAAGAGTTTTACTTTTCTTTTTCTAGACATCAGCACTTCGGAACTCTGCAGAAAGAATTCAGCTGCTGTAGTACAAATAATAGTCTTGTGTAGAAAGATCTCTTTTCCATGAAGTTCCTTATCTGTTATATCACCCGGGATTTAAGAAATTTGGTTCTGTAAGAAAAGCAAAAATCATCTTTCCTTTCAGTGCTTCTTTATAGTGTGTTCAGAGGATTCATTGGTGATTCCATCTGCTGTGAAATTGTGTTTGACATCTTCCAGTGTCACAGTTTAACAGTGAGACTCTGTGACTGGAGAGATTATTGAGGAGGGTCAGGTCACATGAATTTGGCATAAGCCTTGCTGAAGTCAGTAGTCAAGTGTCAATATACACTATCCAAAATGTGGAATGCATCTCTGTATCTTATGGTGGAAACCTGAGTTCACTGATACAAATGCACTTGACCATACAAAAGAGCCAGCTGGCATTGACGGTGTATTAGATTCCCAAAAGGTGCACTGTGTCTTTTTTTCTTATCATAGTCCTACAGGTAAAGTTAAGATGACTTGTGTCAAGTGGTGTGCATGGTACTTCCTTCATATTTCTTTGCTGTCTCCATCCTTCTTACTGTTTTCTCTTCTCTTTTTTATGGTAAGATGCAATTATAAGGGAAGTTTGTAAGAATCAGAGTTTTTTAAGAAAGAGTATTTACATCTGAACATAATGTAACTGTATGATCTGCTGTGACAGAGAGTTTCAGAAGTAGCTTTTAATATTTGAGAAATTATCTGATTAATTTCTGTTGTGTGTCTTGAGCTCTCTTTTTGAGAGTGGTGTAAGTCAGAACTTTAAATTCATCCCAAAATGAATAAGCAGCCAATGAAGCTCAAGCTGCTTTGATCTCCTTGCTGATTCATGAATGTGGTTCATGAGTTTCCCTGGCAAACCTGGCATGTATCATCAGCTAAACAGAAATAAATAATATGTAATAGAAATGAAATGTAACTTAATTTTAGAGGCAGTTAATTTCAGAACTATGATAATTTATTTTCCCCTGTCAGAAAAGAAATAGAAATGTGCCTTTGTTCTTTGTGCAGTTTGTGTGTGTTTTATAGCAAGACTTAACAAAGCTTAATCATAAAATCACAGCTTCATTTAGGTTGGAAAAACTGTTTAAGATCATCAAGTCAAATTGAAAGCCTAATCAAAATAAGTCCACCATATCCCTGTGAGCTACATCTATTGCATATCTTTTAAATACCTCCATGAATGGTGACGCCTGTGCAGCCTGTTCCAGTGCCTGTCAATCCTTTTAGTGAGGAAATTTTCTATAATATCCAATCTAGACCTCCCCTGGTGCAATTTAAGTCCCTTTCCTCTCATCCTGTCACTTGTTGCTTGGGAGGAGAGCTCCTTCCTGTGTACACTCTCCTTTCAGGCAGCTGTAAAGACTCACAAAGTCTCCTTTTCTCCAGGCTGAACAACCCCTGCTCCTCAGGTGCTCCTAATGGCATTTGTGCTCCAAACTCTTCACCAGCTTTATTGGTTTTTAGATGCACTCTAGCACCTCTTAAATGAACAAGCACTACCTTAGTAAATAGAATGTTTTTTCCTTCCAAGCAGTTATTTTTCTACTTTCTTCCCTAGGCTTTGAGTAGCTGCTCTTAGGCTAATGTTTATGGACACTGTGACATAGACTATTTATAGTGGATACTGGGTTGATGACTGAATTACAGACCAGACATCATCTGAATATTCCTCATACCAAGCAAAAATTCCCACCTTGGGTATATTTCCACACTCATTGATCACAGAAATGATAAACTGCTGTCATAAAATGATACATTTGAGCAACCTTCAGCTGGGAGGAATATATCAATGTGATGAATGTGATAACTCCACTGTGTAATACAGGCATTAAAACAAACAAAATTATTTTATATATATATATATATATATATATAGTTACAGAAGTTAGTTTCCTTACAAAAATTATTGCTCCATGCACTCTTGGGAAGACTTTTAGGTGTCAGCAATAACCTGAGACAGTTGCTTGCTGCAGAAATCAGATCAGAGCTATATAGAAAGGAATGTCAGTGCTTGCCTGGGACATCCAGCAGGCTCTTACAATATATCAGTAAGAAGCTAAGACTGAAAATGTAGGATGGCTATAGCCACAGGTTTCTGTAGCAAATCTGACTCTACTAAAGTTACCTGTGGTCAAAGTGTGAGAAGATCTGGAGCAGAATTGTCCATTTTTTCAACAGCAAAGATAGTCACATTAATGTCAATAGCATCTAATAAAAATAAACTAAATATCCTCATGTTTCCCAAGGCTTGTTCAAATGCTTTTGGAACATTTGATTATTTTCCTAGTTAATTTCTAAATATTTCTATTTGGTAGTATTATTAGTATGGTCATCAGATCAGATTACAACTGTTTTTCTGAATGGAGCTTCTGACATCTTTTATGGCTAGTCTGCTGCCCTTTTCCATTATCTAAAATAAGGCCTTATTTTCTTCTTTAAATCCTTGTAATTTTCTTCTCTCTGTCTCTTCAGTTTTGTCTTCAAGGCTTTCCTGATGCTCCTCTGCATCACATGCCAGATATATTGTTACATTCTTTCTTTACAAGGTGCTGAATTTTAAGATTATAGAGTTTTAACCTTTTTCTGAGTCCATTAAGAGTCCATTAAAAACCGAATCAGTTATTCTCTTCACCTTAACAGCTCTTCATACACTAGAGGTAGTCTTTTTTTCCTGTCCTTATGGTCATGCCTCTGGAATGTATTATATTACTGCTGTGGTGGTTTTCTTTCCCCCACAAGTATTCTTTTTGACATATTTTTGTCCCTGTGATTGAAAAAGTCTCATTTCACTCTGCCTAGTTATTCTATATGTGAACCCTCTAGAAACACACCATTAATGTATTAATTCCTTAGCTGAGTGTCCTTTGGGTCTCTATATCTTCCTTTCTCAGAAGATACTTGTGTAGTCTGTCTGTTGTCTGCTATTAAATCCTAAATTCCTTAGGTTAAGACTGTAACATGTCTTCTTCTACAGATAGTCTTTTTACCCAAAGCTGATTTTCCCCTGTTCTTCATTTGCAATAAAAATCTTTATGCTGCAAACAATTAAAAAATTCTAGTGGCAGCTGAGGGAAGATACTCTCAGATGTGTCTGAGGAGGGCTTGATTTGAAAAAAGTCCTTCTTCTGTATGAGAGTGGCTTCCCAGGGGTAGTCTGTATTACCAAGCTCAATAATGGAAAAGGGCTTGGAAGTAAATTGTTTAAGCTAAATGAGGGCCTCCACGTATCAGTTTAAGAAAGCTGGTGTTTGCTTGGATTGCATGTTGGACATTCATCTCCCAAGTGTCTGTTTGGCTTTGTGTTACTTCAAGAATCTATTTGTTTTTTGTTTGTTTTTTTTTTTTTTACTGGTGCAATGTCTTTGTAAACACAGTTGTTATAAATTAGGTCAATTCCATCATTTGGCACAGGTTTGGCATAAAGATATTCTGATCCTTTTTGATTTATCTCTGGACTATTTCTAATAGTTCAGAAATTATTAAATATTATTAAATTATTAATTATTATAAATTATATAAATTATATAAATTATTATTAAAATTATTAAATAGTTCAGAAATATTGAACTGTTCTCAGTTCTGAATAAATTGTTAATGAGGCATGCTTTCACATGTCTTTCTGTAGCTGTGTTAAATGGTAGGAAGTATTTCTTTCCAGGGGTAGACTTGGATATCTGCTTCATCTGTGAGCAGTCGAAGGTAGAGATCTGAAGAACTGTGAGGATGGAAAGCTCACTCTGTTCTGCTTTCCCTGCTGAAGCCACTGCAAATTACTGAAAGCTCTCTAATTATGTTTGTATGCTTGGGGTTTTTTGCTCTTTCTGTGAAGGTAAGCCTTGCTACTCTGGAATTATTTTAGGAGTTGATCCTAATATATAAAAGGCTCAATGATAAATTGTTTTTCTGATAGATAGCTATTGACACATTTAGATTCAAATGTCCCAATCTTGTTTTTCTTTGTAGAAATTCATTTGAGCTGTTTCCCCCTCCTCTGCTGTTCTTGTTTAGACATAGCTATGCATATTTTCCAAACTGTATTGTTGTTGATTATTTCTGTTATCCATCATTTTCTTGCAATTGTTCTGGCAGTTCTGGCCAAAATAATTCTGCTCCAAAAGCTCTAATGTCTAATAAAAACATGTCCAGGCTCTTGGATATTGACTCCTGTTAGCAAGGATTAGAGATGCTCTTGGCAGGGGTGGGGGTGGTAGGTTGAATACAAATATGTCACAGGCTGTAAACTAGGAGGGGGCAGCAGTGGTGCCAGATCACTCCTGGGGAGCCCATGGGTGAGCCACATGGAGCAGGACACCTCCAAAAAGACTGCAGCCTACAGCCAGACCAGAACAACCCAGGTTGAGGCAGAGGCACTGAGGAGCAGAAGGGTAGAAACAATAATGGGAAGCTGAAACAAACTATTCAGCATCTGGCAGCAGAAATCCTAAGAACAAAGAAGCAGACTAAATCTGTCATGTGCACTGCTTCAACCTCTTACACTGCCTTTTGCTTCACTAGATCCATGTGAATGGGCTGAGCTTAATCTCTGGTGAAAGTCGTGTAAACTGAGACTGGGCATACATTTCTTTATGTAAATGTAGTAGTTTATGTTCTTCAGTGTTCAAGTCAGTGATCAGAGATTTGTGTTGCATGGCAATAAATTAATTAAAGTACAATTCCTCAACTGCAGACAGTTTTGGCTGTAATAGAATTTTTTTCTGAGAAAACAGTATTTTTTTCTCCAAGAGTAGAAGTCAATGTACAGGTAGAACAGTAAATGAGGTGTGGCTTTGTAGCACAATTTTTTTTTTTTTTAAATCTAGCTGATGATTGCATAAAGCTTTCAAACAGGGAAGTATAACTTTAACACTTTGTCTTCTATTAGACTTCCTTCATAATTCCTCAGACCTGGACAATTCCTATGAATGCATTAAAAGCATGTAGCTTAATGTTGAGGTGCTTTGCTTTCGGATGCAGGATGAGGGCATACTTTAATTTTCATATTCACTCTCTTTGTTAGCGGTGTGGGGAATACTGGCAGCGTGTTCCACCACATGTCTGCCAAGGGTGCTGCATGGTGTACTGCAGCAGTACTTCTTAAGTTACACTCTTTTGGGAGGAACAAATTTCCTTCTTTTCATTAAAGTGCCATGGTACATTGCAGTACATTTGCCAGTTACAGTGCTGGTTTTGTATTGCAAATCAGGAAGACTCTTCTGCAGTAAGGTACGAGGGTTTTACTTACAAGAAAGTGACTTTGGCAGAAAAAAAGTAAGTGCTAATGTTAATGCAGTATAGGAAAATAGAATCTGCTAGTGCTTGCATTCATATTGTAGATCTGATTTTGATTTGTATGGAGAGGTATTGAAGTAAATATATGGATAAGAAAAAGAGAAGAATTGTGAACTATGCAATATGTTATTGTAAGTTTTTTGCTTGTCTGCTCATCTTCTCAAATCAGCATGTTAGGTATGGTAAAATCTAGGACCAACTCTTAATTAGAGCACCATTAGCTGAGGCCTAACCTTAGTCTTTGAATCCTCCTTTTTTAGCCCACCCATAAACAGAGAAGTTGTTGCCAGCAGACATAAGGCAGAGCAGCATTCTTGGGTTGAACTGGAAAAGCAATCATTTCCTGGCAGAGAACAAACTTGGTCAAGTTATAAAGTGGTTTCGCTTGAACAGAGCCCGTGCTATCAACTTTTATTAGGGTACTGTTTATCTTGAGCCTTGTGGGAGTAAAGAGAAATGGAAATTTTAGGTAAACGCTTGTGCTGCATCTAAAGGTTTTGCCTTTATGAAGTATGGGACTGTGGAGAAATGTTTAATTTCATTTTGAAATTGCTTTCTGATCAATTCAGAAATTGCCTCTTGACAAAAAAAAAAAAAAATAGGAAACAAAGAAGAATAAATCCATTTCAGAAGACCACCGCTGCTTTGATAGAAGGGCTTAAGGATTATGTAATGCATTTCTCTGAAAGGTAAGCTGCATACTTTTAGAAAGGGAAAGGGCCTGTGTGCAGATTTTATTACAACACTAAAACCCACGACCTCTGTGCTCTACAGCTTGCTGTGGCCTAGCTGAGGAAAACAGTGGTGCTTGAAATTCAAAGAACCTAACCCTTTTTCTTTAGCCTCTCATGCCAGGCCCAAAAGTCAGTAGCTCCAGCCAAGGCTTATTATCCTCAGATGTGCTGCACAGATCTGCAGCAGGAGTGCTGGAATCAGCTAGTAGACAGTCAGACTGAGCTGAGACTTTTCAGAGGAGTGTTTGGTTCTCTCCACGTGACACTCCCCAGAGCACCAGTGCTCTAAGCATAGAACAGAGCCACCCAAGCTGGTCTTGCCCTGAATTAGCCCACATCCAGCACACGTTTAGATTTGATGTTACAGTTAAGCTGATGTAATATTGCTGCTGCTAGAAGGGGCAGTCATGTTTCCTCTGACCCCAGCTGTTTCGCTCTGGTGCTGTTTTCAGAGCAGCATTTTTCTAGAGTCTCAAATGAAACAGGACCCTGTGGCTGGGGTGACACACCTGTCACCTTCTCAGTCAGGCAAGATCTATCTGGGGAATATCCTGCTTGGGTCAGTCCACATCTGCAGGATGAAGTGTGAAGCATATTGCTGGCTTCTTATTTCCTCCTCATTCTGGCATTAATCATTCTGGTTCTTGGTGGTCATACTCTGTACTGTCTCAGGAACTCCTTTTTCACAGCCAGTAAGTTGTAACAGGGATCAGCTGGAAGGGAGAGAGTAGAAATCCAAAATCTTTATGAGCTGTTGAACCCAAGGGGAAAAAAAGCAAGTTTCCTAGCACTATAAGGAACCCTTTGCATCACTGAGCAGTTTTCTGCTGTAGAAGGCACTGTGCCATATAGTCCATTCCTTAAACTTATCAAAGTCAGTATGAAAACCAGCCAGTGTTTTCTTGCCTCTGCTACTCCCGTCAGAAAGGCTGTCCTAGGTTTTGATTGCTTTAACAGGTTCCTACCTGAGTCTTCACTTTTGAGAAAAAGTTTATCCACTCCTCATTTTATCTGTTTATTTTTTTTTGCAAGCAGTTATTTTTCATCCTGTGCTTATTTTCTCTGAACTTTCCATGAAGACCAGTTCTCTTTGGTTTTGTTTTGCTGTGGGAAACAAGCAAACCTGGTTTTCATGTATTCAGTAAGTACTGTCTCTCAGTTCCTTTTTCTGCATCTATTTTCTGTTTCGTTCTTTAATGTATGTGACATAAATTCAAGGATCTGTACAGAACTTCTAGTTGTTCTGCAGTGTTGCAATGTCTCACCTGATATATTTAAGAATTTTATTTTCTGCTAAGAATGTTATTTACCATTTCACATCAATATTACTAGAGCATTTAGACCAGTCCTTAACTAGATTAAATGATAAACTGGGAAATTTTATGTTATTCCCTTATTCATTGATCTCACAATTTTTATACTGATTCATCCAATTCTTCTGATCCAGACCTCAAGGTCATTTCTTCTTTGGCTTTTTGTCAAATGTTTTGCTTAAGCAAAGCTAGGTTATTTTCTATAACATATAGCCCTTGTCTTAGAAAAGGCTACCCAGTAAAACAGATAGAATTGTTACAGATCCTGTTACGATTTGTTTTGTTTGCTGTTGATCTGCAAATCTGTTCTGAAATCTTGGCTGTTAATGAAACCCAGGCCTGGAAATTCCTAGATCACATTTTGGGTACTTCTGATTGTTTACACCCTAAATCTGAGCTCTATAAGACACAGCCCTTTGAATTACTTCTTATACATGCCTGATAGCTTTTCTCATTTATATTAGTACTTAGTTTCTCTTCTCTACTTACTATTTTTTATTTATTATTGCTCTACTCTTATCTGGCACTTTTACCTTTTAGTGTGTAATAGGTACAAAAATTACAGATATATTTCAACCTTTTCCCCTTTGCTTGGTGTGAGACTCCTCCTATCAGTCATGCCAGCCTTACTTAGAGAAGTCTGTATCCCCAGATTGAGGTGAGTCTCTTGTTCTGCTTATGTTTATGTAGCACCTAGCTTTCTATGGCTGGCTTCCTGTAAACACACAAAGGTAGTGCAAATCATACAAAAATTGCAATTTTTCTTCCTATATCCGAGCCTCTATAATAGGGGAATTGCAGAGCCTCTCTGCCATTCATCCTGTTCAGAAAAGGAAGACTAGGAGTACAAAATAAATTTGATCAGAGCAAGGGCTTTGTTATGCTGTGGCACTGTCTTTGTTCTTGTCTTTTGAAATATGAAGACTCAGCCTGCTATTTCTTGAATTGCTGTTTTATTTTCCTCATGTCCTTCAGGACAGGAAAGGAGGTTCCTGGAATGCAGGTAATGCTGCCAAAACTGAGGAGCAGATCTTCACTTTCCGTGTTAAGGTGAATATAATAATGGAGGAGGCAGAATTTTGTAGTGCACAAGTAAGAACCACATACAATGAGAATTTCAGGTTTTCTAAAGAACATTGTAAGAACGTGGAACAAGGAGCATGAAGGGAAGTGAAGAAACTGCCTCTGCAGGATCAGCGATGACGCCTTTGCAGTATTTTTTAAATCCAGATTTGTTGGCAGTATGATTTGTTAGAGCTTTATTAGATGATTCCTCCTGCACATCATTAGGTTCATAGTGTTTGCCTTCCACATAATAGAGAGAAGGTTTGCAACAAGCACTGGAATATTTTTATGGCATAGTCTACTTTGTACTGAATAATCACAAAGCCCTTTCCACAATATTCTGTCATCTTTGGGTGGGTGAGGATATGTCATGCCTCCACTACCTGGCAGGTATGAAAATGCTGTGGGCTGTGCTTGGCTCAAAACTGAAGGTTGTATAATCTGGTACAAAATGGAGTTCTTTAGTTCATGGATATCAGTCTTTTCATATATGTTTGATCAAGTTGATCATATGAAATTTTACAGGCTGTGAATTCCTGTAGTGCTGTCTTTTTAATCTCTGATTTGGACATCACTGGTTTTAACATCTGACTAAGGCAAGGTGTTTGATCCCACTGTAAGATTTAAAATCAATATTTGTTTAAATTTACTTATAATTGTCTACTTTAAAATTGCTTGAAATTCTCTTCCTGATAAATATATATTTTCAAAGATCCTGTCAAGGAAGTTAGGCATTCTTTTATGAGTGTATAATGTGACTCCCCTGAGTCACAGTGGGAGTTCAGTAGTTCTCAGTTACAGAAAGTGAAATGCTTTGTCACAACAATGAAATGAATATAAAAACTTTTGGTATCAGAACTAAGAATCAGTCACTACCTTTTGGGGGTTCTGAAGTGGAAAGAGGGAATTGTCCTTGTCTAAGTGATAGAATGCTCAACAATAAAATTCTGTTAAAAATAAAATTGCTAACTTGCCTGGTGTGGAGTAAAAGCTATTCAGCTGTCTACATAAAGATGATACTTGGTCTCTTGGTTATGTTTTCTGGTGGGAAGGGTGAAGTTCAATTGCATTCAATTACATTCAATTACAGTCAATACGTTCAATTACATTGAGAATTTGGATCGTTAAGTAGGTTCTGAGCCCTCATTCGGAAGGCTGTGGAGGAAGGGCAACAGAAGGAATTCTCATGAGGGAACTGTAGCTGAGAGTTTATGAGAATCCAGAACAATATGTTGTAAAGAGTGAAAGGAGAGCAGAATGAAACTAAAAAACAGTGATGTAAATGGAGAATATAGTGGCTAGAGAGCTCTGAAAAGAGGAAAGGAATCCAGCATAAGGAATGAGAGGCATGGCAGGAAGTGTGAACACAGTAGCTGCCTTCCTGCCAGATGAGGGCATGAGGCAGAAGGAGCACTGGCAACTGGCCACTTCCTAAAAGAGAATGTGTGCAGGTGACTTTTCCTTCTGACAGTAAATTTGTACTTTGTGTAACTTCAGGGTACATTTTTAACTTTAAAGCAATAAGATAAAAGTGAAGACTTCTAGGTTCTTGGATCTTAGACGAGGTTCTGTTTTATTTATTGAAATTAATTAAACCATTGTGAATTATTATAGTTCTGGTGTCTCGTCACTGGAAAGACAATCTCTGCCAAACACAATCCACAGACAGTTGGATGACAATTACATATAAATATGTAACTATTTTAATGAATCCATGGGAAATAGTGTTTTTTGTTGTTTTTTTCCCTCAAGTATTTTGTTTTGTTTTGAAGGTTATTAAAAGATGATGTTTTAAATGAACAATGTCTTTTCTCTAAGCTGGGATATTTCTAAGGCATCTCATCAGTATCGTACTGTATGATTGCATGAGCATAGCTGAAATGACTGAAAAATATTCTGTGGAGAGGAAGGACATAGATTCTTATGCTAACTTTACTGGTGGTGAAAATACGCTGCCTTATTCTACGTTTAAAGATACACATTGCTTTATTTGGAATGGAGAATAAAAATAGACTTGATTTTAGCCAGTATCTCACTTGCACCAATGAGTGTTTCTTTGCACTTCATCACAGCACAGGACTCACTGGGCAGGCGATGATGTGTGGTTCCAGGCACTTCCTGGCAAGACTGTATAGTTTCATAGCTGTATCCTTTTCTGGCAGTGCTATTCTGCATTACTGCCACTGCTTTCTACTGCTTATTCCAGTCTCTAGAGATCACCTCATCAACCGGTGCAACAGAGTGCGCAGCTGTGTAGTGAACTGGATTGGAAGACTGATTTACATTAAAAATAACTTTAATAATCTTTTGCTGTCTTATTTCTTACCAGGTTAGTCACTTGACCTAAGTCACAGCATAGCTAGATAAACTGATACACTGCTGCCATAGTCATACTGTGAAAAAGTGGTCAGGATAGGGGAGATAGACAGATTTAAGATGGAAAGGTCTCTGGATGTTCCTGAGAAGGGCTGAGCTGGCAAGCAGACTGCCCAGAAGGAGTGTTGTAGGTTGTGTGTGCAAGTTGTTGCAGATGTGAATGTGCTGTTAATAGTGAGATCTTAATATGAATTGAAAGGAGCTTGAAGTAAAGCAGCAAAAATAATCGAACCTGTGTATTTGTGTACAAATGCATGAAGAGGATTGGCCAGGTGTCAACAAAGCTGAAGGAAGTGAGGATGGCATTGGAACATGCAAGTGCAGAAATACTAAAATGGTGTAAGCATCACTGATGAAAAGGGATATGGTAAAATAATGAAAAATAATAATAAACATATCTGGGTTTGGGTTTGGTTAGTTTGGCTTTTTGGAGTTGGTTTTCTTTTTTTTGTGCTTTTACTGTCAATGCAATGCATTGTAAAATCAGGTGGTTTCTGTTTCTGTCAGGAATAGTTTCTCAAGGGAGGTTCAAGTTCTTGGAATTCATAAAGCTGAGTTGGAAAAATACTAGAAAACTTACTGTATGAAGTAATTCTCCATTGGCAGAGAGATGAATGACTGAGATCTGTTACACATTTACATCTCTTAGAAACTGTGTTTCAAGGGTGGCAAATGCTGTTGGAGACCACAACTGTATCTCAGATGGGAAATTCAAGATGAATGCAGAATATTCTGTGCAATCACAATATTGGCCATACCTACTGCATTTTATCTGCTTGCTTGCTCTTACTCCTTCATATTGCAAGCATTCCTTCGCAACAGTCGACTATGAATGAGATGCTGGGCTGGATTCCAGTGGGGCTTGAATTGACTTCAGAGGTCAGAGCGTTGTAGTTAAGCTACACTATCTGCTTATAAAGCAATCCTCCTTGTGCAGAGCTGCTGGTGATTGGAATATTTTGAGACAGGAATTTTCATCTAGTTTCCTGCACAATGGTGAAATGGTTTGTGGACTTTTATAAAAGAGTGGATGCAGAAAAGTTTAATCCTGTACTGAACCAGCAATAGAGATTTTCACTTCTCTGTGGAGTACTCTCAGTCTTGGTAGTCTAGGACTGTAAATGTCTGGTAGGTATTGACTGATCTTTTTGTGCATGAGGGACTCAGTTTAATTTTTTTTTTCCTTCATTATGTAATTGAAGCATTTTAAAAAAATCACAACTCTGAATACTACTGAAAATACAATTCCGCTTGATATCCTTATATTTCTAGTCAGGTCTGTTCCTCTCATGCACTTAATAATATTGGAGATTAAATTGAAGGGCTGATTGGAATGAAGTTTCACCTACAGTCTGGTCTCTAACTAACCCAAAGCCTGATTTTGGTTGTGCCTGACTTTAATTATGCTGAATTCCGGAAACTGCTATCAGACTACTTTATTCCCCAGAAGTAAAAGTATCTTGAAACCAAAATATTTCATAAGGTTGTGTCTGTATTTGAGTTGGTACTGGAAAAATTATATTGTGTTTGGTTTCAGGATCAAACTCTAATTTCCTTCCAGGCAACTGAAGAGGACTAGATGGAAGGCTTGCTTTTTTACACATCTGTATTAAATATATAATATGGAGATATGCTTTAAATTTAATTGGTTATGGTTTATGTCTAGTTATGGAAGTTGAGAATCATCTAATTCCCTTTAAACAGACTTTTTAAATGTACCGATGTGGTATGCTTGAAGGTTTTATCATTTTAGAGTCCTCTCTTTCTTCCAGCCTATTTCTCATCCTTCTTGTGTGTGAGCTAATTCTGACATTTTCTTAATTTGAAACCTAATCCATGACATGAGTTTTAAGTAGTCATGTGAGTAATTCTACTGATTGTAACTCAATGTTACAAAGACTTTTTCAGAGTCAACTCTTTTGACTCTGTTCTCTCACGATCTTCTTTAAAGTGGGTATGCATAAGTGGTGCTGTACAAGAACAACCTGTTTTGTTCTCCTTTTGATTAATTGTTTCTGGCCTAGCTTGTAAGTATGAGAATGAAAGGAGAAACATGTTGGACTTGTCCAGACTTTGATAGCTCCACAAGCGCAGATTTTCCTAATCTCATGTATCTTAAATTCTTTCTGAATTCCATAAAAACTGAAAATGGTGGGGCTTTTTTAAATGGTTCCTGTAACAGCTAAAACAACATGAGTTATTCTACTACTACTGACTGTTTATCCAAGGCTTATTATTTACTCAGTTGACTTTCTTTGTATTGCAGTGAAGAGGCAGACTCCAATAATAGGATGATGTGGACGAGAAACAATGGTTTATATTAGCTGTTAAATTAGGTTTATTTATTTATTTTTAAATGAGGTTTATTTATTTTATTTATTTATTTTTAAATAAATATTTTATATTTTTTATATTTAAATAAATATTTTTTTATTTACTTATTTTTAAATTAGGTTATTTTATTTATTTTTTATTATTTCTCTTTGGATGCTCTTAGCCACTGCAGAACTGTACTCTCTGATATGAGAGTATCAGTGACATGGTTAGGTCAGATTAAAAAAACAATTATTTAATGCTACATCTTCAGTTCTTACTGTACTGACTTCAAGAGCCACATAGACTGTGAAGGGTGGTTTGGATGGTAAATCAGTAATCCCATAAGACCTTTCTCTTAGACTATAGCCCTTTACTCTGCAGTTTGTTTATTTTTACCTTTTGTATCCAAGGTTTTAAAGTAAACACTATGGTTTTAATTTCACCAAGGAATAGAATCAGCCTGCTGGAGTGCAAGCATTGTTTACAAAGGTACTTAATCTTGTTATATTTCTTTATTCAGTACTAGTTCTGAATCCAGCATATTCCATAGTATTGAATAGTCCTGAATACTGTATATGGTTGAGGATATTTCCTATGTATCATTCCACAGCTGTTCATTAAGGAAGCAATTTATGGAACACAGGGTAACATCTAGTGTAAAACAACAATCACTATTTTGAAATATGTGTAGTATGTCATGCCACGTGTTTCTGAAGGCTGTGTTGATTTACTGCAGGAGGACATAGGTTGCACTTCTGTCAGGAACAGATTAATCTGTTTTCTGAGATGTAACTTACAATGCGTCATTTATTGGGCAAATACTTGCATGTCTTGGAGGGCAATACTTCAATAACTTAATTTCTTAATTAAACAATTCACATAATGAAATTTCAGATCAACAGGGGTCAAATCCTTCCCCCTGTTCAGTGCCCTCTAAACACTATTGCAGTTAAAACCATGTTTCAGGAATCTTCTTTCTCTCATGTGAGGCTTCAGTTCCTTGTCACAGGCTGCTAAAAGCTACACAATTGCATTCTGCAGTCCTCTGGATCTAAAGTGCGTCCAGTTTTTGCAAGGGAAGGCAGATAAACTCTTCCATTTAAGTTTTCTTTATATATATATGTGTGTGTACAGGAGCCTACTGTTTGGCTGGGTTGTTATTAAACATGCTTAGGTTTTGTTTTAGTTGTACAGACCAGGAAAAAAGAAACAACCTACTTCTGGAAAACAGCCTTCAATAACCTTTGCTGCCAGTATAGCCCACTAACTAATTGCAAACACATGGAAATATTTATAAAGAGCAGGGCATGGACTCAAAAATCACTGATCTCCTGCTCTGGTTTAGCATATATGAATGACAGCCTTTAGTAACCCTGCTCTCTGTCAAAGCAGGTCTGCTTTATCACAGTGTGACAAAGTACAGCTGCTCTGCAGGCAGTGGGCACCCCAAAATATTTCAATAAAAATAGTTTATGCTAAGAGGAAAAAGATTTTGAAAAAGCAGTTGCCTTGCTAAGAATTAAAAAGGACAGTTTACTTTTGCTTTCTATGAGTGCATTGTCTGTGTTTGGAAATTTGATGAGAATTCAAAAATCTTGTGTATTTGTGTTATCTTTTCAGTGTTACTTGATGCTTAGCAAGAATAAGTAATGGCTGTAATACAAATGTTGGCCTACACACAGCAGGGCCCTGACATCACAGCCTTAAAGCACTGAACACATAGCTCATTTTCTCTTCCCCTGTGAACTGTTCCCCTCCAGAAGGGTCATGTTTGTATAAAAAGAACATGATAAAAAAAACCCAAAAAAACAAAACCAAAAAAACCATCAAACCAACAAAAAAACCCCTGTCAAGTTTCTAGTAATTTTCATGTAAATAACAGTTTATTCACTCTTCAGTGTCTGGGAGGTTTGTTGTTTGTTTCTTTGTGTTTTTTTGTTTTTTATGTGAAATGATGAGCAAAAAAATAGATGTGTAGTTACTATTCCTTTGCCAGAACACTGTTGAAAAGTGAACACAATTTCCATTTTTATTGATGTCCAGTATATTCTGAGGACTATTTTGATTAGCTTTTCAAAAAATATCACAGTTTATTACCAGTAATTTCTTTTGTAATCAGGTACTTAGAATTTGGGGTGCTGTCATGAGCAGCCATCCAGCCCCATGATATCTTTTGGTGTCTACAGAACCAGTTTTGAAATCTCCAGAGGATTAGAGATTTTGAAACAACTCTTAATGGTATTTGGCATTTGTTCAGCTACCTCTCTCATCACCAGATAGTACAAAGTTCCTTACACATGCTTAATAGAAAAAAGGGTTTTGAGAGAGAGTTTCAAGCTGTTATTTTAAGTGAGGGTCATTTTATTTTATGCTTGATGAAAAATCTTGTCTATTTGGGCTGAATTTCCTTACAGTTAAAAGGCAACTGGTATGTCTCCTGTTTCACAGAAGATGTGAGTGTATGCTTTCAACCAGAAATGTGAGTGGCCTATGAATCAGCTTGTGTTTTGGGTATTCTTTTCTTCCTTGCTGTTATTTTTCATCATGTGTGATGCATATGAAGAAGCAAAATCCACATTTCCTTTAGGTCTGAGGTACTGACAGAAAAATGGCATGCAAGAGCTTGCAAGAATACAACTGTGTCTTATCTGAGTCACAGAAATTCTGGCTTTGTGCTGCCTGTTTTCCTAAGGGTGGGATGTTAAAGTTTCCCTGTTGTGAGTGTGGATCGAGTTCTGTCTGACTCCAGGCTTGGTACTTCCATTATAATAAAATGGCTTCTGTTTTCAGAGTATGCTACTTACATTTCTAGAAAGTACATAATTTTAATACAAATCTGATACTGAGGACTTAATTTAATCACTGTCTCCCCAGTCTGTGTCATGCACTTGTTTTTCTTGTAGCGTTTGAAGTAGCACTACAGTGTCAGGAACTTTGGTGTCCTGCCAAGTCAGTAGTGATTACATTTATTATATTGTTGATTTTTTTAAATTAATGTTATTTATTATGTTAATTATTTGCTTTATACAACCAGGAAATTCCTCACTGTCTTCAGTGCCTTGGTTTCTGGTAAAAGTTTGCATTAAAAGCTGAGAGTTGTTGTAGCATAACAGACCTTCAGAGCATTTATTGGTGTGCTGGACTATGTAGCATTCAAGAAAACACAATTTACTCTAAATTTACTGAGAGTCTGATAATTTTTCTGTTTATTTTGACTTTTGCTATTGGATATACAGTGACAAAATAAATCAAGCATATAGGCAGAGAAATAAATGCTCTTTACTCTTTGACCTTGTAAAAGAGACAAAATACTTCATTTGTTGGAAGAGAAGCTAGTGACACAAATCAATTCCCAACACACAGCAAAATGATTAAGGGAGATGAAAGCATAGTTTCTATACAAATTAATAAGGGAAAATAGCAAACAGTAAATTTAATTCCATTAATGTTTTGGAATTGAATTAATGAAAAATAAATCTGTCTGAAAAGAGTTGACCACTGCATTACCCAGAGCAGAAGAAGAATTCCTGTTTGTTTTCCAGGACATATACTTTTTCTGTGTAAGAACAAAACTGGTGTGGTGGTTCCTGCTCTTTGTCTAGGTGGGACCTGCATTGGGAATGCCCACTTACATGAGGGTCCTCACCAACACTGAATGGGAATTATTTAATACTACTTTAATTTTGATTGTTTTGAACATCTAAGGTTTTCTTTTCCTTCAGAGTATTTAACTAATTCATCTGCTTTTTTCCCACATTGTAATCCAGTTCACTACCATTAATACTAATGGTTGTTTCTACAGTGAACACTTTCAACATTCACATAAATGTGGGGCCTTACCTAACAAGAATTTTTTATCACGTCATCCATATTTTATCAGTGTTGTTTTCATTTACCACCTGCCTCCCATTATACCGGTTAAAATTGGCTAATGTTTTTCAAGATTAATTTTCTTAAATGTAAAAGGCATAAGGTTGGAGGTGAGAAAGCAGAACATGGAAAATGCTAGCAATGTGCAATGTACATACATCTTTCATATTTATTGTGATTTTTTTTCCTTCTAACTTGTGTAATTCATCTAGTTCAGCAAATGTATAACTATTGGAATAAATGAGAAATTTCTCCTGTAACAAGGGTCTCTGAGGTACATTGTTAATTGGGAAATAACAGTATTCTGATTTTTAAACATTTTAAACATATTTAATATTTTCAAGTTCTGTTTTTTAAAAATAAATTACAGCTCTCCAGGAGTGAAAGAGATATTTCATTTGGGAGTCTACTTTTCTGAATCATTTATATTTCATTTATACTTCATTTATACTTCACACAAAGGAAGAGGAAGGTGTATCAAACATCTGTGTCATCAGAAAACTGGATCAATGTTTGGAAACATGATCAACTTTTAAATTATTCAGTAAGAAAAATACTCATGCAGATTAATAAAGTTTTTTAATATTACACTATACTCATAAGTAATATTTGAATTTCAGAAAGGGCAGCTGTTATAGCATTG
Source organism: Pseudopodoces humilis (assembly GCF_049639895.1). NCBI lineage: Eukaryota > Metazoa > Chordata > Aves > Passeriformes > Paridae > Pseudopodoces > Pseudopodoces humilis. The sequence goes on from NC_142203.1 coordinate 35,076,044, forward strand.
CTCAATATTATCTTTAGCAAATTGAAATAATCAACCAACCAACCCAACCCAGTTAAAAACCACAAGCAATGAATCAAAACAAACCAGCCAACAAACAAACAAACTAAACAAAAAAATCCCCCCCAAAAATAAAGAATCTCCTAATTATTGAGTGAAATGAATTTACTTAGATATGAAAGTTTTAAGATCTGTAACACTGAGTTACTGTTATAACAGTGTTGCACACTTGAACACTTAAGAATTCATTGTTGAGAGAGAGAAATTCATATACATTTTTGGTGGCATTCTTGGAAAAAACTCAGGCTTCAAGTATGACTGAGGAAACTATGATTTCTTTTTATTTTAAAAAGGGGCTTACAAAGACTGGTTTCATTTAGTTTGGCAAAAGCTACAAAATTAATATGTATTTAAAAAAGCAAAGACTTAAGTGATCACAGCTTTTGGCTCTTACAGGGAAGGAAATGCCTTTAAAAATTCCATATTGCACCAAAGTTCATTCTCTGCCTCCCCCCTCTTTCTAGCCCCTGTTTAATGTTGTGTGGAACATCTGTTTGGGGAAAGTAAGGCTAGCAACAGATTTGTTAACCCTTCAGCTCATAGATGTCCAGGTTTATTGTGAGTGGTTTGTTTTCTTACAAGACTGCTATGTTTTGGGTGCTTTTTACTACATTTATTTTATTTTCTGCCTCTTTATCACCACCTTGTTGTTTGCTTATTGTTTGTTTTTGTTTAATATAGGAAACACAACAAATAAGAGCAGAAAAGCAAACATGGCACAGTTTTTCACTGCTTGAAAGAAAACAGAACAGACCATAAAGCTAGTGAGAAGTGGGTGCATTGGATAGCTATCCTGGACCTTACTGTCTTCATTTTGGATATAAAGGTCTAAAGAAACTTTTCTGCATCTCTGAATGACATTTTTGTGAAGTGGTGCCTTGCGCCTGCATTACAAGTATGCTCTGGATTTCAGTGAACGTGTAAGGGCAGAGACACTTAGCAGGGAACTGAAAACTGAGGCTGTTTACAGACACATTTTAGGAGCAGATCATGTCCAGTAGATTAGCATGAGGCATCTCTTGAATCTTCTAGGTTTCAAAAATTAAATTTCACAAATTAAATTTTTGGAACTTTATTCTCAATCTGCTTTTCTAAGACAAGTGTCTTCTCAGCCCCTGCATATTTTCAGTTACACGATTGTTTTTAACCCTGCTTATTTTGTCAAAGACCTGGCACCACTATTTCTTATTTCTGATGCCAGGGACTTGGCTACCTTTTGCTCGATGTCCATACTATGTCCTCTGGTGCTGCTCAGGAGCTGGCCAGGGCCTCACCTGCCTCAGACACAGGGTTTTCTTCCTGGTGCTTACAGATGTTAGCAACTGAATGCTGCTGTTTTCTCTACTCCAGGAACTGAGGTCCTCTCATCAAATATCCCCAGCTGAATTCAGGGGAGCAGTGGTGTCTCTGAGGTACCTGAGTCAGACATCACTTTCCCTGAAGGCTTTTCTTAAAGCACCTTCTCTTAATTCACCTGAAACAGCTGGAATCCTCACCTACTTGCTGTGTAGTGGTCTAAGTTATGTTTGTTTCAGGTAATTCTGCTGACAGAGTTGTGGAACAGAATGGAAAGTCTTCAATATGAAGATAGATGCTTTAAGTTTTCTTACAGTGTCCTTAACTCAAGGACAGTTTTCCACTCAAGTTCATAGCTACTGCTGATTGACACTGCAGATTCAATTAAGTTCTGAGGTATAACTAATGAGATAAGGAGAAAGAGATGGATAAATGGCATGAAAACTCTGTCTTTCCTCATATTAGTCTAGGGACCTGCCTTTGGCTTGTGAAGAACACTTTTAATGTGTATTTGTATGAAAATGTCTGCCTAGTAGCATAAGAGTTAGCTGGTTTGTTTCTTTCATTTCATAGAAGTAGTGTAGCACAAGATTCATAATATTTTGTTAGGTCTTCAGAAAACAGATGAGCAAAAATGAGCAAAAAAAAATTAAAACTCTCATTAAAAATACAAAAATATTGAATTAATATTCAATAATGATGTTCTTGTTTAGCTAGGTTGATACTTTTAAGATTCTATCTAATAAATGATGAGATCTTTTCAGAAAGATCTCTAATGAATTTTCTAAAATGGTTGAGTATCAGTTAAAACACATTCCAACCACCAAGACTGTTTCTCTCTGTTCATTGAGATTTTTTGAAGTGCTAAGTGTTGGAGATGACAAAGCTTCTAACTACCACATAGCTGTGCTAAAGGCAGCATTCAAGAATTTTGAAAAAGCTTTGCTCAGAAGATAGAAACATAAACCAAAGGTGTAAATGAGAGCAAAACCAGGGGCACTGTTGAGTACAAAATCTCCAAGAAACTTGGTTTAGCATCAGTTTGAGCCAATAAATCCATATTACACAGCATCATTAGATCTTCCAGCTTTTATTTCTGAATACAGATGCATGTGCAAAATTTCACAACTGGAAATAAAAGCCGTGTGGTAAGATTCCCATACTCTCAGTGCTCAGCAGCTGTGAAAAGGGAGTTCAGAGGGGCTGACTTATTTTGAAAGTCCAGCCTTTAGCTTCCACAGTGTTTACCAAGGGTCAGGTTTTCATTTCTGTGTCTTAAAACTATTCTTTTTAAATAGAGAAAGAGAAAATAAGTCTGCTTAACCAGATACTCTGAAATATGTATTAAACATGGTGAACCAAGTGTATTTAAAGTGAGTTCTAGTCAGGTCTCCTGGATTTCTATGGCATGTTCTGCTTGAATGACAGAAGATAGACACTGTGTGTTGGATTTACGTTGTTGGAGCCTGTATTTACCCTTTTGTTACACAGTGATAGTTTTTGCCATTTCTTTTCTTCCCCAGAACAGCCCCTGCTTGGTTAGTGCAATTATAATTATATTGCTGCTACTGCATAATTACAGTGCTGCAGAGTTTTTATGCTTAGAACTGACATGCTTGGCAAAACACTGAAAATTGAAATGTGGTGGTTCAGTGACTGTTAGAACCAGTGTGACATCAGTTGTGGATGTCCTGTCCACATCTTAAGTCATGTGTAGTGGTCACTGCAAGAAAGTATCACTTTTAAGAAATATATGAAAAAAGACATTAGTTGGTAGAATGTGTCACAGATATTTCTACTTCAGCTCAAGTGTGGCCTGATTTTTTTTAATGTGGATATGGTGGAAGAATGCCTACTGCCTCAAATGCAGGGTATGTAATAACAATAACCTGGCTTTAGCTGTATGTATCTGAGCTACATAGGTTCTGGGATTAAGCAAATACTGCTATCATTTCTGATTTGTGTTTAACAAACATAGCTGTATTTCTGAACTGAGTGTGTAGGGTTTATTTAATTTGTGCCCAGCTGGAGATGGCTTTAACCTTCCCATCTGCTTTTGGATGTTGCAGGATCCGTGTTCCCAGATACTTCTGCTCCTTGTCTCCTTTTTACAGTCTGACAGAAGACTGTTTCTATTGCTCTGTGCTGGATACTGGGGAAAAAGGATCTGTCTCTGGGTACTAGAAGAGAAACCTGTTCTCACTTGTACCGGTTGTAGCCATGTTCAGTCATACAGTTTTAGGTCAGATGCTGTGTCACCACTTCTCTGTGCTGTGACTATTGTGGTTTTCCTAGGAAAGACAGGGCAAGCCTCTTCCCTAGCAAGCTGACTCGGTTTCCAACTCATTGCATTACAGCCAGGTTTCAGCCTCTGGAACCCCAAGGTGCAGGTATCTACCTTTCATGATACTGAAGGTGAATGGGAGAGTGAGGCTCCTACATTGCCTAAAGTTATTGCTGCATGGACTTTAATAAGCCAGAGGTTCCTGACTTAAATGTTTCCTCTGCTCAGCCTTGAGTCTGAGAAAGGCCAGTGCATAGGCTTCTGTAAAGGAAGATGAAGGGAAAGATAATTCTGAGTGGAAAGCAAGCTTGGGGGTGGGGGAGAAGGTGAAGAGGCAGAGTTCACAGAGAGCATCACTCAGCTGTGCTCTTCTGTTCCTGCATCCTATGCCCCAAAACACCAGTTCTACTGCTGAGCCATCTCCTGCCCTAGTGGAGGTTAATGGCTGGTATCGTGCAGTGTCTGCAAATGCCTAGTGCTGGGAGCAGCCAGAGCTCCTTGGAGATTAGCTCAATTCATTAGAGCACGGTGCTAACAATGCCGAGGTCACAGACTCAATTTGTATATGAGTCATTGACTTCAGAGCTGGACTCAATGATCCTTGTGGGTCCCTTCAAACTGGAACTATTCTGTGGTTATTGCTCTTCTGTGATTTTACTACTTTCTTGAGTCTCATGGTGGTGCAGAGAGGAAAAGCTTAGAAAGCCAAAAAAAGAACTTTTACTGTTGTCATGCATTACATGCTGTCATTTATCTTTGGTACTGTTTCATGTGTCCTCAGTTTCCTCTTTTGCTGATCCTGCGAGCAAATAGCTGGAAGACAGGGTTGGCCACCCACTGGCCACCACAAAATCTGCAGGGCTACTGGTACCTGAGGAGGTCGTGGATACAAATGTTTTTATAACAGTACACTCTTAACCATTTTGCAACATTTTTGCTACCTAATATGGTATCACAGCTCAGGCAACTGAAGCTCATTATATCAGCATAGCCAAACAGGATCAGCTTCATAACTTCGAGGTAGTTCATTCTGGTTTGTGAGCAAATTAGGCTTTGTAAGTTGTTTGCTTTTCCCTGATAACTTGTAGTTGTTAAAACTTATTCATATATGGTTGTAATAAGCAACTATATATGATATATACCTATATTTATGGCTCAGCAACATATCTAGACAACACATCTGCAGTAAAAGCCTTGGTGTTTTTTATTTTGCCTTACCAGGTGGCTGTCTGAATGGACTGTCTTCATTTGAATAGAAATAACTTTATCCTAAGAAGATACTGAAAATTTTCAGTGGAATTGGTAGAACTGTAAATAAACTGTATGGTATAACATGCTATTACAGATCAAAATTGTGAGGAAAACCTATTGTTAAATAAGTGCCAATAAACAGTACAACAGAAATATATATTCAAATTTTATGCCAGTCAATATTAACACAGAAGTGAATCTTGGGAGGAAAGCTTGATTGAATCGGTAAAGTCAATAAAAATAGCTGGGAAAATCTAGTACCTTTGTCTTAGCACTGTGGTTTTGGTCAAGAACACCTACATTATATCACAACATGCCTTTTCCATTCTTAAGCAACTTATATTTTGCTTAAGTGATGTAATTGCCTGGTTAAAATATAGACCTTCAGACTGGGATCAGGTATGCATCAAATTAACTGAGCCAGTGATACGGGTTTTTAGGTAATTACAAAGCTGGCTAAGCTAGTTCTGCTTCTGCTGATAAACACAGCTGTAACAGTATGTTAGATGTTTATACAGGGAAAAAAAAAAGGAACATTAGTTTCTGCCTTTATTTTACATTAAATTGTTCTCTTTACATGTTTCCTAATATTAATTAATATTAAACTCTTTGAATCCAAGTGCTAGCTAGGCACCTGGCCCACACCATCCATTTGAAGTGTTCTGACTTTACCTGGACAACTTGATGGCTGCAGAAAACACCTCCCTGTAGCCTTAATAGACCCTTTCAACTGTCTCCTCATTTCTCATAGGGAAACAGAAGATGAATTTCTAACAATAAATGACTTAACTGAAAGCAACTTGATGAAGTCTTTTTGCTATACAATCTACATAGTTATGAAGGTGTTGTTTTATATCAAAGCAGTTATTATGCTCCCAGCCTAGGACTTTAAAGCACATTAACTCAGATGGAGTAGGTAGGCTACTGCCTCTCTTGTAATTTTCACTGATGTACTTCAGTTTTGGTGAAATTCACTCTACTGTCCCCCCAGTACACCATACCTTGCTAAAAGATTAAGTGAAACTACTTCTCCTTTACCATGAGAAAAAGAAAAAATTTGTATTAAACCAGAAGTCAGCTCAATTTTTTTTCAAGTTGAGATAATGGGGAGGGTGGTACCAACTAGCAAACTGCAGTGTCTGCTTCATGCTGCTTTCATTCATGCAAGAGAATGAAATCTTGTGCCCTTCAGTTTCCAATCAGTGTAACTCATTCCCTTTTCCTCCAGGTTCTAGGTAATGAAAAACAGGGTGGAAAAAATTAATATAAGTGCTTCTGACTATAATTGAAATTGGAAAATAGTAAAACTGTTACTTTTAATCTTCATTTTGTTTTGGTTTTTTTTTGGTAGGGTAATATTTGTTGTCCTTGATTATTACACCAGTTTAAAGGTTTATGAGTATGTTACTAGTACCCCTTTTTTCTGATAGGGCAAGGCACTTCATCACTAGTGTGCTTTAATATACATTTACTATGTTTTCTCATTTCCCAAGATTTAAAAAAATGTTAGTGTAAGAATTTATTATCCATGGTTGTGCTCTTTGTGTATAAAACAAGTGCTGGAAAAAACCGTAGCAAAGTAAAATCTCTTTAACATTCATATGGAAGAGAAAATTACTTTCCTAATATATGTTTTTAATTTGAAACATATTGACTTAGTAAATAAAGTTTTATCTGTAGTAGTGAATTGAACTGATTGTTTCTTGTTACCATGAACTTTGAGATTTAAAATCTGGATCTCAGCCGCTCACCTCATTTTAGAGAAAAATAAGGTTTCCTCCTGGCTTTTAAAATCCCAGTTGGTTTTTCAGCTTTGAATGAAGTACTTGAAATTTGGAATGAAGCAAAGACTCACAATGCACCTGTGGAACAGTCTGTTTCTGTCAAAAGCTGATTCTAGCTCCAATTTCTTTGTCTTTGGCTTCTGTTTCTTCATTGATCTGGTTTTTCTTGAATGCTTTAAATACCACTGAATATTTTTGTAGCTTAAATTAATGGTTTTTACTAGGTTACTGCTTTGCACAGATTACAATATTTTAATGTTTAAATACAAATAGCATGTTTCAAAATAAAATGTCTTTAAATAAAGATCTGAAAAGCAGCTATCAAAAAAAAATTCTACCCTCCCCAAACCCCTCAGAGATCTGAGAAAATGTAATTTTGTAGAAAATAAATTTAATAGTAAGGAATTACAGATTTTTCTACTTCAGTAAACATAGTTTTGCTCATCACTTTGAAAGCAGACAGATGCAAGAAGGAATGTAGTTTTATTCTGTCAAAGTGCCGTTTATACGAGAGAATTGTTTCATATGAAAGATAAAATAGATGTCCTTGTTGAGAATCTTTTGTGAATGACTCCTGCCATGGCAAACTTTCACTTCAAAGCACGAAGCAGTAAATACACCATGTTTTTGCTCCACAAGCATGTTTAAAATAGACGTTTCATCAAGGAGTATGTGATCTTGGTCTTGTACACAAATAAACAAGCTTTGCCATATACTGCAGGTGGTACTGTTTCCCTGCCAAACATTTAGGGAGCTTACCATTGCAAGGCAGGTCTTGTTCCAAAGAACAGAACTCTTACCTCTTAAGGGTAAGACACCCTTTTTAGTGTTAGGCATCTTTACAGGCTGTTAGAACAGGATGACAGGCTTCATTTTCTTCTGCAAAATAATTCCAGCTTCATGTAATCTTTCTTCCTTCCTTCACAGTATATTTATGGAAGTATTTTTTGCCTTTGATCCAGAGTATAGAAAACTCTTTCAAGATCTACATAGCTAGGTAGGGGCTTTGTATGTTTATGACGTCTATCACATAATTTTTCTTTTAAACTGTGTGCTTACACAGAGGCAGGCTGGAATATTGAGTGTTTTTAGAAGGCTGTCTGACAATCAAGGCAATGTCATATTTTCCAGCAAGAATACCAGATCTATGTCATGTGTGATTTAACCAGCAGTTTCTGCGTGAAGAACAGTGTTCCCTTTGTTTATTGGAAGATTACTGAAAATCCTATAATTTATCACTAGTCCATCAGAAACAAGCTTTGGCTGATTTAGTGCCTCGTTTGGAATTGAAATGTACATATTTTATCTTAAATGTTGATTGTTCTTTTTCAAGTCCTACATTCTAGCTTTGTGTAGAATACAAATAGCTTTAGTATATGTTTTTGTAAAATGATAAACTGTATTAATGAAAGAATGAAAAAATGAAATGAATGAATGAATGAATGAATGAAAGAAGATGCTTTGAGGCACACTGCTATGAGTTTAAAATATACTTTTGTAAGTTTATTTATTTTAAAGTTGTTTTTCAAAAGAAAATAACTGAAGTGTAAGCTTATTATAATGAATGATAAAGGTTTGTAGTAGTTTTTCACACATAAAATAGCATGTGTAGCTTTAGAGATCTGGGCTGGTTGATTTAAAAAGAGTAGTTGCCTGTTTCTTACATCAGTCACAACTCTTTATATTAAGTGGTGAGTATAGGCTGCTACGGATTAAAGTCATTTAAAGTTTCTGCTTCCTTAAAATCCTTTTGTCTTCCTTGCTCTCTGCTTGCACTTTTGTTACATGGTATAAGCAAGACAATTAAAAATTTTGTTTACCTGGCTGTTTTGTCCAAAACAATGTTTACATTCTTTCTAATAGCAGAAGCTCCATTATTCTGATTGTGAAACAACTGGCTTGTGTAGATCTCATGAACTGGTAGATTACAATAAAACCCTGCTCAAAACTGAGGCAGATACATAAACAAACATTTTGACTAGAGTGTAATTTCTTCTGTGTGCTGATTACATTTCCTCGTGACAAAGGCTGAGAGATTAGATAAAAGCCATATGCAGTTTTCCCATTCCCTGATTTTGGTTCTGTTACTGCCAGTCTGTTCTCAGAAAGAGTGGCTGGGAAAGATTTGGGTTGGGTTAGGTTTCCTCACATACTACCAGGAGGTTGAATGACTTTACAGAATTAGCAAGCTGTTCTTTCAGAAACAGGAGTTAATGACATGACTCAGTCTGGCACTTAATGGCACTTTACAGCTGCAACAAATGAGTTTCAGTTAGTAGTTTTTCACAGATAATAAGAAATTGAAAACTCCAGGAAGAGGATTAGCCATTCAACTTTTAATTGTTTTTGTAGTTAAAAAATATTTTACCTGAATATCTCTCATTCTCATCTGAAAATTAAGATATTAGAGTATTATTCTAGAAACCATCTCAATGTTAGTGTTCATGCAGATTCAATCCTTTCAGTCTGGGATTAAAAATGAAACAATGTACTCTTCAATTAATGAATGCCTTTGTGCAAAGAAGTTGTGCACTTGACGGTCTATGTTTTATCCATCAAGTGCTTTCTATTAGTGACTCCAAATTATATTTCAAATGCCACAGTTTATTTTTCCTCTTAACCCTTGATATATTTTCTACAATGCTTTCCAAGACTTGGGTTACTTTTAGCTTTCACATCTCTGATATGTGAGAAATGGATGCTCAGGTGGTATGGTGAAAGGAGCTTATGTTATACTAGACATGTGAGTATGTGTTCTGCTTAGAAGTCTACTTACTGGCTGGCTTCTTGTTTTTTTCCTGAAGAGACTTCTTTTCCCTCTTCCCATATATCATTACATCTAACCTGTTCTTCTAGAGTCCTGCAGTCTCTCCTTGCTGCCTGTCTTTTTATTCATCTCCATATGGACTTCCTCCCCTTTACTCTGTTTGGTTTGCCAGATTGAAGTTGCAGTACGTGCTGCTGGACAAGGACACATCTGTATGTGTAGGGACACATCTGGCTGCTCAGCTGGCATATATGCTCTTCCTCACTCAGCAGCCAAGCTCCACTATCCCATCAGATTTGCCTGCTTGGAGATTCTTCGGCTAAATGCCACATTCAGTGGTGAAATGCAGAGTTTTAACTTTGCCCACACCTCTTGTAGGTCTGAGGTGTATCATTTGACTTAATGAAGAAGCAAGTGACAGGAATAAACATGAATAAACAAGACACATGAATAAATACCACATATGATTGTCGGTATAGTTGGCATCTGGTTTTACTGTCTTTGTCAGTATTGAATGTTTTGACAGGAAAGCTGAGGTAACAAGCATCTGCCATCCCAAGCTCAAAGCCCAAACAGCTCTGAAAAATATAGTGTGCTTTGTGCCTTCAAGAGCCATTGTTCCAGAGAGAACAAATTGCAAAAAGTACTCTGCAGTAATAAGAGCTATTGACTTTTTGACGCGTCAGCCTCTGGAACAAAAATGCGTGCAGTGCTATCCGGAGCTGGGGAACAGGGGTGCCACCATCAGCTCCCAATGTGAAACTTCACAGTTGTACTTTCTTCCTCTTCTTTCTGGCTTGAAGATCAGCTAGCCACAGATGCTGTCTCTGTCTGGCTTTGGTTACACAGGACCCCATCTCCATCTGCTCTCCTCCCCCCTTCTCCACACCTACTTTCCTGTGCTTCCGCAGAAACAGACGTATTGTCCCAGGGGCAGGTTCTGTGTTTGCGTGAGTTAAGAGTGCAAGTCTGATGTCTTGGCTTATTAAAGGAAATGGAAATCCCATCTCACCAAGGTCATAAACACTCACCTTTGTGCTAGGTACATGGTCACTACCGGTGTTTTATCATGAAGCCCTTAACTTCTTGTTAAGTTCATGTAAGATCTGAAATGTGGAATCCAGAAAGCTGTTTTATTAGTTTCTTGAGCTAGTTTTCAGAAGAATCCTCAGATTTCTACATCATTGGATATCTTTTAAAATGTGCATGCTTAAAAGATGCTAGAGGAATGGGACTGCAGAGAAAAATAATCTGAATATTTACTGTGTGCATATTTGTGCACATGCAGGTTATTCTTACCTGTGTTAACACTCTCTTTGCAATGTAATACAGATTATCGTTCATTCACACATTGTTCATGTTTCCAATTGCCTAAAAATAATGATCAATTCTCTTGATGCTGTCAATTTTGAAAGGAAACATGCATTGAAAATGTTGGAGATAAGAGATGTAAGAGCTTCTACTTCTGTGGACTCTTGAATCATCAAGATGCAAGGCTCCCTATTTGAAATGGTTCACCCGTTTCTATTTTTGAAGGTCTGCAGAGCACCAGTCTCAGCTTTAAGTTCACTTAGGAGATTGTTTAGTGTGTAGGTAATAACTCTTCCATAACACATCTCCAGAGCTGTTTATACATGAGCAAAGTTACACATTTCTAAAAATAAAAGGAGACTTGAAAATGTAGCAGTGGCTGTTTATAAATTTAAGAATGTTAAATCCTAGCTGTCAAAAAACTTGACTAATAGATGTGAGAAGTACATTCTTTGCTTGCAAAAACTACTGCAAAATATTTTATGGAAAATATTTTATTCTTATGATTGCACAATTTTAGTTCTACTTACTTTGTAGAGGAATCTTGATTTCCTTCAGACACATAAAATGCACAGCCCATCTCTGCACAAATGCACAATTCCTAAAACAACCCAGTTACTGTTTAAACAGCTAGTATAAATAATGAACCACTCCATTACCAAGAATATAAATAAATGTAGACAAGTAAGGGTTCTCTAGAGCTGAAAGTTTAGGTTATGCAAAAACTTCGACAGCTGTAATTTGTAGGTCCTTGTAGACTGAAGGGTGTGAGTGATGTAAACTCTAGAAAGCTGACATTTAATGTATGTCTATTTTGTCATTTTGCCAAAAGGCAGGACTTGACTGTTATGTTTCTTTTGCTGTGTACAAATTTTGAATAGGGCAACATCTGGCATAAAAAATTCCACAAAATGCCTTAAGCTTTGCAGTGGTGTAAACAGACCCCAATGTTCTACTGCTTGATGATTAACAAGTCAACATTTTAGAGAAGTCTGGCCATAAACATCTTTTCCCTGGATAAAATAGGAGAGGAAAAATATTATTTGAAATTTATTTCTTTACATATTAATATTTGAAATTAATTTATTTCTAAAAACTAGAAAAACTAGTTGAGTCAGACCTATGCATCTAATTAAATCATAATATAACAGGTTTGTTGTTTTTATGCTTTGAAAATTGAGGGATTGAATCTGAGTCATTAAGACCCCATAACTAAGGAGATAAATGGAAGCAGGTCAGTTCTATCCTCTACTCTAAATTAATTACATGCATACCTGTTACCCAAGGGAAGCACAGTGGAAAATAACTTAACCACAACTTAGAATTTGGTCAATTTTAGTGAGAACAAAACTTTCTATGTCAGCAAATTTAAATACTTTTCACTATGGTTCATGCAAGTCCTTTGGCTTAAATTGGTAAAGTGAAAACATGAGGAAAATCAAGAGCTTTCCTTGAGTGGGAGGAAAAGGGAGAAAGAGGGGGAAGAAAAGTGGGAAAGATGGATGGAAAGAGAGAGACAGCTGACTGACTATGAGCCTACCAAGGTGAAATGTATCCTTACCCCTGGGAATTTTGTAAATACACAGTGAATTGTCCATTTCTTATGGGTCTTGTCCAGAATTTTTACAGAAACACAGATGTCTATAGAATTAGAGAATCATTAAACTTGGAAAAGACCTTCAAAATCAAGTCTAACTCATGACCGAACACCACTGTGTCATCGCACACCACTGAGTGCCATGTCCAGTCATTTCTTGAACACCACCAGGAATACTGACTCAACCACCTCCCCAATTATATTCCAATACTTTGACAACCCCCAAAAACTGAAGAATTTCCTCCTGATGTCCAAACTCAAGCTCCCCTGGTGCAGCTTGTGGCTATGTTGTCTTGTTCTCTTGTACCTTGCCTTCGAGAAGAGTCTGACCCTCACCTGGCTACAGCCTCCTTTACTGTTTGTTAATCTGAAAATGGCTACACAACTAATTGTAAACTATCAAGGTGCTGTGCTGTGTTACTGAGAGAAGGTACAGAATTAGAGCAGGCTGGTGATAGGTGCTCACAAACCTGAGGATCTTCTCTTACAGTGGGAGAGGCTTTCAGTCCCCCAGTACTTGTCTTGTGTACTGTGGTCCTGGGAGTTGTGGGAAGAAAGGTTGCACATGAAAACTGAGGCAAAAAGTATGTTGAGTTACTTAGCCATCTCTTCCTCCATTGTTACTAGTTTGTCAGCCTTGCTTATCAGGGTTGGGGAGGGGTGGGGAGAATATGCTTTCTCTGACCTTCCTTTTCTGGCTCACAGGCCCATAGAAACCCCTCTTTTTATTCCTTGCATCCCTTGCCAAGTTCAGCTCCAGCTTTGCCTTGGTCATCCTGATTCCACCTTTATGCAACTGGATTACATCCCTATACTCTTCCCCAGATACATGCTTCCATCTCCTGTGCATTTACTTTAGTAAAATGCACTTTTTTTGACCAGCAATTGCTCTCTCCCCTACTCAGCCATGCTGGTCTCCTGCCTTCCTGAACCGAGAGGTCTTCCACTCTATGGAAGACACGCAGTCTTCTGCTCCCTTCCTGAAAACAATTCCCCAGGGGTCCTGTTGACTATCTCCTTGAAAAGCTGGAAGTTTGCTTTCTTAAAGTTCAGGGTTCTATCTTTATTCTTTGCCTAATCTTTCCCATATCTCTCAAGTCTGCAAACTCCACCAGTGATCATGATCAGTGCAGCCCAGGCTGCCTTCTGTCTTGACGTCCCCATGCATGAAGCATGACCAACAATCAGGAGGAGCTAGACACTGCTGTGATGCTCAAAAACTATCACCTATTTGCCATTACTGCAGATCACTTGGTGGGACAAGTGCCATGTGTGGCTCCTGAGTGCAGCTATCAATGGCTACAGACTGTTCAGAAAAGACAGGAGTGCAAGGAGGTCGTTGCTCTCAGTGTCAGGAGGCTCCTGGGTTGTGGAAAGTTTGCTTTGCTGCTTTCCCAGTGAATGTCAGAGTGGCTGAAAGCTCCTTGCAGGGCAAGTCTTTGAGCATAATGCTTCCCATAAGCTAAGCAAGAAGGCTTCATCTCCAAAATGCCCTGGATCAGGCAGCCTGTAGTAGATGCTATCCACAAGGCTCCTTTTGTTGCCTTAGACTCTGATTCTTACCTTCAGGCTTCCAGCCTTTTCTTCTGAGACATCTCTTCACACTCAGTACACCTCCTGACACTGACTCAGTGACCTCCTTGCGCTCCTGTCTTTTCTGAACAGTCTGTAGCCATTGATAGCTGCACTCAGGAGCCACATGTGGCATTTGTCCCACCAAGTGATTTGCAGTGATGGCAAACAGGTGATAGTTTTTGAGCATCACAGCACCGTCTAACTCCTGATTGTTGTTCATGCTTCAAGCCTTGGTGTAGAGACACTTCAGAGCAGGGCAGCTGGCTATGTCAACTTTGTAGAGAAACAACCCTTAATGTTTTTGAGATATTTCACTGATATCAGAGGCCACAACATTTTGGTGGTGACACCAGTCACAGAGTCATGTATTAATGGACCAGGACCATCTATCTCTTCAGTGTTGTTTGTTTCTCCCAATGCTGGAACACAAGGGCTTCACCTTACTTTATTATTCTGTGTTAAGCATTACTGTGCCTAACACTTTCACTTTTCAAAGTTTAGTCACTGGAATGTGGGAAAGGTACAGTATTTTAATTATACTTGAATTCTGTAATAAATGATTTTGCTTCATTAGACACACTTGCAGTGAACTGACATAACTGGATCTTATGATGATATAGTGATTGTAGCTGATATGGTAGCACTTTGAGGTTGGTGTTGAGTGCTGTATTTGTTATTTGGAACTAAAAATGCATTTCAAGCTGTTATTGGTTTGCTTGTTGCTGTTGAACTGGAGTTCTATTAATAACATTGTTACAAATTATTTTTAAAAATAAATTAAAAGTATAGGAATTATAATGCAATAAATCAGAATGTGCTATAGCTTTTTCTACTAACTAAAGCAGTCAGGGGCTGTTGCTCATGTCAAATTTCTCCATGAATTGTAAGTCCACTAAGAATTACCGTTTTATGACTTAGGCCAATAAGGGCACTTAAAATCTGCTTAAAAGCCTTGTTATGGTAACATAATACTGTATATTTGCTACTTCTTTTGTATATGAAGTAATTTCACAAACTCCTGCCAAGCCAAATGCTTGAAAGTTTGTGGTAGCCTTTGTCTCATGGTAATTGGTGGGTGGGAAAGTGGATTATGGTAAATTAATTCTGTCGTTCTGTGACTACTGAAAGTTGAGTGGCAGTGCTGTGGCCAAGGTATGTTTTCTTCAAAGCTGAATTTTACAGTCTGTGAATACCCTTCTTCATCATTGTAATTTAATCTTACTTTTGCCATTTTGTAGACCTTTTCCAGGAAATCCAGAAGAGTGTTTCATGCCAATTAAGGACTTCATCTTTATAAGTTCTTTTCTGAAACTCCTAGTAGCTGTTGTAAGCATACAAGAATTGCAGTGAAAGATACTCAATTATGACTTCTTTTCCAGTTTCTGCATGAGCTGTGAAATTTAGATTCTTTCACAGGTTGTTCTGGGGTTTTGTTGTGTACTTATTTTCATGAAGAAGAATAGAAAAACAGGAGGAAGAAACATATATATGTAATGCAGTTTATTTTATTTCTTCTATAAGCATGAGGTTTTTTTTTTCATTTATTATATTTAGGTTTCCATGTTATGTTTACATGTTCAAGCTTACCACTGTGTTAGGGAGAAAAATATAAGGAGAAAATGGAGTTCATTTACCTTGTGTTATAAATAAGATTTCCTTCAGTTTGACTAGCATTTAATATTATTTAAGATAGTTATGTTTATAAATATATAGAGAATTTTATTTTTGATGAATAAATTAATTCACTGCATATTTTTTCCAAGAAGGAGAAAATACAAAGATTATATAATTTTATTGAATTAATATACAAGTGAAAAGAAATATCCTTAGAATATGTTTTAGGTATTGCTTTCATTATCCTGCAAAGGAATCTTCATAGGCTTTTCTAATGATGTTTTTCTTCTGAATAGTGACATTAACAAAATGTCTCTGCTGTATTGCACAGTCAGGAGATACCTATGGACAGCCAAGTAACTGAGCAGAGCACTTGATATCACCAATTGTCTCTGCAGTGCTTACTTTATCAAATAAGAGAGGTTAGATATTTCAGATTAATATATACAAAGCAGAATACAGAGACAGAGCAGAGCAAAACAGACCAGCCAAGAAATACAAGGTCAAGGGTAATATATCAATCGTTTGGCTCTATGGGTCATTGTAGTTTTAAATATTTGAAAATCCATTCCAAGAGTAATACAGAGTTCTTTGTTTGGTTTTAGATCTTTGACCAGATCTTATCTACATTCATGGAGCTGGACTGTAAATCACCCAGTCTCTTTCAAGTTGGCTGCTTTGTAGAAAGTCTGAGAGGCAGTAGGTAGTGGACATAGTAGAGGATCCACAGGAGCTTTTTTGCAGTGTATTCATAATTTCATATATATCAACAGAAAGTGCAGCACATGCAAATAGCCACTTCTAGACTTTTCAAAGATGCTTTTCTTCAGTACCACAACAGACAGCTAATGGTTAGGTTGTGCTTAGCATCTCATTTCCTGCCTTGAACAAAATTTCCTAAATGTTTTCCCAAAGCTTGAGAACACCAGGAAAAATAACATTCCCTACAATTAGTTAACACAGTAACTGCAACTTAATGCAGATACTCCACCAAGATTTAAAATTGTATCTGTAGTTGAATTTTTTATAGGAAGATGTATATTCTCACACATCACAGAGTGAGGAAGAGAAACTAGATGTTCACAAATGAAAAAAACATGGTGTAAATAACAAACATTTTTAGAAGGTAAGTGCTAAGAAATTAATGCCTGATAATACTAGATAAAAACTTTGTTTTCATTAAACTGATGCACATGTAATAAAGTTTCCTTGTCTTAGGTAAAATCACTCTGACCACTAAAATGATCTCTGTGTCTGCTAGCAACAATAGCTAATGTTTGCTAATTTTTAGAGTTTTGTCATGTAAAGGTCATTTACCGTAAATGAAGGAAGCCCTGGGCAACAATTAGATAACTATTTCTATTGCTGTGACCTTTTGCCAGGTTAAACCCAGGTGACTGGGTTTATTTCATATCAGGTAGTCTTATACTTTTGATAAGAAACAACTGTTCACCTTGTATTAATTTTGACTTGTGTGGGCAGCAAAGAAGTCAGATGCATGAGAAGAAATGCACTCTGGTTTCAAATCGGCTTGCCAGCCAGCTGTCTCATAACATTGGGAGTTTCTCTCTTCCATCCTGCTTGACAGGGCATGCTGCTGTCACTCCTACACCTTTGCTCATTCTGGTCTTGACTGAGCCCCTCAGTTGTCCATGGTGAGCTTAAAACGCTGTCCTCTCCAGCTGTGGCAGTGCCCTCTCTGAATCTGCTGCTGTGCCAAGTACTGCAGATCACAGCCTGCACAGGAGTGCAGAACAAGCTGGAAATTATCTGATGGGCTCTGTACCAGCCAGACCTGGGAATTTCACATAGCACAGAGAAAGTGCTTTTTCCTGCATGTGCTAGGAAGGATGGAAGTATTTGATTCTACTTTTCTTTTTTTTTAAACCAGAGGAAACCCACTTAGTATTTGACAAAATATCCAGTACTGAGTATAAAGAAAAACATTTGCCATTAAGAAGTTGCCTGTTAAGCTCAGCAGTTTTCTGTCTTTACATTGCACAGTAAGTCCCAGCTATGCAAATGTTACTTCCATGTGCATCACACAAAATGGGACACTTTCACTGAAGCTTCATTATCAACAAATTCTCAGATTCCTACAAGTACCAAAAATCATGTAATTTCTTAATCTCTGTTATAATGGCTGATTTGATTGCAGTGCAGTCAGATATATTCTGCTTCTAGTTCCTTCTTACTAGAGTTAGATAGCATTATGGCTCAGAAGTGTGAGGAATTAAGACCATCATATTTGTCAATTGCATGCAGTTGCTGCTGTTTTCTGTGTGCTTTGCACTTCCGGGGTGGATCTGACCAATTTTCAAGTGGTAAAAGCTGCTACTTCCACACAGCTTGTTCCACTTCCTTCTGTGATCATGTCTGCATGATCAGAATGAGCTTTTTTGTTGCATTTATTCAAAATAAGAGGCTATCACTTCAAGTGAGTGTGTTTCTGAAAACCTATCCAGTGAAATCTCAGCTGTGGTTGTATGTGACTTTCTGACGAGTTCTGTTCAATATGTAAGTGGGAATTCAAGGTCACAGTGCTGGGCCATGAGGTAACCTTGCAATGTAAAATTGTTTCTGACTTGCATGTCATGAAAACAGGTGTTTTACTGCATATACAGTAAAATACAATACAAAAATACAAACAGTATTTTTGATGACATAGAAGCAAGACTGACAATGTGATGAACAATAATCTATGTCAGTCCTGCTGTCAGAGCAACAGAAAGGTGGAAAAGATGGTAGTTTGTAAAATAAAAGTTTATACATGTAAGATTCAGAGCTCTTTGATGGAGAGGATAAAACTTTTAAAGTGCACTGCACTTGTACCCAAGTGTTCCTTTCAGAGCATTAAATGGGCAGCATGGCAGCCTTGAATGTTATGGCTGAAACAAAATACTAATATAATGGTTAACTCTGATCTTGTGACCAGTTACAGTTACTAAACTGGGTAATGAGCAGTGATAGTGGGAACTCAGGTAAATCCTTCCTGGTATAGGGAAATAGGTGAGTTGGGTGGAAACTGCGACATGCTTTGAGCTTGCTTGCTAGTGACTGCATGCCAGGGCTGTCTGCTCTGTAGGGTTAATTAAGCTGTTCCTTGTTTTGCTTTCAGGCAGGCACAGCTGAAAGGGGTTCTTGTGCATCCTTATGACTATGTTGGCTATTGTCAGTGGGACTCTGACCAAGTTTTCAATTTTCATTTTCATTTTCTTTCACTGTCCACTCACTGAAAACAGTGTGTATCCACATCTGGAATCATTCTGAACACACTGTTTTTCACCTCAGAGCTCTACTCTTATTATTTTTCTTGAGAATAAAAGCAAATAATATGCCATCTCTTTTCGTCTTGAAGACTGTTGCTTGCTTAGCTCTGTTAATTAAATAACAAAGAGGAACGATATCAAAGTCCACTTAAGCATCTGAGCATTTCCCCCCGCTCTGTAGAAGAAAAGGTAGTTTAAACTATAGGAGAAAGAGAAATGGGAGTTTCTTTAAGACCAGACAAGTATTAGGACTTCACTGTATGCACTCAGTTGTAATCCAAAAAGTCAAACTGATGAAGTAGTAGGAAGATATTTCCAATGTTGACTGGACAAAACCTGTCAACAGAAATAATCTGGGGTTTAGGCATCTACTGTCAAATGAAGAGATATAAATATTACTTAAACTTTACTGTTAGTGTTATTTAAATAAATAACCTCATGCTGGGAAATTAGTAAAGCCTACTAAACAAATGAATAATGTACCTTAGAACTTCCAACTAGGATAACTATTTTGCATTTTTCAATGGCTAAAATATAGATCAGGTGTTGTTTTCTTTTATATCCTGGCACACTGTCTTATCTTTTCCCTTCCTTTTCAAGTCACAGAGGAAAATATTCACACATGCACATGCACAGGTACACACACAGTAATATTTAGGTATGACAATATTTGATCTGGTCAAAAGTTCTGGGAGTGCTCACTTGCGACCTGCCTGGCCACACCAACTGCACATCAACTTTATCTCTCCCTACTTGCTCCATGTCCATCACAGCTGTACTGTTTGTTGGAGGGAGAAGTTAATATTTTCTATATATACAGACCATAGATAATTACTCATTATAAAGAGAACTTCCAGTGGAAAATTACTAATTTTAAACTTTTGATCTAAGAACCAAAATTCTTTCTGACAAAGAGATGTTTTCCCTCTCTAACAATTGAATCTGGTATATTTAATTTCATTTTTTTACTGGTCATCATCAAAACCAATAGGAAGTAGTAAACTTTACTTGTGATCAGCTCCTTCTCTTTGAACACAATTCAATTCAATGTTAATTTTATCAGTGTAATTTTGTAAAATTCCATTCTACTCTGAATTTGAGCAGACAAATCCCAAGTACTTAGGTAAAGCTTCAGATAATCAGTACAGTATATTCTATCTACTCGAGTCTTTAAAAATAATTGTTGCTTTGTGATAGGAGAGACCATGAACATCTGTTTGTGATAGCTGGTGGTAGAAAAGAGCATGGCCATCTATTCAATGTTTTTATTGAAGGATAAATGATGCACTATCATTGGCTCACTTCCCATCCTTGGTTTTTAAAGTACTGATAACCCAGATGTCCTGCTTAGGTGCCCAGGTTTCTCAAATTAGAAACATCTCCTAGTGTCTGAGAATTAATTATTCTTTGGTTTTCGCTATATCCTTTTGGTCAGGGAGATGTTTATAAAACTTAATGTAAATAGTACAGGAAGTGCTCTGATTAATATGAACAGGCTATTTACTTTCACTTTTTTCTACAGAGTGGCTAGCTGTAAACTCTCTACCATCAAAGACTGGTGCTGCAATTCCTGCTTTTGAAGTACAACTACAGAATTAAAACTAGACAACTGTAGGAAGGGTTTTTTTGCACTAATGGTGGTTCCCCTGATTTTGTCAACCCAGAATAATTACTAGAATAGGTAGTAATTTCTACTATATTCTGTTACACTTGGCTGTGATCTGTGCTGGGTTTTTTTTGCCTCTTAGGCTGAGGGATATTATTATTGTTGCTTTGTTTCAAATATAGGAAAGCTTTTAAGAGCATGCTTAGAAATAAGCCCATTTTCAAGTGTTTTTCTGACTCGGGGTGTTTTCCTGAACTAAAGTGTTAAGTACTTCAGCCTAAGGCTGCAAACAGGACTGGCATTTTTGGATTCTACTCCTCTTTTTTTCAGAAAAAAAGAGCACTGTGAAAATAATTGTTTATTCCAGTTGATAGAGTGTTACACTCATAAATCATGATTGTTTTCAACCTTTTGGTTGAGATTATTTTGTTTTCACAGCCAGAAGCAGTAAAATAATCAATCATGTAATAATGCCATGGATAATTATCATGTTTCTTGGTGTTCTTTGAGCTACTGCAGGTGTGTTCAGAGCTTCTACTGGTTGTGTTTAAACTCTGATTTTACAACTGAGGTGGCAAAGAGCTTTGGAATGTACCCACAATTGCAAGCGGGTTTTTTTTTTCCCCCAAAGCATAATGTACTAGCAACAAATACCATTTGTTGTGAAATCCATAATTACTTTTGGGCTTTTTTTCCTATGATTCAAAGCTTTCATATTCTCTCTGGTATATTGTCTCTGACTGTTTAGCATACAATTGTACAGAAAAGATATGTTTATGATAGCTAGTAGACTTAGTTGCATTTCTGCTAAATTAGAAATTACATTGAAATCCATTTGTGGCTTTAAAAACCTCAGGTATTTTTCACTGTAAATGTGAAATTACCATGAAGTAATTCTTATTAAACATTCAGAACAGTTTTATTATTTTAATTTGTTTCCAAATAGTGCTTTGTGTTTTGCTTTTCTTGCAAAACTAGGGCTCTGGGAGACAGTGAAGTTTCTCTGTCACAGATTTGTCTGAAATTCTGTAGTGAGTTATAGTGATATAAATCACAACAGTCTTCCAAAAAACTCTCTTCCTCCTTTTCTCTGTCTTAGTTTCTTGCTTCCATGCTGCTCCCTTCTTTGTGCTGACTGAAACACTTATGCAGCTGTGAGGGGAACCACATCAGGGAGCTAACCTTTTCCCCTCTAAGCCTCTGGGCAACTGAAGTACAAAAGATTAAGGGATATTTACTGCAGACATGAGATTCAGGTGCCCACAAGCTTTTGAAAATCCTGGTAGACATCTGTCTGCATCTTTTGGCATCAAATTCTTTTCTAATCTGGCCTAAGGTGACTTGGCCAGGACTTTGCAGGAAGTGCTAAGAATTTAAAATAGGATTTGGATATTCCTTCATTTTGTAAGCTATGTTCTGTTAAATGTTCTCCACTTTGCAATATAAAATAAGAGGACCCGGGCTTTACTGCAACTTTATCAGAGTGTTTTGGCTGTGAATCAATACAAAAATTTGTAATCCAGAGATTAATATCTTGAAAACTTGCACACTGAAAATGTTGACTCAAAATTAGTATCTTCCATGGGCCATGTTTACTTCACTCTAATGTTTTGACGGCTGTTAATGAGACTTCGTCTGTGACTGAAATCTGAACAAATCTTTATCTCTGGTTTGTCTCTCTATGTGAGACAATTCAACTCTCACAACTTGTGTTTCTGAACTCTCATTTTAAGTGGCAAATAGGAGCTGCAGGAGGAAGTGTCTAAGTTATTTAATAGCTAAGGTCTATGATGAAAGTTGTGCAATGAAAGAATAAAAATTGACAGTGCAATTGAAAATGCAGCTGTGTGGTTAATGTAAAATACACTTTAACAGTATGAGGTGTTGAAATAAATCAAGGTATTCATTGAAGTCTGTGCTTGAATCCCTGTTAATAATATTTTAAATAACTTATCTGATTTCTTTCTTCTCACACTGACTTCATCATACTTGCTAAGGCGCCTGGCTGATGACTAAGAAGATAAACTGCATCTTTAGTATACTTTTTTCTGTTTTGAGGGTTTATTGCAGCTCTGTGTGAAAATCAAGAATCATTATAGTTCTGTGCTGATGACCAACTGGTCTTTTTTTACTGTGTTTTCAGAGGGAGGTTAATAAGGATTATTTAATTAAATGAAGAAGTTGCTGCAGGAACATTGTGAAATTTATAACGTGTATTTTTCACATGCATTTAACAACAAGTGTTCCAAAGAAGACTACTAGTCTGTCTTGGATCAATCTGTGAACAATCATTCTCAGCAACAGAGATTAATGCAGTATGCAGCTTCCTGCTTTATGTATTTAAGTGACAAAATGAAAAATTTTGAATCTCCCTTAACATGTGCTGGAGAAATGAGTCTTCACTGAGCAGAATAAATGTCTATGGGTTTTTAAAATTTTCTTTAAAATTTATGTATTTTCTATCAAATAATGATACTTTTTTTATTGCTACGGATCATAAACATTGTATCTGCCTTTGTCCTGTAGTGTAGTTCCCACATTTTGCAATAGAACATTTTTCCTCAAACTTACTGAAATGAAAACATTTCAATTTAGCTATTAAGCAAAATAGAAAAAAAAAAAACTATAGAGGGGAAAATCCATGCTAATGAAATAAGATGTTTGCTTTAAAAAGGAATTTAAATGAATTATGAATTGTGAGAATGTATTCTGCATAACTCAAACCTAGCTTCTTAAAAAGATTTCTGGTCTGTGTAATATACCTACCTTTCTGAAGGCTCTGTGACTTTTAGGCTGGTGTTGCTTTTATTTTAAACATACTTTTTAAATGTTATTTTGATATAACAGAGCAGGCTTATAAGAGCTTACTCCCTTTCTAATGGTCTCGTGGTGAGAACTTTTTATTACTATGAATTTAGCTGAAAGTAATTTTGAAGAATTTTGGATGGCCAAGGAATACATTTAATTGGTTAACATGGTAACTATGAGTAACATGCCTTGTGAGCTGATAACCAGCTAAAAAGTGACTGTTTTGCAGGTTTCACCGTTGTCTCAGTAGAGCCAGAGAAAGTGAATGTTATTTCCCCCACTTTCTGTTATTTTTATGTGAAGCTGCACCATTTAAGAAACGTGAGCTGTGAAGGTTCTAATCTGCCATCACTATGAAAGGGGTGCACTGATTTTATGCTACAAACTGCATCTTTTGTAGCCTATTCACCACCCTTTACAGGTCTGCCAAGCCCACTCTGCAATTGGTTGCTAGGGGCTGCAGATGTTGGAAAAGAGAAATTTCAATGAAAGGCCCTGATTCAGCAACCCAAGCAGCCTGCCTCCCCCAGCCAAAGTAATCAGATTGGCAGCTGAATCAAAAGGTACAGTGGGCCCTTTGTTTGGGAGCTCCAGAGGCTAGTAATTGACACAAGGTCAACAAAGTTTTATGAAGAAAAGAACAGAATATTAGAGGGTATTAGGCTGAAGAGAGAGAGTTTGGGAGTTTTATGTTATTGGAAGAAAGTTAGAACCTGAGTAAAAGGTTACAGCCATAGGAAGCAAAGGTTGCATATTGATGTTTAAATCTGAAAATAGTTTCAGCTACAGAAACAGGAGTATTGATGAGTGGCAGAAATGTTGGAACAAAAATCTGCAGTTTCGCTAGCTGCAGACCTGTGTAATTTTTAGTGTTGAAAGATTTATTTGTAAGCCATGGGATACAAAATACAATGGTAGAGGGAAGGATCATTCATAGAATCACAAGATTTAAAACAATCTTAAAAAGTCCTGTTTCACCTGAGAGACGAAGTGTCTCTTACCTCTTCAGTATCATATGAATTGATATTCATATCAAGTTGCCAAATCTGCCACACTGGACAATTTCATGCACTGAGACCTCTGTGTCTGAAGAGTATTTGTTCTCTGTCCATAGCTAATCTTCTTCAGACCAAGCAGGTGTAGTAATCATTATGTTTTTGATTTTCTTAGCCATATTTTGTAGACTATCTTCATGATGCTAGTGATTGTATTTTAGTTTTGCTCTCATCCATCTTGAAATGGAGAAAGTCTAGAGCCTTACTAGGTTGAGTACATGGGGAAGATTACTGCTTTTTATATGTTCTGTGTGAAGTCTGCCTTGTTTGCAGTACCTTGCAATTGTTGACTTACGCCTGATTCTAATCAGTGTCAGCCAAGTCAACGTTGGCTTCTATTTTAGTTATTACTCATCTCTCTGCTTTATCGTAAATGCTTAAAAATAACTCCTTTGTTCCATTATTTTTCCAGGAATTGAAGTTAAGTTGATGGCTCTATAATTCTCTGGCACTCCTTTTTTTACCCTTTTTAATAAATAATAGGAAATGTTTGTGCAATTTCTCATCTTTTAAGATCTCATCTGTGCTCTGCAAATAATGAAAGACAGTTAATAACATTGCATGGTATTGCATCAGCCAGCCCTTAACTGCTCTAAATCAATCAGGCCCACTCTGGTTGAAAATACCTGAGTACTGCTTTTCTCTTTCTGTGTGAGTCTGACGCCTTGGTTTGTTCCTGGTATCAATTATGGTAACCCCCTCCTTGTGACCGGCTTTTTGATGAAGATTGATGCATTGTTTTGATGTCTGGTTATGGCCATGAGCATTTTGGAATCTGTTTATTGCACTTACCTCTCAAGTAATGAATGATCTGCAAAGTCATAACCGTTCCAGAAGAAAAAATTCAGCTCTTTTGTGATGAGTGATGCATACCCTGTGAGCTGATACTGTGATCAGCTGGGCAACTGAGTTTTCAAAAGTGTAAAAAAGCCTTTCTGTCTCAATAACACTGGATATTTACTTCTGTATTTTGTTGGTCATTGCACAAAATAGAGCAATGGGCCTACCTGTGCTGGATCTTGTCAGTAGGAAGGTCGTCCTCATATTTTCAAGGGAAGCAAAATTAAAAAATAAGTGATAATTATGTGATAATTATTTTAGGAAAAGAATTTTCTGTATCACCTGTTTCCTTGCTACAATTGGCTATGTAAATCAAAGGATCTGAATGCATTTTTTACATGAAAATATAGATTATTATACTTATTTTCAATATGGATTTTCTTTCGGAGTAGGATTTTCCATAAGTTGAAGTGGTTTGCTTTACTGCTTTGAAAATTTAAGAAATAACTTTCGTCCGGGTGAGCAGTTTAAAAGAGTTACTTTTTACAGCACCTGCATTTTACTTGACTGTCTGTTCCCTGAAAAGAGGATTAATAAAGTATTCCTTAGTATCTGGGATGTGGCACATCTGGCATGTATGTTGTCCCGTACTTGCCATTGGCATTCAGGCTGAGTTCTGGTTCTGTTGAAGTCTTGTCTGGTCATGCACCAAAAGTGCCACTCAGATCTCAGGCAGCCTGGAGTCTGGAGTGCTGAGTGCTAAACAATCAAGTGTCCTTAAGAATGGGTTTGTAATAATTCCATTCTGTGAATGCTGCTGGATTATTATCCAGAACAAGATATGAGCAGGTACTTGTGGACTAAAATCTGGTTGGTTTTCCTATTCTTCTTTCTGCTCTGGCTGTCTCATCTTGGGTTTGCCTTCCTTGTGCCCTGTAGATGCTGCTGTCCCTTCTGGACCTCTCTGAAACAGAGAAGTTCAAGCAGGAGCAAGGGATAGAGGTGAAATTGTCTTGCTGCCCTTTGGTAAGAGCAAGATGTGATGTATCTCTGCTGAAATTTGACAGAATATGCCTGCCATGCATACACCACTTCACACTGAATCGAACAAATCAACAAAGTTTCTGTGCAGCTAAGTCAGGTGCTAAGTCTGTACTATGCCTGCAGGGGTAAGAAGACATGCCCTGTTGGGATTTTCAATGGCAAAGGTGGACAATAGTCACCTTGGCGACCCATCTCCATTTCTCCCTTCAGTCTGCAGGTGAATATTATCTATCATTTCCACTGGCCAGTGTTGGGAGTGGCAGAAGATGGAGTATGTCTGCCCAAGTCTTATCTGTGCTAAATCAAAACAGTGTGCTACCAAGGGTACAACACCACCTTCACCATCACTCTAATTGTGGTGTCTGAGAATGAGCACACAAATCAAGTGGAATCTGTACTATTGCCAGGCAAAGAATCTCAAACAATGGGAGATAAAGGAAGAGATGAAGTAGTGACAAGATCACTACTGTGACAAAAAAAATACTTTCAGACCCATCCTATTGTAGAAAATGTCTCTGATTTCTGTGTTTTACCTGGCAAAGTTAAAGGTGAGTCAGCTAAATCTGTTCTCAAATAATAGGTGAAAGAAGAAACAAACAAAAAAAGGAGTCTCAATTATTTTCTTCTTTCATAATATGGTGTAAGGTAGGGTTGAGATTAGTTGTATTTTACTTGCATTCAGAGTGACATTGTAGTTTGAAGAAAGGGTAATGAGGACAATAGGAAGAGGGGGAGTCTTTAGCTTAATTTCACCCAAAACAATACTACGAGCACCCCTAACAGTCTACAATAAATCCCAGATCTTTCACTTTAGATCTTGATGACCTTACATTTACACATCTTGGGGATATGCTAAGGATGTAAGGAATTTGGATGAATGAATATAACTTAGAAAACATAAAAAAAATAGGGGGTGTTAGTTTAGAAGTTGTTTTAGTTAAAGCACATCAATACCATCATCTGAGTTAGAAGTTCTGTTTTGTTCCTTACCTAATATTTTTAAAAGGGAGAGCCAGCAGGTCAGCTTCTGATTTATAATGGCTGCAGTTTTGCAAGACCTGCAAATGCAAAGGAACTTCAAAGTACTACCTGCAGTGTGCTAGCTTGTACTGATAGACACAAAAACAGGAGTGCATACCAAAGACGTCTATCCATTTCCTCACACTTTGAAATCCTTGGAAAACAGTTATAGTTTTATTTCTAAAGATATCTTTTAGGGATGAGACTGTGAATAGGATAACAAAATCAGTAGCAATAATGAGTCTGACCTCTGGAGATGCAATCTGAATTACCATGATGTATGTTTAAAAGCAAGTTTATTCCATTTTGTAACTAAGATGGTCCGTAAAGCTCAAGTACTCCTTAATTTGTTAAGCCAGCATTACTCCGAGGAGTTGTTTGCATTCTTTGTGAAAATGTGTGATTTTTTTTCTGCTAAGAACTGGAATGTAGTTTTTAAAGCTGTCTATTTTGCCAAACACCAAGTAATCCACAAGATAGTTACTGTAGCATTTTCTAATCTGCAGTGGATAAATTCTGACCTTGTTGATATGTGTTTCCTGTGTGCTGTCCTTCTGTGCTACTTTGGAGGCAGAATATGGACTGAGAGTTTGCTGTACACACTGTTATATAAGGCTATTTAACTGAAAGATTAGCTCACCACCTCAATTCAACAAAATATTTTCTTCTTTGTAGGTGAAATGGAAATTCCAGATTCAAATGACCCCTTAGGTCATGTGGATGGGCTTGACAGACCAATTCCAACACCTAAAGGTAAAATGAATTCTAATTTCATCACCCTGCTTAACTACAAACATTCCTCAGAAAGGATCAGAAAAATCCTGTAACTGTACATTCCCTGTATTTTTCAATTAGTACAAGTCTGTAAGGAAGGCAGCCTTCTTTTTGTGAATTAGCACTTCTGATTCCAAGCAGGGATAGCAAGGTTAAAGGAGTTTATAAAAATTCATTTTGATGCATGTTGAATCTCCCCTACATGGAAGGGTTAGATGTTTCATCCAAACACAGAGTGCTATTATTACCTTCCTAGCATATTTTATTTCACATTGTTGCAATGAAATTTATTTAATTTTGTACAGTGCCACACTTAGCATCCATTTCTAGGGAAATGTTAAGTATTGGTGTCTTTTGTTTGAGGTAATTAAATCTAGCCCATTACAAAGCAAGAATACCTACCTTTTAAGTAGCTCTGAGCATTAGTGCTTTGGTTTTTTTAAACTGAATCCAGTGTCAGAATTTCTAGTTATTTATTAGTTAACATAAATTTTATGATACTTTAGCATTTAAAACTATAGATCCAAATGCTATTCTTGGATCTGAAAATGCACATATTTACTGAGAATTGTGCTTCCAATTGCAATTTGGTGCAAGCTTCTAAAGCTAGACATTTTCAGTATTCTACCTGAAGCATATTTTCTGTTATGTACTGAGTTGTATACTGAATCTTTTTATGGGTGCATTGCTGTATCAATGTCAAATCTTATGCTAAGGAAAAGTGTCAGATAGTAATGTCAGCTTCCTTAATGAACACATATTGAACTCTACAGAGCTCTTTGGTATTGACCAGATGTTCTTGTAGTTTGTCTTTCAGAGGAACGTGAATTTTGAGGGTGCTTTGGAATATAGTCTCTCTTCTCATAGATATCCAGTGTTATCTAATCCTTATTGTCCTCCTGAATAGTAGTTAGATTTCTTACCCTAACTATGCATATTAGGAGGTTTTTTATGGAATCTTTCTTTAATTTTTTGTCCATAAGTGGTAAAAAAGGTGTGTTTCTGTTTGCATATGTGTAACCACTTTGCTACTGATTATCAGCGTGGGACTAAGTCCCTCCTATTTGGAAAGAAGATCTGGTCTACTCCATTCCTCAACTCTGCCATTTTCTGAAACTGTGAAATATTTTAGAAATTTAGAATTTGCCATCTATGTTGGGAACAAATTTTAGCAGTAGTCATTCCTGTCAGTAGCACTGTATTACCAGGTTTTTTATTCACATTTAAGTACACACTACTTTTGATGAAAAGGGCCATGTATAACTTTTTACTGCATCTGATAGGCTTGTTTGCTTGGCAAGTTGGTCTCACTTTTCTCTTTTGTTATGTCTGACCTTTTAAGGCTGCAGACATAAAAGAGGGGGTTTTTATTCATGTGACAGAACTTGGTTAAATTCTTGCTGAAAAAGGAGTTCCAGTTATTTCCTTCTTTTGCAGAGCCACAGGCAATACCTGTCTGAGGAAGTAATTAATCACATCTCAAACATTTCTACAGCATAAGAAATGTATATTTCATTCAGAAAAAAAATAAGGAAGAAAAAAAAGAGCCCCAAGTTCTTAAATTATTCACTGGTATAGAATCACTTGTAAAGTTTCCAGCATGCCTGGTTTGGAAATGGCGTCATTTTGCTCCCCCTCTTTTTTTTTTTTTTTCCAAAAAGCAAACTAGTTGGAATGTTAGCCCACATGTTTCTGTGTCATAGTAAGGTTTCAGGCTTTGTTACAAAAAAAAAACCACAAAACTGGACAGTCCTATGTCAAAGCTTGGGCATACTGTTGAGACCATTAGAAATATTCTTCAGCCCTTCCATCACATCAACTTTCTTCCTTCCTTCCAAAATCTTTAGTTATTCTGATTTGCCTGTGCCTCTCATTTTTAAAATTTTTTCTTATTTTAGAATAGATTCAAAACAGGCATGGATATAAGCAGCTTTAATAATACCCAAATTAAAAGCCTAAATTAATTAAAAATTCTACCACTTTAGAAGTAACAAGTGTGTTAGTCATCCTCTTTTCTAGAATCTCCAGAAGTCCTGAGAAATAGTTGTGTTTCCAAAGACAAAACCAGTTTTAGCAAGGTATTATTAATAATGTGCATTTACAAAAATGTTGCAAGTCTCTTTCTACAAGTGAAGCTAGCCTTCTGATAGTTGATGACAAGGGACTGGCTTGGCTAGGCCTTTGAGGAGAATTTATTTTTTCTTGTTTCCTTTAAATGGGCACTTGAATGACTAAAAAGAACTGTCCCTGAGCAATGTTTCACTGAAAACCAGTGCAGAGCAGTGAGCATTTGCTGTAGAAGGTCTGCTTTGGAATAAAAATAAAACATTCAGTGACTACATTCTCTCAGTCCAGTCAGTCGTTGCAAAGATGATAGTTTCCTCAATCTTACTTTAACTTTACTTACAAGTAAGCATCACCTGGTCTCTTCCTCTTTTGCACAAGCACTCTAACATACTCCCACTGGGTCCTAAAAACCCACTGATTTCAGAGGAGAGAACAATGTACACATTGTGACAGTGTTTCAAGGCAATTCTGCTTCATTCTTGGATTGGCAGTTGCTCATTCCTTGTTCCTAAGGACTTGTCAAGAGGATGTGAACTGAATCAACTTATTTTACATATTTCTGGATGGATTTTTGTATGTTGAGGTAAAAAAAATAAGATGAAGGATGAGATGCAAATTGGATTAAATTAAGCTGTAAAGGTATCATTTCATCTGGAAATATTATGTGGCATTATATGATAGTGTAGTTTCCTTAACTACTCATGTGTATTTTAAGAGACCTGCCAACATTCCTTCCATTTGCTGACCTGGCTCAAATAATCTGTAAATCACTCATCTTCGTATTGGGATTAAATAAAACAGAGGGTGAAAAATTGGGTAGACTGTTTTTTATTTAGGAAAATGTCCTGTGCAAGAAATCATGAGTCTTATGCATCAATCTACCCTCCTTAGTAGGATGATGCTTCTCAGTTTATTTGGAGTTCTGATTTAGTTGTGGAAGGAGTCCCTTTAGTGGTGACCTGACAAGATGTGGTGTGATTCGTGTCCCCTGAACTCGTGTACTTACAGCAATGCTGTTACACACACCTCTAGACAGATATTACTTGAATTTCAGCAACTTTCACATACATTTCCTATTTTTACAGTCTTCAGTTCTTTTATAAGCCTAAGAAGCTCTGCATCTCTTGGATATGCTTTATAGATTACCTGTCAATTTTGTGAACAATTTATGCTTCGTACTGTGTTCATAACACAGGAAATTTTAGAACAATGGTGTCTTCCCCAGTATTCCATAAGCTAAAGCATGCATCCTAGGTGAAAAATTATGGCTTATTGTGGGAAAATGTGACTTTGCTTAAGGTGGAAATATAATTAGTTTACTTACTCAAAATATTGTCCCCAAACCCTTTTGTGTTGGATCTAAGTTTGTATTAGTCTTAAAATGCCAGGGCAGAAATTTGACATTTGAAAGAGTTGTGGTAAGAAAGATCATGCTCTTTTACTTATACCTAAGAAAAGATTATTTGAAGACAAAAATGAAAAAGCTGGGAAGGCATTCAAACAAACAAACAAACAAAAAAAACTTAGGGAAAAAAAATCCCACATTGCTTTTTACACAAATCATAATATACATATTTTCATAGGGATTTTGAACACTGGAAATTTTTATTCCATTAAATAAATGAAAATGGTCTAAATTTATGCAATTATGCATAAAAAATGTATTTGTCATTTTTAAAAAACAGCTGATTTTTAATTCTCAGTATCTCAAGCCAAGACTCTTGCAAACTGTGATGTTTTCTGTAAGGCCAACCTGATGGCTTTATGGGCTTTTTTGACTGTTGCATAAAGTTATTTAAATAAATATATATGTCTTCTGGAGAAGTAAGTATTCTAACAAGTGATAACACATATACACAATTATTACTACTTGGTCTGAAAAGACTGTTGTATCTTCAGGTATCTAGCAAGTTGTGAGTCAAATTTTCCTTTATTTTCCCCAAAAACTGGATATTCAGTGTTTGTGTTCCTTGTGCAGTGCAGAAAGAAAGGTGAGTCAGCTTGGATACAAGTCAAAATGGATGATTATCTCAAAGCACCATTATCTCAAAAATACAAGAAGATGTGAATCTCAGTGTAGTATCATAGATACTGACAGTCCATGTGTAACTTGTCAGATCACTTAGACTCCCCTTGCTTTACTTTCTGCTTTTGGAAAATAAGGGTGATGGTATCATCCCGTCTCAGGAGACTTCAATATTCATAACCGATTTACAAGTTCTGAGATAAAAAGAAAAAAAAATTACTAAGTACTATTCATGGTTGCCATATTGAAGCTCATTTAAAAATTATGAATACATAATTATTTTTAAAATCACATAAGAAAAAAAGAGTTAAACCAATAAAAGATGAACAGGAACTAAAACTTGAATTAAAAACAATTAAGCCAGAATTTACACGATCTAGAGTAACAAAAGAGATTTAAAATATTTTTTTTTAGAATGAACTTCAAAATCACAGCTAAAATCTTAAAATAACAAAAGCAAAGCAATCATTTTATGCTGTATTCATGCCAAGAACAACACATATGGTTTAAGCCAATAACTTGGACATGTAAGTGCCAGAATAATGTAAATAAAACTAAGAAACACAATATGCATGTGAGGTCTTAGGGATAGTTGCACCCTTTAGGTTTTTAGTTTAGTATCTATTCTTGTGCATATCTTGACAATGATTTGACGCATACTGGAAAAGCTTATTTTTATATTCTTGCCAAAACATGAATAATAGACCTGTCATCTTAATGTTGATTTGCTCTGGGATTCTGTTTGATATATTTATATCAAATTTATTCAATTTAAAAATATGAAGTACTGGCAACCTAACAAAGGTTTTCCAAATATGAAAGAGTTCTGCTGGAATTCATGTCAATCTTTTCCCTAAGCTATCTTATTCATAGAGTACATAGAATATGATAGCAAAACATAATGTATAGATTAAGTTGCATTGTCCTCTCATAGCTTCTTGACAGAACAGTTTTTAATCTGTTCAAGCAAAATAAATACTAGTATTGGTTGTAGACTATGTTAGAAACCATAATGAAAGAGAAATTTAATTTACAGCATTGTTGCCTACAGCAAATACAGAAATATGTACCAGATAGATTTTTCTTTTGACATAGTTGAATCATGCCAAAGATCACTGAAGGCAGAGGAAGCATTTTCATTTCAATGACCCTTGGAAATAAGCCAGGTTATGAAAAACAGTATATAACAATATTAATTTCACAACACAGGAAATTTCTGCACATTATACTTGCATTTTTTAAAAAAAAATTGTATTTGTTATCCAGCACCCAAATAAAATATACTTCTTTATAATATGACATTTACAATAGGACATTTATAAGTTTGGCAATATGTATCAGGCACAAAAAATTTTATAGAGAGTATTTATCTTCGGCTTCAAAATTATGTTAATATTAACACAGATTAACAATTGTGTTCCAGTTTTAAAAAATTCTACTTGACTGATGCTTAACATAAAATACAGGACACAAATCAAATACAAGTTCTAGAATTTTCACATTTCATTTTCCTCCATACCTCTCCAAATTAAGATTTACTAAGACAGAAGGAGAACGACACTGGAAAAAAAATTGCTTTGTACATTGTTGGGATCCTAATTTTTCCTGGGAAAATTTGTTTTCTTCCTCAAATCATTCAATCAAAATGGCATCTACACTGTGTTTGTGGTGTGACGTACATTACCAAAAATGTAACTGCTGATTATCACCACAGGAATTAAATAAAGAAAACATTCTTTAGAATATGGTTGGTTAAATTTTCCACTTAGTTTGAAAGAATTGCAATTATGGGTTATCTAAAGTGGACACCAAATAACAGAGCAGCTCAAGAAATGGCTGGCTGCTCTGTCATACCAATACTTCAGAATCAGTGGATACATAAACCTCGCCCCTCAAAGAGTCAATGAAACCAGCAAATAGAGAGTGTGCAGTTCGGGGTGGACAGAGGCAGAAAAGAGCCCTACTGCTCTTCAGCATCTCTGGGGAACTTTGGAAAACAGAAATGCTTCAAAGTTCATTAGGTTAAAATTATTAGAATGTTACTTGGTTTGTAATAACAAAGTAATATAAAGCACTGCATAAAATACCTGTAAAATTGGCAAGAGCTATGATGAACTAAAGCTGAATTCTGACCTGCAGGAAATAGATGCAGTGATGCTGACTCCAGGTGAAGTCTGTCTAATTGCACTGGGTCTGAACTAACCCATAAATCTTAGGCATTGCTTTTCATGGTAATAGTTTTGTTCTAGTTATTATTAGGATCAGAATAATAGATTCATATTAAATATTTTTGATGGCTTAAAAGATACGGATCTAATTGCTTCCTGCAGTAGCTCTGTTTTAATTAGTAAAATGGGAAGTTCTAGCATGGATTTAATCCTGAGTTAATAAGACCTAATGAATAAAATTTCTATCTGTTTTCAACCAAAAATACTTGAATGTAATATCCATGACTATACCAAAAAGAAGACTCCATCTAGTTGATTTTAAATCAGAAAAAGTGAAATAGTGAAAGGGTTTGAGTAAGGTATAAGCTGACCAACGGCACAAGAGCAATGTAGCCCTTTCATGCACTTACATGTGAAGAGGAAAAAATGTATTAAAGAGCCAGACAAACCACAGTCCCTGTCTGTCATCTTACAGTGCTTGAATTGGTCTCACCTTTTAGACAGATCTTCTCTGCTTCTTTCCTTTCCTGGGTATCAGAAGCATCTCTAAGCTAGAGGAATGCACCTCTGTGCTGGTTCCATGCTGGAAAAGGCCCAGCTTCTTCTCAAAAGAGGTCTTAAGCCAGTCTATTTGCCTCCCTTGTATGAGCATATTCAGCCTGTCCCCATGATTGCTGAATCACAGACCTAAAGGACTACAGAACATTCCAGCCTGGGAGGCACCTCAAAAGATCATGCAGTCCAACATTTCTGGGGAAAGAAAGCTTAGACAAAACTGTCTAGTACTCTGTCCAGTCACATCTTGAAAATATCCAGTGATGAGCCCTCTACCATAACTCCAGGCAGTTCATTTTCCAGTCAATAATTGTCCTCACTGCAAAAAAAAGTCTTTATTCCATTGAAACAAAACATTTCCTGGCTACTTTCACTTACTGCCCTTTGTCTTCTCCATGTAGCTCCTAATGATGAGTGTCCTGTTCTCTTTGTACGTGC
The DNA here is from genome assembly GCF_049639895.1 of Pseudopodoces humilis. Classification (NCBI taxonomy): domain Eukaryota; kingdom Metazoa; phylum Chordata; class Aves; order Passeriformes; family Paridae; genus Pseudopodoces; species Pseudopodoces humilis. The sequence goes on from NC_142203.1 coordinate 35,111,190, forward strand.
CTGTGGATACTGAGAAACTGTGATGATGCCCTCCTGGCCATTCTCCTCTCCAGGGAGAAGAGACTTAAATACTTCAAGTCTTTCCTCCCAGGACAGGTTGTCTAGCCCTTTGATGATATTCATACCCCTCTTTTGAACCCTCTCCTGTCTTTTTGTGTTATGTTTGAATTCTGGGGATCAGAACTGGATGTCATACTCCAGGTGTGGCCTGGTAGGCACTGAGCTGATTTGGATTGTGGTATCTCTGTCTCTGCTAGGTAATGCCCCTATGGATGCAGCCTAGTATCTCAACGGTGCTCATGAGAATAAACTACATACAGATTATGAAAAGGTGGTGAAATTAGTCTCTAAATAGCAAGCTATTAGTGAAAAAGCCATATAAAATAATTTTCTAACTTGTAGTAGATCATGCTTTCTTTCATGCTGCTAGAAATACGTACATAAAATGTTAGCTTAAGTAGAAGTTTTAATCAATGGCTTCAGTTGACTATATCAAGAAGTAAATTTACTGGTTTTGTTTTCCCTGCCAGAATGTCATCATAATATTTCTATTTTTTTAGCTATGAAATGTAACTGGAAACCATAACAAATTACACTGCTGTGGTGTGACATTGCTGAAAACATTAATATACTTTTTCCCCCATTTATGTAAGTTATTTGAAAATAGATATTGTCTGTGCTCTGTCAGAATGTTTTGAAGTCTGCTAAAGATTTTAAATTAAAAATGGGGACGGCTAATGTAAAATTACATAAACAATAATCTCTTATTTTATGACAAAAAAGGATAAGTAATTTTCCTGTAAGTTTTCAATATGATCTGGAGATTCTATGTACTTGGATTTATTTAATTTTCCATTTAGTGACAAACTAAATTCTCACTTGCCTACATTGTATTTTCATACTATTCATTATAACAGGATTTCTTTTGAAAGGCCAGTGGTAAAGAACACAAAACCCAGTTTTCCAGTAATGTCTGGCTTTGTACATTTATTATATTATGGTGTTTCTACTGCTCTCTTCTCCAATGCTATACTTAGCTATAATAGAGGAACTGATTTTTCATGGTACTGTCAAATATAAATCAAAGCAGAGCATCAATTTTCTTAAGGTATTTCAGCAATTAGACTGTCAGTGTAGACCATTTTTTTACTGGTGTTGGATGTGTGTACTGTCATATGCTATTTCTTAATTAAACAACTGCAAAATAATCTGACAGGAAATGTCCACATGTAGGCATCCATCAAAGTTTTTTGATGTTTGGATCCAGCTTCCATAAAAACATAATGTAATTTGAATTCCTGGTTCTTCATGTCTAGAAGGTCTAAATTTACTGGAACAAACATATGAGCATGACAGCTAGATAATTTTCTTACCTGTTCTGTAAGGTAATACAACAACATTACTGTTTCAGTGGAATTACATGTTGTCAAGCTTTCAGTGTGTGATGTGTATCAGTTGCAGGACTCCTAACACCAAATTAAATTTATAAATAATAACCTACAAAAGATTTGACTGTCAGGTTTTGACAGTGTTCTTCCATCAATTCTTTCTTTTTTTTGTCATCCCTAGAGATCACCAATACAGCCTTCTTGATAAGCCCTTTGCTTTCAACAAATCACTAATTAGAGCTTGTAGTTTTCACTTAAAAAATAACTACAAAATGTTTCTGCACAATATTCATACAGACATTTCCTTGACCATATATTTTGACTTGATGTAAAAAATGGCAGTCTATAATCTGCTTATGGGTCCCTTCTGTATCACAGGTCACTTCAGCAACTGAGACATTATTTCTTTAAATTGAATGTGAGACATATCATCCTGAAAACTTATCATAATATAAGCCTGTCCACATCAGTCTAATTTTAAGATTTTTTTGAGTAACAAAGAAGTCAAATTAATATCTAAAAGTAACTTTTCCAGTTGTAGTTCTTTTTGAGAAAAATCTGTCTGATCATTCATGAAGATTATGTGGTAAAATCACAATGATATTCCAATGTGGTTAAAACTGGGATCATTGTTTTATGGAACAAGGGTGTATTTTTGCTATTAGAACATAACATCACCAGATGTATGTTAGGATATTAGTATTTTAGCATGTCAGATGTAGAAAAAGTCACTACTGCTTCAAAGTAGGTGTCCAAATAGGCAGTTAGGAGTGTAAACTGTGGAGTGATTGACCTTCAAATCTGCATACCTATCTGCACACAAACATGAAGTCAGCAATGAAACATTTTGGAAACAAAATTGGAGTGTGATTCCACAGTGTCCTTAGGACAGCGAATTGCATTTTTTTGAGCTTGAAAGAAAACTGAAATTGTTTCCAATATTCTCTCTTGCAAAGGTACTTTTGAGCAGGCTTTTACCTCAACCAAAGTAAAGTTTGATCTTCTATGACCTTTTATCCTCCTCTTAGGTTATTTCCTGACCTTCTTGGAACCAGTAAACAATATCACTGTCGTCCAGGGGCAAACAGCAATCCTCCACTGCAAGGTAGCAGGAAATCCATCTCCGAATGTCAGATGGCTAAAAAACGATGCTCCAGTGGTTCAGGAGCCCAGACGGATCATCATCAGAAAAACAGATTATGGTTCACGTCTGAGAATCCAGGATCTGGATACCACAGACACAGGATACTACCAGTGCGTGGCTTCGAATGGCATGAAGACAATAACTGCAACAGGAGTTCTGTTTGTCAGGCTTGGTGAGTTCCTGGCTTTTATAGTCATAAAACTCAGACTGCTTTGTAGACTAGGTATTAGTTTTAACCATAGTGTAATGAGAAATGAATTTAATGTTTTAAGAAAAATTCTCAGCACAAAAGAAAATAAAGTCAGTGCCTGGGGCCTCTCTCCCAGCACAGAACTTCTCAGTTGAACTTGATACCCTTTCAGTGGTAATAAAAGAAAGTAAATACAGATGTAGAGGTCTGTAAATACTCAGTGAAGAAAAAATTAAAGAACTGTCAGTAAAAAGTACAAAAAGGTAGCATTTCATTGCCTGTAGTTTTCACTCTGCTGCTGAACTCAGTCTGTGAAAAAAACAAAAACTGATGAGAAGAACGAGAAGTGGTTTTCTATGCAATGTTCATAGTTCTGGGCCCATCCTTGTGAATATCAGCTCTGTACTGCTGTGTGAAGCATGGCCTCAAATTCTGTCCTTTGACATGTGACATGTGGTATACCACACCTTTCAAACCTTATATTGCATTTTGGAGACTTAATAATCCAATCTGGAAGCCAGCCTTTTATGTAGCTTGCCTTTGGAGCAATGGGAGAAAAAAGTCTAGATGCATTTCTCTAATTTTTTTTAATTTTGTAATGTAAATAAGTAATTCCACAGTTTAGTTTGTAATGATTGAGTATTGAACTGCTGAGTACTGAACCTTTTTCCTGCTCTGACAAAAGCTGACAAAAGGGTCAGCCCCTTGCCACATCCTAAATTCTGATAGTAAGGCTCAGTTGGTGCTTATTAAAAGGTAGGTGATGTGTCAAGATAACACCTTGTCTAGCTGCCTGTGTTTTTGTGGTGGAAAATATTTTATGAAAAAAGTTAAGTCCATTCAAGTTGCTGCTGGAGCAGATAGTAGACTCATGTGATTTTTATTTATGGCTTTGAAAATAACAATATATAATTATGTTCAGGAATGCAGAAAGTTTTGCTTGAATCTTGAGATAAACCTTCTTTAAAGACACAATTTCCTTTAGATTGCTGTTGACTTTTTTTATTAAGTTGTCCTTGAGCTAAACTTGTCAGTAATACTTGTTTGTTTTATGTTTGCAGGTCCAACAAACAGCCCAAATCACAATCTTCAGTAAGTACTCTTTGGAAAATTACTTAATGTACACTGACTACTTTTGTTCTGTCAGAATTTGGTCCAGAAACTCTGTAAATGCTGTCTGCAGCCACAGTGTTCTTGCTAAAGAAGTATCTAATTTGATCAAAAACTCACAGAATGGATGCAACTATTTTAGACAGAGGTAGCATTGTGTTACAATGGGGGTTGATTTGATTGACTATTCTTCAGGAACTTCTGCTTGCCTATTTCATGTTTTGAACAAGCAAATTACCACAAAGCCAAGTTGGAACAGTAATTATTTACAGGGCAAGTATGGGCTAGAAGAATGGTTAAAAATGAATGGGTAAAATGCTTAGGTTGCTGTGGTTGCAAATTTACCCATGTAATATTATTATAACTTGAAGGGCCAGGTAAAATGAGACTAGAATCCTGTCACTGAGTAGTTAAGCAAAACTTCCCTGTTTGTTAGTGTCATTTTGACTTGAGTGGTGATTTGGTAATTTCTGCAAGACACCTGGGCTCACTTGCTGATTCAGTTATAAGGATGGAAAGAGAATCATACAATCACAGAATGGTCTGGATTGGAAGTGACCTTAAAATCACCCCCTCCAACCCTTCTGCCATGGGCAGGAACATGTTCCACTTTGTCAGGATGTTCAAAGTCCCATCCAGCCTAGCCTTGAAGACTTCCAGGTGTGAAGTGTCCACAGCTTCTCAGGGCAACCTGTTCCAGCTTTTCACCACCCTCTGAGTAAAGAATTTATTTTTAACATCTAATCTAAACCTGCCCTTTTCCAGTTTAAAGCCATTGCCCCTAGTCCTGCACTATCTACCAGTATAAAAATTCCCCTCCTTCCTTATCATGAGAACCTTTTAAGGCCGCAGTGAGATATCCCCAAAACCTTCTCTTTCTCCAGGCTTAACAACCCCAGCTCTCTCAGCCTGTCTTCACAGAGAGGTGCTTCAGCCCTCTGATCATTTTCATGGCCTCCTCTGGACCCTCTCAAAGAGGTCTACATCACTCTTGTGCGAAGGACCTCAGAGCTGGACCAAGGATTCCAGATGGGGTTTCATGGGGAACATTCAGAGTTGTAGAATCCCCTCCCTCACCCTGATGGACACCCCACTTTGGATGCAGCCCAGCATACAATTGTCGTTCTGGGCTGAGAGCTCACACTCTTGGGTTGCATCCAGCTTTTCATTCACAAGAATCCCTAAGTCCTTCTTCAAAGGGCTGTTCTCAATGACTTGATCTCCCAGTCTGTGTTCATGTTTGGGATTTCCCCAACCCTGGTGCAGCACTTGCCACTTGAACTTGTAGAACTTCATGAGGTCCTCATGGGCCCATTTCTCAAGTCTGTCCCTGAGTTGTCCCAATGGCACTTCTCAGGTTTGCATAATCTTCAAACTTGCTGAGGGTGCTCTTGATCCCACTGTCTGTGTCATTGATGAAGATATTGAGGAGCACCAGTCCCAAGAGAAAGCCCTGAGGGGCACTACTCATCACTGGCCTTCATCTAAACACAAAGCCTTAGACCACAGCTTTCTGGATTCATCCATCCAGCCAGTTTCCTCTCCACTGAATAGTCCAAACCCATGTCTCTCCAATTTGCAGATAAGGAGATCTTACCTTATCTTATCATCTCACCATGTGAGATGGTACCAAGGCCTACAGAAGTCTAAATAGATGATATCTATTGTGTTCTCTTATTGACTGTTGCTGTCCCTTGTCACAAAAGGCCACCCAATAGGTCAGGTACAATTTGCCCTTAGTAAAGCTGTGCTGGCTGCCTTAGGTCAATTTGTTGTCTTTTATATACTGTGGGATAACTTTTAGGAGGATCTGCTTCATAATTTTTCCAGGCACAGAGATGAGGCTCACCAATCTGTGGTTCCTCACATCTTCCTTTCTCCTCTTTTTAAAAATGGGAGTGATGTTTCCCTTTTTCCCTTACCAGGAAGTTTTCTTGGCTGCCTTGAGTTTTCAAATATGATGATATTGTTATGGCAAGAACATCAGCCAGTTCCCTCAGGACTCTGGAGCGTATCTCGTCAAGTCCCATAGACTGGGGGCTATTCAGCTTCAACAAGTGAACCCAAACTTCACTTACAGTGGGAGAGACTTCACTCCCCCATAGCCACACAGAGGATCAAGGACTTTAGTGGAAGGGGTGACTGCTGATGAAGGCTGAGGCAAAGAAGTCATTGAATAACTCATCTTTCTCTGTATCAGCCACCACCAGTTGGTCCTTGTTGCTTATCACAGGGTACATTTTCCTTGGCCTTTCTTTTCTGGCCTCTGTCAGAACAATAGACCTGAGAACCAAATTTTACATTGATACTTTTGTTATAGAGCAAGTAATTAATTTTCTTTTGGCTTCCCTAGTATTTTCCAAGTGCTTCTCCTGTACTGAGAATGAACTTCTTAATATTTCACATATGTCAACATAAGAAGAACATTTCAACTGATAGAGTGAAGAGTTACTGCATATGTGACTTCCTCGGGTGGATATAAATTAGGGTTCCCAAAACATCCTTCATCCTGGTTTTTCCTACTTTTTTTTTGCTTTGCTATGCAACTTTTGCTGGTTTGGAACGCTAAATTAAAATAAATAAATAAATAACTAGGAAAAAGAATAATTTAAAAATCCTGTCATTTGGGTTATGACACTTCACATTGTGTCTTGTACCGTTGGTGTTGGAAGCATAGTGTGCCATCATTGTTCTGGACCTGCCATTAAAAGCTGAAGAGTACACTACGATTGGATTATTTTCTTTTTAATATCTAGATTGAGGGAAACCTGAAACTTCAGAAAAACGAGGTCAGGTCAAAGGTCTAGTGAGAAGTCATGAGGGTCTTATCATATGAGGCCCAGGAACTTTCAGGGATTAGAGATCATTGCCTCATTACATGCTTACTTGAATCAGTTTTTCTTAAAATCAGTCCTTCAAATAAAATGCCATGTTTTGGTGGTATAATCATTTTATTCTCAGAAACTGATCATGATTTTTTAAAAACCAAATATTTTGTATAAAATCATGCAGGTTATTTTGTAAGCCAGAAAAGAGGAAGGGTGGAAAAAGGCAAAGAAATACCTAACTGATTGGAAGGATCTCTCACGGAGCTAAGGACTCTTTCCATTCACTGTCGGCACAGTGCAGCCTCGCACACAAGAGCAATTGCTGTTGGTATTAGTGCTTCAAAAAAGACATGCTTCAGTGGAAACCTGAAACATAAAACCATTGTAATATGGTTTAAAATTATACCTAATGAATATTAAGGGATAAGAAACATTACCTATGTAGATACTATCTAGCAAGGTATTTTTATGCAGACCATGCTGTAGATTCTTAGAATTAATCAGCAATTAAAGATTGCCGGAGAGAAAATGTGTGTTATGCAGTCAGACTTGCCAGCGCAAAAGAGCATCTTGATCTTCAGGTAAAGAAGCTGAGACATTTTCATAAAAATCTAAATGTAAAAACTTTCAACTAAATACATAGTCATAAATTGCTGCAGATTATTTGGAGGTGTCTTTATTTTCTGTCAAGATCCATATGTGTAAATATTTCTAGGGATTTTCTCTGTAGTAACAATCTATTCTATTTATCAAATTAATCAATTAACAAAAAAAAAATCAAAATGTGATCAAAAAAATGTTTCTGATTAGTCTTTGCTGTCCAGAGGACTGTGCTACTAAAGGGTTATTTTACTGGAGCACAACCCTTTAGCAATCCTTTCTCTCAATGCATTATGCTTTTACCTTTTGCGTCATTAATATTTTTAGCTTTGCTTCTCAAAAGAAAGACATCCTATCCTTCAGAAAGTTACAAGTGTGTGAATGTAAAATAAATGTTTGACAAACACCAGAGAATGTTTTTATACTGTGATTTAAAACAAAGCAATGGGCATTAATATCTTGGCATCTTAAGAACAGAAGGGCTAAACAGCTGTCTTTCCTTCTAGAAGTGTTGCTCTTAGAAGATAACATCATTCTAAAAGACTGTGTGTTCTCTAGTCTAATATTTTTCTTTTGAATGGAATGGTTAGATTAAATTTTACCCATTGAGGAAATACCTCTTTTGAAGAAGTTTAACTGTATTAGTGACACCTTGAAGGGATGGAAGACATCTAATATTTGAATATTCAGTCTGTTGGCTCTTAAGGGCTTCTGGAAAATCTGATGAGGCCTTTGCAAAGTAAGGAAGGCACACAGAATGCAGTCTGAAAGTAATGCCCCTGAGTTCAGTCCTTGCCAAGTGTATGGGAAACATCTCTGTTGTCACTGCTGCACTTTTCCCTAGGTGACCTTTCTGAAATCTGCTCAGGATGGCAGGAGCTGAACATCTCTTTCCCTATGCAGAGGAATTGGGTTTTCCAAGAAACTTTGGGAAGTCCGTCTTTTATTGAACTCTGACTAAGATCAGTTATGGGTTTGCAGCCTTTGATGTCTGTATGCTGGATTCTTAGGAGAAATAGGTGAGAAGAAACTCTGCCACCAAATAGAAACCATCAGTACTCTGTGGAGGAGTTTTTTAGGTATTAATCAACCAGAATAAATTTGCATGTCCTTATGCCTGATTTTCAAGTAATTTGGGATAACAGGAAATTTTTTAAGATTCAGCCCATTGAAGAAAAATGATGAAGCAATTGTAGTTAGGGAAAAAAAAACGTTCTTTCAAGCAGTGTAAAACAGAATGTCTAAAAACCAGTAATGTGGCTGTGTTAAAACTCCAGCTAGGAGGCTGGGTTCCTGAGCAATTTATTCTCCATGGTCTCCATATCCCAAAGCACACCTTTTCTGTGATACCAAAGGGGAATTTCTGTATGATGTGAGGGGCACTCGTATATCTTTATGATAGAAACAAAGTAATTTGCATCATGTGATGAATCTTCATCATGAATTACAAGATGTAAAAGAGAATATAAAGTCTTGGGAAAGAAGGTAGAAAGCAGTGGATCATGAGAGTCCTTCACCCACAGGTTGCTTCCCTACCCCTGCGTGGGGTCTACCATGTGAAAGACAGTAACTGAGGGGAAAAATAGTTTTGTAAACTGAATTTGTCTGGCAAACCAAAGGTATCTGACATCACAATAAAAAGAAAGAATTTCCTTAACGTCAAATAACAGCACCATTTATATCTTCTTCTTTCCTTAAGTGGTGTGGCAAATTTCTTTGTTCTCAATGTGGTTCAGCCACAGATAATGCTGTTAATCTTGTAAATTATACAAGATTATCTTAAAATTCACATAAACAGATGGTTTTTTTAAAACAATACAAGGTTGTTTCAACTCAGAGGTTACAGTGTTTATTCAGGCCCATAAGGACCAGGTGTTTGATGATGTGCTTCCTCCAGAATGACATGCATGTCTTTTGTTTCATCAAAATATTCATGTGGCTGAGACAGCCATGTTTTTTTAGGATGTATGATTTTTTAAGATGCTTGTGGTAATATGTTGGAGTTACAGAATAAGCTCATACTTGTGTTTTCATTTCCTGTTTTAATCAAGGAAAAAAAAAGAATTTTGTGATTAAAACACTGGACTGTAATTTCAGAGGTCTGGATTTAATTTCTGACTGTACTTGTGTCTCTTCTGTGTGATTGCAGCAAGTTGTTTAACCTTTGTCTTTCCGTGTTTTGTACATCAAATGGACATGATGGATCTTGGGAATTTTTTGCCTTCCTTTGCTATGGGATCAGATTATTTCAAAATGTTTTGGGTACGTTCCTCTCCCCATAAAGCATGGAATGTTATCCTGTTTTATGAGTGAGGAACTGGGGCACAGATTATCTTGGGCTGGTCTACATTAAACAGCATGTGTTTGTCTTGGCAGGTTTCCTGACTCCCTGACAATCCAATTTGGGGATCTGGCTGAAACATGCTGCAATTCCCTCTTAGCCCCTGTGTGTCAGTTTCCCTTTTTTCTCTCAAGGCTGAGGGGGAGGCTGTATTTCACCCTCCTGTGGGTTTGGGGCTCCTTTCAGGGGATTTTGATCCACAATCTCAGATCTGCTTTTGACTTCATCATTTTAAATGTCCTTTGACAGTCCTTCAGGCCAAGACAGGAAATTTGGAGGAAGGACAGAACTAAAACAAAGGTTGCACTAAATTTTTTTCTTTCTTATCTATTCTAGAGTGCAATTTTTCAGTTTTTCCTCTTGTTATGGATACAGCCTAAAAAGGCTCAGAAGTTTATGACATCACAAATTAACATATAACTAAAATTTATACTCTGTTCTGCCCAGAGATGTAAGATGTACTCAGAGGAAGCTGACAGTCTATCTTGTAATAAAACCTGAAATTTTTATCTTAATGTTACTCATGCATTTCAAAAAATACTTTACCCCCTCTCATTTTAACCCCCAGAACATATGTAATTCAAGGCAGGGTTAAAGAGCAGTGGAAATACTCTTTCAGATTGCTTTGCACTGCACCAGCTCACGACTTCTTCCTGCATGACATTGTTTCTTCAGCTTTAATCTTCCACTTAAATGCTTTCTAATCACAAGTAAATAAATAATGAACAATTTAATGCATTTTACATTATTTAGTGGTAGAAGTAGAAATTCAATGCACATGCAAAGTTGATGAATTTTAAAAGCCAGGTGTGTATTTAAACTGATATCCATACCACAAGTGTCTGTATTCCTGCAGCTTGTTATCTGGGGAAACTATTACAAGTGGTAGGTTCTTTCCTTTCCGTTAGTGTAAGGGAAGAACTGAAGAAAGAAGTTTACAGGGAATATGTAGGGAGAAAACAGGATAATGGTTGGTTTCAATCTGTTATGCTCACTAGCCCATGTTGTTCCCCCAAAACACAAAGAAAGCCAAGCATATGCACAGGTGATGAAAAATAAATCTTCATGAAAGTTTTACCTTCTTTTTGCTATTGTATAAATCGAATGCCCTTGTGTAAATTAAAGTGTAATGCAGATGCATTGCTTTACTGAGACAGACAGGTGGGAAAGACAGAAAACCAGCCTTACAGGACTTGACCCGTAGCTGGGCAAGGTTTCTAAATACCTCATGAAGAAGTGGTATTTAGTTACATTTCTTACAGTTAAGCTAATGTAGGGTTAATTGTAGGAAACACTTGCCCACTTGTTATTAGCAGTACCATCAAGATGCTTTTAAATGGGTTGGATCATGCATTGTACTGAATGTAATTCATTATATGTAGGGCTACAAGCATGCACTACACCCAACAAAACAAATACTTTCTTTCCTAAGAGTTCTTTTTTCAAAATTTAGAACTTTAGCTTGTATATGGATATTTAAGGGAGTTGTTTTCTGTGGATGAGAATTCACTCACAGCCCGCTTCCTAGTCTAAATAGCAGTGGCTAGGTTTTTGATAGCCAAAAAAGCCTAGGCTGTTACATCAGACGAGCTGTAAGGTGCGACTGTAAGCTGTGCAACACATGGCAAAGAGCCAGTTTACAGCTCTTTGTAAATATGTGACCCCAACACGCCCTCTCCCAGCAAATTCCGGATCAGCAGCAGGTGCTTAGGTTTTAGTAGCTCAGAGAAACAGTTTGTATTAAACTACCAAAGACCTTGCAAGCAAAGTAAGACACTTGTTACTCCCTTTAAGGATATATGTAAATTGATATTCAAAGTAGTAATGGCCCTTGGGCTTTTGGCAAGTAGCTACTGCAGCTGTTGGACATCCCTGATACAACCAGCAATCTTTAGTGTGTTTAGATTTTACTTCTTCCCTCTATCCCTCCCCTACTCTCATTTGTTCAGTAGCTTAAATGGCTTTCAAAGTATTTATTGTATGTCTTACAAAAGGACAGTTATGTGTCCCTGAGACTTCCTGTAGGCATTTGATGCCACATTGAGTTTAATTAGAGTTCCTTAGGAGACTGAATAGCCTCTAACTGCATACAAGGAAAGCGTGAATGTTGTAGTTAGGCACAAAGATAAAGGAAGACTATTCTAATGAAAAGTAGGTAATTTAACAAAATGAGATAATGCTGGAACACCACACCATAAATCATCCTTTCAATTTTTATGGCTTTATGGTTAGATTTTCCCTAGTTTTGTATTATTATGTTCTCTATTTCAGTTTGAAAGAGCCAAAAAACCTAGATGCAGCTAATCTAGTGTACATGAGAAAAAGTCAAACAGATGGTACAAACCAATAACATTTGAACCATTCTATTCAAAACTAAATAGCATTAGCAGTGATGGAAGGAATTATTTTTGGAGAAGAAGAAATAAAATTCAGTAAGGAAATCTGTTTTAAATCGGTACTGCTTTGTTAAGTCTAAAATCTGAAATATTTGAGGTAGTACTGCTCTGAAAGTAGGGCTGCAAGAAGCATGTGTCATCAGCAGTTTCTCATACTACTCAAAAAGCTTAATCTTAAGCATCCAAATTCTCATTTTGTTCACTCCAATAACATAATAGAGGCAAAGGAGTACTTTAGATGGGACACAAGCAATGGTATATCACAGAATCTTTGTTTTTATAAATATTTATTCACACGCATACACATACTTCCACCCATCCTAAGTTTTCCCAGCTGTTGAATTTGCATGCCGAAAAACATTTTTCTCCTGCCTCACCGTGCTTTCCTTCAAGTTGGGAAATATCTCCTAAGTTCAGCAGGCTGACCTGCATATAGATATTCTTATACTTATATATGACTCAGTTTTGCAAAATTATGTTGACAAACCTCCTTTTTTCTGCCTGCCTAATCGCAACAAAGTAATTTTATTATTGCACAGTAACTAACAGAGGAGTAAACACACAAAAGAGAAAATAATAGAATAAAATACGATACAATAAAATATAATGCAATACAGCATAATATGATACAGTAGCTGCAGTTGGCAGGGACCTACAGTTATTCCATTTATTCCAGCTTCCTGATCACTCCATGGGCTGATGAAAGTTAAAGCCCATTATTAAGACCGTTGTTCAGATGCCTCCTTTTAAGGCACTGACAGGCACAGGGCATAGACCCTCTCTTTAGGAAGCCCGTTTAAGTTTGACCACCCTCTTGGCAAGAAAATGTTTCCTAATTATCTATTTGGAACCTCCCTCAATGCAGCTTTGAACCGTTCTCATGTGTACTGTAGCTGAACCCCCGGGAGAAAAGACCAGCGCCTCCTTCTCCTCCTCCCTTCATAGCCCTAGAGAGAGCAGTAAAGTCACCCATCAGCCTCCTGCTCTCCAAAAGCAGCAAAATCCAAAGTCCTCAGCAACTCCTCATGGCATGTATCTTCCAGCCCTTCCACCAGCTCTGTTGTCCTCCTCTGGACCATTCAGGGCCCTTCCCACCCTTCTCAGGCTGTGGGGCCCAGCACTGCACACAGGACTCAGGGTGAGGCCGCAGCAGGGCTGAATCCAGCAGGATGATCCCAGCCACAGCTGGTGATGCTGTGTCTGATGCGGCCCGGGATGGGGTTTGCCCTCCTGGCTGCCCGGGCACACACTGCTGATTCACCCTGAGCTGCTGCAGACCAGCACCCCCAGATCCCTTTCTGCAGGGCTGCTTCCCAGCCATAGACTCACTTAAGTAGGAAAAGACCCTTAAGTTCACAGAGTCCAATGAATGCTTCATTACATAAAAAACATATTCTCAGCTCAAATATCTGCTAAATTATGCAGGAATTTGAATCTTAGAACTAAGGCATGCTTGTAGGTGTGCCATGTTACAGAGCTGAAGCTGTAGTCACTTTTCAGGTTGGAGCTGCTGTGGTGATATTCATTTGTAGATAGCTGAAAGTAGCATTTTCATACATGCACATGGTAATTAATGTAGAAAAGACCACCTCAGTGTGTAATGAAGTTACATATACAGCAATGAAGCTGCATATTTTTTTTTACCAGGTTGAGGAACGGAGAGAAAAGCAAAAATGTAACACAAAATCAGCAGTTTCAGGTTCCAGGCACTCCATCAATAATGTGCAGTGGGTGATCATTGTGCCTTTATATACTCTGTGATTCAGACTGACAGATATATCAGTATATACAGAATCTCAGTTTTTAAGCATTGAGAACTAAATGCTGAAGTATTAAACTTGGGTAAGCATTTGTTCTCCTAATTGAGTTTGCCATATATTTTGATTCATGAAAAGTTTATTAATGTTAAACCCCATTACATTAATTTACACAGCTGGGTGTTGGTACAATTGCGACTCAGAGAGTATCTAGCTAATGATGTTTGCATAGCATCATGTGTGTGGCACCTGAAAATATATTAATTCTGACTTCGGAATGTGAGCTATTTTGCCTGTGGAACAATGCAGCCAGCATCCACTATTATATTGCGGAAAGATTTAAATGGAAAAATGTGACAATCAGGAATTAATTGGTTATACACAGGAAGTAAAGAAAAAGAAGTGAGGAGTTTTTGCAAATACAGTCTAATAAACATTCAGTAGGTAATTTTAAGTCCAAAGGAAGAAATGTAAGGGGAAGTTACCTTTGGGATTATGTAAAGGTTGGATGAATATCTCAGCCTCCCAGCAGTTTTGGGTGATTCAGGGTGCTCTTACTCCAGCTCCAGAAAAAGGAAGCTACAGAGCTGAAGTTTGTTCATTTCCACCCTTTTCCAGTGGCTGAAATAGAAGGGTGTCTGTTTATTTTTAATTTTTGAGAACTCTAGAGGCCTTGATTGAAACTGGCATAGAATTACCTGTGGAGAAAAAGCTAATTTTCCTAATTTGGAAAAAGCCAGCAAACCTACTATGTGAAGTTATGACAACACACCAAAATTATTTGATGAATTCTGGATTCCTTAGCTGTCCTAGCCAGACCTCGGCTGCTGGAGCCAGATGACAAGTGGGTAACACTAATAATAGACTGTTGTCTCCAGCACTGCCATCCCAGAACAGGAGACACATCCTTTTTCACCCATTGACAGAAAGAAATGGTGAGACACAAAAATCATTTGTTTTTGCTCCAGATTTGAGGGAGACATGTGCTCCTCTGGTGGTAGCCACTGCATGCATCCCTGCCCTGCCTCTTCATCCCACTTCCAGAGTCCCTGCCATCCTGGGCCCTTCACAAACTTCTCACAGCAGTGCCTCAGTCAACCTTAGGAGATAACCATGGGTGCCAAGCAGTTTTCTTTTGTCACATATGCATGCAAAGCCTGCTGTATACGCAGTATTTGGAGAATATCAGGTGCACTCTCATAGATTGGGCTGATGAGAGTCTCATGTGTCTGCTCAATGGCAAGACAATGTAATAGCATCACAAACAAGTGGCTGCTCCTTCTACTAGTACTGGTTGTGTTTGGGGTTTAAATTTACTTTTTTTCTGAAGAGAAAAGAAATATTAAAAGCTTCCCTTATGTTTTGAAACACCTAACAATTTCCTTTAAAGTAAAAAAAAAAAAAAAAAAATCTTCAGACTGTGGAAAATTTCAAATAAGCCTTATCAAAGAGAAGCTATGATAATTGTCTGTAATATTGGGAAGTATTTGCAAACTAACTTTCTGCAACATTGCCTAGAATTATTTCATTTTGCATAAATGAAAAGTAGCAGAGAAACTCACAAGTATTTCATATTGTCACTTGGATGTTTTTAAAGACATAATTTAGATGATGTTGAGTTTTCCAAGTGGGTGGAATATGCTAATTTTTCTTTAAAACTGGAAAACTGACAATTCAGTAAATACCTGATGTTTCTGTAGTTTTAATGAAAATGTTCTGCAGAAGACTTTGAAGATGCATACTTCTACATATAATTACATAGCCAGTTTATAGGTGGTGCTATGATCATTTCTAGGTGTTTTGCAAAGCTGTTTGCTATCTGATGTGTAATCTCTGTGGTAACTGAGATAGAAAAGCCACCTTTGTTCTGTTTTAACTGTACTGGCATATTTTTTTTTTCTTCTTTCTTCTGAAGGAAGAAAAAAAAAATTATGCCAGTACAGTTATTTTCACTTTTTCATTTGCTTATATTCTTCCAAAAATGAAATTTTTAATGGCATGGTCAGTTAAAACATTTTTAATTCTGAAAAAAAATAAAAATAATTACTTGACTTTTTTCCTTTTTGCAGAAACATTTTAATTTTTAACCTCTGAAAAAAGGCCAGGAAGCACTTTGTAGAAAGCTTATATTCCCCATAATTGAAGAAACAAAAAAAAACCCACAACCAAAATGAAAAGCTTAAGACATGTCCAGAGGATTTCATTTTTTTGTTTGTTTGTTTTAAATCATTCCTTTGTCCTACTTTTAACCTCCCTTTCTCTTTGGATTTTTATGACTTGCAATTTTCAGCCATGCTTTCACAGTCTTTTCTCTCAAGTTTTTCTATTTCCTACCTGTCTTCCTGGCATATATATAAAGTTCTGTCAGTGGATTTAAATCCACTTTATATTTTAAAATCCATTTTATATTTTAATATTTATTTAATCTATTTATTGTATATATTTTAATGTATTAAAAAATTCCTATTTGTGCACAAAATCTGCTTCTGTAGGTAAAACACAATGCATTAACGTCTACCTGAAAATTTAAAGGATTTTGTAAAAGATAATAATCACCATACTGTGCTTATCCCTGGTGGCATTTAGAGAGTGGGGTGGGGATCACAGCAGACAAGGTCAGAGTAGCCTGGTGGGAGGTGGGCTGCCCTTCTGTCACACATTCGCAGGGTGAGAAGGGTACCCCAGTTCCCAGACCAGTCCCCTTGGTGAGGCCAGATAGCCCTTCCCCCGCTCCCTCAGCACTGCAGTCATCAAAGTTATTTTCTCCTTGCCCTGCATGGCTTTCCCATCTTCTCTGGTAGCTGACATGATCTCTCAGCTCTGTCCCCCCAGCCACATCTCTCCTTTGCCGAAGCCCATCCACGCAGGTGGAGCTGCCTGGTCCCCTGCACTGACCCCAAGGCATGAGCAACCCCAGTGCTGGAGCCCTCTCTGAGCTGCCCAGGATGGTCCCTGCCAGTTTTACTTGTTGTCTGATACAGCAGCAGTTATAATGACATTTTCATCTGGTGGACTCTTCTAAGACCTTTTTGGAGCTGACCTGTGTGTGCTTGTTCACTCAAGGCGGCATGGCAGGATGAGGATAGATAACTGCTAAGAATTTTGCTTTCCTCTGTCAGCAGAGGGAAGAGGGAACAGCTTGTTAGAGGCTCTTCAGAGAGGGTCTGTTGGCCCTGCTGACTTTCCTTGGAGATGTCAGAGAAAGGCAATTTATTAGACGGTCATAACACTGAGGGGGATAACATGCCTTGAAATAAAGGGGTGGGGAAGAAGGCTTATAATGGCTTCTTTGGTGAGTGAGAAGCTGGAATGCTGCATGGCCAGGTTTGTGTTCCCATATGTTGAAATTAGTTTTCTGAAGGTTTTTATTTTTCAAATTTTCACTAACCGTGGTTGTAACAGAAATGTTTCTGTTAAAAGTATCTGACACTCAGCAAAACAGATCTGCAGCCCTCCCTGGATTGCCAGCTGACTCATGTGATTTCAAGATTTCATCCCAATGTGCTAACACCTATGAAAGCCAAGGGAGAATTTACAAAAATGTCCTTTGAGTAAACTGAAAGAGAGAGTTTGTAGGCAGAAGTTAGAATGTTGTTGGCAGAATATTAGATCATCTGTTTGAAGTTACACACGTTAATCAGGAGGATTGTGGCTGGTTATACAGCTAGGGACAATAGTCTGTTTCTTACAGAAATTCGGAACATTGACGTCCTTGTTTAGTTTTGCTTCCTTGACTGTTTTACCCAGGTTATTGTAGTAAAAGCAACCCTGCCACCTATGTCTATACTTCCATATGGGCTGTACTTGGGAACTACTACATGTTTTACATGTACACTGAAAACTTTTCTAAAGGTGCAAAGCAATCATAAATACCTGAATATGATACCAAGAAGCCATAGCAGCATGTAGTTATCTAATGAGCGACCTGCCACCTTTTTATGTGTTTCTTTCTCTTGTATATGTTTGCCTGTGAGGGCTGTTTTTCATGTTATAGGAGCAATGATGGATGAGTGTGTGAAAGAAAGGAAGGCAACACCATTTTCCTTTAGTTTTATCCACCTAAATAATTGATCATAGTAACTTTTATTAAGGACACAGCTCAGCTAAGAGTGCTGACACCTGCTTAAAGCAATGCCTACTGAGGAAACCAGTTTGGGTCAAGAATCAGTGAAGGCCTGTGATTAAACACTATTGATATTCTGTCCCTTTCTTGTCTTTAAGTAATTTTTAAATATTTAGTAAGAAAAGAATCCTCCTACCATAGTAATTAGAATTATATGTTTAAAACATTATTTGGATTATGTTTTAGAGACAGACTTTGGAGCCTGAGTTTTGTATTTAAAAATACTGATTTCATAATCCATTTTGGCAATATTTTCAACAGCCTACATATTAGGTTGTTGTAAAGTTTACAGGTTGCTCTTTGACAAACAAACATCTTCTCTTTGGTTTGTCACAAACACTAGGTCCATTTGTATCTGTGTTTTTGCTAATGACATTTCAATTAGTTACTTCATCTATAATAATTTATAGATAATAGTTAATAATAAATACAGTGAATAGTTTATTTATTAACTGGCTTAAAATGCTCTCTCAGATCTTGATTCGTATGAACAAGTCCATAATCTGATAGAATGTGTGGAATAAAGATTAGCTGCTGTTTTTTACTGATCTTAGGCATTGAATATGGAGTTTCAGTTCATACTGGTTGTTTTTTTTAGTAACTAGTAGATAAATATTCAAGTCAAATGCAACATAATTGTTCTGTTCAGTAACTGGAACTTTCAGTGAATTCTTTAAGGGATTCTGTGATGTACTACTTTTCAGATATTAAGGAGGAAATATTTGTTCATGCTGTGTGCTCAATGTAAAGGAATATTGCTTTTTGGGTCTGTTGTTACACTCAATAAGGACCTGGTAGCAGAAGTCACGGGCCATATCCATTGTGAGTGTAAATTGTCATAGGCCCATTAGCTTCAACTGAGCTATGACTATTTATACAAATTCCCCTGCCTGTTAGTTTTTTATTTTTTAACACTAGACTGCCCTTCTTCTCTGGTGGTATTTCTTACATTCCTCCAGTGCAATGGAAAAGTTTTACTGTTGTAGTATTCTAAGTCTCTCTGAGGAGTTAAGTACATCAGTATGGATTTCCTGATATCCCAGGAGTACTGATCTTTACAAGCAGGTGAAGATGTGCAAACAAGGATTTTAAGTGCCGGAAAGGTGGGTTATTTGCAGAAACCTTTGGTCAGAGGATGAAACTGTTTGTTCAGACAATGGATACAGGTAGGGCAGGAAGCCTGTGCCCTTCTCCCAGGATGTGGGTTCAGGGTGGCCTTTATTCAGGCAAGGGGTCAATGCTGCAGTCAAGTTGTCCATGCCACCCTTTGGTTTCTTGGCGTCAGAAGGAAGGACACAAACGTGCAAGTGTGGAGTTTTGGGTCTTTTATGGTTTGTGGGTTTGGGGTTTTTTTTTGAGGTTTTCCTGTACATCTGGGTTTTCAAAACTACCCTAAAACCAAAAACCTATTTGTGTGTTACTGAATTTCTTCCCTGTGTTATGGGTGACGTCAGAAATATCTGGCATTAGCCTGGCCCTTCAATGGATAGTAATAGTACAAACCATTCTTTTTTAAAAAAGATATGTTCTTTTTCTCCACCTAATATACCCCAATTCTGTTGCCTTGAGTGTCAGTAGCAAAACTTCCACTGATGATCTGAAGCCTATGAGAGCAAGCAATCTTAAAGCCCATTGTAACTATTCCTTTAAAATACAGAATTTCTTGACAAATTTTATGGTGAAACAAGAAATTGAGTGTTGTATTTGATGTTTTCTCTGTAATATAGAAATATAGGAACCTGGCCAGAAGGTACCAAGTACTTTTCAATGGTAACATTAATATATATTCACTATGCTTTTGACAGGAGGCAAATCTTACAGATGCTATATGGCATATGACAAGGGTAGTATATTTCTCTCAGATATCATCTGACTTGTTGAGGGAGCGAATATTTGGGGATGTAAAATCATTTTAACCACTGAAAAGTGATCTTCTTGTGAATAGACTTTGCTCCCCAGCACTATGATATGATTTATGATTCATGTCAAGTGTAAGGGTAATGAATTACAAGGATTGTAATGCAACGTTATAAGATGTCCTGATTTTGAGATTCAGTACAAAAAGCCATGAATATATAAATATATACGTGTGTGTGTGTATAAACAAACAAACAAACAAACAGGTAAATAAATATGTAAAAACCCCAGAAATACCTTATTTTTTTACTGCAGCTCTTTATAATGCCCTTCCCAGTCAGAGAGATTTGCTTCTCTTTGATTAAACACAGACTCTTTATTCCTTTATTATTTTTAGTATTGCAGGTAATTTGATTTCTTTGATTTATATTTACAAAGAAGACACACCCTGGGCTAAGTGATCTCATAGTCTGAAATATGATACCTGTCTTTTTTTCCTCTGATCTTAGTGTCCCTCATGATCATTCTCTTTACACAGCTTCTGACATTAGTTATCAAGTTGTAACAAAAATCCTGAGACTTCCTGATAAGATGAGCAACTGTATACCAAATGTTGTATTTCTCTAAGGATAGCAAATAGACTGACATAAATAATTTGTCCTTTCCTTCATCTATCACAGTCTGCGGTTTTCTGTGCATTTGTCCTTGCTTTGCTATTCCTCTTGTAATGAAACGTGGGGAGGTCTAACATTGTCAGTATTTAACAGTTCTTGATTAAAAGCTGCTTAATCCCTGGACAACATGGAAGAGGGTCAAAGCTTCAGGTTTGTTTGTTGTGGTAAAATTTACAGGAAATTATAATTGCATGTAGTTTGCTTGTGGGAAACTTCTGTAACAAAGTTGCTACTACCTTTTAAAGGCTAACATTTGGAATATCCTGTTACAGTCTGTGAACTGGCTTATATTGTTTACTTTAGTAAACTGTAGGCTGAGAATATGTCTGTCCATATTACTGGTATGGTAGGTATGGTTGGTAGGGTGTTACTAAATGATATTTTTTCACAATATATTCAATTGAAAAAATTTATTCTTTCTGAGTTTTCTGAAGAATTTATGAGTTTCTTTCTATGGCTGGTGCATGGTGTTTTGTCTCTTCTATTCTCAGGGAAATAGCTTTCATTTAGAATTTTCTGCTGTCTTTCCAAGTAAAACTTGTGGTATGCAATCAGAATAAAGGTAATTCACTAGCAAATGAATATCTGGTACCTCTCAGTTCTGCTTTCATAATTCCCTTTCTGAATCCTTGCTGAAAACTGTTAGAGCTTCATCTGTTTTCTCTGTTTCTGAGGAAAACCACAAGGTCTGCATTTACTGTGCTTTCAGGGGCACTAAATACATACTGAAAATGTTCATCAGATTTAGGTGCTTCAGGTTATTTTAGTATTAAACAGAGGTTTCTGTGGTTGCCTTTTTTTTTTACTGTGACTTTTTTGTTTCATATGCCCTTTGGTCTGTTCAGCTGTGACAGTTGCAAACAATAGGTGGTGTTACATAGATAGCATTTAGTGTATTGTGCAGAGATGTATTCTTTCTGCATTTCAAATTTTCCGTGAAGAAAAGCGCCTTTGTTGCCCATGTGTTTTGTTCTGTAGTATTTTGTTTGGTGCCCTTTCTGTGTCATATGTGAAATTAAAGTAGTGCTTACTGAGAGGGTGGAGATTTTAGATGTCCACTATATTTTTTTCCAGGACATCTAGAAATCTCTTTATGTGTTTCTTGAGCAGATAGCTGTCTTACAGAAGAGTTGCATGGCCTCCATCTAGAGAGTTTTCTTATTCATCATGCTAGGTTTTATTCCTCTTCAGATGTACCTGGTTCTTCCAGTTCTTCCTTTATAGACCCAGATGTTCCTGGAAGTTACGGTTTCTAACAGTGGGAGGAGTAACACTGGATGATTGAATCTACATCTTTCTTCTACACTTCTTGCCTGGTTAATTCTCCATTTCATATGGACTTCTGCCCACAAACCTGAAGGCAGGATGTATTTTATGAGGTGTTGCAGTGCATGTGTGATAGGGAACTTGTAAATGCTTATCAGCACTTGGTTCGTCAAGATGTTTCCAGGCCTGGTACAAATTCTATGTTCTACATAAAAGCAGCATCAATATTTTGGTTTTATTTACCTGTGACTGAGGTAGTAGGTTCTTCTGCTTTTGCTTTTGATTAGATAGCCTAGTTCTAAACTGAATTGTTCTGGCAGAAGGTCACCTTGTGGGCCTGGTAAACTGATGACACTGATCCTGAGCTATGGGAATTGGGGTTTTAGGAATAGAAGGTCTGTTCAGTCATATTCTTTAAAATTTTATTTTTAAATACAAACTCTGGTCAAACATATGATGAGTAGTTGTAAAAGAATTAACTCAGTAAGAGAATACCTTACCTCCATGCTGAGTGCTGAGAAAATTCAGTTTCCAGGTGCACTGTCTTTGATTCAGCCTTCTAGCAAAGTTGGAAAAAAGACCAACACTTAACATGCACCTGAATTTATTTTGTAAAAAAAAGTAAATACTATAAAAACGGGAAAAAATAGAGAAATGTTAATGCTGCCTTTAAGCATGCACAAATTAAAGAACAAAGGTAAAAAATTACCTCTGGTGGATAGCTTGTAAGATTTCTGCAAGTGGAGCAAATTGAACTCTTCTGGGTTCCTTTTGTGGAGTCAGGTTTCTGCTTTTGCCAGGGTTCTTGATCAGAGCAGACATTATAGCTCAAGCAGCAGGAAATGGAGGAGTCAGTACTTCTGCCTATTTTCAGCAGCTTTTAATTATTGCTCTGATCAGCAACTGAATTGCTGGCATATGGTTTGGAGCAAGATTCAAAGCTGCACATGGTTCCAAGGTCCCCCGTTTGAACTGAGCATTATGACACTCCTATGTTGTTTTATCAGACTCATAGGTTATCTTTATCTTATCAGGTTGCTTTTTGTTGAAGATTTTTTGCCATGTTCCAAGGGTACATGTAGCTGTAGGACAGAGTAAGCTGTAAGGAGACTCTTACTGCTGGCACTTCTGCAGCTGAGATCAGTTTTTTCCCTAAGAAGACCATGTAATTTTGTTCTCTCTGCAATAGCACTGGTCAAACAGCATTCACCGAGTTTCCTGACCTGACAAAGATGCATGTAGAAAAACAGCCGCGCTTCTGTCAGAGTAACTGACATCAGGTTACTGTTTACTTTAGCTTGTGTCCATGGTAATGGTCGTATCTAGTTTAGTATAATCTGCGGTTGACTATAACGTGGGAGAGGGGAGCATATGCGTGTATTTATAGTATCTAAGCTGTGTTTAAAAGTTCTTGACAGAAATAAATAAATGGAGCTAAGTAAAAGATCACACTGCTTTTGTCACCAAACCCATGCTGTTTGGAGTGCTCCTTTTTTTTTTTTTCTTTTTCCTTTTTATTACTGACAAGAGAACCCTGAACTGAGACCTGAAGTGTGAGATACAGTTTCAGTAAGATACATTGCAGACTTTGTTCTGCAGGATAGGGGTATGAATTCACTCTTAAGAAGGAGGTCAAATAGAGGTTTCATATTCATTCAGCTCCTTTTGGGAATTGCTGACTTCCTACTGAGGTGGTCAAGGATCATAAAACAGGCACAGACAAAACACTTTGATATTTTTGTCCCTTCAGGCATGATGCAATTGTTGCAAAATTACAGGTTTTGTTGTAAGAATGAAAGAATGTCACTGAAGGGAGTAGTTGATCCTATGACTCCTCCTTTACTTCATCCACCCTAATCAAAAACTTATATATCTTTGAGGAAGGAGAACTTGTTTCAGAGTTTGTAGACAAAATGTTGCTTTATGAATATTAACAGTAGTACTGTGATAGGAAATAAAGGCCATATCTGGATAGCAACTGCATGATACGCTTCATATCCATGACTTACAAGAGTCATGTTAAGTAATTATTTTTTGGGAGGTGAAGAGGAGATGCAGCTTCAGTGGTGATTGGTGGTTCCACCTTTTGGTGATGTGTACAGAGAGTCCTGCCCAGCTTTCCACTGCCAAACTGTAAGAAATATTGGTAACATTTCCCTGAAGAGGTGGGCTTTATCAGGGAGACAGAGCAGAGGAAAAATGGAAAGATTCCTAAGTAAGAGTAAGGTATCAGTGTAAGGGGCTGCAGTAGGCACAAGTAATGCTGGCTAGCTGTTGTTAGAAGGCTTTCATGCTGATTTCTTCCAGCTAAAGTTATGAAATTTTACACATAGTTGCTGACAAGTTTGTCCTGCTCACATGGTACCTGAAGGAAGGGTGGAAGTATTTGTAAGAGAATTGGGAACATGGGTGACCAAAGCAGGAGTTAATATCCAAAGATAAAAAAGTACAAAGTGCAGAGGAGCACTGAAGTAATACTTCAAATGTTGCTGGTTTTGGAGAGGTATTTCAAACTTTTGAACCTTTTAGTTATAAAAGCTAATTAAGTTTTTAGATGTCCTACTCTAGAGACACTTTTTATAGATTATGTTTTTACCTATTTTTGGACCACCATGCAGTAAATGGCATGATAACCTAAATCCATCAGGTTAGTGAATCCTAGCGCAGAGGCAGTGCCATGCTGGAGGAAAGACATGGCATACTGGCTATTTACTCTGAAGTCCCCTTTCAGTGCTCTGACACTTATGATATGCAGATCAGCTCTGTATTATTTACAAGGACTTTGGGGTTGAAGTGTTGAACCTCTGAGACTTGAGGCTAGGGCTTTTGTGCCAAAATATTCATGTTGATGTAAGGGAGTGAAAGGCCCAAAGCTTCATTGAATTGAGAATGATATTGCAATGTATGTTGAAAGAGAAATTTGGCACTTACTTTCACTTGAGAGAAGAGGAAAAGAGGTTATAGCCTTGATTATTCTTATTCCATGTTTTAATTCAGCCGTGGCAAGATGTCTTCTGCTATCCACTACAGGAAATGAAGAGCAGGAGAGAGAAGTGGGAGAAGAGAACAAACTGCTTAATTTTATGTGGTACAGCTGGATGCCAAAAATGCATGAGGACATGTAACTAGATCTATGTTGCTGTCTCAGTCTAAAGACTTTTTAATAGATTCATCTGTCAAATTCCATTATTATTTGTTTATTATTTTAAAATAAATGTTGGGTTTTGCTTTCTTCTTTCTGCAATGTGCTGTTTACAGGGTCCCTCATAATACTTCTAAGGTAAGAGAGAATCGGAGGAAAAAGCTGCACCTTGGGAATGGGACAGTTTCAGATTTAAAATATTTTGAGTGTTTCCACTTTTATAAGAAAGTATTTTGTAAAAATCCATTGGCAGCAGAGAGACATCTGCATATAAAATCCTAACATATCTTTTGCAGAGAAGATTACCATGAAGATGGGTTCTGTCAGCCGTATAGGGGAATTGCGTGTGCACGAATCATTGGAAACAGAACCATTTATGTGGACTCCCTCCAGATGCAAGGGGAAATTGAAAACCGAATTACTGGTAAGCCTACACATCTCTTTAGGAGGGAGAAAGAAACATTCATAGAAGTATCCAATTCAGGTAAAAACAGTGCTATCATCCTTCTAGTTTTGTCAGCCAATGACAAAGACATCTTTATATTAAGGTTTACAATGGGGTGAGCCTGTTTCTCACTTGAGCAGTTAGTAAAATTTGGAGAAAGGAAGGTGAGTATCTGTGGTAATGTGTAAAGCTTCTTCCATATCCTTATGTAAAATGTCAGAGTACTGAATTTTTAACAGTTTCTAGTTTATACTGGAGCTTTTTGCAGGACGGATTAAAAAAAAATTGAGTTTTTTAAATGAATCTGTGATACAGTGAAAAAGTACTGATCTTTTATTTTCTTGAGAAAGTGTATGGTGGCCTTTCCCTCTTTCCTGTTTGCATAATTCTGGCAGAGTCTGGATTTCACATTGATTTATATAAAACAAGAGCTGACCTTCCTGTGCTCTGCCTATGCTTAATCTTTCTCTGAACATAGTTTTTGTACAGAGTTGCAAACATGCATCCAAAACCTTAATGACTTTTAATGGGCTGTAAGTCAACATGGGTTTTCTTTCTTCACTGGATCTCACTTAGCTGATATTAATATATTATACTATATTATCAGCTGTGACTCTGATGTACACAAAGAAGAGCAAGCAAATGAACCCATGGAATAGAGCAAACTGTCATAATATATAGCAAATTAACTCAGTGCAGCAGGAGCTGATCTACATCAGGCCAGACACAACTCACTAATGGACTCTCCAGCTTCAGCATAATTAGTTGCCAAAAGGAATTTAACTTCACTTGTCAGCTCGAACTCCCTTAAGATATTACCTTAAAGACTCATTGTTAAGCCAGAAATCCAGGTCCATTTTTTGTCCCATTCTTGAAATGGTGACCAGATTCTGGGGCTGGCAAAATCCAGGTGCTGGATCCAGGTGCTTTACTTATGCTATTACAGCACATTCTCCTCCCACCTTTCTCCTGTAATCTTTTGTAATTTCAGACTCTTTAAACATTATGTCATTAAATAATACATATGGATACTTTTTTTTTTTTTTTGCCAGCTACATAATCTCTGTCCTGTTTGGAAATTTTTCATCAATAAAACAAAATATTTTAGAAATGTTAACTATCTGAAATTATTAAATCTGTAATTTTGTGAATTATGTTTATAATGCTCTTTTCAAACACCAAAATCAAACCCAACAACAAAGAAACTGTGATATTATCCAGAAATGTTTATTCATTGACTTGTACTACTTTCTGGGATATGGAACTTGGAATTGATGACCTGGCTGCTTTTTTCCTAATATTACTTACTTAATATTACAATTATTGGTTAGATTTCCAAAGCTAAGGTGCTGGAACTCTTCTGCAGTTGGAGAGAATTCCTGATGGAAATGTACTCTTTCAGGAAGACACTGAGAACCACCATATAGAGCTGGCCAATGTCCAGCTAGGCAGTAATGTCTAGTCTGTTAATAATATAACATTTTCAAACAACATACTTCTAAAGGTAATACCAAACATCTTATGTACCCTGAGGATTTCATAGCATTTTATTGGTTCTTGTAAGTCACATTATATGTTAAGCAAGTATCATAAGACTGGGTGCTCCATACCCAAATGAGAGGGTGTTTTTGAAATTGCAGTAACTTGTTAGCTAAAGGAAAAAAAAAAAAACCTGAATAATTGCTGCTGAGATTTTGCTGATAATTTTGCCCATAAATGAATTTTTTGATGGTAAGCGTGTGTTTCAATGTGCATGGGAAGTGAGGACACCTACTGTCCAACACCAGGAGCATTTAGCAAGGTTACGTCTGTGGGGAATTTTCATTCTGGATTTTCATTTCCCTGCTGTACTGTTGTGAGAAATACATATTCTCTGTCTCCATTGGCCCTTGTGCTGTTTGGTCCTGGCCGTGTGTGAGAATAGCAATCTTTGATTAAATAAAGAATAACATTCCTGGAAAAAACAACTTTAGATGTATCTTGGAAAACTGAAAGGCAAACAATGAATAGTGCACAGACTTGATGCTTGACCTGTCTGTGTTTGGCTAGCAAGGTCTCTGCTGTGCTGTTTAACATCTGTTTTGTAAGTAAAATATAAACCCCTTAAACTACCACACAGCACTGGTGTCTTTTGCACCTTCCATCAAAATAAAGATATAATTGTAAATTGTGCATTCTTCTCTCATGATGATCTAGATTCTGTAATGCAGTGCCTTTACAAAACTTAGTGTGGAGTTTCAAACCAACAGTGACTACTTTAGTCCTTCAGTTTTATTTTTTCTGTTTTAGTCTTTGGGACAAGCATATGTTACAGCTGCTTTTTGAGGTCTGATGGTCTGTTTGCATGCAGTGTTCCCAACCTGACTGGTAAATGGTTGTATTCCTGCATTAATATTTCTGAATTAAAATAAACAAAGGTGTAAACAGTCTGAAATGCTAGATTTGCAGCTGCTTGTTGCATGTTTGGCATGGAAGGGAGCCTTGGTACTACGTGTCCACAGGAAACAGACCATTGAAAGGAGAGAGCTGGAAAAGAGAGAAAGAATTTATTTGTAGGTTGTAAATAGACTGCTGAATGACATTTCATCTCTTTTTACAGTTTGAGTTGGTGGAACATGTAGTCTGGCAACTCTCACTCTTAAATGATGCTTTACTGGGGGAGTTGAACGTTCCTACATTTAAAGGTTGATTCAGCACCACATACATGATGCACACATACATTTGCCTTTCCTTTGCAATTTGCAAGAAAACTTTGAGCTAAATGTTAGTGTGTAGGTGCTGAGAACTGAAGAGGAGAGTTACATTCCTGACTCATTATGACATTCATCTTAATGTGATCAGCATGCTGAGACTGATTACATTAATTTTCCTGAAAGCTGCTGCCTGTTAGGCTTCTCATGTATGTTATAAGCCATGTCTCCACAGATATAAATGATACACTTATTTTTGCCTGAAAAGACTTGAAAAATACTTATTTTTATATCAAAATGTATAGAGGCAGAAGATGTTAGGTGATTTTTGTTCAGATTTTATGTAATTAGGATCTTTGGATATGCCAGTATCCTGGCAGGTGTATCTTGCCTTTGCTCTTTTTCTTTTCAAGTTAAAATTAACCAATTGCCTGTAGTCTGAGCAATGGTAGTCACGTGGGTTAATTCCTGGGAACTGAGGCCTACAAGCTCTGTGCAGATGTCAGAGGGACACTGGGATGCTGGATTTTCTTCCTGCACGTGTCAGCTGTCCTTTACAGCAGAAATTACCTCATTTACCTGTTGCACAATAGGCTTTCAGACCCTCAAGGAAAGAATAAAGGTGGTAAAGGCAAATGACATCAAAACTAAGTTTTCTCCCACACTGTGAATCCATGCAATATCAGTATTTTTGTTGCTTTGCAGCTGCGTTCACCATGATTGGCACCTCGACGCATTTGTCTGACCAGTGCTCGCAGTTCGCTATACCTTCCTTCTGCCACTTTGTGTTTCCCCTGTGCGACGAGCGTTCTCGGAACCCTAAGCCACGGGAGCTGTGCCGGGATGAATGTGAAGTTCTGGAGAATGACCTCTGTAGGCAGGAGTACAACATTGCTAGGTCAAACCCCCTCATCTTGATGCAGCTACAGTTGCCTAAGTGTGAGGACCTCCCGCGCCCCGACACCTTGGAAGCTGCCAACTGCATAAGAATTGGGATCCCTGTGGAGAGACTGAGCCGGTGTAAGTGTGGGTGTTTCATCCCTGGGAAAAAGTGCAGCTTGCTGCTTCCTTGGTTGAGTCTGAGAGACAATACTTTATCAGCCATTCTTTTTGTAAAGAAAGCGCTGAACTACTCGTTTTTGTCTTGTTAATACTGACCATAATCATGCACTGTTGTAAGATGTATCTGGGAGGACAAGGAAGTCTAAAGGATAGGGCTTGTACCAGAGTGTGTTATATCAACCACCCTGGGCTATGAAACTTTGTGTTCACTGGCTGATTTGATGCAGATTTGCAGAGTTGCCTCCACTAATCCTTGCCTTTTTAGATGAACCTTGCCATACGCCTATTAGAGAATTTTGCTCACCTATCAATAAACTTTGTATAGTTTGTTGAAGCTTCACTGGAAGATCTCTCAGGAAATGAACCACCTTTTCATTCTTTCTATACGGAAATTTGCAAGAATATTAATCCTGTAAATTTAACTTGGGGTGCAATTATCTTTCTTTACCTGCACGGAATGGCTGAAAAATGGATCTTGCTTCCATGAATTCATATTATTTACATCTAGAAGTAGAAGGGCTGTTCTGTTGTCACTAATTATATTCAGACAGTCTTTCTGATTACTCCATTTCATAGCAATGAATCACAACCCCCTATATTGTAAAATAAGAAAACCTGAAGAGACCAAAGGTATTTAAAGCTCAAAGTGTGATAAGATTATTCTGACTATCCATTGTCTGAATCCACAGTTAGGAGCAAGAACCATGGTATAATGGTGGACATGAAAGACTAGGTCTTTGCTTTTATATAAATAATGTAGTGTAGTTGAGAAGCAGAAATAATACAACGACAGAGACAAATCAGACAGGGAAGAGATACCAAGCAAAAGGCATGAGAACAAACCAAATAAGAAGTCTGGTGAAAGTTGTCTGTGATTCTCAGAGCCAGTGGTGCTGATGGAACAGCTGAAACTTGAGTATTTGTGGGGTTTGAGAGAGCTGGATTCCTGAGGTCTGGAGAGGGGACAACAGAAAAAGAAGATTATGGGGAAGGTAATGGTGCAAATATTGAGGAAAATGCATGATTCAACTCAAGTGATTCATATAGAGGACAAGCATTCAAAAAGTATGAAGCAGCAAAACAAAGAATAAAGACAAGAAAATGATGCTTCTAAAGAGAAGAAGATCCTGAATCCTTTCTTTCTGAAGATGAAAATAAGGAAAAAGAGGCATGAGGCATTAGAAAATGCAGCCCTTATTCCTATAGCAAGTGAGCAGCGTGAAGAAGATGGGCAGATTATGAGAAATAAAAGTTTTCATTTTTGACTCAGAACTTTTCCTGATGGGAAACTCCTATCTCTGATTTACTTTAACTTAATCATGTTCTGTATCTAAAGGTTCATACATGCTTCTTAGTCTCAAATTGAATTCAGAATTGTGAATACTGATGTGTGTACCATACGTGAGGCATTCCAGGACAGAATCCAGAAATAACTGGGTGCAAAAGTACAGATACACACAGAACTGAAATTGCAAAATGAACAGCTTTCATTAAATCTTGAGGCATCTAAATTTAAGTACTTTTTTCCACACGTGTTCTGTGAACTTCAGCTGTTTTGGTCTTGATGTCCCTTGATTGTTTTGATTTTTCTAACATTTCCCCAAATCCTGTGTTTTAGATCATCAGTGCTACAATGGCTCTGGAGCTGACTACAGAGGGACTGTCAGTGTTACCAAGTCTGGCCACACTTGCCAACTCTGGGACTCACAGAGTCCCCACAACCACGATCTGACAAGCACACAGTTTCCAGAGCTAGGTGGAGGACATGCGTATTGTCGAAATCCTGGAGGTCAAATGGATGGTCCCTGGTGTTTTACAAAGAACAAAAACGTACGCATGGAACTGTGTGACATACCTTCTTGTAGTATGTATTCTCTTTCTTTTTTCTCCTACTACTGTTCTGAATCCTGTGTAATTTTGAATGTTTCTAGTTATTACAATTCATTTAGGAGGGTTATACTTTTAAGTGTTTAACTTGCAGAAACTTTGTTTTGTGTTGTAATTGTTTAATGTTCTCTGGAGATCAGAGTTTGTGACATATTGTGACATATTGTGACGCTTTTTTATTATATACTGGAGGCTTAGTCTGAGGTAATAATTAATGATGATGCTGCAGTTCGTATTTTGACCTGTCAAAAGACAGATTGCACATGCAAATCACCAGTACGCCTTTGGTTTGTTCCTGCTGCTCAAGGGTATATTCTCTTGCTCTGTATGACATCTTGCAGGCAGCAAGGATTTTCAGATCCTATAGAGGGAGATATAGCACCATACCTGGTTGGAAAGAAACCATTTCAAGTGCAGAAACAGAGCAGTTTGGAGTGCATAAAGCAGATGATCTCATCAGAAGAGTCCCACACTAGCTGCTAGTGGCTCTGTACAGCACAACTGTTTGCAAAAATAAAAAGTAAAGCTCACAAATTAGTACAGTTCTGCTCATTTTCTCTGTATTGGTACAGACTTCACACATTGGTAATGGTCTTTGTATATGACAGTGTCTTTGAATATGACAGTTAATACTGTGCTTCATTAGGAAGAAAAGAATGTTTCCTGAAGCAAGATACAGATATATCATTGAAGCCACAAAAATGGTTTATGTGGATCTCTAAAACTGCTCAGAACTACTTTGAAATTTTTTAGTTCACTTTTTTTTGCAGAAACATGATTTGACATTTATAATAAATTTCTACATTGCATGTACCATAGGGTAAAGATAACACTGGGATGTGGTTGTGGTGAAAGCAGTTGCCACAAATAGCAAAACCACAGGTTACAGAAAACATCCCAGGCAGTTCCATTGAACATTTTTGACATCACTAGACTTTCCTGAAGTCTCTAAGTATTAAGTGAAAAAGTATTTTAGGAAGGTTCCAGAGATACAATACACAGATTGGTGACTTTTTCATGTCTATCTCTAACATCAAAGCTCTGCAAATCTATGAAGTACAGAACAAATAATATTTCTACCAATGAGAAGTGAAATTTATTTTATTCTGGGCAGAAGTAGCACCAGTACAGGTAAAGAATGGGCCAAGTGTTGATTTAAATGGCTGAGTCTGTGAGAGTGGGTCAGACTGCATTGTTCTGCTGGGTCACACTGAGTTCTCTGGTTTATATATTATGGTAGAGACTGCTCACTTGCTTTTTATACCCTAAACAGGATAGTGCAGTGATACTCTGTCTGTGTTCTGCAGTTTCCTCTACTGTAAGTCTCAAAAATAAAGTAAAATTAATCACATACTCTTACATTAAATTACATTAAATTACATTAAATGTGGGGCTGCTAGTTTATCTTCATACTGTTAATTGCTATGTCCATTCAAGCTTTTTTGAAATATGTAATGGAAAATTATGAAGAAGGGGGAGAAGGTAATGTGACTTCTGTTTTCAGGGTATAGTTTACTTTTGGTTTAAAATATAGTATTAATAATCATTTGTGTTACTATCAAATAACTTAAAAATACTTATTGTAAGCAGTGAGCATTTCTGTGCTTGACAGGTCCACGTGACAACAGCAAAATGGGAATCCTCTACATCCTTGTTCCCAGCATAGCCATCCCTCTGGTGATAGCCTGTCTTTTCTTCCTGGTCTGCATGTGCAGAAACAAGCAGAAGGCATCTGCTGCTACACCGCAGCGCCGCCAGCTGATGGCATCTCCCAGCCAAGACATGGAAATGCCACTCATTAATCAACACAAACAGGTATTTCTTACACAATTTGCTTAGGCCCTCCTATTTTCAATGTGTTGCGATTTTCAGCATCTCAGGTTGTCTGTTCAAATTGAGCCATGTTGTTTGGGACCTAATTTTCATACTGCGTAGGCTATCCACTTCAGGGAAAGCCAGGTCTTGCACTTTGTAGGTGTATCTAAAAATCCTGACCTTGGACAACAGCTTTCAGTACACAGTATTTAATGGCATTTGTCCTTACCCACCAATTGTCTGAATGACTGAAAAAGTGGTTATTTCTGATCCAGTCTTCAGCCTGCAGCTCATTTTTGCTCCTGGTAATGACATGGCCTGATGTGGCCTGTTTGCCTGTTTAAAGCATGATGCACAGTGGGGTTTCTTGTTCTAATCCTTCAGCTCAAGACCTCTGGTGTTCTGATCCACAAGTGAGTTGAGAGCTGAGATGGCATGCAACATGTTTCCAAGGCTGTGCATCACAAAGGATGTTGAAAGGAAAATGGCTTTGAACTCATGTCTACGTATGTCAGCTCCTGAACAGGATTTTCTGGGTCAGCTAACTGATCTCTGCACTAAAATCCTGTTCAGAGCTAATGTTGAATTTTTAATCACAGCATTTACAAGATGCAAACTCTAAAAACAATGCTTACTTTGGAAGCTGGCAACATCTGTTCAGGAAACTGGTAGAGTATTTGATGAATATTAGCAATTGTAACTAATTGTGATGATTTTGTGTGTTAATCTGAATATTTAAATGAAATTTTCCAGCCCAGTCTACAGGCTGTTGGACACAAAAATCAGAGATTGTTCACAAATCACTTGCTAAAGCATCTTCCCAGTCTGCCCTGCTCCCTCATGCTGTGCTGCCCTGCATGTGAAGCTGTACCAGCTTCACCTCACTTGGTCAGGGACTCCTCCACCTCCTGCTGCCCCAGGACAGATGCATTACATCACCGTCACAAACTCCCTTGCTTTCCCTTCCAGCTGCAGGAGGAAGGCTCTGGGGATTTCCCACTCTTGGGTTTGCAACCTTTTCCTTCAAGTATCAGAGAGGAATTCCTTCCCCTTTCTTGTCCAATTCCACCCCTGTCTTTATTGAAGCTAACTGAAGGTTCCTCAGCAGGGGTAGTGTACACTTCTGCCCATGGGCAGGGTCCATGCCTATAGTGCAACAGAGAAGAAAGGGCATTATCTGGTACTGCAGAGCTGAAAGAGACAGGTTTTTTTCCTTCTTCTGTGGAAAGGATGTTTCAGTTCACTCTGAGACTGCCACCTCCTCAGCCTCTGTGCTTTTCTGACAGACGTCCACTGGGCAGCTTGGGACTGGTCTGCAGGGAAAGTACAGATGCAGTTAATAGATGTCATTTCTTGCCAGATTTACTCTGAACCCAATATTCATTTAGCATGCAGGAAGTGCTGCCACTCCTTTATAAAACAACTATATCCATTGTCCTGCAGTATAATTCAGTTTATACTTCTGAAAGGAGTGTAACTCATTTCAAGGTTAATTGTGAAATCAATGTACTGATGTGAATACACAAAAACCCAGAAAAGTCCTTTTGGCCCAATCTATCTTCCATTTGGAGATTTAACCACTGGGAGATTTTCTTTAATAAGAGATCCTGTTATTCAGAAAACATTGTGATTTTTTGTACTGACTTGTGTTTTCTTCATTTCAGGCTAAGCTTAAAGAAATTAATCTCTCCACTGTGCGATTTATGGAGGAACTAGGAGAGGAGAGGTTTGGCAAAGTCTACAAGGGGCATCTCTTTGGTACAGCACCAGGTGAACAGACACAAGCCGTTGCCATTAAGACTCTTAAAGACAAAGCAGAACTGGCTCTTCGGGAAGAATTTAAACATGAGGCAATGATGAGATCACGGTTACAGCACCCAAACATAGTTTGTTTGCTGGGAATAGTGACAAAGGAGCAACCTATAAGTATGATATTTAGTTATTGTTCTCACAGTGATCTCCATGAGTTCTTGGTGATGAGATCTCCCCACTCGGATGTTGGCAGCACTGATGATGACAAGACAGTAAAATCTACTCTGGAACCAGCAGACTTTTTTCACATTGTGACTCAGATAGCTGCAGGAATGGAATATCTTTCTAGCCACCATGTTGTCCACAAGGACTTGGCCACTAGAAATATACTGGTGTTTGATAAACTGAATGTGAAAATATCTGATTTGGGCCTTTTCAGGGAAGTTTATGCTGCTGACTACTACAAATTGATGGGAAATTCCCTTCTTCCTATCCGGTGGATGTCCCCTGAGGCTATCATGTATGGCAAGTTTTCTATTGATTCGGATATATGGTCATACGGAGTTGTGTTGTGGGAAGTTTTCAGCTATGGCCTGCAGCCTTACTGTGGTTATTCCAACCAGGATGTCATTGAGATGATCAGGAACCGACAAGTTTTGCCATGTCCCGATGACTGCCCGACATGGATATACACATTGATGTTGGAGTGTTGGAATGAATTTCCTAACAGAAGACCAAGATTTAAGGATATACATAACAGACTAAGAACATGGGGGAACCTTTCTAATTACAACAGCTCAGCGCAAACTTCTGGGGCAAGCAACACCACACAAACAAGTTCTCTCAGCACAAGCCCTGTTAGCAATGTCAGCAATGCTAGATACATTGGACCAAAGCAGAAAACTCCAGCCTTCCCTCAACCTCAGTTCATACAAATGAAAGGCCAGATGAGACCAATGGTCCCACCTCCTCAGCTCTACATTCCAGTTAATGGTTACCAGCCAATGCCTGCCTATGGTGCTTACTTGCCAAATTTTTATCCTGTCCAAATTCCAATGCAAATGGCTCCTCAGCAAATACCTCCCCAGATCATTCCCAAACCAGGCTCCCACCACAGTGGGAGTGGATCTACCAGCACAGGCTATGTAACAACAGCACCTTCCAATGCATCAGTGGCTGACAGAGCTGCTCTGCTGTCAGAAGGCACGGATGACACACACAATGGAGTGGAAGATATTGCCCAGAACCCTGTCCAGGAGGAGGAGGAAGAAGAGGGCTCTGTGCCTGAAACAGAATTGCTGGGGGATAATGACACACTTCAGATGGATGAAGCAGAAATTCAATCAGAAGCCTAAGGAATTTGGCCTCATTGATGAGAATTCCACATCACTTCCATGTATGGAGAGAGTAGATCTTTAGGCTTAATAGAGTGATTTTGATCTGACTCAAAAAAACAAAACTAAAACAAAGTAACATCTGTTTAAAAGTGCAGCAGTAATAACATACCAGGTTTCCATTGCCACCAGTAGATTTTTCAAATATGGTGGCATAGACTTGCTGGATTTAATCTTTTTTACTGTCCTACAGTTCTTGAGAGAAGCTGCTTTTCAAATATGTACTGTTGCTGTGCAACGTATTGCAGAATAGCACTGCACACCATGTATATCTTGATATATGGGTGTAATGTTAGTGAGTTATGCTCAATCCAATAACACAAAAAGAAATCCAGCTATGGTTGCAGAATTGCTCTAAGCATAAAGAAGTGCCCTGGATGTGATGGACAGCTTAGTTTGTAGTATTTATCTCTTCGACATCATGGACACAAGATTGTTTGTTTTTTGAGTCTGAAAAATGAAGTTGAGAATAATGATCTGTGTTTGTATTACAATAACAAGAAAATGGGGGAAACTGAACATAAAATTGACTGTGCTGAGTAAGACCACAGGTCTGTCCAGCCCCATATCATGTCTTGAAAGACCATCGATAATGCCTGCCAAGGGAGAGACTGCAAGGGCAATTTCCCTTGCAGAAACTTCCCAGGATATTGCCCCAGCCTCCAGCAATTTGTGGCTTAGAGTCTTCCCAAGACAGAAGTGTATTTTTTTTTCTGTTAAATAGCCCTTGATGGAATTTTCTACCATGGATTTATCCAAATGATTTTGAACTCACATAGAGCTAGAGTATCCACAACAGCTTGTGGAATAACCTGAGAGGAGAAAGGATGGTTTTCTTTCATCACTTTGGGTGAATGACTGACAGAAGCTTCCAAATGAGATCATCTGACTGCATTTGTGGATGAAAGTATTCCTTCTCTGCTGTGTATTTTAAACAGCAAACAGCCTTAATACACTGTTAACCAAAAATGGGGATATTGTAGGGGATATTATAGGTGTGCACTAACTTAATAAATCCAACTTTAATTGGTTATCAAGTATAGAAGAGGGCTCCACATGTGTTTTCCTACGTTGTGAAAGTGTTGGGTTTTGTGAGTGACTTACTTGATTTACCACAGTTACTGCTGGATTGCATGTGAAACCATGTTTTTTTTCCTGACTTTTAGTAAAAATTATCTTTGAACTTTAAAAGACCAAAATGAGCAATAATGTACAAGGTGCTGTTTTTGTGCTTCTATTTGCGGGATGAATCATGTACAGACCTTTAAATGTAATTTATGTTTTACTACATTTTATATACATTTTTTCATTGGAATATTTGGATTTTTGAATGAATGACTATATAACTTAACCATCTGCAATATTCACATGCAGTGCAGTTTTATGGTGTTGCTGTTTCATTTTGTCAAACATGTGGACAGGTCCATACATTTCATGACCCCTTTCTGTAATACAAGCGGTACACATTCTCATTGCAGCATTGCAGCCAATACACACTATAGCTATAAGTTCTACATCCAGCATGGAGTATTCAATAAAGTGATGCAAAGAGTATGATGAAGTATGTTATCCTATAGCCACCGTTTTGTTATGGTATTTTGTGGAAATAGAAATGGCCTCAACTGCTTAAGTTACAGGTTTCACACTTACACTACAACTTTTTATTTTTTTTTACATTGGGATTCACTTGTAAGTCATGTATCATTGTGATCTACACCAATGTTCAAGGTGTGGCAGCATTACTTATTTCTGGCATTTCACCCGGACTTGGAAATGCACTGGTAGGAATAAAATATGAAAGCTTTATTACTTGTGTTAATATAATGCAGCTTTGGGTGCTTTAACTAAATAAAGGATAAATAAAAAAGAAAAAAAAGGTGAAATTTATTTATGTGAAGTTCTTTGTTTTTTTTCTAGGTTTCCTTATCTCAGGTAAATGAACTTGATTAAACTACATTGACTTTCTTTGTTCCTTTGCTAACTTGCTTCAAAGTAAGTGGAGAACAAATGGTTCAAGTTACACCACAGATTTCTGAGTGAGAAAAAACTAAACAAATGAATGGCAGTCAGTGGAAGCTTCTGTACTGTCTGAAGTTCAGGCTGTTTCTAGTAGTAAAGACCATTATGACTTTGTGTGCTTTGAATACAGTTTGGGAAACTCCTAATTTTCTTCTTTTAGCCTCATAAATTCACTACAGTGAGGAAAAAAGGTCAGACTTCTACACTGATTTTCCCATCCCCACTTAATGTGGATGTGTTCTCAAAGTGATGGTCGAGGAGTCACACAGAATTTTCTAGGTCAGCCTTGGTAATACACACAGTACTGGAGTGGGGTATTCCCTCTCTGTTGATGGGGGTGGGCTCATCTGAGCTGCCAAGATCTGAGCCATGACGGCATGCAAACACCTCCTCTGCACTTCAGGTGAGCACCTCTGTTCACCTCTTGTGAGCACAAGCACCACTACCAGCATGTTAGTGGCTACTCTAAGTCATATGGATTGCCAGTAACTTATTGTTCTGCAACTTCCCAGACTACTCTTGCTGGTGATATCTGCTGCACAGCCCCAGCTGGTGTCGGACTCTGCCTTTGCTCCCCAGAACTTGGAAGAAAGCCGAAGAGAGATCAAGGAAAGGATGTGGAGGTAAGTAGATAGGACAAGGTGATAAGGTGGCAATAAGTGAGGGAAGGATTGGGGGTGGGTCCAAACAAAACCAGCACAGTATTGCTCAGTTTGGCTTGCAAAGGTACTTTGTCCTGGCAGGTCTAGCAAAGCTGGAATTTTTCTTGAAGCCAAAACACCTTTTCTAGTGGCAAATACATGTCTGGATGGCCAGTAAAGGGCAAGGTATTTTTGAGAACACTGTGAGATTGCTCAAAAATATTTCTCTTTCATACTACTCTCCTTTTCATAAGAAGACTGGGTCTGACACTTTTTTTAGAAAAAGTGGATTAGGCATTGACACTGTCCACAGCAGTCCACTGGTGAGGCAGGAAGGTCCCTGCTCACAAAAGCATATAGGGTAGATGGAGAATCAGGAAGGTCCCTGCTCACAAAAGCATATAGGGTAGATGGAGAATGGATTTACAATGACAGGGCAGGAAAACTGAGTAATGGTTCCTTGTCTGAATGGGGAAACTGACTACAGAT
This sequence comes from Pseudopodoces humilis, assembly GCF_049639895.1. Lineage (NCBI taxonomy): Eukaryota > Metazoa > Chordata > Aves > Passeriformes > Paridae > Pseudopodoces > Pseudopodoces humilis. The sequence goes on from NC_142203.1 coordinate 35,150,200, forward strand.
GTGTCACTAGCTCCAGTTTGACTTCTGTTCTGATTTTGTCCAAGATCTGCGTTATTGCAGGGTCTTTTCTTCTGTTTTACCCACTGAGACTATAAGGAAGGCCAAGCTATAAAGAGTACAGTATAGGCAGCTCTATAAAAGCTGAGGATTCATCCACAATGTTAAGTACAAACAGACATTATTACAAACTTTGATAGGCCAGTTTATTCCTTCATCTAAACGTCACTACTCTTAGTTTCGTCTAGTGATTTCCCTAAAGACTTATCCAGTGGAACAAGCTGCCTGCTGAGATGAGAATCCTTTGCTTCTGTATCTGCCATGGCTGTGAACATCATAATGAGTCATAGGGAATTTACATCATGGTAACAGTACCTCAAAGTTTTATTAGAGAGATAAATTTGATTTCTTTTCTTACTTTCTGAGGAGTGCATTAGATGTCACTGGTTTTTGTGTCCAGAGGAATCACCTCACTTCAGCTATGTGGGAGTGAAGGGAAAAGGTCTGATACTTTCTGGAAGACAGCTCAGGAACATTTGCTGAGTTGGAGCACTCTCAAAAGATGTCAGACCTTGAGGTGTTTGATAAAGTAGATGTAAGGAGGAGAAACATCCAGCTGTATGGAGAATAGCATCTTCAAATAAACCCCAAGTCATAGTTTCACCATGCATAGAAAGTAATTCTGTTTCTAGACAGGCAAATGCTACTGCAAACTGCTCTCCAAAACATCATTTCAGTTACCCAAAATATGAGGAAAAAATCAACTGGCAAAACCACCCTCTTTTTGAGGAAAGGGACTAAATTCATATTGTAAGGGACAACCATGTATGTTCCTGTTATATAAATAAATCTATAAATATTAGTGGACTCCATGAGTAGATTCCAGTTTTGGGGATTTACTCAAACAATGGAAAACTGATATTAGAATAGTAGTAGTATACAGCACAAACAATGGCATGGTTCAGTGGATAAGTTCTAGTTCCACCTAACCAGAAATCTGAATTTTGTTTCTTGTTTTTCAAAAGGGACCTTGTATAGTCTTTGTTTTGCACGGCTTCCAGATATGACAAGTTTTGTTCTCCTTTAATCACCAATATGAATTATAAACAATCTAAGGACTGTTAAGCAATACTAAATGTGTTCACTTGACAAGATAAACCAAGTTTGCAATATCTGTGTCAGTCAGATCTTTCTCTAGACCAAAATGTACTGTGTCAACTGTGATGAAATATAGGAGAATTGGTTCAGCAGGATTTCCTTTCCAGAAAAATGCTGTAAAAACTTTTTGCACCTACTGTTCCTGGCTTGATTGATGTTGTAAAGTTGTAGTGTCTGGACTCCATAACAATTTCTCAAAAAATACACAGTGGAGGCTCCTAGCAGTGGGTTGCCAGTGCAGAAGACTGGGCCACCTGGTTTGCTTTGTGACCTCAAATAGAAGGCAACACCTGCATGTGTTCTGTGCTCACATGCCTGATTTTGCAAGAAAAAATATGCTGGAATATAAGGCAACAGCTCTGTGTTTGGGGTCACATGAAATGTACGGACACACTTGCAGATGATATGGTGCTGTCCCAGGGCTGTGTGAGATCTCTGCAGCTCTGAATCCAAATCCAATTTCTCCTGGTGTGAAGTGTTTACTGGGCTCTTCTTCCATTCAGTCACAGTCCTTGGGGCAGTAGCAGGAGCAGACTCAAAGGACAAACCGTATGTGAGGAATCCCTAGCAGCATCCATGGAACACTGCCTCCACACAGAACTGCAGAGAGGGTTTTCACTGTCTGTGTCCCTCTCGTCTCATCTAGGCCCCATTTTTGATTAAAATGAAAAAAATATGGCTCTAAATCTTAGCTGAATACCTTAAGATTGCACAAGCAGGGGAAGTAATGTAAGAGAGGTTATGGCAGGAGCTGGAAATAGTATGGGGTTCTGAGGGCTGTAAATCTCCAGAAGAGTCAGAGTTTTAAATAATAAAATACTGAGGGAACGCAGAATCCCATGTAGCTACTTCTCATTTCTATTGATCTAAAAGAGGAACTTTACTTTATCTCGATTACAGTGTACCTGATGGTTTAACTGTCCTTTTTAAAACCTCTGTCTAAAACTGAAATAATCCCTTCTGTTCAGTAGGTTGTTAACTTTAAAAGCAGTGGAATTAAAGGAGGGAATTTAAATTGAAATGACTACATTCATTTAATTGAATGTTTATTCCATACACCAAGTAATAAAAAATATATCATGGAGATTTATAGAAAGTATTTTTGTTGCCCCATACTTTGTTACTGAAGAATAATTTTTTTCTAGGAGTCATCTTCCACATAGACTTCTTGTACATTTCTTTTCAAACTAATAAACTAGTTACTGGAGATGTTTGGAGCTGTTGTAGTTGATTCATAACAATCAGTTTTTAAAATCTTATCAAGAAGTTTAATTCTTAGTCTGCTTTAGAAGTAGCTATTTGATACCCACAACCATTATGAAACAAAAGAAATTCCTTTCAGACTGATAAAATAATTAACAGACAGGATAGTGGGTAGGAAAACAGACAGTAAACTAAAGAAGTGAATCCCTAAGTAACTTAAAACCAGAAACATTTAAGGTACATTAATTTAATTTAGATATAATATTACTTCAGCTGAGGCTGATTATTCTCAAATGTAGTCTGAGGCTTTACAGTTACGATAAAGATCATTGTCTTGCTCTGTTGTTAATCCCGTGGATACTTTTTCATAACTTGATGTGGTTTTCCATTTAATTACTTTCATATCAGATTTAAATGAAATATTTTTATGAGAATTAGGCTGAGGTGGTGGGAGAAATACCTTGCAAAAAAAATGGCTAGCAGCCATGTGCTTTTCATACTGAAGAAGGGATGTTGTGCTCCATTTTTGTTCCATCATCTTGTGTCCACACCAAATGCATGTCTCCTAAGTGAACCCTTCTCTTCCCAGCTCAGTTGATAATTTCACAACAAATTACTGAGGAAGCCTTTCAAACTGTATACTGCTAACACTGAGAGCACTGGGAATAAAAAATATGTTTCTTTATGAAGAGAAGGTATTTCATGATGTCTTTGCTTCCTCTGTTCCTTATGCCTTTATTATATCCCCCTCCCTTGTCTTCTCTTAGATATTTCTCAGAGGACAGCATTCGCTATCATGCCTCCTCTACTTGAAAAACTGTTCTCTTAAGGCAGACTAAAACCCAAAATTTATATATATATAAATAGATATGCTTATGAATGGACTCAGTCTTAACATTTTTGAAAAGCCAATGGAATAAGAATTTTGTTGTTCCCTTACTTGCAGAATCAAACATTCCCAAATAAAAAGGTGTGTGGAAGAAAGATCTTTGGTTTTCAGTACAAGTTCTCTCCTGAGTTTGCTGTGACCTGCAATTTTGCATCCTATTAAATGTAAGTGCTGGATGTTCTCTGGCATTTCTCCATGTCTTTGCTCGTAATTGACTATTTTTGTGATTTCTTTACCTGTTCTTTTATCCAGGTAATCCAGCAGGACTGCTGTAACAGTCCTGTGCTGTGCTGTGGTGTCTGCTACTTTCGTAGAGACTGCTTCCCCAGTTTAAAAGAAGCAAATACAACCAAACCAATGAAGAATTCACCTCCAAAACTTGATGCTTTGAGCTCAGGACTCCTCCTGCTCTGGGACACCCAGCAAAAGCCAAAGCAGGGAATGCTGTGAATCCTCCTTTACCTCTGCAGCCTCAAGCCAGTTGTTTTGGAGGTGCTGAAACACTGAGGTGGTGCTGGATGACAGCAGGGGTCTGGGACTGAGTATTTTTCCTAATCATGTTTGTTTGAGGAACTGGGTTAATTCTGGGCTGAACGCCCATTTGGCACCGTGTGAGACTCCATGTAAGTTGTTTAGGTTTGTTGTTTCTCCTGTAAACAACAAAACTGCTGGTGCTTCTTCAGGCATTGTGAAGGAAAACACATGGGATAAAAGGGAATTCTTACTGCAGGCAAGATTAGCACCCGAATGGTGGGTGAGGCTTCATGCAAGACATGTCACAAAGGCATCCTCTGTTCCCCAGGAGATCAGTGGATTAGGAGGCTGCCCGTACCCCTGGGCTTGGTGCGGGCTGCCTGACTGGGTGCACCATGTGCAGAATGTAGCACCTCCTCGGGGGTGCGCTGCTCTGAAATGAGTGGTTACATGTAAAAAATTGTTTTGAGGCCTGAACCGGTTGAAGTCATTGGGAAAAACTCTGCAACTTCAAACGGGTTTGTATTAAAGCCATAAGAAAATTTCAGTTTGTTTTTTTTTAAATAAACACTCCCCAACTTGTAATCAACATTGTGCTCAAAGAATGGTTTAAAACAATCCTGCTTTGCTTTCAAAGCTTCTACATCGGTCAGAGAGTATGATTTTCTGAATAAATTTAAAAGTCTGTTTTTTAATTTTTATTTTTATTTTTCATATGGCAGTGTGACATTATAATGCCTTAAATTGTTCTGTGCATACCAAAAAGTACTCATGGTACATACTGTAATTTCTTGTAATCATTTTGTTCACTAGCCTATGCCCTTGGGAAAAATATTTGCCAAAATAACATTCATGAAAACCTCTCCTTTTTTTCTGACTTTGCTTGGAAACCCACATACATATTTGCAATTATCTGATTTTAATAAGTGCGAGTTAATATACCTACCTTGTTCATGCATTTTAAAGTGTGCTAAGATAAGATGGTCTTTTGGGGGAGGGTGGAGGGAGAGTTGGAAGTCTGCCTCTTTGGAAGAGGTCCACCTCCAGTCTGAGGTGCAGATCTGACAGACTATGCCCGAGCAATGGAGGGAGTAAGGTTTTGCTTTGTCCCAGGGCAGCATTTGTTTAAAACAGGCAACATCACGGGGGAGTCTGTGAGCCCGGGAGCCTGAGGGGTAAAACACTGGCCTCATCCCACCCAAGTATCTCCTGGCCACCTTGGACCCTCCCCTGCTGACCTCTAGCTAGTCTTTATTCCATTCTTCCAAGGGCCTGATACATGGTGTGTGTCCCATGGCACGCACTGAGAGTTGACCACTGTGTTCCGTGTGGCTCCAGGGAATGTGGTGGTGGACACTAACAGCTGCCCAGCACAGTGCAAGGTGTCATGTTGGGGAGGGATGATACAGACCCCATCTCGGGGGCTCCTGAGATTTCATCTGGCCCGCTCCAGAAAATGCACGCACAGTAAGAAGATGCTTGTCTTCATCCTGTCAGGGGTCTGCTCTGCCAGCAAGTTTCAGGCAGGGTTTTTAGTGCTTCCTCTTTCCAGGACAGAAGTACAGCCCTGCAAACCCTCTCCTGCTGCTCCAGCACTTCAGCTTCTGGATGGCTCCTGAAAGCAGGGAAACATGACACAGTGAGGGGAGAAGACATTTTCTGGAGTCCCAGAAAGCATTTTGTGCAAGTAAAATGTAGGGTTTAGACGAATCGATGATTTTTTAATAAAAATGATCTTTTTGTGGGTTTAATACACAAGGTTCTTATGCTAGTTCTTATGCTAGTTCTTAATGTGGACTTTAGATAGCATAACTTTTATGTTTACCTAGGTTATTATCTTTGACTTGCAGATTTCCAAGACAGTGTTACCCATGTGTGTTCTTGTGTGCACGCTTTCACCTAGTGCTTCTTCTTGATCGGTTTTGCTGTGAATACTGGGTTGCAAGTTTTATATTTGTGCTACACCTCTGAGGAAATGCTAAACCTCTTCAATACTTTTTCACAGAAATTTCAATAAAGCCAAGATGATTTTAAATGTGACCTTGAAATGAGTTGCACGTACATTAAATTTTTGCTTATTTGGATTCCTGCTGTACACATATACATGTGCATACCTGTTTACTCTCACATGGCTGAGCAGACTATTGAATATATACACACTTGCAAAGCTGGCCAATATTTTTAACTGTTTATAGAAGACTCTTTTAAAGAGTTAACCTTGGTGCTTCATCAAAACCATGTATAGGTCTCATTTTTCAAGAAAAAGGATAAAGAGGAAGGAGATACCTTGTTTGACATTTACTCTTTGCTATTTTTTTCCATATAAGCCCACATCAGATAAGACTTGTAAGTATAGGTTTAACATAAGAAAAAAAATTAATTCTTCATGCCAATCCTTTCCACTAATTCTAAACACAATCTTCAAAATTGAGACCCGTTATGTAATGAAAGGGGATAATGTCCTAAGAGTTTAAAAAATTAATTTTTTCCATTACCTTGGAAAGTTACTGAGCATTACTGAATATTGCTGCCAGTGCAGAAATTACATCTCACTAAAGGTAATGACCATGCTTTCTTGGCCTTCCCTGTTTCTTGTGGCACAGGTGGCAGCATGGGCCATTGGTCACATACGCAAATGGGAAAAGAGATGTGTAGCTAGAGACAGTGACAGCCTTTGTAGCAACACTTCATTTTTCTGCTGGCATCACTAAATGATGTGCTGTATTTCAGGATGTATTGCAACCATAAGTGCAGCTTTGACCTGTGATTTTTTAGCTGGAGAGAATAAGCGTTTTTTGCTTATCAAATGAAGTATGAGTGTGGGTGTCTCTAAGTAATTACTCCTGAAACATGAAGATACAGTTGCAGCAGCATGGGAAAAGTTTCACTGAAGCTTTTCCATTTTTCATGGAAATACAGACATGTTTTGGAAAAGGGAAGACTTTTGCAAGTATGCTTGCAATAGGACAGTGTTAAGTAACTGCAGAAGCAATGAAGAAAATGTGATTCTAGAAACCATAAATCACAGAAACAGTTCTAGGAAATATACCAGGTCTTTTTACAAGTGTGAGATAGGATAACAGAGATACATTGTGAGATGTTTCGTGGTTGTACTTTTGAAGTTCAGTTTGCACATTTACTTCCATATAATTGAGAACTTAAAACTTCTGCAGTAGAGTATTCCATATAACTGATGCACTTATATAATTGTGCATCAATGTGCTTTGATCTTCCAGCAGTTCCTCAGTAAATTTTTTAACAGATCAAAATTCATGCATTTTTCTCAGAAGCTTAAGCCTATTATCAGTAATACGGAATCTAGAAACTGTGGGTAAAAACAATTAAATCAATATTTATATGTTGTTAATTGATTTCACAATCTTTATGGAAAAAGAACACTTGGAACCTCTAGGATTTAATAAAATGAAGGGCACTGAACAAGGCAGATGCTTTCTGGAGTATCCCAGAGTTGTGATAGTAAGACCGATTTGCCCATATGTTTCATTTCACACTTTCTCAAAGGTTTTTTTTGGTTTGGTTAAAGTGTTGTATGAGCATAGCATTGCCAACAGAGGAGTATTAAGATGTCTTACCCATGATGGCACTGTAACTATGAGTTTATTTGGAATCTTTTGTTATATAACAAAACATCTTGTGTTGACAATTGTATGACAGCCTTATGGAAAACTAGGTAATGGTGTTGATCGTTTGCTGCCTAGTTTATCTCCTTTAAAATGAAGCTCTTTACTTGGGTAATACAGTTCCTTGAGCATAAATTTTGATTTACCTGTACACCAGTGTTCCAATCTTCCACTTCTGCATCTTGTCTCTCATGCTAGTGGCAGTGGTGTTCTTTTGCAGATGGCATGTTGGTATATGTTCACTTTTATTGCCAGTCCCATACATTTTATTTGCTTCTATGTATTTATTTTGCAATCCACATATAATCTATTATACTTTATATTTCTTTTGCAGTTTTCCTTGTATCTCTAGTAGGTTTACTTATAAAGCATTGTTTTTACCATTTACTTCTGTTTAATCAAAGAATTTGTGTTTCTACATCTTGATACACTTTCTCTGGTGACAAAGGAACATTCTGTTAAGCAGCTTCAGCACACATGGCAAATAAAACTAAAATACAATGAAAATGTAATCCAAAAGAATACACTGAGATATCAATACCCACATACCTATACAGTTTATATCTGCAGTTTTCATTTTTTGAAAATTGAAGTACACTTACAACAGTGTCATATTCACTTGTAACTCTTGGTTTACATCTGCCTTCTTGATGAAATACTGTGAAATAATTGGAATATGTTGCTACTTCTTTATATTCATGTGCTTTTTAGTTTTGGAAAAGGTCACATTTACATTCACATCAGAGATAAGTGTGCGATGCTCCGTTTTTTCAACATTATAATTAAATACCATATAATGACCTCGGTGACACTATTGCACAGAAACATTCCCCTTCAGCATTATCACGGTCAGAAAACAGTAAAGGTGCAGTGTTTGCCAACTTCCACAGATGAAAGCTTTAATTAAAGTACTTATCTATTACACCAAATAAATCTTCCAAATAAGTAGATATTGACTCATCAATGTTTTCTGCAAGTACAAGAATTTTTCATGCCTACATTCACAAAGCTTTTATTTTTCCCATTATCCATAAATGGGTCTTGCATTTAAATGAGGTAATTCTCTAGAGAGGAACAAAGGAACTTAACAAACTTTGTTTTCTTTTATGCTCCATTAAGTCAATGTTTTCCTTCCCTCCTCCCTCTCTTCTTTAAAAAGCAAGTAAATGTTTATTTTGGAGCAAAATGAAGGCAGCCCCTCTACCACACTTTTTTCTTTTTTACTTCTGTTTTTCTGGTGCATAGGGTCAGGGGCAGCAAAGTTGCCTCTTGGTTTGTAGTCTGGGGCTGTAAAATACTTATTTTGTAGACCTTTGCCTCATCAAGTAGGTATAAACCAGCTAAGAAAAACAAACCTTTTAAGACTGCGTTGTCTGGACTCTGTGCATAAGTATTTTGTGCTTTCAGCTGTTGACCATGAAATGTCTGCTCATGCATAGAAAAAAAAGGGTGCAGAAGAATTAACTCCACTCTTCGCCAAACCTTTATAAAATGAGGATACTTTAGGAAGTTCATTCAGACTGAGGAAGCATTTTGGCTTTTTGTGGAAATTCTGTAATTCCATAATTGTCAGTACTTCCAGAGCTTCCCTGAAATTTCAAAAACCAGCTGGATAAAAATAGTAAACTCTGTGGAGTCTAAAACCTCATTGAAGTCTAAGAATTATTTTGCATATTTAATTTAAATCTAGTTAGTGAGCATCTAGATAATTTTTGTTTTGCATTCTTTTTTCTGTATGTTCAATAGGTCTGCAACACCCTTGGTTCACCTTAGCAGACCTTTTTACAAATAAGACACTGAAGCTTCATGCAAAAGAATGCTCAAATTTGCAATTACAGATTTAAATCTGTGTATTGTATATCAGTTTCTTTAAAATAATTCTGGAGAGATGAATGGTATCTAAAATTTAATTTGTGTTGGTTTTCAACATTTCACTCTCAGCTCTTGTTTGTTGTTGTGACAAGTTTTTAAAAAGTTTTTACAAACTTAGCTTTCATTTTTTACTCAGCTTTTATGACTTATATTCATATTCTGTGTGGCAAAATAGCAAAAAAAGAAACAACCTAGTAGGTGTTAGAAAAAATAGGTGAGTCGAGCAGAGGCAAGTTTCTAAACTAATCATAATAGTGGTCTCTAGAATTTAGTGTAGGCCACTGGATAGTACCTCTAGATAGTTGAACATTTAGCAGAAAGACTAACACAAGAGACTTCCTACTCAAGTTCAAATCTCCTGTATTTTGTCTACAAATAATTTAAAACTGTATTTTAAAAAAAGAAATTTATGTTTTTATTAATTTATAATTTCCTGTTTCAATATGAATATTCTGCATGGCTGCCTCAGCTGAATAGCTTGGGTATTTAGCCAGTTGCCTTTTCTTTCTGACATTGCACTAAAGATTTGCAAATATCCATATGCTTATAAAAAATTAGCACTCCCTTATTCAGAAGTAGTTTATTCTTTTTTTCTTTATAATTTCCAAGGATTTTGCTGGAAAAGTAAACTATGGTTACAAGCTGTAGCTTTTGATATGTGCTTCATATTTTATCTCCAGTGTCTCTTTAAACTTTATGCATTCTTTTTTACAAGAAGTAAATGCTTAATAAAGAGCTTAATGGCTATTTGCTAGTAAGTTTAATAATCATATTTTCTGTGTTTGATATTTTTCTTTTCAATATGAAGATGTCATGGTTTTTCATAGAAAGTGCAACATATTTGCTTTTATTCATGCATGACTGGCTTTTTGTCTTCTTAAATGTAATTACTGGAAGTTTTTCTGTGGTGTAAGACCAAAACTGTAGGTCACTGTTCAGATCTATAATACTTTTAAAAAATTTTTTATAATATGACCTCAATGCATAAGTTCTAATTTCATAGGTGTTACAAACCTTTTTGCTCTTGCTACATATAAACTTAGGTTTTACATAAAATGGAGGAGTTCCACACAATTCCACAATTTCAGTACATACCTGATGTTTTCTCAATTCTCTCATTTTCTGTTTAAATGAAGCCTTGAGAATCCTACTTTGATGCATTAATTTCTTTCAGTGCCTGATTTTGAGAGTCATGTAAGGATGATGATTTATAATGAAGTTCATTTAATGTGATTAATTTCTTAGTAGTCTCAGAGCACTTTATAGTTGGAGAATTGTACTTCAAATTAATTTAAAAATTAAACAGTAAAGTAGTGACAAACATCTGCTATTCATCAAGTATAAAAAGATCTCATCTAAGAAATAATTTATAACTGTCTGAGAAAGAATCACCAAAACACTCAGGAAATATGTATTACTGTCCTGTCATTGCATAGACTTATAATAACAAGAATGTTTAACTTTGAAGCCGACATTGCTTCCCCTGCAACAGATAATTGCATTGTGGCCAATGTCATATCCATGGGGACAGAGATGGTCATACCCTCTTCTTTATTCACACAGGTTAAACACCAAAAGGAGTTGTGGCTCCTTGTGGAAGGACTGGAGGAGCTGTAAGTCATCTCCTTGTCCTCTCTGAGGCAACTGATGACATTCTGCATGCCACCATAGCTTTATGTACAAGAAGATTAAACAGAAGAAACAAAACATGTTAATAAGCAGTGCAATAATGAATTGAAAAGAAAATGCCGGACAGCAAGTAAGAGAGTAGTGAGGAAGAGTGAGGCATTGTCTATAAAAGTGTGAATATGGAAAATTGGCAGGCTTTCCAAAGCAAAACTAAATTTGTAGTGCTTTCCACTTTGCTAACCTTACACAAGCAACACAGCTGGGAGGGTGGAATCTAGCTCTCCTCCCTTTTTTCCCTATCAACAAAACAGTTTGGCAATTTCCATTCAGGTCTCTGTGTGTGTTCTCTCTGACGACATCGCAGTTGCACAGCTATTACTAATGATGTAATCTGAATACTGTGGTTCTGTTTACATGTTATTAACCATCTAATTTGTCTTTCAGAATTGTTATTACTGCTGATTATGTACTTGAGTTCCTTGAATATGGGTCCATTAACATAGCTACCAAATTGTCCTTTGACTCAAGCTGACCTCGGAAAGCTGTGTTAAGGGTAATTAGATTTAATTTTTAATGGACTGCGGTAGCTACAGTTTTACAAAGTCTCACACTTAATATCTGGCAGAATTCTGAAACCTGAAGAAAAGAAACTATCATTACTTAATCCTTCAAAGACAGCTTGGAAAACAAGATTCAACAGGATTTCCAAACCTCAAACCCAAGAAAGTTCCCTTGAATCAACTTCATTTGTTCAAATCTTGTAATTTTCAGTGGTTAGTGTTTCTGTATGCTTAGGGCAACACAAGAAACTCCAGGTAGCCAGTTGTCTTACCCAAACCATAAGTCAGCTGAGTCCATGTGGTCAAGAGAATGGATCCAATGTCTGGAAATTATGCTGAGTGTTGCAGGAATCCTCAGTGTGTACAGATCTGCGGGCCATGCCTGAGGCAAGGCAGGGAAGTTTCTTGAGGAGATATCAGGGACAACATTTTGACAGCAGGTTTTACTGTAGTAATCAAATAATGGGTGAGAGATTATGACCAGAAAACAATGCTATTTGCAACAGATGTACAGTAGCAGCAAAATATACGAATGGGAAAGCATGCTTATGTGAACCCTTGCCACAAAGGCACATACATTACACATTCTGACAGGAAGAGAGCATCATCTCTTGTACTTTGTCAGCACTTAATTTTATAGTCTCATTAATTTTTATGTGACTGGAATAGGACTTCACTTCTCCTCCTACTAGGAAAAAAGTCAACAATAACCACCTACAGCAGGTCCAGTTTTGGTAGTGACGTGAATGATGGAGCAAAGCTTTCCATAGGCTAATGGTATGGAGAACAGTATGTAAGCTGTGACCTATGTTAAGAAGCAAATTATTTGTGCCAGAGTAAAACTGACTCATGTCAGCCCTTGAGTTAGCGTGACTTGGACCAGGCCTGTATGGATACTTTGTAATTGAACGCTTCACTATTTGCAAGCTTGCTATTGAGATCACAAATCCTCTGGAGACAACAGCATGCAATAAAGGTGGTGAGAGCACTCAGGTATGAACTTAAGTCTGTGTAGTCTCCTAATGTACCACATGCTTGAGACCAAGGTAACAGGGGCTGGGACTCCACCTTGTTTCTTGTCTGAGACACTCCCAGCAGTGGGTTAACTGCTGATGCTTCTGTGTTTCTCCATAATGTCATTGACCCACATTTAATGAAAGCTTTCTCCCACAAGAATTCTTCCAAAGCCCCTCTGAAAAGTCCACCTGCACTTTATTGCACAGGTACTGCAGCAGCATCAAAGCACAAACTGCATTTAAGAAGCCAGAGGAATTTAAATAGTACAGTTTGAAGATGGTCTATGCAGCAATATGTTAGCACAGTAGCTTGCCATATCAAGTGGCTTTTATTTAGATAATCACTCAATTCAAGATTGGTCTTGACATTACTTGTAGAAAATACTTGACCAATTGAAATATAATGCAGAAGTGTAAGAGAGCAATATCTGCTCTAGAAAGAATCAGAAATGTAGCAAAATGGCCTGTTGCCTCTGAGAGTGGGGTGGACCAGTTCCTGAAATGTTTGCTGGATTAGATTGCATCCAGGAAATTCTATTTAATTTCTTTTGCGGTGACTAAATGGCGCTGAACTCCACTATCATCTTGTTTGCTATATTCACATGCTGAAGGATATCAAAGGATAACCATAAAAAAAGGGAAATAATTCAAACCCTTGCACACATAGTTTCAAAGTGGAATATAGAGATTAAGTTTATTGACTCACATTTATGCTAAAAAGAGCTGCATGTTTAAATCCTCAAGTATTACTGTTATTCCACCACACACCCACTGGGGTTTCCTAGAGCTTATCAACTGTATTCTTCTGTGAATGTAGTTTAGCAAGAGGTTACAGATTAAAGAGATGGGATCTTGAAAATTGTTTCAGTTTCCTACAGCCGAAATATTATGGGTGGAGGGGAAAGGACAGAAGATTTAACCTGTGTTTGGACTTAGAACACAACAGTATCCAAACCCCCTTGCAGAATAACACACTGCCATCTTCTTCTGAGCTATGTATGAGGTAACTCATTCCTGGCTAAGTTTCTCTGGCAAAAGCTGTTTTCAGACTTCTTTTGTGCTCTCTCATTTTCCAATTATGCTTAACTGACATTGTATTGGATAATGGAAAAAGTTAAATCTGATCTTTCATCACTGTGGTAATGTGTTCTTTTTTAATTATTGTCATTAGTTTGGGATTTTAATTTGCATTTTAATAAGTTTAATTAAGCTATCACTGAATATTTATTTTCAGAACGATCAGTTTGTGATTTCCATAAAAAAGTACTAGGGAAAAGAAATCAGATTCCAGCCAGCAGTCCAGGTGAAAATAAATGCTTCTGTTGTGCAACGAATTTTAAAAGAACTACACTATCTTTCTGTATAAATGTGAACATGGAGGAAGATTTTTCTAAAAATAATTTGTAGGAAAGAAATATAAATCAAAGAAAATAAATCAAAGCTTTATGATATACAGTCCACACAGCATACAGACAAATAAGCCACTCAGTTTAAGACAACTAATTGAAAATATTTGACTGTAAGATATTACCAAACAAGATTACTACTTCACAAGCAGCAGATTTTTTGTGTAGGAAACAAAGCTGTCCTGAACCATGTTCCCCAGATTACTTCATATAGAGAACCCTGTGATATATTTAAAATTGTCTTGCAATTAATAATTTTTCCACGAGATGGCACAAGAAATCAATCTTTCTCTACCCATATGAGGAGAGTTAATTCTTGTGTTTTGATTCTGACAGACAGGTATGCCCTAATAGCCTACTAAGCAATTACAATATAATGTTCCCAGCTGAGAGCTTGGAATTTGTTATTGTACATTAATAACTGAGAGATAAGCATGTGGCAAGGGGAGCACTTCTTATTTGTTGACGAGGGAACGCAGAATAGTACTGCTGTAGCTGAATTGTTTTTAACTAATATACATAAATATTCATGTAACTTACATGAATTAAAACATAAAGGCATCTGTTACACCATGAGGGACTTAGTGCTACAATGAGCACTTAATGCTCAATTAGAAAATGACATCTAAAAAATCCCTCTCAAACCAATCCCTCTTCATGTGGCTAAGATACTAAAATTTGTAATAAATCCCTAGTGGAGTCCTCTGAAATATTAAGCATAATGAGTTTATGAGGGAATAAAAAAAAATAAGGGATAGGTAGTGCCAGTTTGCCAGTTTCAATCCAAATGCTTTGTAAGTTGCACTGAAAGATACTTTCTTGTCTGGCTATGATGAAATGTCTTGGTTTTGCTTGTCAGATAAGGTTGGAAGGAATAATAAAAAATATGATAAGAGTACAATTTACAACTGGCAAACTGCAAGCGTGGCCTAAATGGCATCTATGAGAAATAATAGGAGGCTGTGATCAAGCTTTGTCCAACCTTTCTGAAGTGGACAGTCTGAGGCTTCTCTTTAGAGATATATAATCACTGGGTTATTTGCAGACATTGGTGCCTCACAAGTTGGTTTTCACCTCTGCATATTCCAGGCTGTGAAAGGACTTTGTTTTAAAAATTTTTACAGGAAACACTAGAACATCAAAATTTTATTGAAACTGTTCTAACTAAAAAAAAAAAAAAAAAAAAAAAAAAAACCCAAAAAAAATAAAATCATAAAATAATCATATTTGCACGGGAAACAATCAGCCTCCATTTTGTTATGTGATCCAGGAGCAAGGTATTTTATTCTTTTATAGTCCTGTTGGTATTGCTGGTATGTTTGTAGAGTCTGAATGGGCAACAAGCCCATACCATACAAGCTCATACCAAAAATGCATTTGTCTCTAGAAATTAATTTTGTCATGGCTTATATCTGACCACGATGGTGTCATATTTTGAGGTGCATGAATAAAATTTAAAAGCTTCACATTCTGAAGTGCAATAAGTCACTTACTGTTCTTTTTTTGAAATAAGAATATTTAGACCTTAGTCTCCTAGTGAGAAGCATTACCATGTGTATTATTACAAATATGCTCAATTATGCTAGTTTTAGGTAAATTGCTGGTCTAAAGAGGATTTATGAGAAAGTAAATGCAGGACATGCCTGAACAAAAGCAAATGCAGTGAAGTGTTTCAGTTTATTAAAATCTCTAGATCTTTTGCATTCCTGAATTACATTACACTAATTACAGAGTCATTAGAGAGGTTTTGTTTTATTAAAAATCCTGAAATTCTTTCAGTTCTTTAGACATTGTCTTTTTGTTCTGATAAATATACAGTAAGTAAATATCAGCCTTGGACAAAAAGCCAAGACAAAACCATTTTGCCACAAGAATAGCATTCAGTGCTTAAATTTGATTTAAATTATAGTTGTGGTGAAATTAATTTTCACTGCAGCATTATAATATTCTAGTTCTTTGGACTTGGGTGCCTTACCCTATCTACTGGGATTTCAAGGAACTTTACAATTAAACCTTAGGATTTGGAAGTGAAGTGTCAAGAGTCACAATAAATGTAGATGAATTAATTTGCCTTGCTATAAATGAAAACATCTTTGTGTGCCTTCCCATAATATTTACTGTCTCCTCCTGTGAAGGTGATGACTTGAAAAACACAGGTTTTTTAGCCATACTCTACAGTCATAGTTAGCTGTCTTACTCTTTATTCCAGTGTTGTGAAGATTTTAATTTCTAAGTACAATTTATAACTTTTTTAATCGGGATTTTTATAACCCATTAAACAGATAACATTTATTACATATTGAAATGACTGACAGAGTTTTTTAATACTTCAGAGCCTCTATGTACCCAAAAAATATAGTCTTAGTGAACCATAGTTGTCCTTGAACATACCAATTGTGTTTAAAATACAGATTGCTTAAGTGAGTGGTTGACTACAGCTTAGGCCCACCCCAGATCTTATTCTTGCACCAAATTGTTTTTTGCTATTTCTTTCTATTGCCTTCTCAGGTTATTTAGATTTTTCTGCCTTTTACCAACTCTGTTCTTTAGTAAGGAGGGCATGTCACTGCCCCTCAGACCTTCCCCACTAAATTTATTACACTGAGAGCTGGCTTTCTCCAGCCACCAACTTCTGACTTCTTTTAGTTTGAAGATGTGTGTGAGGGGGTGGTGGTGGGGTGTTTTTTCCCCTCTTTGTTCACTGTAATAGGGAGTTGCTGTGGTGGCTGAGCTTTGGTGCATTCATGCTGAACTCTGCTTATAAGGGGTTTGTTTACAAGAGGGTGTAGTTAGACTATAGATGTGAGATCCTTTAATGGTGAAGACTGGCCCAGGCTTATGGAAGAATTTCACCACACTTCTGAATATTTTTCTTTGCTGGAACCTGACCAAATTTTGTCTAAATCCGTCCTTCCCCATAGATTTTGCCTTTTTTGACAATGATGAAATACAAAACTTGATACTTCTTTTATTGTGACGGATCTTTTTTTCTTCTTCACTAAAGAGAAACAAGATAGAGAGAAAAATTAATTTTGGGGAAATGATATGAAGTGAAAGCAGCAGTTTTGCATAGCTAGGGTAGGAGCAATGTTTCTCAAGCAAAAATCAAAAAAGGGGAACTTAAAGTGAGACAGTGCAAACCTGCTGGAGTTGTAAGTTACACTTTCTGAGAATAAAAATATCCTCAGATTAACCAGTTCAGTTTACATGAACAAGAGAGTGTGTGTGTGTGTGTGTGTGTGTGTGTGTGTGTGTGTGTGTGTGTGTCTAAACTCACATTAATTTCTTCTTCTTTGTATTTGGAATGTGTAACCAAATATACCTTTTCAGTGTGTTCCAGAGATAAGGAGTTTTTCTAGGACCTGCTTTCAGGGGCACAATAGAGCACAAGGGTTCTTCAGAAGTGTCCAAATATTTGAGGACTTTACCCAAGCTTGAACTAGACTGTCTGGAATATGTCCACAACTAGTTAAAGCTTTAGTGAAAGAGATTAGAAAAGATATGTCTGCATTCTTTGTGTTTTCAAATGAAAATACTCTCTGGCTTTCCTTTGTACAGGAGTGTTTGGCCAGAATCCTTAGGGGATACCTGAGCAGCCAAACCACATGCTAGTTTACTGAGCTACTACTAGGAGAATGAATAAATAATGGGTAGATAAATAATTGAGTCATATGTTTTTGGGGTTTTTTTTTGGTGATGTTGTAAACAAAGTTTGAAGGTAGTCATTGGAGAAATCTTATTTGTCTTATCTAGTATATGGGATTCATTCCATTAAAAGTGTTTTCTTCTGAAGTGACTACATGAATAAGAACGTACAAGCTTTGTTAATTCCATCTGTATTTCACAGATGTAGATTGTGTAAGCTGGGTGTTGTTTTGGCTGGGTACAGAGCATCCTGGGCTCAGGGCAGTTATGAACATTAACCTTTCATCCAGTCTTCCTATATGCCTTTGTTAAGGGTTTATAAAAAGTAAATAAGGCAAACATGCTACTGTGCTCCAATACAGATTAATATGAAATTGGTTACTTGTGTTACATTCCAAATTCTGAGAGCAGAGCTAGCAGGAAGGAAGCGTTGTGTGTCACTGATGTGAATGACCTTAGCAGGGTGAAAGGAAGCAAGGGTGTGCTCTCCCTTGGCCTTTCCCCTCTGCATTATGACAAAACTGAATTCTTTTGTGCTCCTTCCCTTTCCACTATAAAGGACAGGAATACTGAGACCTGCTCCACCTGGGATCAAGTTGCTCCCCTGCCTCTTGTGAC
This sequence comes from Pseudopodoces humilis, assembly GCF_049639895.1. Taxonomy (NCBI): domain Eukaryota; kingdom Metazoa; phylum Chordata; class Aves; order Passeriformes; family Paridae; genus Pseudopodoces; species Pseudopodoces humilis. Next base: position 35,168,308 of record NC_142203.1, read on the forward strand.
CCACAGACTGACATTCATCTCCCACAGCCCAGTGGAGAGCTCTAACCTAAAGTCTACTCTGAACTAGTTGTTTTTTTTTCCAGATGCTGCAGGAAAGGTACCAATCAATAGTTAAATATTCTTGGGCTCTTTGTGTTAAAACACATTTAAGATCTGTTAGGCAAGTTTCTTTACACTTCTCTTTGAATTTTATCAGCTGGCAGAATGAAGATTAGATCTTTGGGAACAGCTTTAGTTGGAGTGTTGGCCCATCCTAGGAGAAGGGAACCATAATTGTAGTGGTGACAAGCTGTGGTCTGACCTGGTTACTGCCCAGGTGACTCTCCAACACTGTCTGTCTTTAATTTCTGTGTCACATCACAAGACAGAAGTAAACCCATAGCCCTGGGCATTGTGTGGGAAGAGATTTTACAGGCACATTAGCTCATGATCTTTGGCACCCACACTACAGCCTTGGCACCCTGAGCATTGTCCAAGGTCCTTTGCTGCTTCCCTAGCCCTGTGTAATCTTGCAGTGCCCTGGGAGGACATCCCAGGGCTCGGCTGTTCTACTGACCCATGGTCTTCCCTTGGTGAGATACTGTGCACTTCCATTTCAAATTTGCTGCTCCCCCTTACAGAAATGGTCCAAGGGAAGAGCATTTGAAAGTGAAGAAGCACACTAATACCTAAGGTCTATGTAGCTTGTAGACAATGCCATAATTTCCTAGTCTTTTAATTAAAGACAGGTCATTTAATGATGGCAAGAGGAAACAAACTCTTGAGTTTCAGAATCTGCAGTGGACTCTGTGCTCAAAGACCATGACTTCTGTTTCTTAAATGAAAATGTGGAAGTAAGAGCGAAAATAAAAAATTATGAAGCAGTAAACCATAAACTGTATTCAGCAGTTAAATATACGCTGATACATGTGTGTGTTGCCATGTATACATATTTATATAAATATACACTTCTATAGTGTGTGTTTCAAGCCAGACAATTGCTCACCTAGAAGACATACCGTGTCCTTTTTAGACAAAACGTTCTGAAGCAGAACATTTCTCTTTCTAACTAGAAAGAAAACAAAATTCTATTTTTGACTTCTTTTATCAATCACTTCAGAGTCATTGCTGTCTTTTCTGTGTAGTACTTGCTATTCCTATCTCCATCCAGCATTCCTCATCACTTCACAACACAATTTGGGAAAACTTGGAGGAAAGCCACCAAACAGAAACACACACTGAGGAAAAGAGAACATTAAAAGTGTTCATCAAACATTAAAAGTTTCATCCTCTTTGAATAAAATGCATATTAACAATGCATTTGGAAAAGCTATTGGACTTTCAGCACTCTCTTTCAGAAAAGAGACAATGTCTCTTCTGTTACTTACATTTATCTGCCAAGAATCTTTTACAAGAGATCACAGGAGACCTTTTTTTTCAGCGTTGTAGATTACACAAATAGATTGTTTTATGTAATTTTAGAGGTGAGCGAAATGGAGCTGAAACTGCTGAGTGTCTCTGAAAATCACGCCAATTTTGCTTAAGTACTTCACTTGCATTTTTTCAGTCTAAACTCTGAAACTTTAGCTTGAATCTTAAATATCTTGCAGGCATTTACACAAATCTGAATCTGTGTCAGAGTATTTTTTCTGGAGTTTTTTTCAGCAGTATATCTCAGGTTATTTCATCATTATTTTAACATTTCTTGAGTACTTAAGCAGTAACAGCATGTAGAATGTGGATTTTAGGGTGTTGCTGGTTTTACATCAGTCTTCAGAGTGAGTTAGGCTGAACAGAGTGGATGTAATGAGATGAGGTGAGTTTAAGCGTGTTCAGAAAACATTCCTTCCTTACTTGGACTCTTCTCCCTCAGTATGCAGGTCATGTACAATGCATGGTAAAGAATCATTGACGTAATTATCAATCCAAATATCATGTTATGATGATCTGTAAAGGTTCAGTTATCAGAAAACATTCCAAATAATAGCCATATTTTAAGACACAGGAGTGTCAACACCATTTTGTTATACCTACAGAACAACAAATCTACATGGTTGTGGCTTCTCTGAAAATTAGTATCTTCCTTTGCAGACGGAAAGGGATCAGCTCACAAGACCTTAAAGCAGCCCAAACCATTTTTTTTACAGAGAGATTGATTTAGATCAATAAGCAAGCATGCTTGATGTAACTAGTTTTGGTGATTTCTTTTTTTATTTTGTTTGTTTTTGTAATAGAAATATTAGTTTCTTCAAGAATATTAAATTGTTATTGTTTGGTAAGAACCTAAACATTTCAATTATCAAATTAATGAACTTAGTTTTGAGATTCATATGTAAGGCTAACAAGAACCCAATTATGTACCTGTGCATTTTTATTAAACAGTTTATAGCTAATTTTGTTAAAAATAGTCAATGATACATTTCTAGTTACTCTGTGATTATTCTTTTCTTTATGGCTGATGCCAAATTGCTTTTGAAATAGAGCAGGAATTCACTTAAAATGAACACGAATGGTGTTTAAAAAAAGTATTTCTATTAAGCAGTAGCACTATAATAAATGTATGGGCTGTGTAATGCATTTTCTGAAGTTAAAATATGATTTAGACACTAAATGAATGTATCTAGTAAGAAGAAATTAAGCAGTGTGTACAGAAATGAAAATGAAAGAATTGTTCTCAGCGTCAAGACCTATTGATAGAAGATCTCAGGTTCTGTAGCCTATTTTCATATAAACTGACAAATTTCTAGATTATGTTGTTGCTTTTTTTCTTAATATCTCATTCAGGCTATAAGTATCATAGTGCATTGGTCTGAATTAGTTGGATAAACTGAATAAAATGTTCTCTCTTTATTGGAAGAAAAAATTCTCACCATCCCAGTATTACTAGGGGAGCTACCTGGCTCTGCAATTTGGTTTTTAAAACCTTGGTGGAAAACACAGATTGTTTCCTACTTCAAAAAGGACATTTAGTGAGCTTAAAGATTTTGTATTTTAATTAGTCATTCTTTGTAGGATCTCCACACAATTCTGATAGTCTCTATTTTACTTTTTATTATTTTACTATATTTTATATATTACTATATTATATTATTATACTATTTTATTTTTGCAATACATAGAATCTGCCTTTCTGCATATAGACATGCAAGAAATTAATTGTCTTATCTACTGTGAAATTGAGAGTATTCTGTATTAAATAAAGTTTAAAATTCGTATGCTCTGGGTTTCATGCATGTATAAATCAATAAAACTCGAGAGACATGAGAAAATTATGAAGTTGCATACATTTTTTGACAACTACCTTCTCTAGGCATACATATCATGGATGCTCACTTTTAAATAAATCAGTGAACATCAGATAAGATTTAGGCTTTTACAGAAGTAAATTCTGAGTATTTTTCTGTAGGCGTGGCCTTAGAAGTTTATCTTGGTAAAATTCAGATTGTAATGAAATCGTTTCTGTGTAGTTGTATCCAAATGGCCCCTTTCAACTTTGCTTATAAGCCAAACTCTACAGATAATTATTGAGTCAATTTTACATCTCGACAAGGTAATAACTTTGATTCTTATCAAACTGAAATATTCTTTTTGAGAATATTTTTTTTAAATGTAATTGAATTATAAAAACTTTTTTCTTTTTCTCCAGATAAAACAATGAAATGTTGCATTTGTTTAAAAATGTTCAAAATCCCTTGTATTTGGTACTTCTTACGCTGAAGGTCATAAGCACACTCATCAATATGAAATGGCATTTTTCAAAAAAATTAATCTGAAAAACACTCACTGTTTCTTCCTGTGAAGTGCATTGTATTACAATACATTCATTTGCCTGAACATAGTTTACTTTGTGCAAACAAATTATGTGCATAGAATGTTCTTGTATTTATAGATGCACACCTAATGAGCATGCTTCAAGTCAAGGACAACCTAAGTGCATTTAATTTGGGAAAGTGTCTCTTTTTTGCAACATAAGAATAGCATGGGAACTTTCTTGAAAACACAAACAGAATATTTCCTATCAAATAGGTAACAAGATATAAACAGGAGGCCTCTGTTTTAGAGCAAATAGAAGACTGGCCTTTTGCATTTCCCCTTTACCAAGAAAATATATTAACCTACTTGGCATCCTTTCATGATGATTAATTTATAAAGCATTAGTGTGAAAGGGCTATGCAAAGCCTTATTTAAGGAATGAAATATGTTCTGACAAAAAAACGCTATTGATGCCTTCTGACTGCTGTGATTTCAGCAGTTACAGAAGTGCTAAGTTTTGTAAGGAAATTTACATAAGACCTTATGAGGTAGGACTTCTGAAGAGCAGAAATTGTATGAAAAAAATTAGTATGAAAATTAATAACAAGATAAAATACTCCTTCCATATAAAATAGCTAATTAAAAGTGATGTCAAAGTATACTGTGGTTTGCTATCATTATGCACCAGGTTCCAGTATGGCATGAGGACTAGAGCCTCTCTATCAATAGACTGAAAACTCAGCTTACAAGAATCCAAGAACTGTTTCGAACCTGAAAGTCTCTTTCCCCCCCACTTCTGCCTGCTTGCTAAAATTTGAGTTCAGGACAGCCACAGTGGACTGAATGTTTTCCATGCTCTAATAACCACTAGCTACCAGGGTGTGACCTTGACAATAGGACATGGGAGCAGAGAGGACGTTGCTGCTGTGTCCTGGAATGCTTGACAGACACATGCAACTTCATGGATACTTGCCTGAATAAAATCCTGTTTCTTCACAAAACAAAGTAACAGAGGAAATGCTGGTCAGCAGCAAATGCCCAAGAAATAGATACTTTTCCAGAATAATTTGTGGCTTGCAGATTATTAGTGGTTTTGTCAGTTTGTCTGGTAGCATCTTCAATCATCTCCAGAGAGAAAAACTTCAGCAACTGAACTCATATGTGTTGGATGAAGAAGCATTTCCTCCTGTTTGCTTCGAATTCCCACCTACTAACTTCATATGAAGTTCACCAGTTTTCCAAAAGGGAATACTTATTCTATACATTTCCACTGCTTGTGATCATATAAAATTTATGATATGCCCTACCTGATCTGCTACATACCTCATCATAAGCAGGCAGTGTAATTTCTTATATCTGGACAAATATAAGACCCTTTAACTGAGAATCTGTGTAGCAATCTGTGTATAACCAATACAAATGTGGTATATATTTGCCACAGAAGTGTCTTTGTGTGAATCAAGGAGACCAAGACCATATCAGGAATTTGAAATTTCCAGTAGAATGACAATGTAGGTAGGTATGTGACAAATACCATCTAGCACATTGGTTAAAGACATTAATACAGAAAACTTGCTAATTTATGCCTTCAGATTTGAAAACTGGATCTCTGTGTTTAGTGACTTTGCAATTGTTTCCGATTTAGTTCTTTTTAAAATGAACTTAACGGGGTGATATCCACAGGTTATTTGTATTTAGTGAGTTAAAGTTAATTGAAACATGTATTAAGTGGTAATAACTGTAATTATTACTTCTAAGGACTCAGGAACCTGTTTTTAACATTGTTTCCTGATGGAGTTATCATTATGCAATCTCTACTTGTCTGTCTTTCTTTTTGCTTAAGAAATTTGAATTGGGTAACCAATTTCTATCAACTTTGTAATAGATGTCTTGAAGAAATTTTCCTTTTAATGTCTGTTGAAATTAGTGTCTAAAACAACATAAAGGGAAGGTGGGAAGAGTCTTGAGTCCCTGTAATAGGTGAGTTTTCTCTACAAGAGCACAGTGCATTTGTCAGAAGTGGTCCTGCCAATCCAGGTGCTCATGTAGGTGGGCTGGTACCATGAGCACACACTCAGCTCCCCGTGAGGAGTTATGATATGCCCTGTCTGTGGACTGCTAGAAGAGGTGCAGGAGAGCAGTATGGAAGAAGAGTCTGTAATAGGTTCAAAGTTTGGCTGGTCATGGCAGGCTGGATTTTATTCCTTCTATTGATTAACAACCTTAAACACCTAACAGCTTTGTTATAAAGATCATTGCAAGATATGGAAAGAAGACATTTTAGAAAAATCCCAACAACAAAAATTGAACAATAAGAAAACTCTCCTGCATCAGTAGGGAAACTTGTAGGAGAATTCTGGTGGAGAATCTCAAGAGAAAAATTTGTTTTAGTAGATAATGACAATGTTTGGGTTCCACAAACTGAATATGCCCAAGCTACAGAATTGATAAGTATTTTTAAAAAGTCAAAGGTTTGTGTTTTGTAATCAAACCACACCACACAAATTTCAGCTGCTCAGCAAAGTAAGTTTACTAAACTCATCTGCAGCAATATGCTGAATGTATATGAAATCTAATATTTACCTTGCAGAGAAATAGCCATAAAATCACATTTTGCTAGGAAAAGATCTGTTCTAAAATATATTCCATCCAAGTGCCTGCGCTACTTTCCTTGGAGTGTTGACTGATGCTATGTCAAAGGTAGGTGGGGTTTAACCCAAGCATGAGTACATTCCACCACAAGTTTTTTCAGTAATTCTTTAAGCATAAACACAGACAGGTGACAAGTTTACCCTAGCATTAGACCTTAGTATTCAGCATAAAAAAAGCTGGAAATACTCAACTTTCCCTTCCTCAATAAATCCATATGACAAGGAAATGTGCTGAAATGGTCACTGGCTCAGCTGATGAGAGGTATGCATGCATGTACAATGAAGTGCTGAGTCAGGGAGATGACAGGCACCTCCGTGGTCTTCTGACTGCTAGTATCATCTGTGTGGCTCAGACATGATCTTTTACAGCTCTGCTGAAAGTTGGAAACATTTCTCATCACACCATAAAAACTATCTTCCTTTAGTGACCGTGATCCTGGGCTGGTGACTCTGATCGTTTTAGCATACACTTTCGAGGTTGCATCCACTATTTCAATATGTGGGAAAGTTATCTTTGGTCTCCTTTTAGAGAAGGACTTTTGGAGCCTGCTGCAGACCAGGGCTGTGCTGCCTGGTGATGCTACAAGTGGCAGAGGGCTGTCCACTTCTGGGAAAAGAGCTGCCAAGCCTGGTGCCACCTTAAGCATCTCCCCTGCTACCGTGGAGAGATGGCATTCTGCACCATGGCTCACAAGAGAAGCCTGCTGCTTTGCACATGAAACATCAGAGTGTTTAATGAGGACATAAGGGATTTGGACAGGAAAGTCTCTTGGGATTACAATTTAGACACCTAATCTGTGGCTAAATTACTGTGTAGTTCATCTTTTACTGGATATGGCATATAATCACAGTAAGCTCTTTCGGTGCATCTTTAAATACAGAGAGAACAAAGACAATCATATTTTTCTACATGCTGGCTTTTCTCTCTCTTTTAGACTTCCTTAAGGTTTTCCTGAAAAGCTTTTCAAGGGCAAGCGAAAGGAGACTAAAATTACACTTTTCGCATGAATCACACACACAACTATTCAGAAGAACTTTTTAGTTGCATAAGCAATTTTTTTTCCAGTCATGTCATCTTCAGCTCAGGAGCCAGTTGAGAAAATATTTGCGCATCCTGTGTTCTTGATATATAAAGCAACGTTAGTGCCAGTGTAAAATGCTTAAAACACAGTTTTAATTTTTTTTTCATAGTCTGACTACTTTACAATGTGTTTAACTTTCCCAGGCATTATTATGTGCATTGTGGAAAGTGAAGGTAAAAACCTATGACGTATCTCTTTATGGAAATAATCATTCTATAAAACCTATCCCCTTCAAAAAATGTTTCAGCAATCCCCATGTGCTAAGTGCTTCAGAAGCACAGTCATGTGCAATTCAATGCAACTGAAAATAGTTCCATATATCCTCTTCCGATTCTAGAGTTAATGTCTCAATTATGTGTTACAGATTTGAATTTCAAGAGGACATTTATTTTTTCATGATAAAAACATTTCTGGACAGGATTATGGAACATAAAATTCATCTCAGGATTGTGTTGATATATGGTGTGTATAAAAAAGTAAATCACATCAGCTTGATCATTTATTTTCAACATAAATTGTATAGAAAAGGGAAGAAATATTTTGCTGGGAAAGACAAAACAGACCACATTTCTACCTTTCATTCTTCAACACAGAATTCTGAAAAAAAAAAAAGTGATTTCATAGTGTTATATTCACTGCTTTTGGAAAAGCTCATATACTTCACAATATTTGTAACCATCAGAAAACTCCATGCCTTTGCATCCCAGCTGTACTTCAGTACATCCAGCTGCATTTTATGGTGTGAATTAGATTTGAGTCTGTCTCATTTTCATCCATGTGCTAAATTGCAGTCTGCAGACCAAAACTAATCCACAAACATTTATTTTGAAAATTAAATTCACACACCAAAACCTAAAGGGTGAAAATCTACACCACAAAATGTTTAAACATCTAGGATGCATGTGCTTAGTCAAAGCATCTCTGGCAAGGGGCTGGTTTCCAGCTATGTGCCTAGATAGATACGTAGACATCAGTATATGCAACCCACAGTGTACTTTAATATGTATGATCTGCTTTGCCACATCTTGGTTATAGTTGAATACATTTTTAAAAACATGTTCAGACTTCAGGGCGTGTATGAAATATGAATGCTAGCAAGAATGCAAAACCTTTTCTTATTCACATTTCCTTTGAAAACCAGCAAGGTCACCGATGTAGAATTTAATATATAAGAAGGTATAATTAACACTGGATGATGAAATGCTGTTTCCCATGGAGGTATGTTGATTGAGACACTTACTGGGTTTCTAGTAAGCAGTGGGTACCAAAGGTCTATCATGGTCATTCTCATTTAGCACCTTCTTTGCCCAGTCCGTCTCTAACAAGATGCTGTTCTGCTCTCCTGATGCCTGTATTTCAAAGAAGTGGCCTAGGGATAGCTTTCACTTCTAAGTACTGATCAAAGTCAGTTTTTTTTTGTTTTATATTAAAACTATTTCATGCTTCTGCCATGTAACTCCTTGAGCAAAATTTTTGGTTATGTGACATTTTTAAAACACAGACTTTATGTCATGTCTTCGCTCAACCAGCTACAGTGGAAGAATTGTGCAAACATCATGCTTAAAGTACTTTGTGCACCATGTAGCAAGCTAATAGTGATTTTCATAAGTTCTGTCTCACAGCCCTATAATATCATCAGGTTTAAAAAACAGCTTTATTTTATGCTAAAAAGGTAGTAAGACCAAAGGAAATAAGAAGTTGGAATGTAAAAATAATCAGGTCTGAACTCTCTGAGTTGCTGCTACCCTTGCTTTGGGTTCTTTGTTAATAAAGCAGTGCCAACTAACATCATGGGTCCCAGGGGGCTGGGGACAACCACCAGCCACAAATCACTGAACTGGTGTAGCACAGAGGTCACTTTGCAGGGTCTTGCAACATCAAACATTAAGTCTCTCTTGCAAGTCAGCAGTATCTGGAGAAGAAATACTGATGAGACAATACTGATGAGCATGGCAGGGACAAAACCTTTGGCCAAGCATCCCCACAAAGGACATGGCTGCTGTCCCTTTCCTGAGCACTCCTTCCATCTCTCAGAGGAGATCCTGGAAAAGCTGGATGGTGCTGGCTGCAAAAGTAGTGTCTGGTGTAGCTGGCTGTGTGTAGGCACGAGTCAGACACAGGGAGGGATGAGGAGAGGATGGACTATAGGTAAGCCAACGAGCTCATCTTAGGCTGACGTGTGGGAAGAAGAAAAGCTACAGCAGATGTGAAACACAGTCAGTGAGAAGAATAGGCAGGTCAGAAGGAACAGCTGTGAATGAACAGGGAATGTATGTTCCAGCATTTGTCAAGGGCCATGAGAAAGATCTGTCAGTGGCTGAGCTGTAAAAAATAGGCCAGACATAATTTTTAAGACTGGATGGGTGGGAGAAAAAAGTTTCTATGTAGTAATAATATCATGTAGAAAAAACTGAAACTGAACTGTAGCTATGATTAACTGGGACCAGGTTTCTTGCTGGTCATTTTACTTTGTAATACAAATGCTAGGTTGCTTCCACATGAAGCTCACTGAATTTGAATATGTTTCTGTATTGAAACAAAATGGAACAATTATTATGAAATTGAAAATGCCTGTAGAAGGGGTGTTGCTGCTAATGAAGATATATTGTGTAAAAGCTCAAAGAGGTCTTAAAATTTTTCTCTATTAAGTTTTACTGTATACTTCAGCATGGTATTTGAGTAAACATTTAAGTTGAAATGTATACTTCAGCATGGTACTTGCCACTTTCATGCCATATGACATCCCCCTACATTTTTGAAAAGAGAATTTAGTTCAAAGTATTGATCTTTTGTATTACAGGACCTGCTCCTCTAAACTCTGTGACTAACACTTCATTTAGAAAGTATGTAACACCTGTACAGCTGGAACAGGTTTGAAAATGTTTGTATTTTTTGTTTTTCTCTTCTGGAGCAGGAGAGGAATCAATTCTACTGGAACCTCTGTGGGACTGGCATCATCCTTTGTTACAGCCAGTGTCCTAGCATACAGCTGTAATTCTATTATTTCTCTGTCACTTAGCCGCTTTTGTTTGCATTTGAAGCCCAGTGAATTTTTAAAAGGTATAAATTTGTTATGGAGCTTTAATATTGACTTGTGCTGTGTAGTTCTAATTAAGTATTACCAGAAATGCACTAAAATGGCATTGTGCTTGTGTTCTTGGGTTTGCTTGTTAGGCTTTTTTAAAGAGAGGGAAAAAAATTATGGCTGCTATTTTCCACTCACCTAAAAGCTCTTTTGTGATTGTAATTCACATTATTCAGGCTCATACTGACCACACAGTAAATACTGTTTAATTGCCTTTGATTACAAAGAAGAAAAAAATAACTCTAGCAATTATGTATTTTGTTAGCACTACTGCAAAATACAAGGAAAGTACTTGCTGATTCCCTAATGACTTGGGATCGCACAAAATGTATGATTCTTCACCATGTTTATCAGATTTAAATTCAGTGTTGGACAGGGAGGAGGAGCGGCTTACTGGGAAAAAGAATACTTCATGCAGGAGCAATTATATTTATTTTTCCTGTAATAGGGAATAAAGAATGTTATGCAGTCTAATACATTCATTTTTAAGAGGTGGGGAAAGAATGACTGAAGTCTGGAATCACAGGTCTGGAGAAATATGAGAAGCTAGAAAAAACACTTGAAAGCTTGAGAAATTATTTTCATTGTGCAGACATTAATGTCTCTACATAAATTTCAAGATCCCTAGGCACCTCTATTCAAATATCCAGAGAAAGGATTTTTGGACTTTTCTGTGAATATCCAAGGCAGTTTGTTGCTTTGGTGACATTTTAAAATAGGCAGGTCATAGAAAGTTCAGTAGGAAAAATCCAATGCTTCTCAAACAGCCCTTTTCTGTGGGAGACAAACTCCAAAAAGAATTAATGGTGTCCTCTCCTTCTAAACACTGTTAAAGCCTTTCTCTAGGTGGAGTTCAGTATACAAATATGGAGATTATCAACTTGTCCATTTTTCTTTCATGATGAATCCTTTTCATTTGGTACTTATCATGATGTGAAAAAGGTGACCAAAGTTTCCTTTGATGGAGAGCGTGGCCTTTTAAGTGCAAAGTAAAATATCTTCTGAAAAGGGAAATATTTTCCTGATTTCTCTGTTCTCTATTCTGGTACGAGAATGCTATATTACTAGCATCCACATGACACCTACAGAGAAAGTTCAAGATAAGATGTAGAGAGAAGGGCAGTGCATGTATGTTCTTTCCATTTCATATTCTCTATTTAATTTTCAGATCAAAATAAGCCTTTTCAATTTTACTTTCCAAATAAAGAGAAAAAATCTGTAGGGCAGAACTTATGGGGCAAACAAGAAGACATCAACCCAAGGTATTATCTAGAAAAATTAATCCTTAAAAAACCCAGCAATGGATATGACAAAAAAAAATCTCTTGGCAGCAAAGACAGACTCTGTAGGCCAATAAAATTGTTTTGACATTGCTATTCATTTAAAGATCTCCTAATTATTAAGAAGGCAGGTCAGAAGTGTTTAATACTTTCAGATCCCCTTAAAATAAAAGAGTAGGATCATATGTTTGCATGTATTTTCATTGGTCCAGTCAAACAGAGGAAAGTATGCTTATTTTTGCTAGTTGATCATTTGAGCCTTAGTTCAAATAATCCTGTTCCCATTTCAAGGTCCTGAAAGAATCATGCACACCCAAAACAGGAGCAAAGTTACAGCTGGAAAGAATTTTCTCTTACATGTAAATTATAACAAGTTCCTCATGCAAGAAGCTGCTGTCTTGATTTTTTTATCAGTAAAATGCGATGATGAAAAGAGGACCATCCCCCAATACCTAAGAGGATATGTTTAAGATTGTTTGCAGTGATAGAAATATGTACCACTGTATTTTTATTAAGATATAGATAATTCAGTTAAACACATTTTTTTCTCCTAATACACTATAAGACTAAATTCATAGGTAGCCACTAATCTGTGAATACACATGCTCTGTAACAAATTCTCATGTTTGCTTTTAGCTGCAATGCATAGAGTTGCCGTTTTTGTATATGTGAAAAACAATCAAATTTCATGCAGCTGCCAGAGAGTTGCTTATTCAAAAGCATAAACCCTGAGCATTTCACCTAGATCTAGCATCTTGTGTAGGAAGTCATAATTCCTGGAACAGAAAATTAAACTGCTGTTGAACTTGCCTGGCCAAGCACTTGTGGATGCTCCAGAAGCAGGTTCAACATGCAGAGGCAGGGTTTCTTGCTCCCATTAAGCATTTCAAACGTCTGTCCCCAGTGCTGTACTGGCACCTGTTGAATAGCAGATCGTTTGCAGGGTTGTACGTCATGGGTTTAGTTCATCCCAGTTTTGATAATCTCTTTATTCCCTGCATGCCTGACATGATTTGAGATCTGCTGGCACAGGATGTGTTATGTGGTTCATAACATGTATCTCAAGACAAAGAATGTGGCTTTAGGGCTTGTGCTTCTTAATACTTTCCTGTTTTGAACTTCATTCCCGCATGATGAGGCTAGAGCTTGACAGTTGTTTTGATATTGAAGAACTTTCTGGCAAAGTCTTATTATTACTGCTTACCCTTCAGTGTATGGACATAAGTTTCCAAATGCCATTTTGGGACTGAGAACCAGGAATGCCTAATGTATAATCACAGGTACCATCAATGTTATCCATGGCTTGGGCATGAAATGTCGTGTCATTATATAATTTCTATCCCCTCTGTTTCCTTCTTAGCAAAATAGGCATTGCTTCTCATGAGCATTTCAATGATCTGAATTGCCATTTTGGATATAAAATGTTTGTTTCATCTACTGGACAATAAATGTCTCTTTTATATTTAGATAGCATCAGATGTCTGAGCTTCAAATTCAAATGCTTGTTAAATATTTTGATTGTTTTCCTTGGATGAGCTGCCCAGAGATGCATGAGAACGTGTTTTTTAATATATTTGTATCTTTATAACCTTGCTTGAAATCTTTGTACATTCTTATGTGATTTCATAATCTTTACTGCGTTCTTAGGCAGCTCTTCTGTTAGTAGATTAGTAATCCTGAGCAAAAGACTCTCATATAAAGAGAAATTCTCTTAATTGTCCCCTGGACTGATGTGTAGCCTTTTCATGTGGCTTGGCTGTATGACCTATTTAGTAAGAGAAATTTCTGATCTTATATACATATATATATATACATACATACATATATACATACATATATATATACACACACATGCATATATACATACACACACACACACACACACACACATATATATATATATACACACATATACAAACTTCTCTTGGCAGATGAGGCTTTGTGCTATACATTCCTAGACAACAGGAAGTGTCACTAGGAGGATGGGGCAGAACATGTCTCCTTATACGTACATTTCAGAGTAATTATCTTGCAGGATGTCTCCCAAGCTTGCACATAGGGAACAAAAATCTATGACTCTGACTCCCAGGACAATGCAAAAACTAAGGGGAATTAAAAAATGAAATGAAAGAAACATGACTATTAGCTACAGTCTCAACACCACAAATCCAAGAAGTTCGGGTTTGCTCTTTAGATGTCATGTAGTAATGTCCTAGGCCAGTGATCTGTCTGAAAAACTGAAACATTACTGTGTGTTTAAAGACTTACTGTTGCAAAGCCTGCTAAGACCTTCACATTTGCAATTTAGCCTATTACTGCTCCAAGAAAAACTAAGTTAAAAGAATATAAAATAGTTTGTCTGGCAGAATCCAAACATAGGTCATGAAATGCCAATGGCTACAAAAGCAAATGAGTAAAAAGAGGATAAAGTAATCTTACTACTAGATTAGATCCAAAAGTGTCCTTTACATGGTATCATCTGACCAATTATTCATTATGATGCTTTGCACTTGCACAACTTATTCTGTGGTTCTGAAGTCAGTGCTTAATCTATTTTCCATGTACAAATGGTAGAAGGAATTTGGAGATCATGTTTTTTTGGTAGTGATCCAAAGGTATGCTATGTGCCTATAACAAATCCCTAGTCCTTTACCAGGTAAAAGTTTCAGAAATCCAAACTATTTTATGTTCCTTCAAGGAAAATGTTAAGTACTCTCATCATTGATAGGTGTGGTTATCACCTACCCATTTAGTAAACAGTCAGATAACAACTACTCTGGTATTGGGCTAATAGTTAATGTATTGCAAGGCACAAAAGCAGAAAGCCTTTTTTTCTGGGTGTGGTAGTGTTTCAATGCCAAAATGAAACATTGTATATATTGCATAAATATACACTTCCTAAATGTTGTTTTTACTATTAACTGATCTCATTAACTGAGTGGGATTGAGCATAATATATCGCCTGGTTTTATGCAGGAGGAACCAGCACTTAGCTTAGGAGTAAAACAAATTTTCCCCACCTACTTCTCACCTTTTTTTGAAGGATATTATGACAATAGCTGGCTGAGAGTCTGCCATTTCTAGCTAAAAATAACAGTGTTTTTTTCAAATGTGCAGTTGTTTTGTTTATATCTTTGGCATTTGAAGAATACTGTCTCCTTTATCTTTTTCAACAAACATATGAAATATGGGAGAGAGAGGAGGTAAATGCAGTAAGATGAAATAGGTAAACTGAGGGGCTGACACCAAACAGAAAAGTAGGGGAATTTAAAAGAATTTGAAAGCTAGACCTCAGTATAAGTAAGCAATTTGAAGGAAATGGGAGCAGAATGAAAATGAAAGGTAATAGATATTAGAAGAATAGATACCTTTCTGAAAAGCTACATAAGAAAAGAAGCAGACTATGAAAAGTGGAGTAAGGTTGAAAAACAAAAACAATCCAGTAGGTAAGCATGAGAATAAAATGGAGATGGAAGAAAATGAGCATAAAGACATGGAAAAAAAGAAAAGAGAAAAACAACAGCATTGAGTTTATGTGACTTTAATTCTTTTCTACAGAATGTTAAATGTTTCTAGAAGTTGGCAGCAAGGTCAACAGAAGAGCTAAGACAGTTTTATCTCAACATATGAAAACTCACATAGACTCCCAATCACCTGGGACTTCCATCTGCTGTTGCATTTAAGGGTCTGACTTCAGAACGCAAAGTGAAGATCCTGAAGATAAGTACAGCAAGTTCTAAGTAGCTCAGATGAAAGAGCAAAAGAAGGTCTCCCCTGAGAGACTTTGAACAACCCCATGCTCTAGTCTCTATCATTGATGGCAATTGTTGTTATTTCATTTCTGCTCACCTGCTATGTCTTACAGAAGTGCCATTTATCCAGCAGGAAGAGCTGCAGAAGGGTGTCTGAATGAGGGACCCTGCCATCCCACATTTTTCCAGCAGAAGCAATAGGACCATGCTGCTTGTGCTGAAAGTTGAGGTGATAGAGCTGGGGGAGTGCAAGAAATCAGCTTGCTTTTCCAACTCATGGGGGTCCTGGGCTTCCTCTTTCTTACAAGAACATGATAGACCCTCCATCTCCCAGGACCTTGGTAACTCATCCACTGGTCAGGGAGTGATCACCTAGGGGCTGGCTCTTTGCTCTAAACACTGATCTTCTAGGTGAACAGCATTCACCTAAAGACATCAGTTTGTAATGGTCACAACCTGTCACAGTAAGGATGGCTGCGACAATCCTTAAAACTTTAGGGTCCCCTGACACCAGGGCAACCGAGGCACAAACACAAGCAGTGGGTTTGATTGAGTAAATAAAATAAATAAAGTAAATAAAGTAAATAAAGTAAATAAAGTAGGGACGAGGCCCATAAACCGTATACATAAACACAATATAGGGACGAGCTCCAAAGACCAGGACAAGAGGCAGACACAACAATACATAGGATTGGTCTGAGGGTGGAGTCTGAGGGCATGGATCCAATCACAAACTGCAGCAACAAATATGCAAAATACTGCAAGGAATAACCACCAATCAGGGGAGAGAACTGGGAATATTCTGGAGGCATAGCCTTATATGGCGTGACTTGATTAACATTTTAGCTGTCATAAACCCTAAAACAAATGCTTCCCAAGGCTTGCATTTAAAGCCTGGTGCTTCAGGGGTGAAGTCATTCTGGCCCTGCGTCCCAGCAGGGCTGACTCCCACAATGACCTTTCTTACTCCACATGACCCACTAGGATGTAGAAAACTTATGCAGGAGCTGTTCTTTTCTGTGTGGCAAATATTGACTCTTCCCATCTATTGCTTCTTTCTAAGCCCACACAAATAAGAGTACAGGTTTCAGAGCCCTGAGAGCTGAAAAGATCAAGGATACTGCATAAACAAGCCTTGTGATGGTGTTGCAACACTGGGCAGCGATACTCTCCATTTAGCTGATAACAAAGCAATGTATACATACGCCTGCCCACAGCTAGGACACATAGGAAATGTAAGAAATGCAGTGACGAGAGTGGCTGGAGTAGGATCCTGAGGCCTGTCAGGGCAGCTTTTCCCTTCACATGTGGTCATAGCTGGGATGAGGGCACTGGTAGGCCGCTGTGGTACATAGATGTGAGCGCATGTCTAGGAGTAGAGTTTGGACCAGGAAGGAACTTTGAAGGCCTTGCTAATAATGGAGTAGCTTCTGCTAAGGATTAATCAATTTCTGCACTTAAATATCCTTGTAAATTAATTCAAATAGGCAAACATTTTCTAAAACCAAAATTTACTTGGTCTGTCCTATAATTGATGGCTGAGAAATGTCAAATCATCCTCTGTCTGAGACTAAAATATAACAATGAGCCTCTATTTTTACTTTTCATTTTATACCACAGACTATTTAGCAAAAAAAAGGTGAAAATGACATTGGAAACTGAGATCTAAAGTTGGTAATTTTGTAGTTTAGGAGAAGAAACAGCGGGGGTGATTTTTATATAAGCCGCCTTCCCCTCCTCAACATAGCTTCATCAAAGTGCTTTATTATATTATCGCTCATGCTTTTTGTACTGTTTTCTAATATTGTACTGACTTGTCTGAATCACTTTGAAAATTAGGGCTGCCTCCTTCTGAGACAAATCCAGGCCTCATTAAAATTCATAAACAGGCAGCCAAAAGCTTTGAGCACTTTTCCATTGATGCTGAGAAATGGAATTGTCTTTATTTATCCTGATAGCATATAATTTCAAAGGGTGTCCACATCCATAGGAAACTGGATTTTGATTGGTAAATTTAGGCATCACTATGAAAGAACTGATTTTCATCAAAGACTTCTGTGACACAAACTAGTCAATGGTATCACAAATCAGCACTGTTTTAGTGTTTAATCGCCTTCTTTTAGTTCAAAAAACCTTCATGTTTGCATTAATAGAAAACCTACGCTCTCACATAGCAGTGGTGTGATCTTCTCAGGTAGCATGCGTACCTGAACTCTGTTGCATACTGTCACTGCTGACTGCATGAATTGTCCCTCATTTTTGAGGACCAGTGAGTGAAGAAAGGAGAAAATCACTTGTCTCTGTAGTTGAGCCCAGCTGAGCCCATGTGACACAACTAGTTGTGAAGTATATTTGGCCACTGCGTTTTCTTTGTCATTCTACCAAACATGCACTGAGAATAATGACATTTCTCCAAAATCTTTCTCAAATTTAAGTTGAACACAAAATAAAATCATATGCTTCAGTCAGAGATGAAAATTGAAAAATTTTGACTTGGTATAATTTTAGAGATGCAAGAATTTATATGTAGCAATTGTCAAGCACACCAATGATAATCAGTCAGTAAGCCTTTTGCAGGGCTTTGGTCTGGAAAGCATCTAAAACTTCAGCAGATAAAATCAACTAGGTAACATATTTACTTGGAAGTTTGTGTAAATGTCTGTATGATATGCACTTTATTAAAAAAAAAATGAAAAAGAGTCCATTAGGCAAACCTAGCACTTATGGCTACACTATATGAACTATTAGTAAATAACATGTTGGCCTTCTGTTATAGAGGCCTCTAGTAGCACCACACAAATATGACACATGCTGTAGATATCAATGTAACCTTTCCTTTGATAAGAACTGACATTTTTCTGAAGCTTAGGATTATCCTAGAAGTAGTGCCTTCAAATTAAAATAATTCTTAGGTTTAGTCTGATTTTTTTTTTCCCCAGAGAGTTAGGGTTTTATGTGCAATGGATGATTTTTTTCTGCTATTCACTTGAGCTATAGCAGATTCTGGTAATAATGAGAATACTTGTACTTATCTACAGTGGGACATCTTTCTAGACATATTTTTTTTAAATATGGCAAAAATTGTAAGATCAACTGGTTTTATGAGAATGACACACTTTCAGGTAATATGATCTACATTATAAAAATGAAATTATGTATATTTACATTTGTTTTCAGGAGCATAAATCCAAAAGCACAAGTCTAAATGCTACTTCTGCACTAGTTCATCAGATCTCTGGACTCTGCCCTGGCCTTCCATAATGTATCGTATACACACAAAATGTTCCTTGCACACCCTTCTTTTTACAATATCTTAGATGTGACAAATGAAAACTGTTAAAGTAAGCAGTTAAAATCACTGATGTTCATAGCAACTTTGCTGTTTATAACCACTGAGAAAATGCAAGGTGTAAAATGGGAATTTCAGATTCTTTATTAAATTATTGTTTTATAACAAGACTCAGAGCAGTCTCATTATAGCAGTAGATTTGAAGGTGGCTTCCTTTTATAAAAAAACTAGTATGCATGATACTGATGAATTCTACTATATGTATCTTCAAAATAGCGGTAAGCACATGACACAAGCCATTTGTATTTGGAATCTTTATGCCTTCTAGGCTTAATGTATGAATTCAGACCCACACAACTGAATTCTTCAGTAAATCAGTACAAAGATGGTAACAGCTTTAGTAAATGGGCTTCCAGACAGTTTGTCATACAGCAATGTTTGTACTTACCTATAATCCCTCTTAGCCAAATTTGTTCTGGTTCTCTGTCACAAAGTTGTGATTTCCCAAAGAAATTTTGCCACAGTCTATGCATCATTAGAAATATGTGATTTTGATTTTGAATATTAAATGTTTAAAATTAAATTTTTAAAAATTCTCAGCATTTTACCTGAATTGTCTAGTCTATTCACTGAAATACTGAAATGCATTCAGAAGTCAAAACAGAGGAACTCAGTTCAGAAGTTCTGGACCTGCCTCAGACCCTTTGCTCTTAAAAACATATAGGCTAGTAAGGAACACCCTTTGCAGTATTTTTTATATGGACTGGCTCCAAAATGCTCAGAGATCTTTTGCTTTGATATCTGGGTTGAATAATACCCGTCTAAGACCAAGTAGACTGCACATTTTCCATGTAATACAGCCTGGTAAACAGAAGTTATTTTAAGTCAATTGTGTATTAGCTCTATGAAGTCAGTGAATACTTGATGAAATGCTTTTTCCATACTGAAATATTCATGAAGCTAATTTTCAACAATCAACAAAATCGAGTCATGTTTTTGAAAAAAAAAACATCTTTCCATATCTGCTTGTTGAATACAAATCAAAAAAACTCCTAAAATAGAAGTGATCAAATTCATTTTTTGTATTTGCTCCTGATTTGATGAGAATTTGGAGTCCCAATCAGACCACAAGTAAATAGCTCGTTTATTATTATTTTGATTTCAGTTATCAGCCATCATCCTCTTTTGGGAGTCAGTACAAAGTACTAAATTTGATAATGAATCTGGAACACAACCCTGACCATAGTGGGCACTAACATTTCAATGAGGTATTTAATTTAATTTAATTTAATTCTCTAATTCTCTTATTAATGTTTCCTATTTCACGCACACACACACACACACACACACACACAGAGTTTAGCAGCTTTCAACACAGTGGTCTGCCTAATATATTATGCTGTCGAGGGTAAAACCTGAACTACTATTTACGAGTTTTAAGTCCACTGAAATCCATCAAATCACTGCAATTTAGTCTAAATCACTATTTTAGGGGTGGTGGTTTCAATTGCATAATATATCAAATTCAGTCTGAGAAGAAGCTTAATTTGTTAAGGACTTTTCTGTGTGTCAATTTTAGCTTTGAACTTAAGAATGTATTTTGAACTTTCCTAATAACGGAATTCACAAATGCCTTGAGGATACACCTCTCATTTTAGCTGAACAGGGTAGAGATTGACACAGTTGCAATTCTAACGGAGAAGAATGCACAGCTGTAGTTGCATGGCTTGGTGTGGGAAAATGCACAATGGCAGCCAGTCAAATGGGTGGAGATGGAAGAGACATGGGATGGTGATCTTCTTATCCACCCAGCAGTGAAGCTTGTCTGGCCTGGGAAAAACAACGCAGGACTTTACATAACACATGTAAGCTCTCTAAAGGCTTCCTGCTGAGAAACAGGCCTTTGGAAGAACTACATGGGGAAAATTAAATCCTTCCTACTGAGCAACTTGCCTCCTAGAGCTACCAGAAATGTTCACAAAAAGCAAGATGCTGGAAATCCTAACCAGGCAGGGAGCAAAGACATGCTGTTTAAGTACCTACTTCTTCAGTTACCCACAGATTCACAGGTTAGGGCTCTCACCAGAGAGAAGTGGCTGTTCAGGACTTGAAACTTGAATGGAGAAGAAGGAAGATGGTAGCCGGGCTTGCCTTAAGGATAGTAGTCAAGTGGTTGGAATATTCTCTTAGGAAACAGGAGGGTATATGTACTTACCCTACTCTGCTTGAGGCTGTAAAAAACCTTATCTTCTACCTCTCTTCTAGGAAAGTGCTGTGAGCACCAGACTAGCTCTGAAGTAGGCTAGAGGCAGTCCCCACCCATCCTGTGTAAACTTTTCTCCTGCAAAACAAGAAATACAAGAAGCATTAGGAACAAGAGAAAGACTGTAAGGGGATACTGTAATGTGACTTGTTGCCAAAGGTTAGGTGAGCTCCAGGAATGCCTACTGTACTGTGCATCTCACAGAAGGATTGGGCAGAAACAGACCTTATTCTTGATTTCTTATTACTTTGGTCAGCAGCTAAATTTGGCATCCAAAACATAAGTGGTTTTGGCCATCGCTGCTGTAGGTACTTGGAAATGTAGGAATCAGAGAATGCACCAGGCAGCTCCAGGCTTTGCTGGTTCCTGACTTGAGGGGTTCAGAGCTGAAGCCCCAAACTCTGGTATCTTGGATGTTCTGCCTAAATCCTGCATTTCTCCAGTAGTCTAGCTTTTGAAAAAGTGTTTGATTATAAAATCATTCAAGTAAAAATGTATTTTAAAGAAAGGGCACTTCACCTCCCTTGTATTCAAACCATTTTGCATGTAGGAAAAACTCAGTTAGAATATGAAATGCCTTGGGAAATAAGAAAAAAATATGCCAATTCTACAGTGAGCCTCCATTAAAAACAGAAAGTCAGCTGTGAAATTGTCATGTTACACAAGTCAAGGGTAATGCTATCTTGTCCCTCTTCAGAAGCACAGTTCACACATGACAGATCTGAACAAGCCTGTGCAAGGAGGGCTACTTGCCAGCTTCACTCTTCGCTTAAATAGATGACCTTTTTCTCACTTGGCAGGATTTCCAGGTATCATTTCTTTGTGTAGATAAACTGTTCTTTTGGCAAACTTGGCTCCTCTTTAACAACTGAAATATTTTGGAGAGATAGTGAGCACAACATAAACCTGAGCATGTCATAAATAATAGTATAATTTATGAAAGGCACCCCTGGTCAGACTGAGTCAGCTGCCTTTTAGTTTGTTGACTGTGTTAGTTCTAGTGGAAACAAGCAGAAGACTCTGGCATGCTAACACAGAGCAATGAGAAGGAATAATCTGTGTCTTTCAAGTGGCAGTGAAAGTAAAGTAAGCCAAGAATCTTTCAACACATTCCTAAAAGGCAAGCATCTCTCTTGCATGGAGAAGACTGGGGGCTCTGGGGTGTCCTTTTTCTATTATAGATACACAACTGTTCTGTAATTGTTTAATTGTATTTTACTGGACTCATGTCTGCAGTGCAAGATGTAACCTGTGTTCCACAGCCAGACAAACCTGTTTTTGTTCACTAACAGGTCGGTGAACCACTTCTTCTTTAAGCGCGTTTTGGGTTTTTTTTGTTTCATCCTGTGCTTTGCAGGCATGTTTTTCTGATACTGTTGTTACAAATGTGTATAAATGCCCTTATTTACAGAATTAATGTAGGTCACATGTGGAAGTTAAGGAATGTATTAATGGGTCAATAATGGGTTTCAAACCTTGAAATTTTCTGTATCTCTATATAGACATACTCATCTTCCTATGCTTCCAGCTAGGACAGGGTTAATTTTTGCCAAAAGGGATATGGCTATGACCTGGAGGTAGCACTTCATATCTTTTCTGGGGGTCAAAGAGAAGGGGAGAAGGGTAGGTAAGGCAGGTAAATGTGGTGGAAGGAGCCATCCAGTATTGTCTATTGTCAGGAGGTTCCTGTGATTGTTCCTTTTCTTATACCCTCTGTCATTAGTATTGTTTCTGTTACTATTCATTTTCTTATTGCACTGCCATTTCCCATAAATTGTTCTTATCTCTTCCTATGATCTTTGCTGTCTGTGCCGTCCAATTCCCCTCTCCAGGGTGCTGCAGGTGAAGCAAAGGGTGCAGTGAGCAATGCATGGTTTTAGTGGGAGTTAAATTAAATTAAATTAAACTAAATTAAATTAACTAAATTAAATACCATTCCTAAATTACTACAAGCTTATTTGTCATAGAATGTGTGGCACAAGGGGATGAGATAACTCATCTGGTGGCTTTGACCTAAGCATTTGTTGCATTAGATAGGGAGCCACTGGTCACAATGTTGCTTGGTCTGTTCATGTGGGTGTTCTACCTAACCCCTCATATATTCCTGTTTGTGCTTCTTAGGGTGCTCTTTTTCAGAGCAGGGAGAGGGATCAGGATTGCTTTGTTACTGTACTCTGTGATACCAGCTTATAACATGATAATATCAAGGGCAATGAGGGTTATTTGGGATGTATATTCAGTGTTGCTCCTCCTCCTCTACCTCAGATGTCACCTTTGCAAGTCACTCGGTCTGCAGGGAGGATTATTTTCCCCAGCTTTTCACCCCTTTTTTCTCTCTCAGGCCTGTTACCTGTTGAGAACTTTTAATTTCCCTTGGATGTTAAGGAAAGCATGTTCTTGTTTCTAGGCCTGCCAGATCTCCTTAGAGCAGTCCACACCATGTTTAGAGTTGTAGAAGAGATTTTTAGGGAAGCCTTTCAAAGATCTGCCTCGAGGGTTGGTAGTTGTGAATGGCATGGAATGTGAGAGGACATGGGCCAGTATTTGGAAGACTCCTCTCCTCCAGTGGTTTGCAATTCACCCCTGAACATCTACAGGGTCCTGGATCCTACAGAGCCTGGAGGGATTGATGTCTTGATACATTTTGTGATGTACATTTTGATTGGTGAGGGGAGGGGGTCAGGTTGGGCCTTGCTCTGGTTAGATAGTGAACTGCCCCCCAGCCCCTATCCCAGAGCCTCTATCCCAGCCTGGCAAAGCTGCCAATCACTGGCACACTGGAGTTGGAGTTCCACTCTTCCCTAACCCAGCTTCTGAGGGGCTGTACAACTGGAAGTCCCACCTGGGAGGAGGGCCCACAAATTCCCGGGAGTATTTTAGGTTGAACACAAGGCCAGTACATTTTGACTACCTTCCTCTTGGAATATGTCTCTGAGCGCTGCTGGCACCTGAGAGCTGGCAGCTATATGTGTGCTTGCCTATAGCTTCTCTGTCTTTCTCTACTTCTAATTACCTCTTCTTGAAACATTTTTAGTAACTTAACATTGAATAGTTTTAAAGCTTGCTAAGTTGAATGGGCCAAATTAATGCTGTGAGAAGTGCCTTATGTTGATTGGATGTTGTAGGAAACTTTTTGCCAAAGTTCCTTGATTTTTCTACAGTTTGTCAGTACACTTCTGTCTTGAGAACATCAATCCAGAATTTCTCCTGTGTGTATAACCCAAGTACTGTAAACACCTTTTCAGGGGTTTTTTGGGCCTTATATATCAATCCTGTTGGATTGATAAAGAATAGGAAACAAAAATGCTGTGGTAGCTCAAGAGAGGGGAAAATGTATGCAACATGCTGTGCTCTGGTTCCTGTATATTGGACACTGCTGATCACTAGGCAGAACTCTCATGGGGAGAAGGAAGAAAGCAGAGCAACAGGTACCATGTCCACTCAAACTGCAGCTGAACTAGAGGAACAACCTGTGCTGGTAGCAGCTGCCCTAGGCAGAAGAAGAAATTCAAGAACAGTTTGCATAGCTAGGGATGAAGAGGAAGCAGGGCCCTCAGAACAGGAGGAAGAGGCAGGGCCAGAAGTAAGCACCCGATCTCTATCCTTAAGTGATCCCCAAGAGATAAAAGTAGATTTTAGCTGCCGTTTGAATGAGCCCTGAGTGACCTGGCTGTGCTGATGCTCATACATCATGGCCTCATGATATGAAACTAGATGGTAGTGAAGCCAGGCAACTGGGATCCCTGTCCTGGGATGTAGACATTAAGAAGGGGATTGGGAAGAGGACAGAAAGTCTCAGCCTTTGGAGATGACTCCTGTCAAACATGAGGTATTCTCTCAAGGGTGATCTAATAATACACTCAAGCTGTTGGAGCATGATGGAGAAAAGTACCCAGTACCGGAGACAATTAGCTGTGCTGGAGGTAATCTATCAGGATTCAAATAATGAGCAGTCCCTTGTAGATCCAGATGAGATCCAGTGTACACAATCCATGTGGCAGAGAAGTGCACCATTTTTGTGCACTTCTTTATAAGAAGTGCACCATTTTTGTAAGCCAGATCAATGGCATTGATGTTAATGAAAGGAGAACCAACAGTACTTCCAATGACCACTCAACTCCAGGCACATGAAGATCATCTTTTCTCCTCCCTAAAGACATGCTCCTTAACTGTGTAAAGACTGTCCAATGCCACAGACAGATTTGAAAGACTCAAGCAAGTTGGAGAGAAAATATCCCATGCCCTGCCAGCATGGACCAGAGTCTCTGCTATTGGGAGCAAGCACCCCCTCTTGAGAGAGATGGTCCATGCTGTGAGGTAACATGTGGCTTTACCTGCATGACCCTGGAGAGGACAAGAAGAAGTGGAATGGAAAACCCACATCTGCTCCTGCAGCATAGGTATGTGAGCTGAAAGGAAGAGCCACCATGGGAAGTTCTGGATAAATGCCACTCCATTTTCCAGTGGGCAGACAGAATAGGAGGGCTGATGTTGCTTACAATCAATCCTCTTGAAGAGACCTCAGTTCATATTTACACAGAGTGAACAATGAGTGCCATGACCAGAACTAGAGGGGCCCTGATTCCAACCAGGTTTCAGAAGACAGGGACAATCAGATTTATTGGACTTTGTGGATCCAGGGCCCTGGCACACCAGACACACAGGAGTGTAAGGCTTTAGTTCCCACCAGCACATGATGTACCCTGATGCCATCAAGATATGTGGGAAGAGAATCCATCTCCTTCTGGGCTGCCAAAGGGATCCCTACAGCTGACTGCACTGGAAGGTAGAGAGAGCATGACTGGAAATAAATGGCAAAAACTCCCCACTTGACTGGCCCAGAGGCCTCGTGCATCCTTGGCATAGATTGCCTCAAAAGATGGTATTTCCAAGACCCAAAAAGATGTTGTTAGGATTTTTGGGATAGCTGTTGTGGAGACAGAGGAAACGAGACAGCTGAATACCTTGCCTGGTCTCTCAGAGGACCCCTCTGCCTTGGGACTGCTGAGGGTTGAAGAACAGCAGGTACAGTCACTACCACATCACCACACCATCGACAATACTGCACCACCTGGGGCTCTGTGACTCCCATCCATGAGATGATCCGTGAACTGGAGAGCCAGGAAGTGGTCAGCAAGACTTATTCACCCTTTAACAGTCCTGTATGGTCAGTGTGTAAGCCCAGGGAGCAACAGACTATCATGGCCTGAATGAAGTCATACCACCACTGAGTGCCACTGCACCCAACATGCTGGGACTTCAGTACGAGCTGGAGTCCAAAGCTGTGAAGTGGTACCACCATCAACATTTCTATTTTTTTTTTCTCTTCCTTTAGCAGGGGAGTGGAGTCCACAGTTTGGTGTCACCTAGAGGGGTACCCAGTACACCTGGAATTATCTGCTCCATGTGTAGAAACATAGCCCCACCATTGGCCATGGGCTGATCCAGACTGCAGTGGAAAAGGGTGAGGCTTGAACACTTGAAATACATTGTTGACATCATCATGTAGGAAAACACAGAAGAGGAAGTTTTTTGTGAAAGGAGAGAAGACTATCCAAATCCTCCTGAAGGCTAGTTTTGCTATAAAGGGACCTGCCCAGAAAATTCAATTTTTAGGAGTAGAATGGCAAGACGGTCATTGTCATATTCCAGTGGACATGGTTAACTAAATAGTAGCTATGTCCCCACCAACCAGTAAGAAGGAAATACAGGCTTTCCTAGAAGCTTTCATTTTTTAGAGTATGCATATTCCAGATTGTAAGCTCTATCATGTGGAAAAAGGATGATTTTAAGTATGTTTCTGAACAACAACAAGCTTTTGAGCAAATTTAAAAATATTCATGCAACTGCTCTTGGGCCAGTCAAGTCAGGACAAGATATTAAAAATGCACTGTACACTGCAGCCAGGAAGAATGATCCTTCTTGGAATCTCTGTCAAAATACACCCAGGGAGGATGACCCAGGAAATACTCGAGGATGACCCCAATAGTTCTAGAGTCAGGGATACAAAGCATTCAAAATGTGCTACATGCCAACTGCAAAAAAGAGATACTGGCAACTTATGAAGGGATTCAAGCTGCCTCAGAAGTGATTGTGACTGAAGCTCAACTCCTCCTGCTGCCCCAGCTGCCAGGCTGGATGTTCAAAACTAAAGTCGTTCCCACACATCATGCCACTGGTGCTACGTGGAGTAAGTGGGTTGTGCTTATCACACTGCAAGCTTGAACAGGAAACCCCAATTGCCCAGGGATCTTGGAAGTCATCACTAACTAGCCTGAAGGTGAAAATTTTGGACCGTCATCAGAGGAGAAGGTGGAGAAGGTGACACATGCTAAGGAGGTTCCACCATACAATCAGTTACCTGAAAATTAAAAGTGATACACTCTTAAATCACAGTTCGCTTCGTATCACAGGGACAAATTTTGTGTAACACATACAGAAGCTATTGAAGGACAAGGTGGATCAAGTCAGGTTGAAGAACTGAAAGCCATCCAGTTGTCTTCAGGTATCACTGAATGAGATAAATGGCCAGCAATCCCCCTCTACACTGGCTTGTGGATGGTGACAAATGCTATGTTGGGATGGCTGGACTGACAGAAAAAGGCCAGTTGGCAGTGCAGAGGAAAACCCATCTGGGCTGATGAATCGTGGCAAGAAATTGTTTCCCTGGTAGAGAAGTTGGCTGTAGAACTACATCATGAGATGCACATATGCCCAGGAGTTAGGCTACTGAAGAACATCACAACGATGGAGAGGTGGATCAGGCCACCAAGATTAAAGCGTCTCAGGTTAATCTGGACTGGCAGTGTAAGAGCAAATTACTTCTGTCTCAGTGGGCTCAAGATGCCTCAGGCCATCAGAGAAGAGAGATGCAATATACATGTGGGCTTGTGATCAAGGGGTGGACTTCCCCATGGACACCACCTCCCAGTTACCCACAACTGAAACATGCACTGCGACCGAGCGGGCCAAGAGGGTAAGGCCTCTCTGTTATGGTGGGTGATGGCTGAAATACAAATATGGGGCAGTCTGGCAAATTGGTTACACCACACTGCTGCACACCCACCAAGGCAAGCACTGTATGCTTACAACAGTGGAAACAACCACTGGATGACTGGAGATGAACCCCAGGCCCCACACCAGGGCCCAAAACACCATCCTGGCCTTGAGATGTAACTTCTGTGGCAACATGGCACCCCAGAAAGAACTGAGTTGGACTAATGGGACTCATTTCATAAATAGCCCCACAGACACATGGGCCAGAGAGCACAGTAGTGAGTGGGTAAGACATATTCCCTAATGTCCTGCTTTCAGTCAAGGACAGGGTTTGTTTTTTGCAGTAGCTGGGAGGGGGCATGGCCAGAACCCAGATGTTATTTAATACCACATCAGGTCATTGCTAAGGGTGGGAAGAAGGGACTCTTTGGCATCTGGAAGTCCAAGAAGAAGAAGGGTGTGTCTGCCAGCCAGGAAAAAAACATGGCAATATTGAAGGCATTACAGAATTCTAGATAGATTTTTGTTGGCCTTCCCATGTCAACTGCTGCCACCACTCCATCGTAGAGGGCCACTGGATTGGTCAGGCACAATTTTCCCTTAGTGAAGCTGTACTGGCTGCCTCAGATAACCTTCTCCTTTATGTGCCTTAGTGCATCTTCTAGGAGAGTCTGTTCCATGATCTTCCCAGCCACAGAGGTGAGGCTCAGTCTGTAGTTCCACAGATCCTCCTTTCTCCACTTTTTAAAAATGGGAGTGGTGCTTCCTTTTTCCCAGTCACTGGTGACTTCACATGACTGCCTTGACTTTTCAAATATGATGAGATTGTCTCAGTACCATCATCAGCCAGTTGCCTCAGGTCTCTGGAATGCATGTCATCAGGTCCCATAGACTTGGGGCTATTCAACTTCAACGGGTGATCCCAGACCTGCTCTTCACTTAATGGGAGGGACTTCACTCCCCCATACCCACACAAAGGATCAAGGACTTGAGACAAGTGGAAAGGGTGACTGCTGGTGAAGACTGAAGCAAGGAACTCATTGAGTACCTCATCTTTCTCCATCTCAGTTGCCACCTGTTGATCCTTCAAGCTTATCAAAGTGGTATATGCTCCTTGGCCTTTCTTTTGTCACCCATGCACTCACAGAAACACTTCTTGTTATTCTTCAAGTTCCTTTTCAAGTCCTATTCCACCTTTGCTTTGTCTTTCCTGACCTTATTCATATTCAAGCTGTATTCCTGTACTCTCCCTAGGTCACGTTCTCTTCTTCCACTGGCTGTGTATTTCTTCCTTACTCCTTACTCCTCAGTGTGAGAAGCAGATCCTTGTTCCACCATGCCAGTTTCCAGCCTGCCTTGCTCTATTTCCTACACAATGGGTTAGAGAGAGGGCTCTTATGCTCTAACTGTCCCTAAAGAACTGCCAGTTCTGGTCAGCCTCTCCATCTTTGAAGACAATTTTCACATTATGTTATTCGCCAACTCATTAAATACCTGAAATTTTATTTTTCTGAGTTCAGGATTCTGGCTTTGCTCCTCTCCAGGCTCCTGTGCTTTGAGATCTCGAACTCAACCAGAGCTCAGCCACTACAGCCTAGGCCACCTTCAATTTCAACTCCTTTAATGAGCTCATCCCCACTGGAAAGTACCAGGTCAAGTATCACCTCACCTTTGGTTGGTTTCTCTAATACCTGGTCCAGGAAGCTGTCCTCCAAGAGTATCCTGAATCTCTTGCAGCCAGCTGTATTGTTTTCTTAGCAGATGCCTGGGTGATTGAAATCCCAATTGAAATTGGGATGGAAGCTTGGGAGTGCAATGGCTTTTGTATCCAAAGCAAAAGGTATTTTTGGCAGGCCCCTCCTTGTCAGGCAGCCTGTAGTAGATCCCACTACAAGGTGTCCATTTTTGGTCTTGGTTTTCACCTGCAGACTCCTGTCTGGTTTGTAGAGGCAGCTCTTCACAATCTATCCTTTCCTAAACTTAGAGTGCAATAACCCTGCATCTCCTTTCTGGCCTACCTCTTCTGAAAAGTTTGTAGCCCTTGATTGCAGTGCTCCAGTCCTGTAACTCTTTCCACCATGTTTATGTGACAGCAATTACATTATGATTTTCTAATTATACCACAGTTTCCAATTCCTCCTGCTTGTGACCAGTGCTCATTGGTGATGAGGCACTCATCTGGGATGGCAAACTCTCCATCTTTTGGGAGGAGCCCTCTTAAAGTCCTTTTGGTTGATCTACGAATATTTCCCTGCTGTTCCCTAACATGCTGTTGTTTTCTGGTTCCTCTCTGGCACCCGGTAGATCACCCCCTTCTCCTGCTAAA
Source organism: Pseudopodoces humilis (assembly GCF_049639895.1). Classification (NCBI taxonomy): domain Eukaryota; kingdom Metazoa; phylum Chordata; class Aves; order Passeriformes; family Paridae; genus Pseudopodoces; species Pseudopodoces humilis. Next base: position 35,198,764 of record NC_142203.1, read on the forward strand.
TCTAATTTAAAGCCCCATTAACAAGTCCTGCCAGCTTGCTCCCCAGAACACTCGTGCCCCTCTTGGTCAAGTGTTCCCCATCTGCTAACATCACTGGTCTCCTGTAGGCATGTCCCAAATCAAAGAACCCGAAGCCCTGAACAGGCACCAGTCTTGCCATTCACCCTATCCATTTGTCTGGATCCCCCACTTGGGAAGATGGAAGGTAATAATATCTGTGCTCCAGATTCTTTCAACATCTTTCTGAGACACATGAAGTATCTTTTGGTATTTTACAATCTCTTTGTCATGGCATAATTTGTTCTTTCATGAAAGAGTAAGCATGGGTGACAGTCCTCAGCTTTTAGCAGGCTTGGTATCCTCTTTATGACATCCCAAATGCCAGCTCAGACTGTGTTCTATAGGCAGCAAACTGTTCTAGAGAGATTATCCAGATGGAAAGTGTCTACTTCCATGCCTGTCAGTCAACAATAACTAATACCCTCTGTGTTTTTTTGCTGGCACTTTTTCTAACTTTATGTGGGATGACGTTTTAAGGTGGAATGAAATATTCTGGTTTATGTATTTTAATCTAGACTACTTCTCACATTAAATATAAGAAAAAAAAATTGTTAGTTTGGCTCAATTTTTCCCCATTTACCTATAAAATGGTGTCAGAAAGCCAAATTACTGGTGTAATCCTGGTAAATGACAGTAGACTGGTTTCTGCAAGGCATGCCGAAATCTGTTTATGTCATCCTCATTCTGAAAAGATCTCTTGGTATAACCCACAGTAGGTTTACCTGTGTGACACGTCAGGATTAGATTCTGCTATCAACTGCATCTTCAAGCTGCCTGCCTGAATCCAGTTTATTTAATCCATTGTTGGCTTGATGCTGCAGCTACAGAACACTATAAAGCACAGGATTTAATCCTTTGGTTGATTGTTTTATTTGTTATAAATCAGCCATTTATGTCCTGATTTAGAGTCTAGTCCATATTCTGCATATCTTCTGCATAACTCACGCAGAGGATGTACTGTAGCATTGCAAAGAATGACTAATTCTTTCTCTATTGTGATGACTCACTATTTGTTGTTCTAAGAAACAGACTTCTCAAACGATGTCTCTCAAAGTTCTTTTTCATTCTTTTTATTTTTTTGTATCTTTTCATATTTACTATTTATCAGTCTAGGCAGATAAGCGACTCCTAAAATTTTCATATAAATTTTCCTACAGTATCTTCCTTAAAGTATTGTCTGTAAAATTTTTACCTCCTACATGAACATTTAAGAAAAGATCATTCAAGTATGTAATACGATGAATAATTTAACATTTGAAAGACATATTCTCTCAATGCTACAATTAAAGCACAGTTGCTCCTTACATTTATATGCAAAGAAATTTTCTATCTAATCCTGTTGATTAATCACGTCTTCCTTTTTTTCCACTGACTAGCTGTCTAAATTTACATGCTTTTTGCAATTACCTTAAGGACAGACCTATAAAATTCTGCTCTTCTAGCTGTCTATATGTAATTAATCAGAGAAACAAACAACTAGGTGTTGATACTTTCGTAAAATTTTGGTAATTTATTTCTGTATTTTGTGTATTCTTTGAACTTTCTTTTTTGATGGCTGAGGCCTGCAGCAGAAATGTTTTAGTATGCATATTTTTCTTCCTTTCAAAACCCTGCAGTTCTTCCTCCATTTTGTAGTACACAGAGAAGTTTACTGTTCACTAAGAAAATGTAATAAAATTATTGTATCTTTTGGCAATGTCAGCTACTTTGAACAATAGAACTCTTTTGAAAACACCAGCCAGCAGAACATTCTTGTGGCACATGCTTTGGTTTTGTGAAATGATTGGTTTTGTTTGCTTTGGGTTGGATTGGTGATTATAAGTACATTTTTAAAATTGCCTTGTCATAACTTATTTTCTTTGAATCCTTATATTTTTAATGTCTGTGTGCCTTGTGATGCTCAAATTGGCTGCATCATTAACTCCTGGTGAAAAGAACTACAGATTTAAAATGTACTATGTCTTTCTGTTAGATGGATGTTGGCATGCACTTAACTTTGAAAATCTACCCCCTTGGTAGCTATGACAACTTGTGATAGATTCTGGGGTATTACAGGCAAATATGAAAGGTAGTGAATAGCATAGAGGCTTAGAAGAGTTTCTGTTCAAGGTTAGCTCCTGCCTGTTACCCCTCTGAATTCCTTTACAGTCTGGATAGTGAAAGCACTTTACAAATCTCAAGATTGTTCACATCCCAGATGCTGTGTGTTTATATGCAGGAGACTGCAAAGAAACAAAAGAAGTTAAAGAATATAAGCATTATGAGGAACAATATTTTTATTTAGGGCCCTTGATTGTTTTTCTGGATACACCTTATTCTTTCATGTGTGAGGCTTTCTTTTCGGTAAAGGACTGAAATGTGGACTGCAGGCTATGGGAACTTCGTTGTTCATGTATCTCCCTCCTGCTCAGCTGCTATTCAAGTTCAGGAATTGAGGATAGAAAAAGACTATTATGCAGTCTTTGCAGACTTCAAGGGTCCTTCATGTGTTGAAAAGGAGGAGGAAAGTTGACTTGACCTCCAGCATGTGACCCAAGGTCTTTCTGGCATTTATGATCATGGAAAGAAACTGCAGAGCACAAATCACTTGCTAGAAAGCTCTCTCCACAATTCAGATATTTTCTTGGGATATTTCTGGCCTGGAAAAATATAGTCTTGCTGCCTGTGCTTGTTATCAAGACTGATTTCAGCTGCTTGGGAAGAGACAAGAAGAACCCTAGAGGACAGATCAGCTTGGCCTTCCCTTCAGAATGAACAGCTTTATTTTTGCTATTTAGAGACTTGTCAGGCAGTGCTTTAAGAGACAGGAGGAACAGTGTAACCTTGGAATATGAAAACATTGTTTCACATGTTTCTGCTGGACATCTTGTGGAAAACCAGAAGGCAGAACCCAGCAAAATGGAATCCAGTGCAGAAAGGAGAGGCAGAGGAAAGAAGAGCAGAGTATAGGAAAAAAGGGAATGGACTGGCTTCTTTGAATAAATTTGTGATCTGTAAGCATTGTTTATCAGCTGAAGAAAAAAAAAAAGTGTGCTTCTTGATAAGGCATGACCATTATCAAGTGTGTCTTCATTAACTGGGGCTTCTTAGACAGGCTTCTAGACAGGCAGTCAAAATAAAATAGGTCAGTTTGTGGAGTCAGCCAATCACCCAATGGAGCTGAACTAGAAATACCAAAAGCAGCCAGGGCCTGTAGGTGTGCACAGTGGACTGGGGCTAGGGATCAGGGAGGTGCAAGGCAGCACTGAACAGCATGATACAGGGTATTTATTGCAACCAGCTGAGCAGTGCTGGCCCAGTAAAGGGAAAGTTTAAGGAGGGGGTTGATTAGGATAATGAGGTTGCTTAGTAATAATTCCAGAGCCTCCGCTTGTGCTCCAAGGGGTACAATGCTTGTTAAAAGGTTGCAAATAGGAATTGGTGCGGTTTGTATCAAGGTTTGTAAAGTTGATTATTGGTTGTAAGCATTCCTAGTGTACTGAGAGCAGCAAACATGCATGGCCAAAATGTTTGCTGCCTGTATGCTCCTATCCTCCCAATCCGCTCTTCCTAATGGAGCATGCAAATAACAAAAAAAAAAACCAAAACAAAACAAAATCTATAAAAAGTATCTTGTATGTCACTCTCAAGTGTGATCTCTACAAATGGAAGCTTGTACTTCCTGGTAAGATGCTAGGATGTACAGTGACTTTGTCAGGAAAATTCCTTCAGATTTGCTTCTGCTTTTCATGCTGTCTTCTACAACATTTTAAAATATATTTTTGAGCTTTTGTGAGGATGGAAATATTGAATAAGGCCAAGGGTATGAGGACTTCAAAATATTTCAGTGGAGAAAGTACAAGCTGTAGACATGCCAGGTGAATGCACTGGAGTTCTTTGAGTGCACTCCAAATTGACTCTCAGAAATGAAATAAACACCAATAATCTTATTTGGAACACAAAGGTGTCAATCATAGAGGAAAAAACAGTAACTATCTTGCAATACCAATAGATATTTTTAAAACAGGTGTCTGTTCCATATTTAACCTCTTTTATTCTCTTCCTTGCACCTTTCAATTTTCATTAATGAAATCATAAGATAGAAAGATAGAAGCAAAATAGCAAAACATTACTGCTTGTGTCATTAATATTTTTAATTTGTAGCATGCGCCAAATGTAAAAATTTTGCTTCCATGTTTGGTGTCTTCTTGGCAGCCCATTTTCATTTGAGTTTAGGATATTCTAACATATCTCTGGTTTACCATCTTTGCTCTTCTCTGAGTCAGCTCAATCTGTGTCTCAATACCTGGTTAGGTTTTGGGTACTGTGGATGACATCATAATATCCCATTATTTATGTGCGCTGTAGGGTAAATCAATTCTCGGTGTACTGCACATATTTCGTCTGTTAATGCAAAGTAATTCCATATGCCCACAAAAAACCCCACTTGCTACCATCTCATCAAAATACTGGAGGAAGTCTGCATTGCACTAATTTTTTTCTTCTCTAGAAGAGAGCTTTGAAGTTGCCATCTATGTATCCAGGTTTTCAACACGCATGCTAACTGTCCAGAATTAATAAAATTTGGCTTATTACTCACATTTTGGAGCTAAAGGCATTTCTTTTTATGGCATATACTCATGAGTCTTATTATAGCACTAAATGCAGGAAGTGATAATTTTACCTTTTATCCAATATTGTATCATTTTATCATCCAATTAAAGTCCATATGGCCTGGTTGAATCTGCATAAAATTTACCTGCCTTTCAGCCCACACTCTCTCTGATAGCCAGTGATACACATCTTTGTGAATTATCTTGAAAGACTAAATTTTTTTGGTGCTTCTGAATTAATAGCTTTTAATTATTTTCTTTTACTGCTAGGAAAAAATCTTTTCGAGATAGCCACCCTCCTTCACTTTAGGGGTCCAAAACACAATGGGAATTTTCTTATCAGAAGTCTTTCCCCTACTTACTCCTATAATTGACTTTCATCTCCTGTATCAGGCTTATTAGGTTCACTGCTGTGTTTTGAAATTATGTCCATGGTCCTTTCACAGAATTAATTATCACCTCTTTGCCTCTGCATGTGGTCTGCAAACTCTACCCTTTCTCTGAGGTCTGAAATAACTGCATTTTCAAATTAATTTTATATAAATGCTTTTGTGACATCTCAAAATCCAACCCTCCTTTAGTTAACTCTCTTGTGCTTTGAAGTCCTGCTTTTTCCCATTTATGAAAAAAAAGAAGGCATAATTTTTTTGGGAACTGGGAGCTGTTGAAGAGGTTGCTGGACCCTGTGGCCAAAATAAAAAAGAAGAATTTGTATTACAGTTTTGATTCTGTATTTGTTTCATTATTTTTGGTCCTCAAAATATTGTTTTGTTGTGTTTTTTTGTGTAGGAAGGTTTGGGGTTTTTGGGTTCTTTTTTGTTTGTTTGCAGGTTTTTTTTAATATGGAGAACAACACAAAAAGCAATCCCTCTAACTATGACCTTAAAAAAATACAAGATAAAATATTTTACTCTAAGGTTTTTATTCACTTGTCTTTGATAAAAATATTCTGGATATCTTCATTATATCAGTGCTAGTATTTTTCTTTAGGAAAGGACTAAAGTGTAACTAATATGTTTGTCTTTAACTTTAAATCTTGGTGAAAATTAAATTCTTAACGAATTACTATCAGCAAAGTTCTTTGAGGAAAATTTCAATTGAAATGCAATGTGATTTTAAATGAAATTGAGAAAACAGAGTAAATTGTATCTCTCTCTGTAAAAAATGATGGAATTTTTAGAGACTAATTAGGAGTTAAGCAGAAAATTTAATGGGATCTGTACACTTTCGTTCATTTGGCTCCTCTGAAAATGCTAGTTAATACTGTTTGTCCTGCATGAAATATTTAAGGGCTTTCTGTACCAGAATAGCAGAGCTGCACTATTTGTATTTAGTCAGGTATGAGTTCAATTGATATCTCAGCCCACCTCTCTCCCTCTAACAGATTCTGGGGACATCTTGAAAATACCATAGCGTGAATTCTCTTGTTTCTTACAGCAAGGTAATCAAAAACTCCTTGGTATCTTAGCAAGTGTTTGGCATTTTCTTTCACCAGTTCTGCACTTATCTTTGCCTCTTAAAAATACTTGGGAATATGAACAAGCAAAATATATGATCATGGAGACAGCACTGGCTGCATGCAGCCAAGATGTACTTGCCAGATAGTTGGTAAGTTAGTCACTAGTGCAGTTTTTTATCTTGGATAACATCAGCCTAAAACAATTTGGAGCAGTTTAGCCATGTCAGGTGTTAGGGTTAGGGACATATTTGTGTCCTCTGCTAAAAAAGGCAGCTTGATTATTCTTCAGGATTAACCAGCTATCAGACAGCTATCAGTGGACATTTGTCAGTAGATTTTTCAAAACATTGATTTAACACACCTGTTATGCCTGTGATGGTGCAGTTATCCATTCATCTGGTTTAGCTAATTATTGCTGTTTCCTTATTTATCACTCTCTGGATCTGCTGCACTTATCCTTTTCTAATAGATTGAAAATGAGAGGTGCAAGGGAGAGGTCACTGTTGCTCACAAGTTCCTTCCAAAGTGTACAATTCTTCCTTCATGCAAAACGGTTAGCCTCATCTTACTGTTGTCCAGCTGTTCAGATCTGCTCTTTATTATCTGTCATGCTTACAATAATTATCCCCACAGACAGTAAGAAAAACTTATACAGCATTTAACTGTGTCACTTTCATTCCTTTAACAACTCAATCCATAAGCTGCCAGATGTTATCCACCTGCCAGAACTTAAACTAACGTGATCTCTGCCAATCAAGTGCTTTATGCAGTTTTCCAGTCTGCTTGCCAAATTATTTGTAGGTATTTTTTAATATTGAAATAACTTGGCAAATGGCAACAGGCTCACTGGTTTATCTTCATTAAAGGTGACAGTATTTCCATCAGATTCATTCAGTTTTAACTGCCCTTGACTTCAAAAACATCATTAAAGCTTAGAACACAGTATTACTTCCAAAAACTTAAAAATCTCAGTTGGGAATCCATCTGTGCCTGTAGCTTTTTTTCCTGTTGACAAATACATAATTAACTGGCTAATTTCCTAATGCAGAATTTCTGTCTCCTGTCTAAGCTGCTACGGCTAACTTGGATGGAATTCTACCATCAGGAGTGATCCAGACAGGTATTTCTACTAGTGGAAAAAATGTAATCTTTGTGCAATGTGTAAGTTTAGTCTGATGACCTCAACATTAGCCCATTTTTTCCTTTTGCTGTACTTTTATTTAAGTTTCATTTTAAAGTTCTTAACTGCAATTGTTTATTTCTAATCTGTCAAATCTGCTTTATTATTTTTCCTGAGGTCCTAAGAAATGTCCTAAGAAACATCTCCATGTGTATAGAGAGGCTTGCTTTCAATACTCTTTGATGTTGCTGATCAGTTTTACTCTCTTTTTTATTTTTAAGATTAATTAGTCACATCAAATAGTAAAGAATCATTTTAAATTATGGCAGTGATGGAATACTTGAAACACATTGCTTGGTGTCTAAAAATAACATCACAGGCTTTATTCAGATGTAGAGAGAAACCAAGCATAGATAAACTGAAATTAATGGAGTCATATCTAGTTTTTTAAGTCTACTTTACAACATGTGTGCAAGTGGTAACTATCAAGAATAAGTTGAAATTAATTCATGGACAAGTGAATGTGAGCTATGGTATCTGGAGCATAGGGCTCTATTGCCATTTCGGGTGATGTTTCTTCACAGTCAACATTCCACTGTTCTGAGCTGCAAAAGCTGGTCAAATTGCTTGTAACTACAATGTCTCATCTGCTTCATGAGGAAAGAAAGGATAAGAAAAGGTAAGAGTGAATCCTAATAAGCTCCAAGGAGTGTTTGGCATCTTGGCTAGTCTTTAGCAAAGCAGTTCAAAATCTTCCACTAGAAGCTGGCACTAAAATGAAAACTCTTCAGGATGAGTTTTCCAATTGAGGTTCCAATGTTTGCTTATCCTATACTGAGAGACAGTTGTATTAACTCATAGTGATCTCTTATGGAAAATAAACCCAGATACTGAAGCTTTAAAGGCCAAAGACAACATCAGAAATCAGTGGTTCAAACAGAGTATTCCAGGATTTTTGTGGATTATACCAAATCTTTGGGGATTTTGATTGTGCAAAGTGTGATGTCAGAAGGTTGGCACTGATCTGATCATTGCTGCTACAGCCTCTGCCAAGAGGACAGAAACCAGAGAACAGCTTCAAGTATTAATCACATCTTTCTTCATTTCTTCCATACCTAAGAACTGATTTGTACTTGGAAGGTTAGATGAAGAGATGGGAGCTGACAACAGTCTGCACACCAGGGGATATAGCATTCTTGCATTAACCTTTTATGTCCAAAGAATTGTGGATGCAATTAAGGTATTAAATTGAAGGAAACAGTATACTGTAGCTGGGAGGATTCAGTACATAGTTCACAGGTCTGTTAAACTGTCTTTTATTGCTGACTTCAGTTATCTCTTTGCATATAGGCACTGGTAAGCTTTTTCTTTCAAACAAACACCCTTTTCTATAGTGGATCTAATTGGCTTTGAGAAGTAACTGCAACAACGCTTTTGCCTTATCTAATAGTTCTAGCATTGCTTTCCAGGCTTGAGGCTGGACTACAGCATTGAGAAAGAGCCCCATGATAGGAAGGTTGAAGATTCCAGCCATTCCAGGAGAATGGAGGTCACTGAGTAACCCCCACCTGCTGGAAGAATGTGTGCTCATTGCAGCGCCAAACCTTCCTCTTCACTTCTCTTGACCTGCATAAATCAGGGACAGTCCTTGGGTGCTCTACCTGGGACACTGCAGCTGGAACCACAAAGCTGTAAACACAGCATGTGTGTGCGTACATGCAGATGCACAGAGATCATATGGAAATTACAGTCTTTCCTCATCCTCATTTTCTACTAGGGTTCCACTTCAGTAGAGGCTGCCACTGTGTTTCAAATAATTACAAACCAAACAAAACCAAGTGTGGCATTAGACCTCCGAATGATGAACTGGAAAGCTTTTGTCCCAACATATGTGTAAATCTGCTTGCTTTTCAAGTTGGTCTGAACATACTTCTGTTTTCCTTGATTTCCAGAAAATGTCATAAATTGTTTAAAGAAGAAAAAGAAAAAAAAATTCCCAAGAAAAGTATAAACATTCAGCAGAAATATGCTGTGGCCTCTTTCCACAGTGAAGTCAGAGGAAATTGGGATTTCACCCCTCTGACCTCTTTCAAGGAAAAAAATGTGCCCAACCCATATAGCAACATGTTGGCGTCAGCCTTCAAGAAAGTTCAAAAAAAAAGAGAGACAAAGATTCGCTTCCACTTCCTTCTGAGCATGAGTTTCAGTTCAGAAAAGGAAAAGCTGGTATCATTTTGTCATCATACAAGAGAGAACTATTTTTAATTTTTTGAAGTTCCTTCTTGGAGGCATGTAAATATGACAGCCTATTTTAAAAAGCCCAGCAGGGAATTTTCTGAATCCAAACACCACAGTTAGTTCACCAGAAAACATGTATTTCTTCTAGTGCACCCACAACTGTATTTTAAAATCTAGATGCTAATCAGGCATACGTGCTCAACCAGGCATCTTGTCCATGCTGCTTGCTCTTTAGGTACAAATGGCACAACTCAATGAGATTCCAGTCCCACATGAACAACTGGTTTCTGCCAAAATAGAAACATGCTGTTAATTTTCCTTTGTGACAGCATTGCTACACTGTCATCCCACTTGACATCTGATACATATCCAGGCCAACTTAATGCTTTAAAGTACTAGACATCAGTGAAAACAAAGACAGGGGTGGTGGTGGGGACAGGGGACGGGGCGGGGTGGGTGGGTTGGCAGCAGGATGGCAACAATCCAAGATTTTAAGGCCAGTCCCTGGTGAACAATGAGCAGTTTTGTTACAAGATCAAGCAGAACAGCCTTAAGGTATGCGTTTGTCTCCTGGAGGGACAATGCAGCAGCACAGGTGAGGGGCTGTTTGGGACAGAAGGAGATGCCATTGGCATCTAACATGAAGATCCCAAATTTCCTAAGTTACAGAGGAGCAAGACAATGCAGAGGCCAGCACTAGTGGGGCATGGAGCAGGCTGGAGAAATGAGGAGAGTGGAAATTCTTTAGTGCAAAATAGTGTGCCACTGCAGAGAGCCAACGCCACACGGATGCTGTCCCTCTAATGTGCCACTGGGACTTGGTGCTGTCTTGAAAGATGGTCAGGGACAAAAGATGTCCATGCCAGAATTAGTATAGTATTGGGACAGAGTCCAAAACATTGGGACCTCCTCCATGGTCTTGGGATGGGGTTGTACTAATGAAGAGTATCTGCTGGCATATAGCAAAGTGAATGACCAGCCCTTTCCTGGAGGTCACCTCCACGATACGAGAGCAGAGGTCATTTCACACTAGGGTTGCTAGCAAGTTGTTTACTAGCATAAATGAGGTCAAATTTTGAAGGATTGATCAGAATTTTGTGGCACTATTGTCCCTACTGTATTTAATAATATGCAACTATAGATGCTTTAATAGTACATAAGAATTACAGGCATGTGTTCTGGAGTTTGCTGTCCGTTAGTAAATATGTCATTTACTTCCTGACTTGCCTTTAAACTTCCGAATCATCTATAAAGGTGTGGAAAAGCCTCAAAACTCAGGATCTTTGCTGAAAATAGAATCCTTATGTCTTTTCCTGATAAGGACATTTTAAAAAAAATTCCAATGTCAAAGCTTACAACTGAAAGGCTGTATCCCAAGTAAGATGGTACCACAAACCACAAATAATAATCCTAGAGAATAAGGGAGGATAATAATACTTTCCACACATTTCTTTCTGCTTTCCCTTTGTAGGCTGATGTCATCATTATGAATTGTCAGTTCCTGGGATTACAGTTAACGCTCTGGTGGTTTTGTTAGAAAGATAATTCATGTAGTGGCAGAAGCTAATTGTTCTTTGGATTTGTCCTTCATTGTAGAATTTTATGAATAAGTTTGTAAGTGAATTTGAACCTTATCTGAGTCACTTGGGTTTGTGCCCTAGTGCTGCTAGCTTTATTCCCAGGTTAATACCAGCCATCTAATAAAAGTTCCTCCTTCCAAAATTAGCTAAAGGGCACTAAGAAAAGCATTTGACACTGTAAAATGAAGAAGGAAAAGTACAGCAGAGGCAGCCTTAGGTTTCAGAAATGCTTTCATTGTATTATCGTCAGCTTTTCCAAAAGCTGCTGTAGCCTCTGATGACCTGTCTGCAAACAGTTCTATTGCAAAGAATAATAGGTAAGGCCATCCTTTGTCCGTTCTCTTTCAACATCCGCTTAGAAAAATAGCAGAATGTCTCATCAGACAAAATAAAAGCAAGGAGAAGTATAAAGGAATGTTACCAATAGGCACTAGTGTAATTATTGGACAGGGATGATACTGCTTATAATTCTGATTTTCCTGCAGTTGTCTTCAATCCCAGCAGCCTCATTTTCGGCAGGATCCAAACCTAGTGCTATTCAGCACTTTTCCCTTTAGTATACGAGGTAATTTACCATTTCAGTTGGCCTTGCAGTGACTGAAATATTTAGGGGATTTGTCTAGTGACAGAAATAGATAAGATGTTTGAAGCAAATGGCTTAGCTCTGTTTAGGAAAATCTCCATGGGATTTAAGGGGATGCACTGATGTAATACAATTCGTGGTTTTATTAAAATTCTTTCTGTGTAACATCTAGGGTAAAAGTATAGCCTATTCCCATTGCAAAGTCCTCCCCATCTCCTAACCCTCCCCTGTAATATCCTTCCTGAATGAATTAGAAACCTGTCTAGAGAAGTAAATACTACAACAACAATGAATTCAGCAATATTTTGAAAATCAATTTATTGTCTGTGTATAGCTGTTTGTAGCTGTGAAAACAACCTGATACTACAGTGTAAGCTAAAGCTTGAGGCTTCTTGTTTCATAGAAACATAGAGTCATTTCAGTTGGGAAGGACCTTTCAGATCACTGAGTGCAATTGTTAACCCAGCACAGCCAAGTCCACCACTAAATCGTATTCCAAAGTGACATGTCTGCCACTGCTGACAAAGATTGTCAGAAATAGCAGATTATTTTGTTTATATACTGTTTCCATCTTGCTTAATCGCTGTATACAAATGAAAATAAGAATGCTGCCAGTCAACGTAGTACCATGTCCCAGCACATCTGTGTCTAATGCGGTTGTCAATACGAACACGTCTGCATTCACTGATGTGGAACCAGAGTGCCCACACACACTGGTAAATGATTTATATTACTATTATGGATGCACTCTAAAGCACTTATAAAGCTAAATACCAAAAAATGAATGTTGGAACAAACCTAAATTGGTTTCTTGGTGTGTCCTTACTGCAAAGGGAACTGTTGGGGAATTTTTCTACACAATGTTTTTGTCACAAAACTCCAGTCTATCAAAACAAAGACACTCATGGACACATTTCTGTTTTGACATAACTTTTCCAGACTGGAATCTTTATGATTAGAAATTCAATTTATGGCTGGTTCAGACCAGTTTTTAAACCTGGATTGTTCCAAGAGAAAGATCTAACATCTAAGTGACTTCCCAGGCTGGCTATTATTTTGTTTCCCCATATTTCTTGATATTCTGACTTGAGGCTGTAAGACAGTGCTGCAGAAATGCTGAATGCTCACAGCTGTAGCTGTAGTTAGTGGAAGATGAGCTTTGAAAATACAATGCTAAGTAATCATTGGAAAGGTTGCAGACATTTGAAATTGCTTACCAGGTTTTAATGTCTCTGCCTCACTTCTTAACCTGTGAAATGATTCATTAACATTTGTGTATCATTGCAGCACTGTTATGGTAAGCACTACAGAAAACCCTTGAGAAAATTTTATGTGTTTTTTCTTTCAGCGTAGGCTTGAATAATGTTAAATAAATAACGCATTAGGCAACAGTGTACTGCATGAGGAAATAATTAAATATTAAAAACATACAGGGCTCTGTCCTTCCTGAGTAATTGAAAGAGGCAGAGGTCTTGTAAGAAGAAACCACTATGTGACTGTCTCACCATACATGATGACAATACATATGTACCACAGAGGTTGAATTAAGGTTGCACAGGAGCCTTAATTGCCAGGATTTCCTAAATCCTGAATGCTTAACGTTGTTGTCTTTTAGAAGAATAGTATTAAGGTGGGCTTTAATATAGAAGATATATAATCTATAGAGAAATACATAGCAAAGGTTTGACAGAAAGATTTTATTTGGATTAGGTTGGTTGACCTTGTTATTTCTGAATAGTAACTGGAATTACATTTCATTAGTATGCTTATTGAAGTTAAGTACATTGATCTATGCAGGAGTTTGAGAAACAATAATTTTTTAGTTGACGTGTTTTCAGGTCTCCAACAAGCTAAGATCTTTCTTGTACACAAGCATAGTTCTTACCTAGCTACAATGACTGTCAATTTCCTGCTTGCTGAAAATTTTCACCAGCTGTGAAACCTGCTTTGAACCTACAGACGAGAAAGAGGTAAGGATAGTCCAGGAAGTGCCTTTTAAATTCAGGAATCAGTGGATCAGTCTCTAAAGTTTGACACCCATCTGTGAACATCACATCACTGAGTGCAGCACTGATGGAACCTTCTGGATCTGCAACCAAATGTTTTGATTTCTTGTGAAATCCAGCATTCTCTATTCTTCTTATGACTAATGAATGAAACTTTCCCTTCCTGTCAGTAATGGGGAATGACAAATCAAATTCTAAATGCAGCTCTGTGGTGCTCTGATGGTACAGAAAAGGAAAAATACATAAATTCTCTTGTTCTGTATAGTAGGATTCACTCAGCACTATAATAAAACTCTTTTGTTTTTTTCAAAGTGTACATCCAGAGATTCATTTGAAACTTTAGCAGTGGAGCTCCTGGACAGCTGATAGAAATAGCTTTTCTGTGGTATGTCCAGGGCTCTTCAACCATTGGATCTAAAAAATGGATGCTGAGATTTTTATTCAAATGACAGAGTCCTACGCAAGCCAGCCCCAGACTAATATTCCTTCTTCTATTTAGTTAGAAGAAACACCTTCCAGAAGACGGGGAATCATTGTTTAGGTATTTAGGGTGGAGCAAAAACAGAAGAGAAAGAGAAATTATGTTACAACATCATTACCTCCAGTACTGTGGCAAAAGCTCTCCTGAGTAAATGGATACTTTTATGAAGTTGCTATCACAGGCTATGAAATGCCCCCATCACCTCAAAATAAACATGTTTAAGAATGAATTTTCTTTATTCAGATAGGAAATTATCAGGGTTTTCTTTGTCTTATGTGAAGTCATAGATTACACATTACCCTTTCTGGAATGTCCAGAAGAAAGTTACTTAATACTCTGAGCAATACTTACAAGGGAAAGGGGAAGGGAACTGTTATCACTTGGGCTGACCCCTTGGGGGATGCTGTGATGATAACCTTCCTGTTTAAATTTGGGAAATACACAGTGTACAAATGAATGAACTTCATTGTCTTTGAAGTTTCCTATGTGACTCATAGTGAAGACTTTACATAATTACATTAACATTATGGGGACAGGAATCAGCATGCAAACAGGCCACAGGCAAACATATAGTTACATGATTCTATCAGCTATACAAATGAAAATTAGCTCCCTTTCCATACTACTTGCCATGCTTTCTGTAAGTGTTACATAAGTTAGTGATAATATCTAAATATGCTTTCAGAACTTAGAAAATGCTTGCCAGGAGCATAAATCAGTATAAAAGCCTCACAGAAAATTTGCTGAAAGCCAGTATTAGTAATTCATTTAACATCACACCTGCCAAGCATACCTGTTTTGGGGAGCCAAATACAGAAGCTTAAGCTGAATACCCTAACAAGAGCACCCCTTCGTCACTGCTCAGACAACCTATGTTGGCTCTCAATCTTGTTATTACATTTCCAGATTAGCATGGGGGCACATTAAACAGACAGCGGTGAAAGAGATTGCAGAGTGACTGGGATGTCAGGAGGCATTTAGAAAGAGCTTGCTTAAGGTACAGAGGTATGAATATCTCTAATAGAGCTTGTCTCATTCACATCAGTGCTACAAGGAACCTGAGCAAACTTTCACTGCTGGCTAATCTGACTGTTAGACAACTGTTAAGTGTTATTGATGGCTAACAGGAGCTTACATTTGACTGGATGGAGTTAGAAGGGGAATGCAAAATGTTCATTATTATCAGAATGTTTCTGAAGCCCGTTGCTACCTGTCCCTGTGGAGGGTTGGAAGGAGGGGGTAGACTAAAGGAAGTCTTGCAGAACAACCTGAGAACAAGTTTCAACACTGACCGTTGCCTCCTAGTTATTTTATTTATTGCTGTTTTCTTTTCTTTGTTATGAAAAGAAGTCCAAGTCTTTCCCTGTGGTAAAGTACATTGTGTTTTGGGATGGGCAAGCGGAATGTATACTAAATTAACAGTTTTTCAAAATCAGTCCCTGATGTTCTGCAACCTCTCTCAAAGTGCAGGCAAAATGACATATAGTGAAGTATGAAGGACATGTGCATTCTTATTTTATCTTACAGAAGATTATCAGTAAGTAACACAAGAATTTAAATTTCATTTCTTCATGTCGGCAGACCAGAAAGATTTTCTAGAATGACTTCTAACTCTGCTCACTTAATTGGGGTTGCCTCTGCTGCAGAAATAGCATGACCAGAATTTGTAAGTTGGAGTGGCTAGAGCCAGCATCCCCAAGCCCATATTTAGGCATCCAAAGAAATGGTCTGATTTCCAAAACTGCTGAGCAGCCAGAAGCCCTAATTGGAGTCCATGGGAACTGTTGGATGTTCAGCACATTTGAAAAATCAGGTCACTTATGTAAGCAACTAATTGTTGCGGTAAGAGCCCAACTTCACCACCTTGTTTTACAAGGGCTCAGTGTTGCTTTGCCCAGACACCTTTCAAAATTGGGCATCTGTCTTGCACCCACTGCTGACCTGAGTGGAGCCCTGTCTGCTATTTATTTACCAACAAATCCCCTCCAGCAGGTTGGGGTTGGTCTCCTCTACCTTTTTTATATGTCTTGGGGAGGTGCACAATCTGGGGCTGTGGGTTTGCAACTGCTCTCTGTGATTTGGAGGCAGTGGCTTCTCCAGGCTGCAGAGTGCACTGAGAGCTGCCCAAACCTAAGCCACCTGCCTCTGAGAGACCAGGGCCACCAGATCCCAGTTCCAGAGTACCCTGAACCTCTGACATGAGAGGGGGGGATGCTTTAAATTTTTTGCCTCATTTGAACAGTAATCCTGAAAATTCAAAGTCTTTACTGACTTTATTCTGTTCCCTTTGGAAAAGGAAAAAAAAAAACAAAAAAACCCCCAAACAACAGCCCTGCGGGAAAATTCGTGCAGAAAAAGACCCTGTTCTTGACTGAAAGACAATCCCCTATGTGTCAGCAGGGATCAGCCTCCAGGTCTGAATGACATGCTGCTCGCTGAAGGGTGTGAAGTAAGTGTGGGACAAAGAGTGCCATGAACTATTTCAGTGCTAAAATGAACTTTGTGTAGCAAACATGGGGAGGCCTAAGTTCATTTGGTACCTAAGAGGGTAAGTTTGCAGAAGTTCTTGTAAATCCCTATTGCACAACAACTTCAGCATGACTGTCATCCTGAAGTAATAGATATTCCTCAACATTGTGAAACATAAATAGGTGTCTTAGTCTGACTTTCCACATCAGCAAGGATCAGTGCAGAGTGTTTTCCTCTTTGTTCTTATGTTTAAAATAGTACACAACAAATGTAAGCAAGTTTCTTAACTCCTGGGTAGGGTCTGGTTTCCTAACTCCTGGTGCTGGGCCAAGCACTAATCTTGGGCACACAGCATACATAAACATGTATCTCAGCAGACATTTCCAGATACATGGTGCTGCTTACAATTCACCCGAGATTACAATCTGACCTGTCAGTGGAGGATACGGGACAAACAAGTCATGCAAAGGAGCAGAGGCAGCCGTGGTGTTCCTCAGGCTGTGAGCCCCAAGTGCTGCTAGCAATAGCAGGCCCCAAGTGATGACTGATAATTTTCAGAAATAGTGTCTATATGAAGTTCTGCTGGTATTATGAAATATTTGCATCCCTTTCATTTCAGCACCCTCACAACCTTCAGAAAGTAGGGCAGTCTGACGGGCAGCATTTAAAGAAAAGATGCACTGCATGTAACATCAACACCGTCACTTTAAATTACAAGATTAGCTCTCTTTGTTTAACTTAATTTAGCAGGGGCTGGAAATAGCTGATTGATTGTCAGCCCCTCAGATTCAAGACACAGGATTACATGGTGTTTCATATGCTGCGTCCAAGATACAACCAGAGATGGGTACAGCTCTGGTGCAAACACTGGAATAAGGAAGTACAGCAGATCTAGTGATCTTTCTGCCAAAGGGAGCATTGGATCAGCTCCCTGAACCAGAACAGGGGCTAATCCACCATCTGTCTGAGCTGCTCACTGGCCAGCCCTGCAGCTCCTGAGAGCAAAATGGGATATGAGCAGGAGCAAGTGAAAAATGCTGGAGAGAGGACAAGAAGCAGGAGATCATTTGAAGTAATCTCCCCATTGCATTCAGCTGGCTGTGGTGTGAAGCAGCACATTGAGAAGAGCATGTGGAGCCACATATCCTCTCTGCTCCTCCTGCACAAACCCCTTCCCTTTTGTGAGGCATACTCTTCTTAGGTAGAAGCACTGCACCTTTCTAATCCAGATCCCACGCTTTGAGTAGAATATTATTTCTAATTGTATGAGATAGTTATTTCTGTTATTAGACACTCAAAAAGGCAATGTATTTGCAGTGCTGTTCTGCAAGTCAGCAAACTAATACACAAGCATGGAAGAAAGGAGGCAATAACTTATGTATAAGCCCTATAGGTAGAATCACATTTGTTGATATTTTGATATAAAGTTAAAGCAAAAATTAAAGAACAGTTAAAGTACAAGTTGGTTCCTGTGGTTTATGGGTAGCTGCTGGTAAGAAACTGTCCTTCTTTAACATCTTAAAATCCTAAGATGTAGGAGTTAAAAATCTGGAATTTATTGCTGTTCACCTTTTTTCTTTCCCATCCCAAAACCCAGCCTCACCCAGTTGGTTTTATTGACTGTTTTACAGTGTTGCAGTCTGTTCTTTGATGGAGAGTTGTGGATGCATTTTGTTCACAGGAATGAAGACAGAAATGTGTTTTTGTGCTTTCTGATAAATGCAGACATAAGCCTACTCCCCCTTCCTTTTCTTTTTCATGGAACATACTGTCATTTTGAGATGACGCAGAAGTGCATCATCACAGAATATCGTGACTTGTTAGGACAGGCATTGCCTCTAGCTTTGTTTTAATGTCTGAGCTACAACTGAAATGAAACTTAAAAGCTGACATACTGATGGTAGCTAGCAAATATTACTGGTAGTCAAAGTTACAGATAGAAAGCTGGCAAGGAAAATCATTTACCTACTCAATATCAAAGAGTTGTGTCTGTGCCAGCAGCAGTGAGACAGTGCCAGAGCAAATGTGTTGCAGCAACATTACACATTGCCTTTCTGTGCAAAAATACTGGACCAAATTCAGCCCTTGGTGTAAGCAAAGGCAGTTCCACGAACCTTCTGGTGCCATGCCTACCTCTTTATACTCATGTGGCCCACAATTGTATGTATAAATTACATTAAGTGATTAAGAAGAATTTGCTTAAATGGCTGCAAACAAAGGAAACACAGTTCTAGGGCCAGTGGCATAACTTCAACTCACATTTCTGGAGCTTGGGTGTTAAGGGACAAAATTTGACAGGCTGGACTCCAAACGAGAGAAAAAGGTCAGAACAACAAACACAGTGTGGAATGGAGTCCTTTTCCAGCCAAAGCCTCCCCTCAAATGCAAGGTTAAGGGGGAAGCTCCTGGTTCCTCTTAGCTGATGTTTCCTTTCCCAGTAGGACCCAGAAGGGAGATCACAAGCAACTTCTCAAAACATGCTGCCAAGCATAAGTGACCTCTAGCCCTCCTTCTCCCTAAATAACTTCTCTCACCCTTTCTGCCTAAGTCTGATGGGCTACAGGCTCTTCCCTTGTAGCTGTATGCTGCTTCATGATGCCACTGCCCTCAGTGCTGTTTATTTCCAGCCTTATTTTGTACCACAGTTTTTTTTCCTTAAAATGTGGTTTTTGTAAACCAGATAAAACCATTATCATGGAAAATAATGTGGTAAGCCAGAGGGGCTGCAAACTGGTTAAACCTGAATGTAAACTCTTCACTAATGAGTATTGCTGGTATGTGGGCAATAACCCTGAATAATTTCATTAATTAGTTATATGCCAGCAACAGTTTTTAAAGGGCATACGATTTACACTGTAGGCAGTTGAACATGTAATTACATGCTAAGGATGTATGCTATTTTACTCTCATGAACTCTGTGGATGCAAGACAAAATACACATTATAAAAGCAGGTGATCCAATTTACATCAGAATTAATACTCTTTCTGGAGACTCCTAGCATTAAGACACATGGATTTTGATAAAGGCTGTTTCTATGTCCAACGTAAATACATTTTTCCCGTATTTTTCACTCTATTATAGAAGACCATTTCACATGCTAAAAAAAAAGGCATGCATTTCCTGTCCATATATGAATTCACTGTAAATAAGCATATGAAAAAGAAAGAATTACTTTTAAACTGTAGAAATATTTGATGCTACTGCAGCTGTTGATATTATAAGACTAATATTCTTGTTTCTCACAGGCTGTCACTACTTTTCACAGTTGAGGTAGTTTCAGTGCCCTTACTAAGAACTTCTATTAGTATAAATTGAACTTTGAATTGTGAGAGGTTTTAATATTCATTTTGGGGATAATTGCAGTATTCTTGCAATTTTTTTTTGTCCACATTTTTAATCTATGCTCTCTGTCCTAACTGCTGTTAATATAGTCTTGGCCTGGGAACACTATACAGTAGGTATAATGTAGTAAGCAGTTGACAGCTTTGCATTAAGATAATCTATTGTTGTTTGATGTCTGCTCTGAGAGAGCTAATGGCAGCGCTGGAGCTGGAATTGTTAATGCCACACTGAGCACACCTTGGGTATGTATTTGCACAGCAAGTGCCAAAATATGTTGATATTGGTCTTTCCAATTAATGAAGAGCCAGAAGAAGGAACACAGTGAAATTAACACAGCTAAGGAAAAAGTATTATACAAGATTAAGAGAAAGAGCATTGCCTGAGACCTAGGCTTTGTGGGATGTTTCTAGAGAGCACCAAAGGGAGCAACTGAGGTAGCAGACAGTCTCTGCACTAGCTGAAGAAAATCTGTGCTGCATTCATCTTACTTTAGTTCATTATTCTAGAGGATGTGTTCTAAGACGTTTAGTTCATGCTGCCAGTAATAATTTGTACTGGGGTGTTATTGTCACTCTGGTATCCTCTCAGACAAGCTTCCCATCTAGGTCAGAGTGTGATGCCCTTGCTCACTGAGGAGTGTATCAGAGCCTGGTCCCTCATCAAACCTGCTTGAGGTTGTGGGCCCTATATGACCTTCTCATTTTACTAGTGTATCTTAGCTCATCCGCAGCAGTTGCTCAGCCACTCACTTTAGCTCACCTGTACTTTCCTGTCCTTTAATTTAAGGGAGAAAGTGCAATTAAACACAAGTCATGAAACCACAGCTTTTTAAGGCAGCTTCTTGTGTTACTGGGCACTTAATGATCTTGCCAATCAGTGGGTCCTGCTCCAAAACAGAAAACCAACAGCTGTTCATCTATTTTACAGTTAGAATACAGAGGGGTTTAAAAAGTTATTTCCCAAGCATTCTAGGCTTCATTCTCCCCTGCTTTGTAATGCTGCCTTTCAGAAACTCATGGTGCAGAACATTTCTTTACCCTTCAGCAGGTTGGCTAATGCATAGCTTTTCAAAAGGCTCCATTTTAAAGTTCATGATCTTTTCAAGTGATGAAATCTATGGATTGAAGAGAGTTGCCCTGAACTTAGTTTCTTGCAGTCAACCCAAACCTCAAAGCATCTCTGACTCTTAACTACTTACAATCTACTCTGGGAGTAAGGAAAGAACCCAGAAAATCCTGAAATCCAGGTTTTGCACTCCCAAACACTGTTGCACTCAGAAGGCCGTTCTCCACCAGAGAGTGGCATGACTTTCTCCACCCTTTCCTCTGAAGAAAGAATACAAGAGGACTATGCAATGCCTTCCTGGTTTGCCATTCCAAAGCCACATCCAAAAAAAAAGTGTAAATATCAGCATCCTGCCACACACTCCTCTGATGTAAATATTGCATTACAGAAGTGAATTTGCCTGTGCAGCCTACTAATAGTGAGTTGATGAGAGCTGACTTTTTAGGAACTGGGTGGGGTAGGGCAACTGAAATACTGTATGCCTGCCTACTGGTGGCTACCAAATCTCGGCCATCGCTTTCACAAAGGTAACTTCCCAAGCACCCCTAGTAACTCTCTTCTGAAAGTTACTAACATTCTATTAGAAGACTAAATACCTGGGAGCATGGTTGATTATAATCTTTCGGCTGAAGTTTACCAGCGCAAATCTCAGCTGGATCTGTAGAGTTAGACCTGTTCACACATAATTGATGTTTTGCTGCTGCTCTAAGGATTTTGGGGATTTTGGGGCACGATTTGAGAGGCCAAGACTCTCAGTGGCAGTCCCTAGACACAAATTCCTTGCCGCAATTTTTAGTTCCTAGAAGATGCAGTATAAGTTTGTCAGTCATAGGTAAGGAACTACAGGACATGAGTGTCTATGAAAACCTCCACCAGTTTTTACATGCTCAGTAGTTAAGCTGAGGATTTTGTGCAGCAAGGCTGCTTTCCACCCCCACAGTACTAGAGTGTAGGCTTTCAAAAAAGGAAGTTGGTTATATGCAAATTAGATGCAAATACCTAATAAGCTTGTTAAATAATTGGCATAGAATATCACACATGGTGCAGCATCAAACTTGGCAGCTACAATCGTCCCTACTGTACTGCTAGTACTTCACTGGTGCTAAACTGGTTTGTACCAGCTGAGGATCTGGCCCACATAGCATATGGAATTTCCTGGATAGGCTACTACTCCCTGTCATACTTAATCACTGATAAATACAGGCCAGATTTATATTGTATGTATATGTGGAATTTATGGTATGATCTTTCTCATTTCTGCCATCAGTTCTAGCAGTCCATTAAAACACTCATTGCAAACGACTGTGTGCTGGAATCAGAGCTAATCACATGCTGGCATTTAGTTTTCTTGATAAAGAATAGAGGAAATAACATAAACAAGTATGCTTGATTACTTTCCCACCCCCGTTCATCCATTTCTGAATCATGTTGGATTAACAACACATTTGAGACAAAGATGCTGAATTTTATTAGCATTGCTTGCTCACTGATGTCATTATTAAATACTTCATTATTAGCTACTCGGGTATAGTATATATTCTTCCTGTACCATTCCTCAGAAAATAAGCAAAAGCCAAATTGTTTTGTGGCATACTGAAACCAGTGCTGACTTTATGCAGCAGATGTTCATCTAGCCACGCATATAGATGATTTCATAGATGGGGCGAGTGTGCTCACCAATCACACACGTTGCTTTTTTTTTCCTCCAGCACTGAATCATCATCTCTCCTTAACTGTTTTTTATTGTTGGTGGGGTTTTTTTAATGGAGAAAGTAGAGCACTGTGCAAACAGTCATGACCTTTCCTGTCTTTAGCCAACATTTTTTTAATGCCCCAATTCCAGGCTGACCTCCTTTTCCAGAGCTATCTTTGGAACTCAAATAATACTATGGAAATACATTTGTCAGCTTCACGATGAGTGCTTTAATGGTGATGTCCTTTCACTGCTTATTTTCCCCCTGCTGCTCATATTAAGGCAATTTTATTTTTATGAACACAGAAAGTGGTAAAAGAAAATCCAATTTATTTCCTTAAATTTACCTCTATTTTGAAGTAATTTCTGAGTGCTTTACTTTATATGTGCTTAAAACTAGAGAACTTGCAAGACTACTTGAAGCTTTTGTTTGGTCTAAAGAGGAGAGTAGGAGTTACTTGCTCAGCTGTCACTATGTTAAGCAGCTTCAACATCTCTTTGCATCTAATCTAGCTGCAGAACTAATACTAATATCACGTGGTCCAAAAAATCACCATCAGCAATATGGTCACATTTAAGACACACAGACATCTAGAAATATTAAGCAGCTTGTGGTGTGAAGGTCAAAACTGCTAGCATGCCCCTTGTTACAAGGTGGGAGAATACACTGTGTCTGGTATGTTGTGATATTGGGCTATCACAAAACATAACTTTATACAAATATTTTTCAAGTTTCAAACCTAACCTCTGTCATCTCATGGTGCTTTCCCCCACTAGAGTTGAAACAGCAGTGTGTAAAAATGGCAGTTTGTCATTGCAGGGGTTCCTGAATCATGCACGCCCCTACATTGGTGTCCTCCCACTGAAACTGGCTCTAGGATATTGCTCACCAGCCAGGTGGTTAGGTTTGCAGAAAGCACGCTCAGCTGAAGAGGCTGTGTACACTCGGAGCTCCTCTGTACAGATATCAATTACTTTGCAAGTTTGCTGTAGGCCAAACAGAACCAGTGAAGTTTGTGTATGCATGCTTGGCCTAAGCAAGGCTCAGTTTGGGCAGGGTGTGTCACCTGTGCAGCCAGATGTAGAAATGTGTTTACACCCTCACAGCTGTTTCTTGACTCCACCTTTTTTCTTATTTTTCTCTCCATCATGCTACTGCTTTTCAGCTTTTTCAACAATCTAATTAGATCCTTTATTTAAACTTATATTGAATACACCACTTTTGCAATGTAAAATAAAGTTCTTAATTTAAAATCAGTGTTATAATCCTTATTCTTCAAACACTTTGCTGAGGGTCAAGGAGGAAAAATAACTGGAAGAATGAAGAAGCTAAGCAAACTGATGAAGAAGTAAACTGGGGAGAGTGGTATAAGTGACTCTTCAGGATTCAGTAACTCCAACTCAGTGGTGAGGACCACAGACTAGATTTTCCTAGCTGGGCATCTCCTTGTAGTGCTTAATACTGCCTGGGATGTGCCTCATTAAAATAGAGAGTCGTGCTGAGGCTGCTGCTTGGCGACATCCCATGTGTGCCTGACACGCCACATCCTACCCACAGTGTGGCACTGGGCAGGAAGCTATTTGACCCCAGCCCTGCACACTACTCAGGCTCTGCATGCACCTCGGGCTTCAGGAAATAAAAGTCTTCTGGCTAGCTCTCCTTGCACATGCCAGTGTGGACATCCTCATAAAACTGGACTGAGCACAATGTTGAGCTTTGTCAGTGCAGTAGCAACTCTGATACTGCTCAGTAACAGCAGCAAAATGCTTTGAAAGTGAATCCTGTATGGTTTTAAGAAACATATGTCAGTCCTTGACAAAGATAAACCTTTTTCTTGGAGTTTTTTTGCTGGTAATGTTCATTTATGTTACTGCAGCTTCAGCAACAAGCACAGACGGCTGGTAATGACCTGATTTGTTTAAGCATCTTGCAAAAGGAAATAGAAACTTGGCATCTGTGCATGGGTGATGATCAGATACTTAAACAGAGACTGGAAATAGAAATACACACCTGATACTACTCTAGAGAGCAAATAAAAATTTTTAAATGGTCTTAAACCCCTGTTATTCAAAACTATGCACGTGCTGTATAAAGAGACAGGAAATAGAAATATGTCAGACAAAGAATCTGCCAGGGAACACATGTTTCTGGCCCTAGGTTCTACGGAGGTTTTTCTAGCTATGAGTCAGAGGCTAATCTGCTTCACTCCTCGAGTCAAGAACTGGATTTCCAGACATTGCAGAGTTTGATGTCAACCTGACAGGAAGCTGTACACTAGTAGTTCCCTCCAGTTTGGAGCAGCATACTGATATTCATATGATGACTGGACAAGCATCGTGTTTCTTGACGGTCCCTTTCCCTGAAAACTCTGCTGGTGAGCCATGACAATAACCATAAACAGAGCACCTGCAGACACATCAAAAAGATGAGTAGACATTGAATCTGGGATAAGGGATATCAGATAGAAAATGGAAGAAGCAAGAAAACTTGTTTCCTGAAAAGAAAGCACTAACACCAAATTGGCTCTGTTCCAAAGTCCAGCTACTGTAAAAATGAACAACTTACTAGCAGTGAGGTAACAAAAATCAAGAACTATTTTATGGCAGTGCAACCCACAGAGCATCTGCTCTAGTGAGCCTGTAATAAAAGCTGTGGTGCTTCACAATGGGAAATTTGAGCTCACTCTGCTCTGCTGTGAAACACCAACCTGCTCAGCACAAAGCCAGCAGTGAACACACAAAATTTTCAGCTGTGAGAGACATGATCCTGTGTGCAGAGTGTGGCCATTTCAAGCAGTAACATGGAGCACTTCTGTTTGGTTTTAGCCATGTTTGGGGGAGTAGAAAACACTCTGTGCTGGTGCAGTGGCCACTGCATAAATCCCTGTTAGTAGTTGAAGTGTGAGAATTGGCATTATTACATGGACACAATGTGTCTGGAGGTAGGCATGTAGAGTGCAGTTAAAACCCCATCCAATTTACATAAAGTTTGCTTTCATGGGCTTTATTTGACCATGATCTACAGAGAAGTGTGCAAACCTCAAAAAACGTAATTTTTGCTTTTTTTAGCTGTGAGGCATCCTTGGCATATGCTGTGCTATAGAGGAGCCTGCCCTCATTTCTTCCATTGAGAAGGTGAGGTTGTTGCTCTGTAGAGGCCAGGAGTCAAATAAGAACTGCTGACAAGCATGAGAGGTGTTCTTCTGTGCTCAAAAAGGGTGATAGTGAGCCAAATAGCAGCAGAGCATGTTCCTGCATAAGAGATGATGAATCAATCACTGGAGTACCTGTCCATACCCTTGTCAAAAAGATTTGTACCTTCTGCAAAAAGGAAGATTTCTGTAATGTGTACTGAGCCATCAGGTTCTGCAAAGAGGAACATAAGACCCTCTTTCTCTCATGCTGCTGCATCCTGTGTAGAACAAGGTTCAGAAAAAAACCTCCATAGGAACAGTCAGTTAAATATTGGCTTGGTTGGTAGTGAGGGCAGAAGTGTCAACACTGGTAGCTTGTTTAGTTTGTTGCAGAAAACTATTGTGTGAGAAATATTTGGGGCTTATTGATGAAAATAGATTTATTTTTATTTATTGCAAATAGAGAAATAAGGAGAGAGGTTGAACAGAATGGCAGCAAAAATTATTCTATGCTTCTGTTAATCTTCAAATTGAAATAAAACAATAATATAACAAATGGTATTTCTACATCCAGTGTTATGGTTTATTACTAAAGTGTTTGGGGCTTTATATTTTTTTCAGAATGACTATGCCTAATTTTTTTCAAATTACAGACAGATATTTAGGCAGAATTTTTGATTGGAATAAACTGTGTCAATTTAAGTCATGAAACACATTTGTGAAGAGAGAACACATAAAGAATATCTCAGTTCCATACTGAGAAAATTTAACTGAGAACTAGATTATTGTGTCCTGTCATCTGAGGTTAGCTGTTACAATAAACACACACAGCCCATGCTTGGCCAGTGTTTGGTGACATATAGGTGTCCTGTACCATGTCTTTGAAATTTTTATGCCAGACTCTTCCTGATTTCTGAAGACTGGACTGATTCTCACAGTCAAATTCTGTATTCTGTAGCTTACCCAAAGTAGTGGCATTAGTCAATGTCATTGAGCCCAACCTCAATAATCTGTGCAACCAGTTTGCTTCTGACATCTTCACTGACCTCCCTAATCTCTGTTTACTCATTCTCCTCCTACATCTCCTTCCTTGTTTTGCTACTTCACTTTATCACTTTCCTACTTCCTCTAATTTATTATGATTTTTTGGATGATTATTTTTATTTTTTTAATTTTTATTTTTGTTTTTTTAAGATTACCTCTTGGCTGTGTCATCTATGGCCAATGAAGATGTCCTGCCTCCTTTTCCCATTGGGCTCTTGATCCATCAACCGCTGATCCACCACTGTAGGCCATCAACCCACTGATCATATTAGTCCATAGTATGATTGTTTGCTTCAAAGTACGTTTCTTTTAGAGTCACAATCTGCACATTGATGTCATGTCATTACTACAGACATCAATCTTCATGCTCATAGTCTCTCATGTATCTAGCAACCTTATGCTGTCGCCTTTAACCAAAGAAACCAAGTTGGTATTTTTTCTATTAATGCTAAATATCAAGCATAACATGTTACTTGGCCCTTTACTAAACTAAATTTCATTTGAGTTATCAGAATCAACTGTTCTCTTGATTTTAACATCCAAGTGTGTTTCAAAATGTTATTCCACACAATTTCATTTCTTCCCTCTTAAACTTCCATTTACCACTGTTTTCCTTCTTGTGTAGGGGCAAGGTTTATATTGCCTTAAAATGTATTTTCCACCAACTTGTGACAGAACAAATGAAGAAGATTTTGAGCCTGAAGATGTTCATTCCATGTTTCAAAAGTATGCATGTAAATGTCTGATTTTTAAGAGAAAGGACTGCAGAGAGTATTACATAGCAACATACAGAAAATTAAATAGGTCAAAGAGCTAGCAACACTTGCACATTGTATGGTAGATTTGTATTCTGTAGCAAGAGATTAGCAAGAGCTGAAGAAAACAAAAACTAGAGACAACCAGAGAAAAATTACCCCTGCATCAAAAAATTGGTCTGATGAATTTGAAGTACAAGATAAGCACTGATGAACCAGGGACAAAGTGCCATATGTTAACTAATATCAGTAGAGAAGATGAGAAAGCCCTGAGATTGATAGTCTTCAGAAACAGGAGCAACTCTCTACATTAAGAAAGCCTTTATATTATAAATGCTTCCTTTCAGATATACATTTTAATTGTCAAACTAATAGCTTCCTCACTTCCCCCAAAATTTTTTACCTCAAAAATAAGAGCCTGAAAGTCCTTGGTCATGAAATCCATTAGGGAGTTTGTCATTGCCATTGATATTACCCCTGAGTCACTCAAATATTACTGACAACTAGTTAGCCATAGATGACTGCAAGTGTGGGATATATTATTGTCATTCAGTGGAACATTTCGCTTCCTTCTTCCTTCTAATCCTAGCAGAAGGTTAATGTAATAATGATGACTTTTTTGTTAATTTTTCCAAACATGGCAAACACAATCACTGAAATAAAATCCAAAGTGGTAGGAATGGAAGGGAAAGGAAAAATAAATATTCCACAACTAAATAGACCAGAACTGAAACCTTATATGTTCCTGAGATGGTCCAAGCCCAAACCCTCAACTCTGAACTTGCCCTGATTTCAGAAAATCAAAATCTGTATGTGAACTTTGTGACTTGGTGCCTTGGTTTAGAAGACAGGTGTCTGCTAGGGAGGGCATGAGTATCCCTTGGAACGAAAATGCAAACCTTCTCCCTCTGAACTATTATAATTTTGAAATCAAGGGGCTCTCAGGCAGAGATCTGGGGATAGGAAGAACAGTTCTTCACTAGTATGTATAACGATGCAAACAAACAACAATAACTACAGCATTAGCAAGAAAACAGAACCAGGGACCCCGTGACAGCCTTCTGGGCTGAGACGGGAAGGGATGGAGGAGAGGCTTTGCTTCACAAACCCCTCGGGCAGTCAGTCCCGGTGCTCCTGCAGGGCTCTGAGGAACACCCAGCTGGAACAGCAGGGATGAGCTGAGATTCCGGGCTGGTGCGCCCGAAGAATCGAGCCCTCCAGCAGTTGCCTCCATCCTCCCTTTTACGTGCCCCCCTTCCCCCTGGGCCCAGCCAAACTCTTTGTCTTGTCAAGCACCCAATAAGTACCAGCAGTGAGATTCCCCCGAAAATAATGGGAAAAATTCTGTAGGTGAGAAGGAACAAAAGGAAGGACCCCTAACCCCCAACACTTGACCTTCTCTTAGACCAGGCTATCTCATGACTCACAGATGTACAAAAGTGCAGTAGAGTCATTACATTCTCTACAATATCTTAAAATAAATGAATCAGTTAAACCAAAATCAAAAATAAGTGTGACAGGCTTCTACACCTCTGGGTTTTCTGTGTGTCAAATCTCAAATCCTGCTTTGAAATGAAGGGCCTGAGAATAAGTTCAGTTTGTCAGAGCAAGCAGAACTTGTTGTTATTCTCCAAAAGACAAAGATGAAAGCAAAAAACATTGGCTTTTAAAATGTATACCAGACACACTGAAGGAGAGGGAGGGCAGGGGGGTGGGTGAAAAGGCAGGGTGGTAATGTGAAGCAATAACACAAAAGGAAGAGTCAAGAATGGTATGAGTTTCTTTTCTTTAACCTGCATATTTTCTTTGTTTTTCTAATACAGCAGTTCTAGTGCCTGTAATTCATAATATTAATTTGCAAATTGGGAGCAGGTTTGTGTGAGATGAACTAACCTGAGCAATGCAATTCATATTTATGAATATTTGTGAGGTACTTTAGTCATGGGAAGGACATTTCCTCTCTGTTTGCCTGCAAAATATTGCTCTAATATCAAACAACCCAGGCCTGGAGTCCTTGCCTATGTCCCACCCTGCCCTTGTTCGTGACAAACATGGTGGAGTTTAGTAATCCTGCAGGGAAGCACTCAGACTATCACCAGCACGAGCATTTTGAGTGGAAGACACTGAAGGATCATTGCAATTGGGAGTGCTGCAAATATGCAGCTTATTGTCTGCAAAGATGGTCAGGAATCTTCCAGGGGAACACTTTACCCACCGTGAAATGCTGATTAATCAAAATCAGAACATTCTGTGGGAATGTGTCTGTTTTAACAAATCTTCTGACAAAACACAGGCACATTTCCAAACTCGCCTGCCAGGCAGGTTTCAGTCAAAAGCCTGCCCAGTTTCACACCAGCTTGCCAACCCAGCTCCTTAGCAGTCTGCCCAGCAGTCTGCTGGGGAGAAAAAAAATGCGAGGCCTTCAGATTTCCCAGTGCTAGGGCAGCCCATTGAATCAAGTATCTCAGTGCTGGGTGACCCTGGGCTTGCAGGCTGCTCATTACAAAGCTACAATGGTCACCAACCTTAAAGGCAGGTAAGCCCACAGCTGCCTGCCCTGAGAAGGGCAAGAAAGATACATTTGACTAGGAGTCCTGTAATAAGTCCTAGGAGTCCTAGGAGCAGTAAATGAAAGGTGAGGAGGAGTGAGGCTGCATGAAGGACAGCAAAACACCCATTTCCTTCTGCTGTAATTAGTGAGCAGACCTGCAACTGACCCTATTTTGGGGGAGTTTCTGTTCTGGATCCAACACCCATTGAGAAGGTGAGCACTAAATTAGCTCAATTACAAGAAGACCTCTATCAGTTAAAATGCCTGTGCACGTAAAGAAGTGTTTTGACCTTTTTTCCTCTCTAGGTTCAGTTTAACTCTGTCCATTACTGGAGTAGGTGGAGTGGCAGAGTCCTTTTTCTGTCATATGGTGTACTTGTACCAAGCCCAGTTTACTGATGTGTACTGCAGAGTGACTTCATACATGTGGATAGCAGAGCAAGTTCTTTCAAGCAGCAGAGCACTCACCATGTTCACAGATCTGTGATTGTCCCAGGAACCACTCAGAGGTTCAGTGGAAATCCAAACAAGCTGTCCTACTTGGCTTATTTTGCTTTGTTTTGTTCTGTGAGGTGTTTTTTATGCTTTTTTGTGTTGTTGTTTGTTTTTTGGTTTTGTTTTTTGTTTGTTTTGTTTTGGGGGTTTTTTTAATTTGTTTTTTATTTTGGTTTGGTTCAGGTTTTTTTGCTTGTTTGGTTTTGTTGTTCTTCAGGGGTTTTTTTAATTTTGTATTTTGGTTTTTGCTTTGTTTCATTTTTCTTCAATAACAACTCAGAAATGCAAAGGGAATAGGAAATACATTTGGTAAGGTGGTAATCACAGTGGTAGTCTATCTTCACTTGCAACTTTGGAAGCTCCTCTTCATCCTTTAAAGGATGTGCTTTTGTCCTGTAATGGAAGAGAGCTTAAAGGACCTCTACAAAAACTGGTGAGTATCAGTGTGCTTCTATCAGTTCTCAAACTACACATCTCCCCATCATCTGTTGTTTGTTTGACCTCAAATTTTCTGTAGAAAGCTAGTTCACAAGCTGTGTGAACATGTTACCTATAGCCTGGGATAGGAATGGATGCTGGGACCCTGTGGCTGAGAAAATGGTCTTGCTAATCACTTATTTAAACGATCTTTTCTAGTAGGTGTTATTGTTCTCTTTCTGTGTATGAGGCAATATATTCTATTCTAAGAATAATAGAGGAACAGTAAACAAAAATGGCAAATTGAGGCCTTAGATGACAAGTGTTCTTGACCATTTTATGGCATTCCTGTTACTGGGCACCGGGCATAACTAACACCAATTCATCTCCATGAGAATTGTTGACAGAAAACTAAAACAGCTTTGTGTTAGAGAAGAATATGTCAGTCTGGAAGGAATTGTACATGCTTATTCTTCTGAGACTTGACGACGACGTTCTTTCACGGCTAATTAGCTGAAGCAGAATTTAGCTCAGGTACATAGGGCAGGAGTACAGCTGCATCAACTACCACTCAGTTGACGTTTGTAACAAAACAGTGTTCCTAAGCTCCCACAGCTTAAGGTGGTGTGTGTTGTGCCTTCTAGAAATATACTCATTTTAAAAGAGAAAAGGCTCATGTTTGAGAAGACTATCAGTACCAAGGCAATAACATTTTACTTCTGAAATGTGGTTGGAGCCAAATGCAAGTAAAATCACTGTCCTTAGAACTTGTAGGGATTATGGAGGCAAATTCTATGCTTATTTTCACAAATTGCATGGACAGCGTTTGGGACTTGACCTAGATAAAGGAATATTCTTTTTCTCTTTCCATGCTTGCTCACTTAAGTATTTTCAGGAAGTCTTGCTTTGCTGATCACTCATCTTCCTCACCTTTTTTTCTGGGGACATTTTAGAGATTGAGTTTCTAGATCCTTTTGTACTCTTCACCATCAGCAGTGGAAGTCTGGTTCCCTTGACTTAATTTTGGACCACAGCTGTCTCGCTGCTCAGTAAGAAGTTCACAGAAATATTTCACACCTCAACTCAAACCAATGTGGCTACAACAGCTTTTGCCCCTGGACAAACACCAATACTTTCCAGCTCATTCTCCCTTTCTGGTGTCTCCTCTGTTTGAACACAAGGAAAGGCACCTCAGAGGCTAACTTAACAAATCTCAAGAATTTTTTTCTCCAGGATGTGTCAGCACTAGCAGACATAAAGAACATATTCTGCCAGGTTCCATGGGGAGGTTGCATGGATTGCAACGGTGTGTGCCACGTGCAGGCAGCAATAATGGGATGGCAGGGAAAAAAAACCTCCATCCCTTCAGTTTGTCACCTCATTCCTTCTTGATCTGCTATAGCTCAGCTTTGAGACCTAATTCAAAGAACTTTTATAGTTGCTCTAATGTAAAAACATTTCACTAACAATACTAGGTAAGCCTAGCTTGCCACTAACACTGCAGACATTTTGAACCATTACTCAACTTAGTGTACTATTTCCAACCTTTGTCCTGTGTTTAAGACAGCTCAATGTAAAAGCAAGATTACAGTCAAATTCAATGTTTTCTTGTGTGTTTTCTTTCCACATATTACTCTTGCTAGCCACAGGTATGAAGTCATAAATGAATTAATTTTTCTAGAAGAGAAGATACTTTTAACTTTGAAGTGTTGCAACCACATCAGTATATGCAACACTAAATCAGGATTTCCTTCTCTCTAGTTCCAGTTTAATTTCGTATAAATTTTATCCTTGTCTATCTGTTCTAACATAAGAGATTTGTACTGAATATTCTTGAGGTACTGGTGTTTATGCATGAAGAATGAGAGTATGATATTTGAAATAGATTAACACCCTATATTTCCATTTCCTATCTAAAGGAAAGACATAGGCATTGAGACATTTGTGAGACCTCTGAAATATCTTTGTTTAAAGAGTGCTGAGGTTGAATGACTTCACTGGACCACATATTCTGAATATCCTGCTCTCTTACTATGTTTAACTATTTTTTGCCTTTGACATTTGTTTCCTGCATGAAACACAATGAAGAAAACTGTGTATACATTATTGTGTAAGTCTCTATCATACTTATTTTTAGAGAACTATTTGTTAGCTGGCTAGTTAGTAGGTTTTTCCATGTAGTGATCTATGAAGGAATAAGTGTGGTTCAAGACATGTTCGGAC
Source organism: Pseudopodoces humilis (assembly GCF_049639895.1). Lineage (NCBI taxonomy): Eukaryota > Metazoa > Chordata > Aves > Passeriformes > Paridae > Pseudopodoces > Pseudopodoces humilis. The sequence goes on from NC_142203.1 coordinate 35,232,072, forward strand.
AAATGCTTGAGGGTTGGACCTAGCTGATACTTATGGTCCCTTCCAGCTCAAACCATTTGTGTTGGGCTTGTGTGGCTAGGTTTTGGGGCTTTGGGGGTGGTTTCTGTGAGATGCTGCCAGAAGCTTCCCCCATGTCAGATAGAGCCAGACCCAGACAGTTCCAGGACAGGCTGGCAGGACCAAACCAGTCAGGCATGATGGTAAGGCATATGTGATAACATATTTAAGATGTAAAAACCCCCTTAATGTGCAGATGTAATTGGCACCAAAGAATACATGAGAGAAACAACTCTACAGACACTGAGGCCAGTAGAAAATGAGGGCAGGGGGTGCTCAGGTGCTGGAGCTGAGATTCCCCTGCAGCCCCTGGTGCAGCCCATGTTGAAGCAGCTGTGCCCTACAGCCATGGAGGTCCATGGGGATGCAGAGATTCACCCACAGCCCATGAAGGAGCCCCAGGCTGGAGCAGGTGGATGTCTGAGAGGAGGCTGTGACCTCTTGGGAGGCCCAGGGGCTGAAGCCAGTGCTGGAACAGGCTCCTGGCAGGGGTCTGCAGAGCTGTGGAAAGAGGAGCCCAGACTGGAACAGATCTCCTGGCAGGACTTGTGACCCTGTGGGGAACTCATACTGGAGCAGGCGGTGCCTGAAGGACTACACCCTGTGAAAGAGTGACCCATGTTGCAGCAGTTTGTGGAGTTCTCCACAGTTGTGGAGATGTGGGATGGAATCACACTGGAGAAGCTGATGGAGGACTATTTCCTGTGGGAGGGATCCCACAATGGAGCAGGAGAAGGACTCTTCTCACTGAGCAGCAGTAGGAACATTATGTGATGTACTGACTGTAATGCCCATTCCCCATCTCTCTGTCCCCAATGTCATTGAGAGAGAGGAAGTAGAGGTGGGAATGAGGAGCAGTGGAGGGAAGATGTCTTTAAGATTTATTTTACTTTTCATTATCCTGCTCTGACTTTGTTAGCAATAAATTCAATTATTATCCCCAAACTGAGTTTTGAGTTCACTCATCACATGATGAGTGATCTCTCTTGATCCTTATCTCAACCCATGAATCCTTTGTTATACTTTCTTTCCCATGCCCCATTCCAGGGGGAAGTGATAGAGGCAGAGGGGGCTTCAGTGAGTGCCTGGCATCCAATCAGGGTCACCCACAATACCATTGTATGAATCCATGGTTCAAGATCCATGATGACTGCTTATTACCACAGGTTAACACAGGACATTCTTCAGGGCAGGGTCCATCCAGCTCAATACATAAACTATCCTGTAAGCAATGAAACATAGATACCCTTCTCCCATGGTGAGTGTCTTGAAGGGTATGCAATAAAAGGCAAGCTCACTTTCACTCTATGTGTCTTTTCCTGCATATTAGGCCACTTTCTACCCACCCTTCTGGATGCCAGATTTACAAGCCCGCAGCTCAAAAGGTAAGAAGCCACCAGTGCAAAAGAGGTTTATACCAGCAGTGGTTGGTAGAGATTTCTCCAAATGCCTATCAGACAAAGCCCTGCTCTGGATCTGAGCAGTAGCAGTCTCAGTTTCCCACATCTCTAGATCCCAGCTGAACTCATCGGCAAGAAAGATACTTGCCTTCTGCATTCATAGAATGAAAATCTTTAGCCACCTGAGCATTTTGAGAGTGAAAAAGTATTACGGCAATGTAATCTTTCATCATCCTCATGTGTTACCAAGCAGCAGAGCAGAGAATTTCAGGAGCAAAACTTTGAATTAAGCCATCTGCCAGTCTTTAAATGGTGAGGACCACACAACAATAGCTGTTGAACAGCCAAGAGCATGCTTCTCAGTGATCTGTGATAAGGGTGTTTTGCAGACTCTTTAAAGTCCCTGAGAGAAAGGGTCTAGGACTAAGAATTAGGCTCCATTCTCTTAATAAGGCTATAATTAACCTCTTCAGTGCCTGCACAGCTATAGTGTACAATAACCATAAAACAGTAGAAGAATCATTCCCTGCAGAGAACAAAGGCTTCTTCTTGTCCTTCTGATAATCACTGCTGTGTGACAAACTTTTTATAGTTCTTCTTGTCTTTAAGTTTACTATTCCATTTTTTTCTTCAATAGAACACATTTCCAACTATTTTGTAAAGTATAGTGGCTTCACCAAATGACTCACTGATAATTACTGTCATAGGAGAGCCAACTGTTCAGTATGTTAATATGCATTTTACTATTCTTAGTTGTTATTGTGGCTGTAAAAACCCATTGTGAGATGTTTGCTTTCAGTGTCCTATCTCAAAACACAACATCATAGAAAAATATCTGTCCCCAGTGTCTTTCTGCCTGCAGTGGTCAAGCACACAGATTTCCAAACATCTTGGTAAATCAAGAGGGATATATTTCTTAAAGATTTAGTGCTGTAATTTAAGTCAGGATTAATCACAAATGTAAATCATCAAAGTCAGTGGGATGACTAATGTGAATAAAGATTAAATGGCAAGACCGAGTCCCAACTGTGTTTAAGAAATGACTGCCAAAAACCCCCACCCCACTGGTTTCTGTACACATTTCTCACCTTGGAGTATGATGAATGGAGCAGAAAAGTAGATGACTAGAAAAGTAGAAGTAAATACTGTTCGGTCATATTGAAAAGACTGACTAAGAATTTTGACTTTCACTTGTCTTGGCTCTGCTGGAGAGCAGGCAGTGAATTTTGTGACTTTTATTATCATTTTTGAGTAATCTCATTTAGATGACTAACTGAATGAGGTTTGTGTTAATTCTGTCATTCGGGAAACTTTTATGCAAGTCACTTTTGTTTTGGAGATAAGATTGCTCATATCCACATGGACAGAAAACTGTTTAAAAGGAAAGTGTGAAAAGGTGTTGGGGGGAGTTATTTGTTTGCTTCTCTGTCACAAAAATTTCATTGCTGGGGCTTTAGACAAGATCCTGCCAGCAGTTGCTGCAGACCAGGAAAGCCTCTGGACATTAAGTATCTTTGAGCCCCTTCCAGTAAAACTGATCTAACTTCACAAGAAATCCTCACTTCACAAGAAATCCTCACTTCACACCAAAATCCTCCAAATTATTGGCCTGTCTACTTTAATCAGAGTGATTCAAAAGTCAACAGTGAGGCAGCTCTGAGTAAGTACACGTGTCAAACCCTGCTTTAGGTCCTTGGCAATTTCTGAGCAAGGTGCTGTTAAGTATAATTTAGTGTAGTGAGCTTGTTTCACTGTACTGAAACACTTCCCAATGGCAATGACGTGTCGCTTGTCTCCCACCTGTGCTGTTAGCCATGAGAAATTGCTGATCTTCCTACCTGCATGTCATCTCCACCTTCCTTTCAAATTAATGTGGGTGTAAGGTGTGCCTTGCCATCTCAGTCACTTAGAGCACCTGCTGGCTTTCCTTCAGCGTTTTTATGCGGTGTGCTCCAGATTTCCTACTGATCATGTCTGCTACTCAGTCACAGGAAGAGGGAAGCTAGGACTCATCTCTCTTTTTTTTATTTTTCTTTTCAGTGATATTCCTAGCAGTTCCCACTTTCTATATGCATACTATACACTTCATAAAATGGCACATTTTCACATTCTTGAGGGCTTTCCAGTGACTTCTTTTCCAGTCCAATATTGAAAATTAATGCTGTTACATGTTTCTACTTTCCACAACATTGGCAGCACTATCTCAAGAGTATCAGTAAGGACATTGTTGTACACATTAGCAGCATATGTGTTTTTTAATGAAAAGGACATTTTCAAAATACTTCTTTTTGTGTTTAAAATATTCACGTGAAATCAGATACTTACATCAGTCCTGGAGATACTGCTGGTCCCAATATTGTCTCTCAGTCTAAGTAGATAACATGACAGTGGCTCTATGGGCAGAATCGACATTTGTGACCTAAGAAACATGACATTTTTGTTTGCTTTTAGACTCATCTAAAATCCTCAAACCCCATAACCTTCTTAGTTTGTCATATGTATAGCCATGTAGCCTTAAGTAGGCTGTTGCATTACAGATGTATCATGTAAATTTTCCTTATTTAGTACATGCACTTATTGTGAAATTTTTGGTGTTTCTTCACACTTAACAGTTCCAGTAAACATTGCCTCACTTATGTCTGCCTAAGTTACAATGTGAACATCTATTTCTCTTGGGTTTGCTTTTAGCAAGAGTACATTGCAGCACAAATATTTTTCCAGAACAGTTTCCACAAATGTTCCCAGATGCATGGAAATATTTTGATTAATACTTTGAACTGTAGTCAAATGACTTGCCTTTTTCTTTAATGCATTTTATTTCTGTCTTTGATCTTTATAAAATCACAATATCATCTATTTTATGGAACTTTCACTACTGCTCTTCTTGAGCAGGAAGCCCTGGAGGAGTCAGTTAGTTTTAAACATTTTTGAGCACTGATCACATTAAATATATAAAAAGATTGGTGTATATAGTTTTCTGTAATTGCATTGCTATGTAGTAAACCTCCTACAGATAGAAGGAAAGCAATGCAAGAGAACCAAGGATAATAGCAGAAGTCACCATCTCTTCAGTTAATTTCAAAGAATATATGTGTGCTTGTGTATGTATGTATATATGAGTAAATCATTAAACTGTAGAGCATAATCTTAAGAAAAAAATTATTCTTAGTTTGCTCCAGATTTATTTCAATTATTACATTGTACTGTATGTGGACTATAGTAAAAGTGAGGAATGAAAGCTTTTTTTTCTTTGGAGGCACTGGAATTTTTACTTTCATCTGATTCTAGATTTCAGGCTGGATCATATTCAAAGCTGATATTATGGAAAGCCTAAGAGGCATGGACACAACTGAATGCCAAGGTGTTAACAAATGTTAGAGATGACAGGCATTACTTCTGTTATATTTTCATTAGTTGCTTCTCAAATGCCTTTTCTAGACTTGCATGTAGTACTGTGACTCAGTGTAGCCTTAGAAATTCTCATTAAGCCAAAATCAGAGGTAGTGTTAAGAGAATTTAAGTCATGTAGCAATAAATACCAACAAATCTAAAGGAATTGAAGTTAATATTGTGCTGTCCAAAAGCAAGTATAAATCATACCCTGCTAGAGTCAACTGAGAATTTAGCTGAAGATCTTCAAGACCTACTTCATCCCTCCAACAGGAAAAGCAGCAGTGGTGGATAATCATAGAATGCTTTTCTTTTTTACAGTTTCCCAAAAGCCTTAGACTCCTTTAGCGCAGAATGCTATGTCTTTCATCCAAGACAAAGCTATGTCCTTCATCCATGTTTGGTTTTTTTTCCTGTACCTCAGGAGAGGTACATGTGACTACGTTCCTTCAACTATATCAGCATTCAGCCCTGTATCCCACCTTATCCCTGAATCTATCAAGTGCCCACTGTGAAGATTTGGAGAGTAAGACCAGAATTTACTGTAAAAGATTTTGACTTTCCTAACTTCCACTGAGTCGAAGTAATGTAAAATATAAAAAAAATCTTTGTTACTAATCTGGGAGAAAGATCAGGTCTGTTTTTATGGCTGATTATAATTAGTGACAAACATATAAGCAAATAGGCGACCAAACTCCATCTGGAATATTATTTCCAAGACTGTCCACCCACATAGGAAGGAGATATTATTTGCCTTGGAGACTTCTTTCTAGAATTCTAGAATTTCAAGAACCTGAGTCATTAAGACAAATTTGAACTATTGCTTTTTTTTTTTTCCCCCCTAGATATGAGACTTAAGGTTGTTAAGTGTATGCCCAGGATGCATCAGAAATCATTTATCATGGTGAAAACAATACACACCATTTAATTTTGAAAACTGGCTGAAGTTTCAGGATTTACTTTGGCTTTTGACAATCCTGAGAGCACTGGATTGGTACAATATGTGTGGGACACGATGTGTGCTGCACAGGATTCCCCACATAGGTTCTTCAGTGTGTCTAGGACCTTAAGCCACCAATATTTATGAGCAAGCAGGTCTTCAAGCTCATAGCTGGATCTCATGACTGACATTTCCAATAGCATGCCAACTGTCTCCGCATGTCTGTTATCCACTGGCAAGTGGAAGCATGGGAAAAAAACCTGACTGTGCAGCCTCCAGGTGGAGGCAGTGGTTGATCTCTTAGACTCGGGTTGCTTTTGAATCCCCTTTCTGTCACGGTGGGCTCTGTTACCTTTAACATGGCTGCACAAGCTAGATATTAGAAATAGGAAAGGAAGAGGGGTAAACCAATGTGAGTAAAGGTTTTTAGACCTTTCATTTTAAATAATCCAGGGAGATAGATAGAAACTAATCCAAGGCACTTCGATTTTATTGTGGAGGGATATTATGGGTACATGTGATAAAAGACTGAGGGCCGAGATAAACAGAAAAATACTCTGAATTTGCTTTCTGTTAGGTTTGCTTTACTCCAGACGGCTATCTCTGTTGACATATAAATATAGGATGACAGAGTAATATACCAGGATAATGTTGGTGAGGACTATACTACTTCGATAAGTGTTTAACAGAATGAAATCAGGAATCATTTATGTTCTGGAACTAGGATTTAATAAAGAAATTTTTCTGCTGTCTCCATAAGTTTTACTCCTGAAGGAAAAAAAAAAAAAAAAAGAGACGGAGATGCAAACCTTCCCTGAGGATAAAAAAAGAGGAAGACACATATTTCACACCTTATCGAACGCGTGCATTCAAACCCATTCTGGGGTGACAACTGGATTTCTTGCTGGCCATGTGTCACTTTCTAGTGAGGAGGTTAAACGGGGCAAACCAGCGCCAGACTCTCCACGGCATCTCTGCTCACTGGGAGGCAAGGCTCGGGGCGCGGGAGGGCGGCTGCTGGCGGGGATCGCCCCGGGCGGGCCAGCGGGACCGAGCTTCTCCGAAGTGCGTCCCCACTTCTGCGCAGCGCCTCAGCGCTGCCGGCTCAGCGGCGAGGGCAGAGAAGAAGCAACAACCAGCGAAACCCTTCTGCCCTGACGGCCGCGAAGGCCGGCGGACAAACCTTGGCGCCCGCGGAGCCCAGGGCCAGGCGGCGCCCCGCAAGGCCGGCAGCGAACTCCTTTGCCCTTGCCATTTCTCGCCTCTTCTTTTTACGATTACCACGACTGCTCTCCGCGAGTGACAGCAGCCGTGGCGAGGCGGCGGGTGCGCGCCTCGGGGGCGCCGCCCCTGCGTCCTTGTTGGATCGCGCGGAGACGGCGGGTGCGAGGGCTCGGTTCCCGCACGCCGCGCAGACACACCCCCGTGTACCGCCGCGCACGCCGGCAGGGCGGCGGGGCCCGAGGCGGGGGCGCGGGGCGGGGAGCGGCGCCCGGGCCCGAGCGGAGGCGCCGCGCCCCGGCGGGCGGAGGCTGCGCGGGGCGAGCGCCCCCCAGCGCGCTGCCGCCGCGCCGGTTACGTAAGCGCGGGCACCCCCCGCCGCCCCCCCGCCCCCGCCAGCGGTTATGCAATCGCAGCACACAGACCTACTGTACCGCGCGCCGCCCCGCGCCCCGCCCCGCCCCGCCCCCGGGCGTCCCCATTGGCCGGCCCCCGGTGACGCCCGGCGCCGATTGGCTGGTGGCTGCCGCCAGTCACGGCGCGGCGCGGCCGGCATGCGGGCTATGAGCCCCGCGCCGCGCTGCCTGCCCTACTAACACACATCCCTCCGCGCCGCCGCCGCGCGCTCCCGCCCGCCGCTCCGCCGCCGCCCGCCCCCCCCCTGCCGCCCCGCTGGGCTCCGCCCCGCCCCCCGCCTAGCGCGGGGGCCGGCCCCGGGCGGGGTATGCCCGGCGCTACGCGGTGCGCTGCAGGTAGGAGGGAAGGCGCGCGTGCAAAGTTGGGGTGCCCGCCCGGGGCTTCGCTGCAGCTGCGGGCGGGGATCGGCTGTTGCTTACGGGGAGCCCGGCAGGTCCCGGCCGCCGCCGGGAGGGAAGGGTCCGTTGGCGGCCCCGCTCTGCGCGGCGGCTCGGCGGAGGGGTGGTGGCGCGGGAGGCAGCCCGGGAGATGCCGGCCGGCTGCTCTCCCTGTCGGGGCGTGCTCGTTCCTGGCGTGCCGCGCTGCCCCCCGCGTGTCCCCGCAGGGAGCTCCGGGCAGCGCCGCCGGAGCGGCTCTCCCGCGTTGCATAATGTGCCGGCGGGGAGCGGAGCTGCCGCGGCGGACGCCGTGCGGGGCGGAGGGCTGGCTCTGCCCAGGACCCAGCCGTGCCTCAGCCACAAAACCACCGGGAGTTGCTGCCGGAGCCCGCCGGCCAGACCCAGCCCTCTCTCGGGCGGTGCAGGGGCATGTTGCCCGCGGGCAGTCGGGATCAATGGCAGCGGCCCGGGACCGGGGCTGCGCTTGTCTCAACCAGCCCTTTCCGTCACTTTTTGTCGCTGTTTTTTAGGCGCTGCGGGACCGATCGCATAATAGTTCCTGGAAATGTTGCATTATGTAACCACAAAATTTGCTGGCAGCCGGGCTGGGAAGAGGGAGCTAATTATGCGATTTTATAATCTTCCTACAAAGAAACTAGGACAATCTCGCCCCGGAAAAAAAAAAAAAAAAATAGCCCCCCAAACCCGTAACTGTAACAGGTTTTGTTAAAGTGTGTTTATTAAGGGAAGTAGACAACTGGGTAAGTGGGGAGGCGAGGCGCGCTCGCCGGCTGCGTGCCGGGTGCCTTAAAACGAGATTTGTGTTGGGTCTATATTTAGCCCCTTCGCGTTTTAGCAATTGTGGCTTCATGTGCTATTTCTGGTCTTTTCTCCAGAGCCGTGCGTGTGTAAGACGTTCGAGGCATTTGCTCGGATTTTTAACTCTACGCCTTCGGAGGCGTTTTAGATCAGGCTGTATTTTTTTTAGGGAAGGCGTTTCGCCCAGACGCCGTGCCATCTCCCCGATACGAGCTTTGAGTGGAAAAAATTAATTCAAAATATTTTTTAAAAAACAAACAAACCACACACACACACACAAAAAAAAGTCTAAAACCATAACAACCCAAAACGACAAACCGAAGCAAACGGGAACGGCTTAATTTAGGGAAGAAAGGCGTTTAAAGGGGATTTCAGCCGCGCTGGAGGGCAGAGAAAGAGCCGTCCCGGCCGTGCCCTGACGGCCGCGGCGGGCTGAGGGCCAGGTCCCGCCGGCCCCCGTGGGGCAGCGGAGCCGGGCTCCGGGGGCGGCCGCCGGCAGTAGGTCAGTGTGACAGAGCCGGCGGGCGCTGGAACGGAGCGGGTGCGCGGAGCCCGACGATTCCTCCTCGCCCAGCTTCTCCTCCCTGAGGCTCGGGGGGGTCGCCGCTGCCTCCCTCCCCGGGCGGCGGACGGGGCGCGGCGGCGGCGGGCGAGCGAGGGCTGGGGGCGCTGGCGCTCCCCCTCAGCCCTTTGTTCTGGGCTGGGGCGGCGGCGGCGGCGGCGGCGGGGGGGCGGCGGGCTGATAGCGCGGGGCCGAGCGGGCCGGGGCCATGCGCCGCGGGTCACGTAGGGGGCCGCGGGGCCGAGCCGGGCAGCCTTTGTGGCGGGGCGCGGTGTGGGGCCGGGCTCGGCCCCGCACCGCGCCCCGCGGAGCGTCCCCACCCCGCTGCCCATCACCCCCCTAGTCCCACCGTCGCCTGCAGGCAGGGATCGCCAGACAAAGGCCCTCGCAGGTAGGCACGAGATGAGCGTTTTCTTTCGTTTCTTACGTAACGAACGACAACATCATAAGGGGGGGGGGGGGGGGGGGGAAGGCGAGAATCATCATTGCCCAATTCTGTAATTTTTTTTCCCAAGTCACTTTGGCGTCGCTGTGGCTGTGTGTTTTGTACTCTGGGGCCAGCTTGTGCTGTGTCCTCAGAGGGAACATAGCTTGAAAGTTGCTGACGATAACTTGCCTTTCAAGATGATGTGATTTTTATTTTTCAGTTGTTGTTGGATTTTTTTTTTTTAATTTTTGGTTACTGAAACGGTTCTCCAGTAGGTGAAACCAACACCACTGTGCTTCTGACCAGAAACCTCCTGAGTACCCCAGCCACAGGCTTTATGTTCGTTGTACCTGCTGTAGGAAGTAGCAGCAAAGTATTTTAAAAATGTAATATTCTTGGTAACTGAATAAACTTTTCTGCTACTTGATTGTTAGGACCAAGACAGCCTTGTACAGCGAGGCTCCTTTGGAGTTACTGTTGTGTTAAAAACAACCCTGTTTTTTTTTCGTTGTCCTTGTAACTTGAATGATTGCACTTAGTTTTGTTATGTTTGCTCCAGTGTGTGTAACCTACTTTGAGTTATCTTTGCCCTCTTCAGTAATTAATTAAATCCAGTGCCTCGTTTGAGATATTGCTATGTGCATTGCTTTTATGGTCCTTATTCAATCAAAATGTTGACTTTGATGGGAAACTTGAATGAATAGGGATTTGGTATTTTGGCCCAAAAACCTGATTTAAACCAACAAGTTCAAAGACTACTGAATAAGGATCATTAATAACATTGGCACTAACAGTTATTGTTACAGAAGTTCTCCCATTACAGATGTCTTTGACTGTTAAAATGCTAATACGCTTTACAATATTCTGCCTTCACTTTCATGTACTTTATATTTTTAACTCGTGCTCCAAAGGACTCTTAACTAGCTTTTAAAATATCCAGCTTCCTGAATTTGCAGCCAAAGCCTCAAGTTTCTGCTGTTCTGGTGGGAGTTGTTTTCCATTTTGTTTTGAGGTTTGGGGAGGGGTTTTTTTGTTTATTTTGTTTGTTTTAAGAAACTGATGTGAAGCTGTCAAAAAGCTAAGAGTCTTCCCATGGGCAATATGAACTTACATGACCTCCACACAGCTTATCTCATCTTAAGAAGGAGCAGTATTTGCCTTGCTTTGGATGAAATCTGTAGAACATACAGACATTCTTACTATTGCAATATAGTCAAAATAGAGTCAGAGAAAGATATCAGTGCCATGCTGCTTTTTTCCAATCTTTTATCTTGAAATAGGACTCTTAAATGAAATAAGCCTTTAACTCATTTTAAATTGACTTATTTTAACAAAGTTATGCAAACTACGCTTATGCAATAGTTTTTTTCCAGACGGCAATCTTGCTGCTGTTATAACATCACTGTGATGCAATAATATGAACAATAAAATCCTCTGTTTGAGTCTTATTACACACTGTTAAGCAATGTATCTGACTCATCCGCTTAATTGACTCTTCTAGGTGACCTTGCCATGATCATTACAGCCAGTTATGAGATATAAATGTGCTTAGGCTATGTAATAGAAAAAAAATGCAAATAGATGGCCAATTCCTGCACTCCATTCTAAAAGAAAATGACAATTGATTTCCGTGTTAGTATTTTACAGTATTAAAGCATTACATTACAGTATTTGAAAATATTTTTTTTGTAGCTCTAAGATAATGTAACTGTCTAATACTGATGGTAAGCATGACTTACAAACAAGATTGCTTCTACAACTTTTTTAGTCAAGACCAAGTATTCTCCTGTTGACACAATCTCGTTTAAAAATTGTATTATAAGGTGGATCTCAAATAAATCTAAAGCTGCTTTAGATACCCTATTTTTCCTAATTCACTTGTTGAATTGGTCCATGTCCAAAATAGCATACTGAGATCGAATTTTGTGACAGATGTTAAATATATAATTATAAAATTTTATATATAATTAAAATTATATATACATATGTAAAATACAGAGCTTTTTTCCCTTTCTTGAGTTGCTCCACCTTGGTGTAATTTTCAGTCTGTCCTGCAGTATTTGAATAATGAACCAGTTTTTGCTACAGAGGTGTCTGCACAACAGCTGAGAGTGTAGATGCCAGTGCTGCAAGACTTCTCATTACAAGTGGAATGCAACCCAACAAAGAAAATAATGCTCAGTATGGGCAGTGGTCTGGACCATCTCACAGAATTGGAGCCCTAAATATTGCTATTTTTTTGCTCTCTCTGCCACAAGTGATAGATAACATTTTACAGCCAGTGTTTATTTTGTATGTTTATTTCAGTTGTTATATAACAAGATGCATGTTTAGAGCATCAGCTAGGATTAATTGACATAATTCTGCTGCCTTTAAATAGAGCCATGTAAATTTAGGTCAGCTGAAGGTCTGGTCCATGGGTGGCATTTTAAGAACTCAGTTCAATAATAGAAAGCCATTTGTTGTCAGAATAATTAATATTTGATTTTGTGGGCTATTTTTTTTTTTTTATGGTTTGTGACTAAGGGTAACCCGAGATTGTATTTCCAGAACATGGTTGCTATTAAGTTATAGCTTTTCACAGTCCAGTTCTTCCTGCTGTCAAGTTGCTATTGAAATGAGAAACATACTGTAACTTCAGTAACAGTTGTTGCTATTGAGGCTTTATTAAAAATACTGGAAAGTGATATGCTGTTTGTTAAATTGCATATTTACATGCGGATACTATATATATTATATATATGGAATTAAATATTTACCCAAGATATATTTATTTCCTTCTCAGTTTTATTTTTTTTTTTTTCCTGGTGCTATCAGTAATATTCTTAGGTCTTGTTTTACATCATTTGAACCAGAGCAATAAACAGCTTGTTTTGGGAAAAATGAACAGATCTGGTAGAATCATACTATCTTCATAAGGAAATGAAAGAAAATATGCGGCAAATTTACACTTAAGCTTGACTGACTTTTTCTGAACAACAGCTACCCTTAGCATATGTTAAGTTGTGCTCTTCAAAGAAAAATTTTATTTCTGTAATTTACCTTTGGTAAGCAGGCCATACTTGAATGAGTTAATTTGTAGTTCTTAAGATAAACAGTAACTTAAGTAATTTTTCCAACAATGAAAGCCTTTTGTAAAAATTACATATGACATCAGCTTTCTGGGTACAAAGTAGAGTTGGGTAATACGAATTTGCAATAGTATTTCAAGTTCCATGACAATCTTATGCATTCTTTTTCTTAAATTTGATTGAACAGTATCATAATAAATTATTTCTGATGTGCCTGATGCAATATATTTTGTGGACACATTCCATTTTTTTCTTTCAATAACACGATCAACATTTTAGCAAAAGTGGGTCATCTTGTACAAAGTTATCATCATCAGTGTTCCACTGACCTAATTACACATTGGTCCTGAAACAGTAACCACTTAAGCACAACATGAAGTTGTAGGAAAAGGAAACTGTATACAGGATCAATAGTTCTGCAATGCTTCATGCTGTTGTAATATATTCATGGTCTTTATGCACATTACTACATAACAGCAGAAATTGGTGGCAATATTTGTATTGTAAATGCTTTTCCCCTTTGTGACTGAGGATAACCTGCCCATCTCAGCATAAAATGTAGTCACTTAGGTTTTTTCCAAAAAGGTTTATCTTCATTTGTTCCACGTTGTTTAGACCCTTTGGCCCACAGATCTATCCCAGGGATATATCACTCTTTCAGTGTAGGCAGCATTAAAGCTTTTCATTAACACAAACACAAACTCACAAACTATTGTAGGTAAAGGGCAAGAAGAAATATGTTGAAGGATTTCCGTGGAGATGGGAAATACACTGTGTTGGAGAGGATTTCTGAATTATGGTAGTTAATGATAGGTGCAGGGTTTCATGGCATAATTTTTGTCTGTGGAAAGCAGTAGAGTATCTCCAGAATTTTTCAGCAGTGTTTAGGGAGGCTGCACATGCACCACCTGAGTTTGAACTCAGTTTCCTGTCCCATGTGTGCAATGAAAATGGTATTTTTTCTATATATCATAAAAGTACTGAGATAGATAGCAACTAGTTTTGGAATACTTCAAAGATAAAGTGTAAAATATATCTTTCAGTTATGTATCATTTTCCAATATTTGGAATGCAAACTGGTGACTTTTGAATCCATGAACAATTTCTATAGCAGCTCATCTGGTATGTAGCCAGATTTTCAAAATTGATAAATTGGGGCAGAATGGTGGCAGTAATATAATTAATGATGCCTATGCAAAATGTGGACAACAGCAACTAAAAATAGGCAGAGACATTAATACCAGCAAAATTGTTTTTCTAGAGTGTGCCGTATAGTAGTGGTGACGATAGAGGCATTTTTTTTCCTAGAACAAGAAGCTCTATGTAACAGTTATTTTCTTTCATTTTTAAGGACTGATATATATTCTTTATGTAGACACAATGATACAAAACTGAATTGTGTTTGAGCTTCAGTGCTAGAAATGGGAGTTCACTTAGTTTGATAGAATCACTATCAAAATGCTAGAGCTGTAGAATTAAACAATCATTTTATCTGAGGATATGTTTGAAAAATTGTGCTTGGAAATAGCATGAATTATTTTTCCAACTATAAATGAAATCATGCAGCAACATTCTATGGGGAGGGTTAGGTGTATGAGGAGGCACACATATATTCTCTAAAATAGAAATGACTTATGCAATTAAATTACACAGAAGAGAGCAAGATTGTGGCCCTATCCTCCAAACTATGAGACCTTTCAGTTACTGTGGTGTGAATATGTAAATCCCTGTGATCAGATCTTGAGTGTGCCATGGTGTCTCTTCAGCATTTTTTGAAGTCCCCTGGATAAATTAATTTTTTTGTGATTTCTGCATACATAATTTTTTGCTTCAATAGCATGAGTCCTATACAACAGTCTCATTAATACTTGGATCTCGGATTGTATTCTGCTTCTGTTGAAGCCAATGGCAAAATTGCTGTGGGAGCAGGACTGGCTCTGTAATTAAGTTAATAGGGTCGAGTGTTATTACATTGTAGAATTGGCACTCAATGCCATTAACATCAACCAACCAAATGTTGGTTTTATAACACTTTAGGAGGGAGTGATAAAGCAATTGAAAAATTATTCATAAGGGAAAATACTGGAATTTGAAATGTAGTCAGAGGAATCATTACAGTTCATTAATTTATGTGTAAATACTCATGTTTTCAAATGGAATTATAAAATGCAAGTGAAGTGAAGTGAAATGGCTGGTTCCATTGAAGGCATGTTGCCATTATCATCAGATGGAATTTAATTTGTTTACAGACTCTGCATTGGGCTGATCCACATGGAGAAGTATTACTAAACAAGGGTTTTGACTCCTGTTTGTAAAGCCACAATTCCAGTTACCATAATAAAGGTGCTCAATAAATATAGGAGTTAATTCATGAAAGTAATGGCAGTAGGTCTAACTGCATAAATAGCAAACCCATATGACTATGTCAGTGGGTTACATGTCTGTCTTGACAGCTTCACTGATGCTGATGGACTCTGGCAGAGAGCAAAGTTGAATATTGCATGCAAAAACACGATCATTTTGATACATGCTTAATATTTGCTGTAGATTGCATGCTACTTACGTTCTGTCTGTTTGTGCCAGGAACAATGTGTACAGAAGGGAGACTGGCCAAAACAGGAGTTAACAGTGCTACAGTGAGCAGATTGGGCCATTCCAGTGTACAATCTGCAGATGTCCCATGGAACAAGGGACATGAACTCTGCAGCTGGTTGGGCTAAGTGCAGCTCAGTGCCACTGTTAGGCTTGCAGGTGGATATTTGGACATGCAGTCAAGATTTTATCCATCAATATGGTTGGTCATATTGATGAACTATGCCATTAGTCTACACTCATTCAGGAAAAAAACAACCCACAATCCAAAACCTTTCTTGATAATTACTATTACCATTATTAATATTTTTCCTAGACCACAGTGTTGGACAAACACTGAACTGGAATAGCTTTTAGCTGGAGACCATGCAGATAGCAACAGTCTGAATTCTTATCCTGGTGCACTTATCCTGGTGAACTAAACCTGGAACTGGTTTAGTTCAAGACTAAACTCTGCTTTTATATCACACGGAACTAAAATATGGGAACATTATAGGGGGGAAGATAGTATTTAATCTGTGTAGGTATGGTTTTGTTCTTCTAAAATATCCAATGATTCTATAAGTACTTCCTTGCTATTGCTACCACTTCAAGTAAGTATAGGTGTTCTAGGCTATATGGCTCATATATATATAAAAATGATGACATGCATATTAGTGTGTGTTTTCTGGGAGAACAAATATTTGGGTTTGAGTGTAGCTCTCCATTATTGTTATATTCAGTAAGAGCTGTGAACCAGTAAGGACATGAAATTTCATGAAAGTTGTTTTGAACACTTTTTGCTTAGATGAGAGTTGGCTGAGATACATGCTAAGAAACAAGTGATGATTTCATAGGTATTCTGTACATGATACAGTTTCCTGCTGTGTGCCATGGAATGTGTCTGCTAGTGGTACAGGTGAATAGAGTGATTGTAGTGGATCAAGACAATTACAGATCAGAAACTGTGTACTCCCAGTTCTACAGGATAATGAAATGAAATTCCAGTATTCTGTTAGTGTAAAGTGATGCTACATAGACTGAATATTCTACAAATGTGACAAAAGGTCAAGTGGCCTTGTCTTCTCTTTTTTTGTTGTTGTTTTAAAGTTTTAACAATGATTTTTGTAAGTGTTGAGTTGCACTAGGTTTAAAACGGTATACGTATTAATTAATCATTGATTCACTGTATCAGTGAAATGGACAAAATATTTATACACCTACTTCAGCAAATCAAACTGTACTGAAAATTTGGAGAAACAGATGTTGCTTCTCTGTAGGGCTCATTTTTTGGTTTTAAACCTGATCCAGCTCCTTCAATCTTGACAGAAAGCTCCCTTTCGACTCAACCTAGAATTTTGGATCAGGGTCTAACTATGTAACTGTTTGCGTGTTAGAGGTACATTTCTTCTTCTCAAACATAACAATTTGTGGTGCTGCTTTTGCACTAAAATATTAGATGCTGTCTTTGGTGTGGCTGGCGTCTTAACTCTATTTTTCATAAGGGCTGTATTAACAAAGACAAATAGTTACATGTCAGTAATTAACCATGTATTTTAGGAAATTCTACTTAGTTGTTCTATTAAATGTGTTAATTTTTTCATGGCAGAAGAATTGGCATGGTTTGATGGAACAGAACCCAGCTTGAAACCTTAGTCTTTATGACCCTGCTTAATTGTTACTACATCACTCATTCCACTTTGCCTTCTGGAAAAGACAAGAGAAACTGGCAGAATACAATTCATTAATTCTTTTATAACTTTCTTGACTGATAATGTTAAAATCAGATTCATCAGTCATTGTAAAAACATTCCCAGTAAATAGAGACATTAATCTGAAGTGGCTGATTTTTTTTTTTGCCACACAGGCAATAATGATTGCTGACTCGATAGTCAGTTCTGTAAAAGCACTTGGCAAACCACATTCTTTTACCAGGAACATGACTGACTGTGGAAAATTATATAATGGGAAGCTGTGTCTAAGATCAAGACCAAGCGATCTTATGAGAATAAATATTTTTGCATCATAAGGGACTAAATAAAACAAAGGCCAATTTAAACTCTTAAGTTCAAATATAATGATTAAAATGTCTGAAGCTAAAGGTTAAGCTAGTTTTTCTTTGTTAATGGTAAGACTTCTGGGTCTAAAATTTTACTTCAATGCAAATACTGTTTCCTGGAAGTGTGCATGCCTCAATGGTATTAAACTTTACTTTGACATAATGTGGCTATTTGTCAAATGCAAATTTTTAGTTAAATGTTATTTCTCTAATGTATTTTTCAATATTCATTTTAATGTTTTCTTTGTAAGATACTAGAAAATTACATAATTTTGGGTCAATATTTTTTAGTCATTAAGTAGTCACCCAATTATGTATGTGAACTTGCTAGTTTGAATAAATATGATGGATACAAACACACATATATATAGATATATGTGTGTATATATATATATTTACAGGATTCAAAAGCATCAATTAAATGCTTTATATATATAATGGATAATGGTGGTATTTTAAGACAATAGAAAGCACTTCAGCTTCTCTAAATCAGCTTATGTTATTTTTTAATCCATGAAGGACCCAAATGTATTGCATTTCTAAGTCATACACCACATCTGTTTTCAGAAGAGATGCTTTAACGTGGAACAGGTTACTTTGCAGTGCTTCTCATCAACATGCTTTGTGTCCTGCAGCTTGAAGTGTTGGAAGGTTTTAGTTTGGCCAGTGATATCATGGAAGGTTCTGTGACAGCATTACTATAGGGTCAAAACTCAAATATTTTTTAATTGATTCTTCCTTGGATCATGTAATATTTGTTTTGGAAGCAAATCTGCCTCCTCTAGGTGTCATGAAATGTAGAATATCGGTAGTTTCAGTGTTAAGCTGTCATCATATTACAGCGGGTTTAATGAACAAAATTCTTGTCTGAACTATTTGTCAGCAGCCACTTTTGTGGGTTTTGAACCAGCAATTCCTAAATAGTAATAACATTTTCTATTTATTTCAGGCTTTTAAGAAGATTCCCATTGAATCTGCTAAGAAAATTGGTTCTAGACAGTCACTTCTGTCTGAGATTATGAAAGAAAAGGAAGAATGTACGTGGATTTAAAATTACTGTATTTATCGAGTTGTGGAGTGAGAAGTACTGGGGAGATAGCTTGCTCTGTTGTTTATTGTAGATCTTCTACAAATTGTTTCTGATGCAGCTGAGAAAAATGCAGACCCTTAAAAAGGAGCACGGACCTGTTGACACAAGTAGCAATGTGGACAAAATCATGGTACTGAAGTCGACCTTAGCAGAAGTATCTGAAGAATTGTCTACAAATGAAGATATACTACTTACTGAAGCAAGTAGTGGAAAGAGCAAATCTTCAGCTTGCCGGAGAAAGCGAGAATTCATTCCAGATGAAAAGAAAGATGCTATGTATTGGGAGAAAAGGCGGAAAAATAATGAAGCTGCCAAAAGATCTCGTGAAAAACGACGACTGAATGACCTTGTCTTAGAGAACAAACTAATTGCACTGGGAGAAGAGAATGCTACTTTGAAGGCAGAGCTGCTTTCATTGAAGTTAAAGTTTGGTTTAATTAGTTCTGCGGCCTATGCCCAAGAGATACAGAAACTCAGTAGCTCAACAACTGTGTATTTTCAAGATTATCAGAGTTCCAAATCAAATATTAACTCATTTGTAGATGAACATGAACCATCTATAGTTGGTAGCAGTTGTATTTCTGTCATTAAACATTCTCCTCAAAGCTCAATGTCTGATGTATCTGAAACATCAACTGTAGAGCATACCCAACCAAGTCGTATACAAAGCAACTGTAGAAGTCCTGAAAATAAGTTCCAGATTATAAAGCAGGAGCCCATGGAAATAGAGAGAGAGCCAAGAGATGACAGAGGTTCATATAAAGCATCCATATATCCAAACTACATGGGAGCTACCTTTAATGTGTACTCACATTCTCCTCCTCTCTTGCAAGTTAATAGGTCCTCCAGTAATTCCCCAAGAACGTCAGAAACTGATGATGGTGTAGTTGGAAAGTCATCTGATGGAGAAGATGAACAGCAGGTTCCTAAGGGTCCAATTCATTCCCCAGTTGAACATAAAAATGTTCATGCAACAGTTAAAGTTCCAGAAGTGAATTCTTCAGCTTTGCCTCACAAGCTTCGAATCAAAGCCAAAGCCATGCAAGTTAAAGTGGAAGCAATGGATAATGACTATGATGCAACACAGAAATTGTCGTCACCCATTGACATGTCCTCCAAAAGACATTTTGAGCTTGAAAAACATGGTGCGCAAAACTTGGTGCATTCTTCTCACACTCCTTTCTCGGTTCAAGTGACTAATATCCAAGACTGGTCACTTAAACCAGAACTCTGGCATCAGAAGGACCTCAACGTTAAAATTCAGAGTGGTTGCAAAACTGGAGTTGTTGAAATAAAAGACAATATCTACAATGTCTCTGAGTCAGAGAACCTCTATTTGAAGCAGGGCATAGCAAACTTATCTGCAGAGGTTGCTTCACTTAAAAGACTTATAACTACACAAATCTCTGCATCAGACTCTGGTTAATTTACTACTGAAAAAAAAAGGCTTATTGTTTCAGAGGATGTCATTTGCAGTAGATCAATATGTTTTGTATGATGCTGAATTTTCACTGGACTTGTGATGTCATTTCACTGTAATGTTCACATAATGTCTAATTGGTGTCTTTTTGTGCACAAATTATTATGAAGACTAGGTTGTGCTATGATCACTATGCCTTGAGTATAGTCAAGTAGCCTGTACAAAGGCTGTATATAGTGGACTTTAATTTCTTTTTGTTCTACTACAAAGTGTGCGAGTTACCAGTTACAATAAAATATTGGTGACAAACATAGAACATCTACTCCAGTTCAGTTGATTTTATGAACTTGTAAATAAGTTGTTAATTAAAAGCTGGGTTTTTTCTTACACTGTGCTCAACTTCACTTACGTTTTTGGGTTTAACAGCCTAACAACCAAATTACAATTTACAACATGTGTGATTCTTCTGGCCACCTTTTTCCTTAACATGTTTTTTAGAAGAGAAGTAAAGTGAATATTTATAAATGAAACAGTACCAATTTATAGCCTTAGCCTTCTTTAACTTATTTCTTAGTAGAAATTAACCAAACCCCTTGCAAATTCTAACCCAGTAACTAATATCAACAACCTTTTTTTTCTCCTTCAATCTCAAATGAGACAGTACTGAGTTTCCTGAATGTTTTAGTGTGACAAACAATTTTTCAATATTATAACTTGATGTTTTAGGTGAAATTAGTTAAGTCAGATTTGTGCATCTGCAAGGTTTTCAGAGCCTTGCAGTGACAGAATCGGATGGCACCATCTCTGCCGAGGGGTGGCTTGTGTCTGCAAGGGGTGCAGGCCTGGAAAGTCCACCCCTCTTGCATACCAGCATTCTGTCTGTGGCAGACCATGGGCCACCTGTACATGAAATAGAAAGGCTACTGGATCTGTAAACTCTGAGCTCAGCTAGGTAAATACTTACATAAAGGCTAGGCAATAGCAGTTGCAGAGTTAAAGGAGATCATCTGCTATTTCAGTTCCCAGAATGGGACATAATGCAATTATGCATGAAGTCTTGCCAGCAATTTGTCCCTGGTTTCAATGGCTTAATTAACTGAACTGGAATACCTTGGCTTGCTAAAGGGCATTTTGCAAGAACTTCTCAAATGTAAAATAGAGACTGTGTGAAGAACTGCACAATCTAGACACTGCTAGCCCCTTACAACTTATGCAGATGATGAGTTCTTCACTTGATGACTGGACAAGGCTGTGGTGCTCTTTGTCATTCAGAAGAGCCATTGAACCATGGAGTTTAGAATTGTATCACATATCCTTGGTTTGGCTTACCAAAATCTTTCATTTTAAAACTAAAAATAATTTACAAATAGAGCATAAACTTGGCAGAGGTTCTTTTCATGACACTTCCCCCTTCTTTTAACATACTAATAAATCAGACTAACAAATAAGCTTTTTCTGAAAAGGCTTTTTATTAATTGCCATACTGTATAATGAATTGAACCTTTCCATAGGCTTAAAATACTAATTAACAAAACAATATGTAGGTATTGTTTTTTTAAATTAATACTTGACTTGAGTGAGAGGAAGTTTGTCAATTTTTTGGGGATATGAAGAGGAGTCTGAGTCACTCCTGATAGCTCTGAAGCTTGGTCCAGCAGTCAAGGCAATGGCAGAACTCCCTGATGTCAGTAAGGACAGGATTTGATTCTGTGCCTTTTCAGGAGCTGATGATTCAGTTGTGTTCTGGGAGGACCTTCGCACAGAAATCACTGGTACTTTCTGAGCTTTTTTGAGCCTTCTAACTGCTGTGCTGTATTTGTGGCATTCAGAGTTGATAAACTGCTATTCTTTTTTCATGCCTTAATAATACAATAGATCCCATAGCTGGGCTCTGTATGTATTTGGTAATTAACATAGATGACATTTCAATGTTACTGAAAATAAGCTCAGGATTATTGCATGAAATGTAAAAATTTGCATTGAATGATGGGGATATGAGACATGAGGCAGTGATTGCTACTGTCTCCTTGCTTGCTAAGTATCTTCTGTAAGCAACAATAAAATTCTTTAAATATTTTGCATATTATTTATCACATGTAATGTGTTCAAGGAGAGAACTTAAAACTCTCAGTGTTGCCATCAGTGTAAGCCTAGATCTATTGGGTTTTTTTCCATTTCTTGTTAGAATTGTTTGTCATAATGGAAGAATGTTGTCCTCTTTCTAGCTCATTATATATTTTGTGTATCTGTTTTGTGCAATTAATACTTAACAGTAATGATGTAGTTAATTTGTTGAAGGATGTCATTGCAAGAAAGTTATAGCATGGAGCTTAGGAGCACAATCAGATGTTATTTATACTCCCTTTATACCTTAGTGTTATGCTTCATTTGAAGAAAGAAATAAATAATTTGTCTTTTGTTCAAAACCAGATCTTACCTACCACATGCTTTTCTATTATGTTCATCGTCATAGTCCAACACAGGGGCATTAACTTGGGTTGATGACTGATCTTCCCATGCTGAAGTTGCTGTTTATCTAATATCTGTAATATCTTTCACATACCTATTAAAGGTACAAACTGTGAGAGTGTGGGTGGTACACACAAGGCCCCGTTATTGAGCTGTGAACTGCTCAGCTGCAGTGACTGCTGTGTAGATGGCTTCCTTGCCCTGCTTCCCATTGGGATGCGAAATGGGAAAGATTGAGTGTCACCCAGTGGGGGTGGGGAGGGAGACGGTGCAGTGGGACAGCCAGAGTTATGTAAGTGTAGGACCAGGCAGCTGTGCTCTTCCAACCTGCCTTCCTTGCACTGCAGGAAACAGAATCAGCTTCTATGGTATCCCTGGCTAGTCATGTAGTCCCTCAATGGGACAGCAGAAGGTTGGTTTTGAGCACAACATGGGCTTTATCTAAGTGTGTATAAACTGGCATAACTTATAAAAAGCTTGTTAATTCAGCAATTGACAAATCGACACAAAACATGGCAAAAGGGGAATCCTTATTTTAGTGTGACTTCAATTACAAATGTTAAGGAAGGCCACATACAGAAACTGGTAATTCTGAGATTTATTAGCATAATTTCTCCTTTATGATAATTGTTAGTGTGAATGGCTTCATGGAGAGTTTTAAGAGAAATCTGAAAGATAACTGTTGATTAGCAAGGTAAACTTTTTCCTAGTGATATCAACTGGTGGCTAATTAAGACTGCAAAGTATGACTGCAGCTCATTTTTTAGATTTGCCCAACTTATTTGTGTATAAACACAGTAATATAGCCTCATGTTCTGTCAATGCCAATAATTTGATAGTGAGGTAAATTGTGGATATGCCCAGACAGATACTGAGGCCAAACGTTATGATTTTCTGAATACTTTCAACTTTCTGTCTTCAGTAAATCTTACATATTGCATGGGATATATTTACATTTTATTAATATTCTGCACAGCCAAATATGCCCTTGTTCATGAATAGAAGACAGGTAACTGACAATCCCTGATTATTCTTCTCTTGTTATTTTCTCCCTAATGTCTATTTGAGTAGTTTATGAGACCAAAACTACGTCTGTGCAACTTAAATGCAAAATTGTGCAATAAACATACTCCTGGAGTTTTGTTAAAACACCGGCTGCTGAAAACCTTTTCTACTTGCTAGTACATGAATATGCTGTTGAAAATTGTGTACAATGAATTTAGCAAGAAACTGGGAATCCAATTAATATGGCCTTTATTATTACCATATTGTTTGAAAAATACTTTTATAGCTTATTGCACAATTCAAGATTGGTAACTACAAGAATACAGCAAAAGAATTTTCGGTATTTCTTGCATAAGAACAAGTAACATATTGTTCCATTTCAGTGCCAAATAAAAAGTTAAAAACACTAGGCAGAATCCTAGGGCATTTAACTCCTAATGTGATGTGGGTTTGTGTCGTGCATTGCAAGCATCCTTCCTGCTTCTAGTGCATCTGAAAGAGACCTTATCTGAAAAAGCCTGCATCAGTTCAAATGTTCTGAGGAAGCTAAATGGCTAATACTACTAACATTCAGATAACAAGGTCAATTTTTCTGCCACCATCCCTCACTCCCCTGATAAGTCACTGCACAGCTCAAAACAGTAGCCAGCTGTTAGACTTCTTCATGTTATCCAGTTTCTTAGATGTGCAAATAGCCGTGTCATTTAAAAAGTTACACACGTAAAACAATCAGGCTACCCTGCTATCTCGATACATTATGTCTACATTCTGAGGCATGATGTTAAACAAATTTCTAGCACTCTGGACCTCCAAAAATTCTCTTAAATTTGGTATATAAATATACTGAGAACATGCGTTAATTTCCACGGCAGTTCTGTTATGAAACCCTGAAAGCCGAGATATTAATGCTTTGTATAAAAATCAGAAAATATCAAAGCATGATATTGTATCACACCAAAGAGTTGAAAAGATGATAAAATGCAATGAGGGCCACTGTAGCAGAACACTGTTTTCCTTTTTCTGTGTTCTTGACACTGTACACACGAATAGACAATACATGTGCTTGAAGTTCTCATTCTCAATAAAAGACTTGGTGACATATGTTCTATAAAAGCCTCATGGTTAAAAAAGAGAACAAGCAAACATCAAAAAATATTTGTGTAAGCAAAACTATATTGGGCAAGTGACAATAACAGACAACATATATGAACTATCAGTATTGCATGGGACTGGAAGGAATTGTTAACATTTTCTCATTTTCTGTAATGAGATTGCTTAAGAAATGCAAATTTTAGCATATTTCATTAAATAAGATTTATGTAACTGCAAATAAACAGAAGGAAGGCAAATGGCACTTATTTGATGGTATTGACAGGTATTAGAATGGGATATTTCCAGTTGTCAGGGATCTACAACGATCATCTAGTCCCACTGCCTCACCACTTCAGGGCTGACCAGAAGTTAAAGCCCATCATGTAGGGCATTGTCCAAATGCCTCCTTTTAAGGCACTGACAGGGAGTCTATTCCAGTGTCTGACCACACTCTCAGTAAGACAGTATTTTCTTATGTCCCATCTGAACCTCCCCTGGTGCAGCTTTGAACTATTCCCACATATGCTGTCACTGGATCCTAGGGAGATCAGCAAACCCCTCTCCACTTTCCATCCTCTGGAAGATGTAGACAGCAGTGAAGTCACCCCTCAGCCTCCTTCTCTTCAAATTAGACAAACACAAAGCTTTCAACTCCTTGGCATCCATCTGGCATAGATAGGTCCTCTCTAAACAGAGCAGAAATACCAGCATCAAGGCTGGATCTTGACCAGTGGGAGGAAAATCTGTGCTTAAGGGCAGTATGTTTGCCTTTCCCTCACTGCTCACCAGCTGTGCAGCCTGATATGTGCCAGTCTGGCATTGTCCCCTCCCAGGGACAGTATTTTGCACTTCTCCTTGATGAGTTTCTAGGGGCTCCTGCCTTGGCAGGGTATGACCATGGGTTGACACAGAGAGCAGCACCAAGCTGTGACTCCAGGCAGGGGGAGGGAATTAGTCACTACCATAGCGAGGCTGCACTGGGCAGCACAGGCTGGTAGGAGAGCAGAGAACCAGGATGTGGGGGCAGAGGTTGGCACTGAAGAGCTCATGAGTAGCCTGGGGTGGTGAGCTGTGGGGCACAACCTAGACCTGGAGACCACCCTGCTGGAAATATCTGCCCTGGGCCTGGCTACAAGAATGGGTCTGGATCTGGCTATCACTTGTCTGACAGGAGAGTAACAAGGACAGAACTGCCACCTGTCCTGCTGGTAACACTGAGACTTCTTATGAGTTTCCATACATTCATTTTATTTGGATAGCAAGATAGGAGGGGCTGGGAGCCCTAGGGGGTTGGTGCATGCCCCAGCTGGTGGTTCAGTTCTAGTTTGGCTAACCCCTGAGGCATCCTCCAAAGTCATGAATGCAGGGGTGGCTGAAGAAGCCCCAGGGCTACTTGCCTGCCTCTTCAGGGGTCATCATGGCCCCTCAGGAGAGGGTTCACTGCCCTGTCTGGAAGTGGAGGACTGAGGAACAGACTCCTCTGGCTCCTCCTGGGGCTCTTCTTGCTCCAACAATGATGGTAATGGGTATAGAGGGGTAGCTTCTGAAATCCCCATCCATGGCAGTGGAGGAGGTGTTGGGCATCTCATCCATGGTACATCTTGCAGGGCTGTCAAAAGTGCTGGGACCTGGGCAGGGAGATAGGGCTGGTGGGCCAGCAGACGACAAGCTTCCCTGCTGCACCGTCGCACAGCAACACGGATAAGCTGTTGCACAAATATCGCCGCATGGTTTTGGAGGGATACCCCCAGCATCTGGACCAGCTGGTCTTCATCGATTCCATGGTTGGTCAGGATGTCCATGACAGTGTCCTCCACTAGGTCTGCCTCCATCCAGTTGTTCCTGAAGATCTGCCTTAACCTGGGTCGGACCCAGAGCACCAGAGTATCTAGGAGGCATGGGTGGTCCCGGAAAAGTACCACCCATTCCCCAGGCTGGAGGCTGCCCACAGGATGCCTGGGCATTCCTTCTGCAGCCCATGTTTGGGATGCTTCAGAGAAATGGAAGTCAAGGTGTCTGAGGTCTCCTCTTGCCTGGTGGACAATGATGGATGGTGTCTCAGATAGTGCAATGACATGCTCCATGTAGTCATTTTCTGTCCCCACAGAGTGCAAGATGGACAGAATCCTCCTCTTGCAGAGAGGGCACTTGGGTGTACTCTCTGCCCACTGCAGGATGCAGGTGTAACAGAACTGGTGCAGGCATGGCAATATGTAGCTGATCTCCTTCCAGCTGTCCAGGCAGATGGGACAGCAGTTGTCCACCTCTGTGGCCATGCTCTTCTCTGCAGTGGCCTGAGGGGAGCTGGGGTTATGAGTTGCTCCCATTCACCAGCATTGCAGCAGCAGGTTTTACTCTAGAAGGGGAAGAAGCACCAAGGCCATTGCCTGGACCCAGAAGGGGTGACAGAAATGTCGTGGTCCTCAGGAAGGAAACCATCTCAGCTCCTCAGTAGGTTTCACCTCCCAGCTCACCTCTGCTGCTGCAAGCGCACTTCCTGGGTGTCCCAATTGCCTGAACCTGGCAGGGAGGGGGAAGATTCTTCAATGGTTCTGGAGTTGAAAACAGAGAGCTGCAACAACTCTCCTTGCACAATGCCAACATCAAAGGCCTCACTCAACATTCCAAACCTTGCCAAATGCTCATCAGGAGTCAGGAGATTCATGGAATGATTTTGGTTGGACAGGGACCTTCATGAGCATCTGGGTCCAACCCTCCTGCCATGGTCAGGGGCACCTTCAACTAGAACAAATTACCCAGTGCCCAATTCAACCTGGTCTCAAACAGCTCCAGGGACAACACCCACAGCATTCAAAACTTTCCTGGGAAACCTGTTCTAATGCTTCACCATTCTAACAGTATAAATCAATCCTTCCTAGTATCTAATTGAAACCTGCTGTCTTTCAATTTTAACCCATTCCACCTTGTCCTGTCACTACATGCCATTGTTGTTGTAAATAGTCTTGTTTCATCTTTAGTGTAGGTTCCCTTCAGGTACTGGAAGGCCGTAATAGTCACTCCAAAGCCATCTCTTTTCCCAGCTAATCAATCCCAATTCCCTCAGCCTTTCTTCATAGGTGAAGTCCTCCATCCCTCTAATCATCCTGGTGGCCTTCTCTAGACTTGCTCCAACAGTTCCGTGTCCTTCCCCATGCTGGGACCCCAGAGCTGGATGCAGGGTTCCAGGTGGGCTCTCACCAGAGCAGAGCAGATGGGAGAGGGACAGAATCCCCTCCCTCCCCTGCTGCCCACACTGCTCTGGATGCAGCCCAGGACACGTTTGGCTCTCTGGGCTGGGAGTACCCATGGCTGGGTCATGTCCAGCCTCTCATCCACCAGCACCCCCAAATCCTTCTCCCCAGGGTTGCTCTCCATCTGCTCATGCCCCAGACTGTGCTGATACTGGGGCTTGCCCTGACCCAGTTGAAGCACCTTGCACTTGGTCTTGTTAAAACTCATGAGGTTCCCATGGGCTCATTTCAGGAGCTTGTCTAGGGTTCTGTGGATGGCATCCTGTCCTTCAGATGTGTTTGGGCCTGAGCTGGCTGGGTGAAACTTGGTGCTCAGGTGTAAGGAGTGAGGGATGTTGGGTCACAATCCATCTCTAGGTGATACCACAATGGGCCATCAACACCCATGCTACACCATCTCACTACATGCATTTGGGGTTACCTCTACACCAATGCCAACTCCATTCCCCATCTTGTCATCTTATACTCACATTGGTGTTACGAGACAGTCACTGAGGCCTTGGATGTGCCTTCCCAGAATCCTGCCAGTTTGCTCTGCCCATGACAGACATCTCCAGGCTCTCCACATACTCCACACTGCTGGCCAGACCTTTGGGCTCTCCTGCTTTCTCCCATGATGTGTCACAGGTAACACTTGGCTTCCTCTAGCATGTATTGCCCAATCTTTGTTCTCTAGCCAGAAGGAACTCTGGAAGAAGTTCTGGAACTTCTGTAAGGAAGAGGGTGACTCCCCTCTGCTCAGCATGTATCAGAATTCATCCATGCACTGTGTCCTCTTTGGGGTCCTGGAGTCAGATTGACAAATAAGTGAATCTCCATCCTTTGAAGCAACCTTTTGAAGCTGGAACTGGTTCAACGTGGAGCTGACAAGGTATTGGGACATCTCACAACTCAGACTGGTGTTTCAAAGGATGAGGACATCCCTCATCAAAAGGGTGGGAACAGATTCATGGGAGGGTGAGAGATGGTGGCATCCCCTGAAACTAGAGTTTCAATCTGGAGATAAGGAATAAAACCAAAATTGTTGTAAGAATCACAAAGCACTGAAGTGAGTTGCCCAGGCCTTCAAATCCTGAGTGGCCATGACCCAGACCTGTCACAAGCCCATGAAAAAGATGCTGGCTGAAGTCCTGGAAGAGAAAGCACCAACAGTAGGAAACATAGTAAAGGTCCCCAAAGGACCAGCAACTTTGAGAAGGTTTTTACTTCCTGGTTGCATTTGGTTCAGGAGTTTTCACAAATTTTTAATTAGGACAGAATAGAGTAGTTCCAGTTGGCAGGGGCATACAACACTCATCTAGTCCCATTGCTTGATCACAGCTGACTAACTGTTAAAGCCATGAGGGCATTGTCAAAATGTCTCCTTTTAAGGTGCCACCAGGTATGGGATATCAACCATCTTTTTAGGGAGTCTTTTCCAGTGTGCAACCACCCTCTCAATAAGGAAATGCTTCTGAATGTCAACACAGTCAGCAAAGTGTGCACCTGTTCATCTCACAGCTGGACAACCTGTCCAAAAGGATGCTATAAAGGACAGTATCAAAAGCATTATGAAATCCAAGAAAACCACATCCACCTCCGTCTCTTTACCCACTAGGCAGATGGCCTAATTGTAGATGCATCTCAGATTAGTCAGACTTCCCTTTGTGAACCCATGCTGAGCTTGATGATTGAGTTTCCTTGAAATGCCATTCATTTCCAGTAGTGTCTTCTCCATGATTTTTCCAGGTACTAAGGTTAGACTCACAAATCTGTAGTTTCCTGTGTATTCCCTCACATATTTTTAAATTGTAATGACTGTCCAGCTTCCAGTCAGCAAGGACCTCCCCAGACACCCATGACTTTTGAGTGGGGTCCTACCATCACATCCAACAGCTCCTTCAGAACTCTGGGATTAATCTCATCGGGTCTCATGATCTTATGAACAGTCAGGTGATACAGCTGGCCCCTTAATTTCTGTGCACAAATGGAGAGTCACTGTTCCTGCAGTTGTGATCCTTTGACTCTGAGGTCTTACCAGTATTATTAAGGGGAAAAAAAACCAGAAGTACTGAATACCTCCAGTTTTTCTGGGACTACCTTGAACAAGAATTGGTCCAATGTTTTCCTTGGGCCTCTTGATATTAACATGTTTTACAAGTGCACAACACTGGCCATTTTCAATTTATTGAAAAAGCTTTTATTGAGCTTTGGCCTTGCATGCCATCTCCTGTGTTTGTGAACATATATGATCTTCCTGGAAGTTCTCATCTTCTAGATATCATCCACTCATTTTTTCTTCTCAAGTTCCAAGAGGAGTTCCCTGTTAAACCAAGCTGGTCTTCTGTCCCTCTTGCTTGACACTTGTGACACAATAGGATGGTTTGCTTCCACGCTTTACAACAGTGGTTCTTTAAGACTGATCAGCACTCATGGAGGCCTCAAAAGCATATTCCTAGTGCATACTTCAAGGCA
Organism: Pseudopodoces humilis; assembly: GCF_049639895.1. Lineage (NCBI taxonomy): Eukaryota > Metazoa > Chordata > Aves > Passeriformes > Paridae > Pseudopodoces > Pseudopodoces humilis. The sequence goes on from NC_142203.1 coordinate 35,262,164, forward strand.
GCTACTTGAGTAGCTGAGAATTTGCTCTCTTGAAATACACAGTAGAAACTACGTTGAACTTTTTTCTCATTACATTAAGAATTTTGAAATCAACCACTTCATCATCACTGTGGCCACGACAAACACCTACCATCATACGCACGGGTACTTCTCTATAAATAGATAACATATATAGGAAGGCATCTTCTCTAGTTGGAGGATTTGTGGCAAGCAATTATCTTCAGCTCCAGGAATCGCCTAGACTTGTCTGTAACATCAATATGGTATTTCCAGTAAATGTCTGTGAACTTGAAGTCTCCCATAAGGACAAGAGCTGACAATCCAGAGATTTTTCTTAATAGCTTATAGAATAACTCCTCAGTACTAGTGTTAAAAGGGTATGGAAGGGAGGTGCAGTCTTTTGGTTTATACATTAATCTACATCAATTTTTGTATCAACAATAAATTTCACTGTAAATCCAAGCAACACAGTGATAAATACATGGAAACCAAAAATAATGGCTTGCATCTGAGAGTCCGCTAGGGAATTTTCTCTTTCTATACTGAGAATATGATATGATCTATACTGGTCTCTCTACATATAAAAAAAAACAAAAGTGTGGCCTGTAGCTGACATTCAGAGGGAGGAAAACCACTTCTGCAGTCTGAATTCTTTAGAAACCACTCTGGTTTTTTTCATGTCTCTCATCTTCTTAACAAGTGCAGGTTAAGAAGGAAACTGCCCTTGTTAAAAATGCTACAAATTTCTCACTTTCATGTGTTATGTTTGATGTGAATAAACAGTTAAGTACCATGACAGATTGTACAAAAAGTCAGGTCGCTCTCAGAAGATTTTAAGTGTGATGTCATATAATGAATCTGAGTAGTAAGAAAAGCCTGAGAGCCTCCTGGTTCCATGTTATCACTATCTGTTTCAATCTGTCGATGTGACATTTGTGAATCTGATGCTTTCACTTACTATCTTGCTTCATGCTTTTCTTAATTTTATTTTTCTTCTGATAATCCTGCTCATCTTCTTCTGATAATCCTGCTCATCATGTGATAATGCTTCTTAAGGAAAACATTCTCCTTTTGCTCATGCGTGGCCTCAGGAGATTACAGAAACACTCCAGAGACTACACGCCAGTCTGCTCTCTCTTTTTCACTTGTACATATCATGTCTTCAAAAACTGACTGGAATGGCCTTTACTCTTAAAAGAGCATTTGAGTCTATCTGGATAACAATGGATTTAGACACACTGCTGCTGCTCCAGAGTGATTTCCACATGTCCCACAATTGTCAACTAAGAGGTTTTTCTCTCCTGTCAATTCCCATGGGCGGATCTCAGAAAGTTTCTCTCTGTACCAGTAATGAACTACCTGAAGCTGTTTCATTTTCCCATCCATTGCAGTTAGTTAGATGCTCAAATTTTCTACAGGTTGCTGAAGCTATCTCTTGAAATAAGGAAATCACAGTCATTCGTTCAGTCCCATGAGCAACTGCTGATTAAAATCTCAATTTAGCCAAAGCCTATTGCCTTGATTTCTACATCCTTGCTCAGTTTGAAATGTTTCTTTCTTCAGCTATTTTTATGGTCCTTATCAGCCCCTCCTCAAAAAGCACTTATGGGTTCTAAGCATATATGAATAATCCTAGTTAAATTTAAAAATTAAAATATTAAGAGTTGATCCTAAAGTTGACCTCCTTGTTTATTCCTGTTCTACAGGCTGTATCTCTCAATATCAAGCTGAGTATATGGTGTGTTACACGGTATGCTTCCCATCTACATCTTCTGACTCCTGTGAAATTAGAAAATCTGAATTCTACTACCTTACTATTGCTTTAATTTGGCATAAATTTTCTGGCTGCACTGTATTTACATGAGACAAAAGAGATCCAGCCTTCAATAAAAATCTCATTTTTTTATGGTAGAATCTTTCTGTGTGATGTAATAGGGGTGCTGAAAATGGAGAGAATGTTAAAAGGAAAGCAACAACAGTGTATTCATCAGGAAAGTGTGGCTTGACAACATGCATATTTGTTATTTATTGAACGAGTCTTTCTTTACACAATGTGGTGTAATAATTAGATTTCAGTTTTCTGGAATTGTCTGCCTCAACTTTGATAGAAGTATTTTCTGCAACATCTTTGAAAATGCTTGGCTCCAAAAATTGTTAATTATGTCAGAGTTATTTCACAGGAAAAAGCTTAACTGAATCCTTTAGATCATGAAGCAAAATATGCCCCTTTGAGAGGTAGGTACTCCTTGGAAAGGTACTCAAGTGTTTGGACAAAGGTAGATTTGTTTTTAGAAGGCTGCATACACATATTTTTTTTTTATACTCATTTTCTTTTCAAGTATCCCTGATTCAGCTAAAGCCACATTCCTAAAATATCCATAGACCAATTGACTGTATACAGCAAATGGTGGTTTTCCTGAAGTGCAGTAGAGTGTCTCATCAGAATTTCAGTCAGGACTATTCATGGTTATTAAAGTACTTAGGTAAAAGAAAAAAGAAATAAAACTACAGATGCCAATGTTTTTTATTTAAATTCAAGGATGACTGAAAGTCCAAGGGCAGTCTGCAATTCAGTAAAAAGATTACTAAATCTGAGATATGGAAAGAGAGACAGGTTACTGGAATAGAAGGTGTTTTTCTTGGAAATGGTACAGTGTATGTGTTTGCCTATCTGTCTATTTATAACATGAAACATGACCCAAGCACATTTTTCCTGTGCAACATTTTATTAAGTGTTGCACAGCTTTTGAGTACTTAGGTAATAGTGAAATACACTCAGAAGCTGCTATTATGAAATGACCCAGTTTTCTCTCATACTTGTCAAAACCCCTTTAGTAACAATAATGATAATGAATAAACCAGTTTGTTGCTCCATCAGGTTTTGAACCTGAGTTGAAAAGAGAATGGTGGGGAGTAATTTTTGTTTCCCTGAAAGTGCATTTCTGTAGCTCTCCAAGATATTTTTTCAGAGTTTGATGCAGAAGCAGTGTCTGTTCAAAACTTTTGCTAAATTTATGTCTTAGTACATTTCTGAAGCATTCACTAGAGAAATGGGAGCTCTTATGTTCTTGTCTGTGACCATTTTACCACTCAAAGGTTATGGGAAAGAGCATTAAAATGGGATAAAGAGCAACTGAATTTGCAATGAAATCAAAAGAATTTGTCTCAGTGTAGCTGATTAAGTACAGCATCAGGCAGAAACTTAAGTAAACATACAGTCATAGAAAAAAAGAAAAGTTCCTACACTGGGGAAAAGACTCCTTTGGTTCTTCATATAAAAAGAATTGCTAGATGATGAGTATAACTCTCTCAAGAACTTTGTTACAAACTTTGCTGTAATCTTTGTGCTCAACATTTGGAGCTTATCATGTCAAGTAGAAAGTACAACTACATGCAGCACGATAGAAACATTTCAGTTTCAATGAAATATGCCTCTTGAAAATGGGGTTTGCTTTTAATTTAGAACACTGTAAACACACTAAGGGAATCTAGTTTTGATCATTTGCCAAATATTGCACAAGTATTTAGACTAATAAATAGCCTTCTATAACAGGAAGTGTACTGTATATTTTATGTGTTCCCACAATTTTAAGAGAAAGTCTCATCCCTTCTGTTTCACAGATGTTTATAGAGAAAAATACCCTAAACTAGGTAAAATAGCATATATTATTATCCAAAAAGCATTTCAATCATCAGCTAAAGGCTTAGGGAACATTAGGAGTACTTTATAAATAAGAGTACATTTTAACTAGAGGATTTTGCCCACTTAATATTCTTTCAGAACCCAGATTAAAGTCTTGTCTTACTGAATAAAGTGAGATGTATAGTTAAGAAAATAATCATAGGGTCTAGCATCTCATTATTTTCATTGTGAGAATGACGAAGCAAGGCACATTCCAGCTGTAAGGAAAACCAACTGGTCTAATTTCCTATGCCATCATTACAACATGTGGATCAGACCTATAAATGTAGGCTGAACATTGTATTCTGTCTTCTTGTTATCAAAGATATGATATGGATATAGGGCTAAGGGTTTTGTTTTCTAAACTTTGCACTGTACTCTCCCTTTTTTATCCAAAGTGTCTCAGGAAGGAAGTGAGCCCAAACAATCTCTGTGCTGTTTATGCCACTTAATTAAAGCTCTCTTAATTACATTCCTTTACCTTTCATCTTGAAGGGCTGACAGTATGGAAGAAGCAAAAATAACTCCAAATGTATAAAGAATGGTTCTACTTGTAACCCTCCCAACTGAGGGGAGGGGTGGGTGGATGTGGTGATGTAGGTATGTGTGGTACATATTAGATCAAGGAATGCATGGTTATCTTTATTTGGGTTGTCACAGGACAGATATGTTCTGTGGTTAACAGAGGTAATTACAGCTAAATTCTGCAGAAATTTGCTTTGACTTTGGGGAAGTTACAAAACAGCATACAGACTGCTCAGCAAGTTTTTGGAATGCATTAGTAAAAATGTTTTGGTGCAGATATTGAAGTATGCAGTAATGAAAGAGCTTTAAAGTTTCCTTCTCACCAAGGAGTTTGAGAATGTTGAGAGTGTGAAGTAAAGTGACTTATGGATCATGACATGAGGGCAGGCTTACTTTTAAAAAAGATGGTGCAATGTAGCATGAAATCAGCAAACTGAAAAAGAAAAAGAAAAGAAAAAAAAAAGCAGAAATCAGGACATCAAGTCAAAGAATTAGAAGTTTTCAGCAGAACCGGTAAAGCAGTGATACCAAGGACACAAAACAGGGAAATGTATGAACGGAGGAATTTGCTGAATGATGGATTTCAATGGCAGCAAACATAAGCAAAACATACAGAAGGTGGAAACTAAGTTCATGTATGTAAACACATATGGAGATCTGAACTAGAAAATGAGAGAGATACATCACCAGGAACAAGAACATCAGCATTGTAAAGCTGAGAAGAGAATTGTTGCTCAGTTGCAAGAAAAAGAAGAGGAAATGATGACAGATAAAGCACAAAATTCAAAGTTTTCCTATATTTTGATTAATATTCTCTAACAACATTAAGAAAAGCATGAGGTCAAGACAATATCACTACAGGATAGCGTGAGAATAATTCAGTGAGCTTGACACTTTCAAATTGGCAGCCACCAAAAAATCCACCTGTGGATTAATACAGCTTCATACTAATGATTGATGAGACTCTTGCTCAAACAATCATCTGAAGATACCTCAGAATTTGTAGTAGCTATCCTTGAGCAATGGGGTGAAGCTCTAGGGGAAAAAAAAAAAAAGATTGTTTCTTTTAAAAATGGCAGGAAAACTAAAAAACTATGAATCAATCTACTTGCCAACACTACCAAGTTAGTGAGGAAATAGGTGAAAATACACAGGAGTTCATCGTGAACACATTTGTCTGTTTTACTCTACCACAGCCCCTGATGGCTATGGAGAAGGGAAGAATAAATAGATGGTATATATCTTGACTATTGTAAGGGTCTTTTTCATGACATGACAGATGCATACTAGGCCAGGGATTTGTGCTCAAGACGAAATTGCTAAGATGGGGATGGCAAAAGCACTTACATGAAAATACCACATGGTGAGTTATCAGTTTTTTAATCTGAAAAACACCTGGAGCAGATGGTATTTTTCAGTAGCCTGCACCTAGTTTGCTATATTAAATATTTTCAGTAAAATTACAAAGCTGTAATAATGTGCTTTTTAAATCTGAAGATAATCTGAAGCCGTAAGAGACTGTGTAAAGTGAGAGAGGTTTAAGACTGAAAATGGTGTTGGCAAAATTGGAAAAAGGATATGCAGGTGAATGGATGATACTCAACAGTAAACACAAGACAGATTATTCAAACAAGAATGTTCAATTGCACAATTGTGTGATGAGCATCAGCTGCCTCACAACAAGCCTCCATGGGTGTGACATGTGACTTGGCTTACCAGTTGATCATGAGTTAACAAGGTCACGACGTTGGAAGAAAAGCATATTGGGACATATGAACAGAGGAACAGTTTAAAAGATGTAGATAAAACTTCTTCATTATGATGGCTTTAGGGTTTTTTTTGGACAGTACTTTCAAGAAGAAAACAAAGCAAAATCCAAAGAATAGCAGAGAACCCAGAGCAGGGCCATGAAAAGCTCACCAAATGCAGGACCTACACAAAAAACTGGGGAAATTAAGGTTAGTTAACCTGAAAACAAGCAAAAAGAAAATGACTAAGGAGTAATACAGAGAAGAGTCTTCGTGTGCATATAATGTTGCTGCAAAGATTAAGATACTCAGTGTCTATTCAATGGCAATAAGATGAGAAGAAATAGTCTTCAACAAAAGCAATAGTTAGAACTCCTCAATAAGAACAACTCACATTAAGAATGTGTTGAAAAGTGCTGGACCAGATAATTTGTGAAGGCTATGAAATCTCTCTCACTGGACATATTTAAAGGCACCTAAGATAAGGATCTGTCAGGATGTTAGTTTTCTGAGAAAGAGGATAAATAGTCTGTTTCTTGAAGTTCCTTTAGACCAACCTTTGTGCGGTTCTGTAATCTGTCTTTGCCCTAGCTGCTTATCTCAATAAACCTTCTCTGCCTCAGAATGAATGTATAAAAATCAGTATTTGCAGTGTACTTGGGAAGAGTGCTAATCAGATTGCTGTTTTATGAGCACAAGAAAAGAATCAATGTTTAGATAATTTTCAAGGAACTCATGCAGTTATCTACAGCTATACAAACTATGTGTGACCCTACTTGGGAGTAGGCTCGGCTGTACTTGGATTTACCACTGCCAGCAATGTCATAGATTCACAGAATCACTGAACATCTCAAGTTGGATGAGACATATAAGGGTCATGGTGTCCAACTCCCTGTTCACCATAGAATTACATGAAAATAAACGTATGACCAACTTATATGGTGCTTGTATTGTTGACTGTCTTTCACTAGATGTTAGTGTTTTACATTTATCCCCACCTCCCGTTCATCAAATATTTCTTTTCGTTTTTTAGCTTATCACTACTGTTACAAGCAAAAGCTTACAGAGTGAAATTTAATACAATTGGATGACATGCTATTTTTTTATAGCATGTAAAAATACATATGGAGCCACTATGATATGCTCTGGGTCTGACTTCAGCCACTATTGAAAATTACTATTTCCTTATAAAACAAGAAAATGTCTGACAGTAGTTCAGCTATTTCTGCTCCCTGAATGCTTTTTGAGTTGTGGTTCTACTCTAGAAATATACGTTTTGTATAATCACACTTTTTGAAGGGAATGTTTGATTTATAAATTATTTTCATTCTATTTTAAACTTGCTACTACACTGTATCTGACTCTACCTAATTAAACACTTCTCTTGCCTCATCAATTCCTGTTTGAAATGCCAAATCATTGCTATTATTTTTTATTGCATAATATTATGAATTATATTAGTAAGAAAACCCAACCTCTTTAAAAAACTTGATCTCATTGGATGAAAAATTGCCTACAAATCTAAGAAGGAACTCGATTTACTTAAAAATGCAGAGAAACAGAAAGATGTGATAACTCATATTTATAATGTGAAAAATCTGTACAGTCTAACAAAGATGTTTTTGAAACATTACTTAGGCTGTAGTAGTAGGAATACATAGGAATTACTTTGGAAAATATAATTCTTAAGGCATTTTTAAGGCAGTAATATCTTTGACTAGACATTATTTTTTTTTATTTCTGACCGTTTTCCTTACTTTGATTTCAGATATTGAATCACAGACACCAGAGTTGGAAGAATACAGTTAAGTCTTATCTACCATCAATGCCAAAGGACATACTCTTCACTATTTTTCCAGGATAATCTAAAAATTGTCAAAGTATTGGATTTTTTATGTTGCATAAATTCTCTTACTTGTTTTCATTGCCATGAATCTGATTGCTCCTAATACAATTCAAATGAAAGTTTTCTCTTTCTGACAGTACCATGTACCACTGTAAACACAGAGCTGCCTAGACTCAGTATCCATCCTTGGTTTTATGAGTCACCCCTTCTCAATTACCTTATTTTTTAAGGAGCATGGGCTTCTCAGAATGAGGAACTGAAAATTACTAAAATTAAGACCTTGTTCTGTATCAGATTAAAGGAGTTAAAATCCACAGTCACTTCCAAATGCAGGAGACTGGAATTGCATTATGTCTTTCTAGTAACATGGTTAATGAGAAAGTACATCTAAATTAACTTAAAAGGCAGGGGAGACAGAAGAAATATTCATAATTCAGATTAAAATGATACACAAAAAACTAAGAAATTTTTATTTCCAGGGTGAATTAAATAAAATCCTGCCCTTAATGTAGTCATAAGGGATACAGACATTCAGTTCAGTGGCACCAGGATTTTTACTGTGTTAATACTTGAAACATATTCAATACTTTTAATTTCACCTGAAAGTACTGTGGAGGTTTTCTACCATTTTTTTTTTCAAAGAGCTGAATGTATAAAAATGTTATCTTTTATGAATCATTCAACAATAACCCAGTTTCAGTTATCTGATTTAATTTGAACCCCAAATTCAAAAATCTAGAGTGTTTTATGGTAAAAGTTACTAATGTACATAAAAACTGAATATATGTTTGTTCTGTTTAGTCAGTTAAAAGATAGATCTCTTTTTTTTCCTCCTTCTCTTCCAATAATGTTTTGTTGTTTGTCTGCCAAGTCTTGTAAAAGGAATTACTTTCTTTGGAAGTCTTTGGAAACTCCTACATGTATAAAAGAAAATAATTCAGTAGCATTATAGCATAACAAAAGTTATAGCCAACAATATTAGGGCATAACTGGGGAATTAAATCTGAACACACTATGAAACCATTTAGGGGAAAAAAGCATTAGCAAATGCATATAATTTTGTTTGTGTAATTTGTCATTAAGAAGAGAAAAACAAATATGTCAGAGGTGAAAGTTCAATTTTATGAAAAATCGTTCTCATATCTTTAGTGTTTATTCCGAGGGAAAATTGCAGGTTTTATAGTCAGTTCTGGCATTTTCCTGGGAGAAAGTGAGAACGTTTCTCTCCCTTTCTGGTAAGAGTCTTGCAGCAGGTTTGGGAATTGCTGAGATCAAGACTGCATTTACTTTCCTTTTTGCCTCATGGAAACTTTGTTACTGTGATTTCTACATACAAGGTATTCTTAGGCAGAATAAAGCAGAAATACAAGGTCACCTACAAATTACCTGAGAAATTTTACACATCCTTTATGACTGACAAGCTCAGTGCCCCAGATAATTAACAGATCTTACACCATATTGTTTGAAAACTTTTATTTTCTGGGACAAGAAAAATTGAGAGTCTGAGTTTGCTAATTGTTTTTCCTCTATCCTTGATGTCTCTCACATAGGTGGCTACACCACCTTGAAGCAAAAGGTTTTTTCCCTTTTTATGTCTAAGCTTGGGCAACCTTCCTATGTGAGGACATGACCTGAACTGATGCTAATAGATCATTCATTGTTATTCATACTATTTTTGATAATCTTACAAAACTTGAATGAGTAAGTTCTTACTTTAGAGCACTTCATTGCTCCACCAAGGGGAAAAAAAGTGTAAAAATGTACAGTTTGTACCTTGTTTTTGTCCTTATAGTCAATATATAGAAAATATAGCTTTAAAAGTGGTTTAAGTATTTAAAAGTATTTAGCAGATGTTTGCACGGATTTAATTATTTTATGATACTGCCTCAGTATTACCATATGGCACCACTTTTCTTTAAGACACATTTGTGTTTTAATATCACTTATTTCTAAATTCTAGATCCTTCAAGATGGAAATATTGCAACTTAGCCTGTTTGCATGACTTTTGACAGAAGGATGAAAAGTCAGCAAAAGGCACATCCTTGGCACCCCAGTGAGGTCACTGACTAAGTGTAGTACTCTTCAACAAGACATGGAGATGATAAAAGCTGGCGTATCTTTCAAGACAATTAATTTCCTCCAAAAATCTTAGAAATGCCTGGGCCATTTTGTTTAAACTTAGACAAAACCTGAGGCAGGTATTCACCATGCCAAATCTTAGGCTGAATGGCTACATTTATTACAAGTGTAAACTGTTTTAAAGTGTGAACAGGGGGACAAATGTGGGCAGCATTGGTGCATAGCATGAAATAATTTTCTGCTTTTGCTCTTAAAATACAGAAAAGAAACTGTGTCTGGATAAATAGCTCTGTGCCAGTCAGCCTCCAAATAGTCAAATGCCTCTCATCTACTCAACATCCCACACACAAGTGTGTGTGGGAATGCTTGTAAATTTAATGAAGTGCTGACTGAAAGAAGTTTATGCCTGGCTTCCAATTAAATACTAGTAAGATAAGCTTAGGCAGCATAAAATCCTTGTTATTATGAAGATGGATTATGTTAGCTATCAGCAACCTCTGACCGCCCAACTTTAAAACATTGCCAATATTTTTTTTCAGTGGGACCCTCTCTTGATTCCAGTGAGGTTTGGATTGGTGTCTTAGATGTGCAGGTGTTGCTAATACAGGGTAAGTATTCAAATACCACACAAAACAAGTGGTTTATATATTTATCTTGTACAAAAATCTAACCTAGAGGTAGAACAGAAGAGGATACTAGTCCTTTTTCTTAGATCTCCCAGCTCATATGTAGCTGGTGGTTCTTCATATATTCCATTCCAACTGTCTCTTGGCTCCAAGATTAGGCAAGATCTGGGTATTTATCCCTCTATTAGAGAAGGTACAGAACAAAAAGAGTCTACAAGCTACATCTTCACCTGTACCCTTTATGAGGCCTGACTCTATGACATATCCTTAAGGTAAGCACTTTGGCCTCTGTTACTCTGTACAAATAGTAAGTTCCTCAGTTATCTTAGATACAAAAAGTGAACTTTACTGCTGAGTTTTTCTAAAAGTGAGCCTGGTATCACGATAAAGAATATTTCAACACCAAAATTATAGGACACCTAGGTGCACTTCTGGGCTCTACAGGCTTTTGGAACCTTCATGAGGGAACATGGACATTTTAAGACATTGCCAATAAAAAGCAATGTAAACAGCAAACAATCTAAGCTATCCAATAGGGAAATACTGAGGAAAAATAGATTTTAAATACTTCATCCTATCCACAAAGCTGTTTAGTTCTATTATGAAGAAACAAATTGCTTTGCCATTTACTGGGATTTGAACAAATATATTCAGAAGGCTGCAGCAACTCCTCAAATATTTTTTCTTTCAAAATCACTGTCTTCAAATTGTTGCAATTATCTGTTTCCTACCTTTGTTGCTAGTTTTCTATTAGCAAAATGTAACAGCTGGTTACATTCTATGGTGGGAATGGGAATGTAACTCACTTGGTGCCACTGAGCATCTTGTAAGCACATTTTTACTCAAAGACATACTGTATCTGACAAGTCTGACAGACCACATAATATAGCTAGTAAGAAGTTTCAGCCAACACATGTAATTGAAGACTTGGATACAGTAAAAATGACTAAAAAGACATGCAAAAACTGATCTCAGAGAAATGTCATTTTGTGAGCACACCAACATTAATTTGAATAAATCTTTAAATGGTACCTCAATTAACTTTTCCTGTAGTGAATATAAAGTGTATGTACCAACTCTTAATTAAAATGTATTTATTTTCCAATCGTTAACATTAAAATAACCCCATGTGTCACCTTCACTTGTTCATTATTGTGCATCTGTTTTGGTATATCTAATAGCTCAAGGTTAGTTTTATGATACACTTGTACATATATTTTACATACAACTTTAAAAACAATACTATTTTCTTAGTATTTGAAAGAGAAATTTCCTCCAATAGACTTCAGTAATAAAATGCCTTACTCTTTGTATATCCCTGTATACTTTTTCCTTTTAGCTTGTTATCTAAACTTTGCTATTTGAACAATGATTTTCTTTTCCTCTAGTCCATTTTTTTAAAAAATATTTGATTGTGTAATGAAATTCTAACTGAATTTGTGACATCAATAGCTTTCATGACAACAGAGTGATGCTTTAAACACAAGATTATGATTAATACAACACAGGATTGAGTAAAAGGGAAACAACTCCATAAGCAAGCAAGATTTCATTAGACTCAGTGATGTTCAGTTAAAAATGTGGAGTAAAGGAATATAAATGATGAATACACTTCTGCTTTTTAGCATTACAATTCTGTGTGATAGTCCATACACTGTGGTTATTTCATATATTTACAATATTTGATGTAACTCAGACATTGCCAAAAATTTCAGATAAATTCATTAGTCTTATTAGTGCATACTTAAAACATGGTGAGTTTTCATGACTTGTCACAGCGCTACATAGGCTCAGGAGATGTAGTAGGCTGTGATCACCTCTGAAAAGTCATGCTGGGAACATTTCAGGCTTAACTTTGAAAAACTGGAACACAGGCAACTGTTTGGAAATATGGCTGTAGATTAATTTGTCTTAGTAAGTTTATGTTAAGAAATTCTACATGTTTAACATAATGAGTCAAAAAAACATTTATTTAAAAAAATCTTTTTAGTCCAGCACAATCCAATTTATGTAATGGGGAAAAAAAAAAATCTGTCCTCTGTAAATGGCACTCTCATTTACACAGCTGAATTCTGTTATTATGAAGCACCTTGATTATAATGCAGATATACACATGGATGTAGATTTCTGTTGGGTCAAACTCCTACTCTTTGCATTCCAGACTAAAGAGCTACAAGTTGCATAAGAAATTTTACTAAAAATCTCATTTCAGGGTCAAAGCAGACTTCAGTGGTTCCATCTTGTTACAACCTCATCCTACGGTGCATACAATTGAAGCTATGCGGACAAGGCTCATAGTAACACTGAGGAAACAGAAGCTGTGGTGATATCAAAACTACAAAGAAAACTGCAGAAGTTTTATTCTGTGGTGAAGGTATGGTATTCTAAGTTTCTGTGCAGTGGCTACTGAAATGGTTGTCTAGTCCTGCTCTGCTCAAGATGCATGAATTCAGAGAGGCGTGACATAATTCTTGTGAGCTTCACTGGTAGAGGGTGACCAGATGATATAGTAGAAAGATGCTGAGGATATTCAATACCTCCATTGCAAAAAATATTAAGTCATACTTAGAGCCTAATTAATACATGGATTAAGAATAATAGGTAGAACAATCCCAATATACCAAATTGTATTAAATATATATTTCACACAGTTTACTAGCTCTTCTGAACATCTTGGGAACTTTTTTTACTAAGTAGTTTTAAAATACTTTAAAATACTTTCCATGCTTCAGAACATGGAAATTCCCCATTCTTGTTCATACTTTTACTTCCTTCACCTATTGGTAGACTGCATCTTCCAAAGGATAATGGCATGGCTAAAAGACTTCAATGAAGAGGAAAACCATGTTCTTAACTTTTTTTTCAGGTACACTGTTGAAACAGTACAAATTCTGCAAAGTTTCTGAATGTTAGGGGCCATTTTTGAAGCAGAAGGCTGTGGGCAATATTAGTTTAATATACTGGCCTAGTCTTGGAAATTTTGTTAACTTTTTAAGTCTTAGACATGGTATATTGTGCTGTGGTTGGCAGGCAAGACACTTCACCACACATAAGGGAACAGGATTATAATTTTACATTCCAGACATAAATTGATATACACAAAAAGACAAACTATCTAGAAAGAAAATGTTAACTATGATTTTGAAAATAGGTGTTTGTTGTTCTCTCTTTCCTTTTTTTTTTTAGGTAAATATGTTTGATGTTTAATTTTAAAGAATTGCAAAAATTGATTCCTAGATGAGATCCTATATTTTACAGATCTACAGAAACAAATTCCTTGCGGAATGCTGTATGAAGCAAAGTGACACAGAGTCCCCAGGCAGGTGCAATGGAGAGCTGCTTTATTGCAAAAACCTGGCCTTTTTAAGCAGTTAGCCAGTTATCAGTTTTCGTAGTTTAAAGGCACAACAAGCCCAAGTCAACCAACCACCACACACCACGGTGTGGACATGCGGCAGTCACACACCTTATCTCTCATGTCTCTCTACCCTTATTCCAGCTGAGTCACTCTCCCATAGTTTCTCCTACTCAAACGAAGTAGCAGGCCTGAGCCCTGATTTTACAAAGGTAACAAGGCCCTTATTTTATAAGGCTTTACCTAGATGCAACAGAATGCCAAGAAATTAGAAGTCTGAAAAATGCTGTGTCGTTCTAATTGGGAACAGCGTAAAGAACGACACAGACTCTCAAGGGAGTCAGAACAGGAGAATTCTCTAGTTTATTACTTCAGGCCTGTTTTATAGACAGATACGTGGAAAGTACAGAAAGGAAACTCTTATTGATTAGCAAATCAACACATCACCATCATTGGTCAGTGGGGTACAACATCCCCCGACCTTCTCCTGCAAGGAAAACAAGAGGACAGAAAAACAGCACCTGCAAGGCTGTTTTGTGTCCCTGAGGATTGTTTTGAAATCCTCCTATGAATTTCCCAGGCTAGCTCTCAGGCAGGACTGAGAGGCCATGGGGCCTGCAGCCTGCTCCAAAGCTAGCATCCTCACTTACGTATTTTCCCAATTCATCTATTCTTGAATCCATGTGAGATGTGAAGATTGTGATTATTTAACCCATGCTCTGTCCTGGAAATTTGGGTCGTAAGGCCATGCAGATGCTTTGTGACATTAGAAGAATTCTATATAGAACTGAATAGGCTTTCATTGAAAATGGTTATTCAACTTAGGAGAGTATCTAAATTGCATTAATACGTAAAGAATAAAGAATGCAGGAAAATATAGTTAAGGCTAAGATGTAAAAGGTAATCTAGTCTAATGAAATTGAAGAGAAGACCAAAAAAGAGTCCGACATTTTCACCATATGGTGTGAAAATCAATGTGAGGCATTTCTTAGAAAGAATGCAATATATTCAGTAAAACTCTGCACAATATATTGTTCATCATAAAAGACTAAACATGCATTTTATATTGTAAAATTTAAGCTTACATTTTTTAGAGTGATTTGTGCATAAAGCATCATATTTTTTGAGCAGTAACTATGCAATTATCTTCTTATCTTCTTTAAAAATGCTGCAGTTTTTAGCAAAAAACTGGACAATACATTATCAAGTATTATCTACAGTACATTGACTGTAAGCTGAATTTTGTGTTTTCACCCCCCCCCCCCCAAAAAAAATAAATTAGCTAAACAGGAAGGAAATATAATTATGCTACTCAGAAATGTAACATACATCTTAACTCTTGGCTTGCTCATGGAGAGTAATAAAGAATTACAACAAAAACAGGCTATGTAATGTTTTTCATTTTTCTGTCACTTTTTTACATTACTTGAACATAAAGGACCAGGCTTCTCTTAGCTCCTCACAGTGAGCTGGCTCTCATGACAAATGTATTGCCTCCAAAGAGAGCAGAAGTTCTTGGTAGCTTCACTAGAAATCACAGTGTAGGGCACTTCTGAGAACAGAAGTATTAAAATATTTTTCATCTCCTGATTGTAATGGTAACAGAAATTTTTAATACGTTTCATTGAGAGTGCCACTGAAATGTCCTTTATTACTTTAATTAAAAAACTTATAAACAAAATGTTATTCAGATGAATTTCCCCTTTTATTTCACCAAATGCTTTTGCAGTTGAAAACCCCACTCTCCACATTTACATACTGTTTTGATGAAGACAGAATTTGTTTGTTGCACAATGCTTCCTTCTGTGGGCTAATACCTAGTTTAATTTCATCCTTCTTGATATCACAGATTTGACAATATTGTTTTACACTGTCCTTAGCTGCAGCCCTTATAGCCTTTCAACATGCATAAAAGTACTCTAAAAAATCGGGAAATACATTTTCTACTGGACTTTCATGTCAAATACCTTAAATCAAATGCTGATTACATTAGTTGTAATCTGGTAAACTCTCCCTTGTTTCTGTGCTTCAGGTGCAGCTTTCACTGACCCATCCTGTCCTAGTGTGAATTTATGATGCTTGTATCTGCAGTTGTCTGTAGTGCTTATGCTGGATGTTAAGTTTTGCACCTTTAAGACTGGTTCTGAGACCAAAAGTGGGAAGAGAAGCACACAGTTTGTTTTCAGAAACTGCACTTTCTCCACTGCATTCTGCTCCTGTCCTGGACTGCGGTGTCTGCAGCACAGACATGCGGGAGAGAGCTCTCCTTTGCTTTTAGTTTTTTTGGGTTTTTTTTAAGCTAGCTGAGGCAGAGAAGTTCCCTAGAGTGTGTTTTTTCTTTTTCTTGGAGCTGTTCAAACCTGCTCTGGACTGAAAACCCAGGAAAACACCAGGAGCTCACACCTGGCCCATCAGGGCCTGGGACGCAGCATTTTCCAGTGCTGGAGGGACTGATAAGAGACTGAGTGAGCCAAGCTACACCCCACGAGAATAACTTTCCTGGATTTGCCATCTCTTCAGAACTGTGAGAGGTTTCACTGTTTAATATTATTATTTTTTTTAAATGCTTGTGAATACTTTGCTTGTTAAATCAACAGGTTTTTTCACTTTTCTCCAAGGAAATATTTTCCTGAGCCAGATGGGGGAGGGGCTGCTTGAATTTTCTTTCCTAGAGGGACCCCATTTGGAGGTTTCCTCCCAAGATTTGCCCTAAACCAGGACACATATATACTACAGGAGAGCTTGCCCTGCCTGTTGCCAAAGCAAATATTCTTTCAGGCATAGTTACCATGACTGTTGGCTCTGGAGTTCTTCAGAAGGATAAGAGAGTAACTTCTACAGATAAGGAAGGGGAGTACTGCTTCAGACAAAGGTTTGCCTGATCATGAAGAAAAGAAATTATTTTAACAATCTTAATATAACAGGGTACATTTACTGTAAGAAAAGTATTCCATGATGTTAGAGTTGGTTTGCAGTTTGCCTGAATGCATAGTTATTTAGCTGGCTCAAAACATTTCTGATGTGTTGAAGTGGTTTAAAAACACAAGAAAGCTTTTTAAAAGCTTTGGCAAAAGGAGACATATCAGCACGCATGTATTTGGGAGTTGTAACTACATACAAATATACCAATTTTTAAGAATCTTCACTGTAAATTCTCTGTTTTCAGTATCTGTGTTTACATCTATCTTCATAAAAATAAACACCTTTATTTCATGTCCTTTAGGGATAAATTGTGTGCTCTGCCTCAAAATAAAGCATTCTATTCATTTTATTTTATAAATAACTGCTCAATTCCAGCTTTAAGTACATAAGGGCCTCCCTAGACTCTGATCTTCCACTATTACAAGAGCTGTAGGTGCCAATTTACTCATGGAAGAGGCCTTGCTCAGCATGTTTGTGTTCCTGTAATTGTTTTCGCATTATGTCTTGTTTATCATCTGAAGAGAATGGACAGACAGTTTTGGGAAGTAAGACTTTAAGAAGTCCCTGTAATTGGCTCACATATGCCATGTGCTTTTCCACTATATTAACTCAACGCATCTGTCTCTATTTTTAAACTGAAGGTGTATATGCACAAATAAATTGGGCTGACATTAATTCAAAGCGAAGATCTGCTCTGTGCTCCAAGACATGAGCGACACATAGGTAGTTTTCAATAATGTGCTGCAGCTGGGTAACAAGTGCCAACTAAGCAAGCTTGTAAGCATACCCAAGTAGACTAAGTTTAGTAAGAGTAATTCCTGAAGAGAAAAAGTTGTAAAAACATCTTATATCTTGGCATTACAGTCTTAAAACTGCACTGAGAAGAAAGAAAATAGACAATCTAAGGAAACAGCTGCCTGCAAAACATACTGAATAGACTCAGTGCCAAAAAGGGAACATGCTGTGTGTGCTATATGCTTACTAATAATAAATAGATAAAAAGGGTTACGTCTTTATCACTATCAGTTTTAAAAGATCAAAAAGGTTTTACAAAAAGTTAAAAATCAAGATTGGAAAGGCAAGTGTACAAACTGCATAACACAATCAGAAAAATCCTGCTGTTGATAAAAAGTGAATATATGAACACTAGAAGAGACAAATGCTTCTGGACAGTGTGGAATTGAATCAACTTTTGCAAACCAACTTAAGAGGGTGGATTGCTGATGGATCTCACCCTCAGATATCACAATCCTTTTACAGAGACAATTACTTTTCAATTTGTATCACAGACAAAGGACTTAGTTTAAAAAGCCAAAATTGGGTGCTACGTTTTTCCTCTGAAACACGTTCACTCTCTTCACTTTACACATGGACACTGATACGCTCATCCAGAGAAAATTGAACAATTTGTTACACTGCATTTACATGAGTCAATTTAAGAAAATTAAAGCATCTTAGAACTGGGTGAGGTTCCTTGCCCATACTCCTGCTTCATTGTACATACTGTCTGAACCCTTTCATTGCTCACTGTAAAACCACATATTATATAACTACACATGCAATTATTTTTCTGTCTTGTTTCAAATAATTTATTAGCATTTTAAATAGCATTAGATCCCTAACTGAACATCCACGAGTAGTTTCACACTCTTTGGTTTTAGGTACTTAATTTAGATCCAAGGTTGAGAGACCACATGCTTCTGTTATACCTAATTAACTGTGAGATTGTTCCTCTAGAAAATGAACTATGGCAGGTGCCGTGCACCAGCATATACGGAATAGTATTATTAAGAAACTTCTCTCCACAAACCACATAAACAGTGTCCAAATTTCTGCACTTCTGCACTGTGCTGGGTAAGTTGCAACAGCACTGCCCTGACCCCAAGTCCCAAATGTCCCCCTTCAGATTATACTATCAAACAAAAGCCATAATCAAGCTACAAAAGGGGCTGCACATTTCACCTGTCAGTTTGAGTCTGAGAACCTGTAACCTGATGTAAATGGGCTTTCCAAGGCCAACTCCAAATGTAACATTAATTATGGTGAAGGACCTTCAAGTTTTTCCCCTTGGATTAGAAAATGACTATGGGACTGTGCTAAAAGTTACAGCTGAGTACAGAGAATTTGGTGAGCTAGTCTCCATCTACACTGGTTCTATTTTCACGCACTGCTTCTGTGGACATAAGGGAGGCTGAGTCAAGTTTTATTATAATCAATTTATTTTACCAATCACCAAGTATCAATATTTGGATTTTTGTGTGTAGCAGCAATCAGGCTACCAAGCAGTGTGATACGTTATTTAGGCAGTTACTTACAATTACCTTCCAGTTGCTCAATTTTTTTAAAATTAGGATATATCTTTAAATAATAATCTCCATGTCAACATACTTTACCTTTCCAGATACTACTATGATCCCAAAGCTTTGTTTTAGAAGTAAACTACAGCAAAAAAAAACAAGGAACAAGAGAATATGGAAAACTTTGCTTTCATCCAAGTCCTAAATTATGCTTGCATGTCAAGGAATGGGAGAAATTGAATATACAGTATAACAAAATGCAGCGTAGTATTAAATGACTGCAACAAAACACACATATGTGCACATCTTATAATGCAGTTTTACACATTAATAGAGAAAAAATGAATAGAAATCAAATTTTCAAGTCTTACACAAAGAAAGTAAAATCAGACATGTAAAAGAAAATTGCATTTCTAAAATTCTTTGTTTTAAAAATGACTGGGTGTTTCTACAATGGAGATTAATCTGTTGGCTTGCCTGCACTTACTGACCTCTGCTCAGAAATGTGTTCACTAGTTCTTCAGTCTGGGAACCACTGCATATGACTAAATGTCTGC
Organism: Pseudopodoces humilis; assembly: GCF_049639895.1. NCBI lineage: Eukaryota > Metazoa > Chordata > Aves > Passeriformes > Paridae > Pseudopodoces > Pseudopodoces humilis. The sequence goes on from NC_142203.1 coordinate 35,281,802, forward strand.
CTTCAGCTTCAAGGCAACATTACGATGCGGCAATGAATTTAGTTCTGCTTTTAATGCCTTTCTATCTTCTGCATCTTTTAGAATAGTGCTGTCTCCCTGTTTCTATTGATGTAATTGGATATGACGTTTCAAAATTCCTTCTCATAAACTAAAATGTTCTTCAACTGCAAACAAAATTTCTTTATTTCTCTCTACTGGAAGTCTTTGGCACCCTGTGGGCTCTACTGGAAAGAGCTGTGAATCACAAGCTATTGCCCTGTTTAAATAGTAAAAGGTAATAAATGCAAGGCGATAGTCTGCCTATACCTTCCCCCACACGCACATTTGCCCTTCATGGTGCTCCACAAGAACAAATAGAACATTATTTTTAGACTTTTGTTTCTCCAGAAGGAAGGCATGGAGGAGCTGCTGAGCAACCCCATGAAGGAATGCAGTAGCTAGGTTTCTGAAACAACAATCAAAATGGCTCCATCTGAGCCTCTGCTCAGAAGCAGTACAGCTTTATACCCCTGATTAAGTAACACTGAATTATGAAAATGGCAGGGGGTGGCTCAAAGGCACGTTTCAGTTCTCAAGACCTAATTTGAAGGAAATAAACTTGAAGAAGACAAACTTCACAGCTTTTTAGAGCCTCATTACTGACCTGCATTAACTGCAGTTATAACAACCTTTGCCAGGTTCTGTCTAAGGAAACAAGTCAACTTCTTTTATATCTAATGGATATTTTGGCTCAAGTAAATTGTTATGGCATTGACACATGGATTGTTGATATTTCAACCGTTTTGAAACAGGTCATAGCGGTCTTGAATCATGTGAATTTACAACAAAACATAGCAATTACCTCCTACCTCCATTGTTACTGCTTTTATTGTTTGACTTATTGCACGCTGGTATGTCTGTTTGTGTGCATGGAGGGCAAGCAGACACCATGGCAGTGTTGCTTAGAGACCTAAACCCAACTCTAATACACAAGGCATATTAATTTGATCCTCAGTTTTGCAACACAATGGTAATTCTGAGAGCCCCAAAACAGGAGGATGGACAATCCATGCAGTCTTTTATTGCAGCATACAGAACCACGTGCTACCTGGTTTCTGTTATTGACCATAGCTCCTTTCTTTCTTTAGAGCTGATGTCATGACCAGGCCTGGCCACGGCTGATGTGGAGGAAGAAGCCAGTGCTGCTGAGTTCATGAGTGCTCATTCTGGTGCCACCACACACAGCACAACAGAGCCTGTGTATGCTGCCTCTAAGGCAGGATGTTCTCAAGTTCACTGCAAATAAATGTGTCGCACAACTTCCACATTTACTGATGAGAAATTTGTCCACACACCTCCATGTTTCAAGCTGAGTGTGAGAATCACAGAATCCTAGAATGTCAAGAGGTTAGAATGGACTTTAAAGACCATCCTGTCCTAATCCCTGTCCCATGCTGGGGCAGAGACCTCCCCCACTACACCAGGTTGCTCGAGGTCTTACTCCAATGCTACGAGGGATCGGGCAACCACAGCTTCTCTGGGCAACCTATTCCAGTGTCTCATCCACTGTCACGGAGAAGGCTTTCCTCCCAAAATCTCACCTAAGTGTCCTCTTTTAATTTGTATCCATTACTGCTTGTCCTATCACTACAGATCCTGATGAACTTCCCTTCAGATGCTGGAAGGTTGCTCTGGGGTCTCCGCACAACCTTCTCTATCACTTCACCAGGCTTCACCAGCCACAGCTCCGTCCGCCTGTCTTTGTAGGGGAGGTGCTCCAGCCCCCTCACCGGAACGGAGCAGAGGGGCAGAATTCCCTCCCTCGCCCTGCTGCCCACACAGTTTTTGACGCGGCCTAGGCTGGGGCTGGTTTTCTGGCAAGTCTCAGATCTCCGCTGGCCGACGAGCCTTTTCCTGGCCTGCCAGTTCCAGCCGGGATGGGGCCGGCGCAGGAGCCGGGCCCGCCCGCCCCCACCCCGCGGCCCCGGGCGGCGGCGGCGGCGCGCGGAGGGGAGGGGGGAGCGGGGAGCGGCGCCCCGTGCGTGCCGCAGCCGGTCACGTGGGCGGCGGGACCGGGGCCGAGGCCGCGAGAGGCTGAGGCGGCGCCGGCAGCAGCGATGGCGGCGGCGGCGGCGCTGGGCGGGCTCGGCCTCCTGCGCGCCCGGCTCTGGCTCAGAGGCCCAGCCGCCCCGACCTCCGCCCCCCTCGGCCGCAACGGCCACCGCGCGCCCCCGCTGCGAGGAGGCGTCGCCGCCACCGCTCTCCCCTCGGCCGGGAGGAGCTACGGCTCCCAGGCGAAGGAAGAGGAGGAGCTGCGCGTCCGGTACCTGGATGATGAGCACAAAGGTAACGAGGGGAAGGTGGCTCTGCACCCGCTGTCCCGGCCTGGCCGGGGTGACCCCTGCGGGGCAGGGAGAGGGCGGCCCTGGGGGAGCTGCCCGGCGGCGAGGGGCGGGAAGGGAGCGGTGGCTCCTCCTTTTTGTCACCGCGGACGGGGTTGCGTCGCAGGGTGCTGGGAGCTGCCGGCATGGCAGTGGCAGAACTGGGTCAGTTTGGTTGCTTAGCTCTTCACAGCATCGTAAAACGGTTTAGATTAGAAAGGACCTTGAATACTATCTGGTTCTAACTCCTCCGCCTTGGTCAGGGATACCTCGTACTAGACCAGATTTGCTTAAAGCCCCATCCAACCTGGCCTAGAACACCACCAGGAATGGGGCATCCACAGCTTCTCTGGGAAACCTGTTCCAGTGCCTCACCACCCTCACAGTAAAGATTTTCCTCCTGTTATCTTTCAATTCGAACCCATTCCACCATGTCATGTTGCAACATGCCCTTTTAAGTAGTCTTGTCTCATCTTTCAGATAGGTTCCCTTCAGGTACTAGAAGGCTGCAATTAGGTCACTTTAAAGCCTTCTAATTTCTACACTGAACAGTTCAAATTCATTCAGCCTTTCTTTATAGGAGAGGAATTCCATTCTTCTCATCATCCTGGTGGCCTCCTCTAGACTTGCTCCAACAGCTCCATGTCCTTCCTATGCAGGGACCCCAGAGCTGGATGCAGGGTTCCAGGTGGGCTCTCACCAGAGCAGAGCAGAGGGACAGAATCCCCTCCCTCCCCTGCTGCCCACACTGCTTTGGATGCAGCCCAGGACACGTTTGGCTCTCTGGGCTGGGAGTGCCCATGGCTGGGTCATGTTCAGCCTCTCACCCACCAGCACCCCCAAATCCTTCTCCCTAGTGCTGCTTTTGACCTGTTCATCCCCCAGCCTAGATTGATACTGTGGCTTGTCCTGACCCAGTTGAAGCACCTTGCACTTGGTCTTGTTAAAACTCATGAGGTTCCCATGGGCCCACTTCAGGAGCTTGTCTAGTGTTCTGTGGATAGCATTCTGTCCCTGAGGTGTGTCAATAGCATCATTCTTCTTTACCAGAGTATTGCAGCATATGTACTGTGTTTGCGAAGTACATCTCTCTGAGCTGGCATCTGTTTGCCACTCTAATTGTGAGAAAATGAAGTTTAGCAGCAAACTTCTAGAGTCATGCTGCTTCAGACATTGGTTTTGTGTTTGTGTGCAGTGGGCACAGAAGGGCATAGGACTTAGATCCATGATGTCTGTGCTGGAAGGTATGTCTTCAGTATTCTCTCATCTCATGCCACTTTCCTAATAACCATCTCATACTTCTTGCCTTTTGTGTTCTCTACTACTACTCACCTTGTTCTACTCAACTATATCAAGAGTCTTATTTTAACTCACCACCTTAAAAAAAGAAAGAAAATCTGTGCTCCTTAGTGACCTGCCGCCAGTGCATCATAGCACAGATGCTATGTACTTCCTCTTCTCATGTAGTGCTCACTGGATTTTGTAGGTGTTACACTTCCTTTGGTGTTTGTCACTTCCTTCCCCTGTGTATGCGTCAGGGCTTGGAATGGTGGAGAAGAAGTCAGTGCAAACTCTGTTCCTGAGGATTTATTTTTATAGCCATGATGTTATACCTGCTTTCATGGAGAGGACCATAGTATAGGGTTTTGATTATCTGCAGCACATGAATCTTTTTATATGGAGAACATATCTTGGAACCACCATGTATTGAGATGGACAGTTTAGTTTACATCTTTGAGCACATTAACTCAGCTATTTCAGACCTGCTGCCAATTCAGGCAAATGCCCATGAGTTGAGTATGCCTATACATAGATTTTTATACATATACAGACAGGTAACTTTAAAACTTTGAGCTTCAGCATGAGGCTTAGAAGATTGTTCTTTTGTTTTCAAGGGAAAACTGATGTTGTGTTTGTCATTATTTAGGATTGATAGTAAAGATGATGTAATCTGATCTGATTTGTAATCATCTTTTTCTGTACTTCTGTTCCCAACTCTTTCCACTTAGTTTAAAATGTGCTACTTCAGTCCTGTTTTTCCAGCCAACTGTGGAACTTGGAATTAGCTTAGATTAGCTTCAGATTTTCTGGGGATTATTTTAAATTAAGGAAGAGACGAGACAGGAGCAAAGAAGAATTTAAAATATTAGAAGAGTGTTTTTCCATGGTTTTTTTTGTGCTTTACCATAAAGTGGTAGAAAATATCATGATCTTACATAGTACTGAACTTCTATTTCTATTACATAACAAACATTAAATGAGGCAGTGTGTTCCAGCTGTTGAATCAGCTAGGAATCATTGTTTTTGTAATGTTATGAAGGTGTTTCATAATGAATATGTAGCCTAATGCCCCAAAATATGGAGATATTATTTGTAATGTTAAAGCGACTGTCACTATCATGAGGAAGGATTCAATCAGTGTATTTTTAATTAATGAATTCTCTTAAGCAGAAGGAATTTTCTTTGGTATTGACTTCCAGAAGGACATAGAAAAAACCACTGTTAATTATAAAAGGATAAGAACAAGGATGTAGAAATAGGCCAGGAGACATAAACTTCATATGCTGTCTTCAGCAGCACAAAGAGCAGGCAACTCTTTCTGCAAAAGAAACATAGCTCTGCTTTCTCCCTGTAGTGCTACCACGTACCCTGCTCCTCATCCTGTATGCCAAGTTTATCTATATTTATCTTACAGCATGTAATATCTCTGCTGAATGAGGACACCAGCTCTATAAACACCCCTGTGGTCCTGCTCTTTTCTACCCTGCTATTGCTTGATCTGCCATTTCATGTTCTAGACGTTCCTGCATGGTACTCTGGTGCCTCTGTGGCCTCATCACACCATCCCATTAAATATTTCTTGATTCCATGCAGGATCAGACCCTGTTCTCTGACTACCTTTTATGGCACACATATGCTTGTTGATGCTGTGGTTGTGCACTTGCAGATGCCTAGTGTTTCCATGTTGCTCAGAGAAGGATGTGTTGTGAATGCTGGGGAGGAGAGAAAACTGGCTGTACCTGCCTCACGTACAGGCACATGGCTTGTAGCACTGGACAAATCTTTGCCTGTGGGCAAAGTAGCAAACTGTTCTGCTTCATATCATTTCCATGTGATTTGCATACCCCAGATCTTGGGAAGTTGTTAAATGTAAACTGAGACTATATTTGCAAAAACTAGTTATTGAAATTTTAACTCGAGGCTTTCCAGCTTCCAGATTTGACCTGAACTTCTTAAAATACAGAAGGTGTGAAATTTTTATAGAATGTGATTGAAAAATACCTGTGTATTCTGCCCATGTTGCAACTTATGAAGCTCTTACTGTCAGTTTTCTCTGAGTAAAAATGACTGTCAGTGTGTTAGTTTTTTTAAATTAAGTATATATCTTTTACTTTATTCGAGATTCTGTTTGATCATCACTAGGGCTGAAATGTATTACAGCTATTGACCTTTCAGAACTTAGCCAAATTGCATTAGTGATCCCATTACAAATTTAAATGAACCTAGTGCTTTGGATTTTTAAGTTAGAGGTGCAATTGGGAGAAATATCTTTTTAGTCTTGACTCCAGTGTTGCAGTGTCACTTGCTGGAATGGGATATAAATATTTATAAAATTTGGATTTTTCACTTGAATGGTTCCTTATGATCAAATTTCCCAGCTGGTTTTGGTTCAGTTTAGAGTAAGACAGCTTTTGGTCTTCATCAGTTAGAATTTTAATGTACATGGAATAGGCAAAAGCAAATGTAGTCTTGGTTGAAGTTGTTTGCTCAGAGGTTGGAAACTGATAGCTAGCTGATAAATTGGAAAAACTTCCCATTCTTTCGCTGTGTTTAAAGCAGGGCTGAGCAGGAGAGATCTACTAATTTAAGAAGTGTGGAAAAGAGTTAAATCACAATTTAGAGATGAAATAGGCTCAGTTAGGGGATTTTGAAGAATGTTTTGATGTTTTTAAAAAGTGCTGGTTAGTACACATCTATGTGATTTTTCACTTATATACTTCTTGATAAGATGATTAATGAATGCCACCAGAATTGTTCATGATACATTCACCATATGTTCCTGTTTTGCTTAAAAAGCTACTTTAGAATAATAAACATCTAAGTACACTTGTATGCCTTGTTTTTCTGAGTAGTTAAGTGAAACAAGCTTAAAAATAACTTGCTTTGATCCTCCTTCAGATTATCAAAGCATAATTCAGACATTAATTCAAAAAAATTATTTTTTTTAATTATGGAAAACCACGTGTATGTGGGTTTAATGCAAATAAAAATAAAATAAATACAAACAAAAGTCTGCAAGTACTTTATATGTGGATGTAGCGAATCTTTCGAACTCTGACAAAACAATTAATATTGGTTTAAAGACAAGATTAATTTTTAAGTAATCATACATTGAGGATGAGTGTTTTGATCTCTAAAAAGTGCAAGATAAAAGTGATAAAAACCATTTTTAAAAGGTAGATTTCCTGTTTGCTGATACAAACAGTAGGTAAACTAGTATCTAATCTCTTCACTTTATTCAAGTAATAAATTCAGTATATGCTATGTATCCTTATTTCAGTAAAAGGCATTTTTTGGCTTTTACTATGCTTTCATTTTATGACATAACTTTCATTTTTATCATATAACTTTTATAATAAAACCTTTTTTTTTTTTTCTCTTAAACACTAAGAATTATACCACAGTCAGCTTTCTCTTTTGACAGGAACAACTTATAAGTAGAGAACATATTGTACATTTACTTATGCTTTGCCTTTAATGGTTGGCTAGGAAAGTAGTATACAGCTACTTATATTAGACAACACTGGGGATCGTTGTCTCTTGGAGAGCCTAGCCAGTTAAGATGAGTATAGTTTTCTGTATGCAGATGTATTTTTAATAGATGCACATTATGTGCTGAATGTGTCCCAGAAATAATGTGGGGATGACTCCCAGGAAAAAGTATGACATTAATATTGGGTTTAGCATTACGTGAGTGCTTATTCCTTCTTAGTAGATCTGTCACGTTTTTGATACCATTCAGATAGACCAACAAAGTTGATGTACTAGTACTAATTTCTACTTTATTAATGATTACTTTATTAATGGTTACTTTTTATTATCTTTTCTTTCACAAGTAGATTTTTCAAACAGTAAACGATTTTGGAAAGCGCATTCACATGTGTGTGCGTTAGGCAGAATGAACTATGATTAAATGCTTCAGATAACAATGTAACAGATATTACTGAAAAGTTGCAGCAGTCAGGTCAAGTCCCCTGTGACTGGAAAAGGGGAAACATTGTACCCATCTTTAAAAGAGGCTGAAAGCTGGAGCCTGGGAACTACTGACCCATGGGCCTCACCTCTGTGCTTGGAAGAGTCATGGAACAGGTCCTCCCGGAAAGCTGTGTTCAGGCATATGGAGAACAGGGAGGTGATTCAAGGCAGTCAGCACAGCTTCACCAAGGACAAGTCCTGCCTGACCAACCCAGTGGCCTTGAATGACAGAGTGACTTTGTTAGTGGACAAGGGGAGTGTTGAGATGTCATTTATCTGGACTTCTGGGAAGCTTTTTGCAGAGTACACCACAGCATCTTTGCTTCTGAAGTGGAGAGAGGTGGATTTGCTGGATGGACTGTTCAGTGGATGAGAAGCTGGTTGGACGGTGGCATCCAGCATGTGGTGGTCAATGGCTCAGGGTCCTGATGGACATCAGTGACAAGTGGTGTACCTTAGGGGTCTATATGGGGTCGACTGTGATTTAGTAGCTTCACTGATGACATAGATGAAGGGATTGAGTTCACCTTCAGCAAATATTTAGATGACGCCAAGCTTGCTGGTGCAGTTGACACATCTGAAGGACTGAATGCCATCCAGAGGGACCTGGATGAGTTCCTGAAGTGGCCCCATGGGAATCTCATGAAATTTAACAAGACCAAGTACAAGATGCTGCAACTGAGTTGAGGCAAATACCAGTTGACGCTGGTATCAGCATCCCCAGCACATGCTGGGGATGAGCAGATGGAGAGCAGCCCTGTGAGAAGGCCCTGGGGGTGCTGGTGGGTGAGAGGCTGGACATGACCCAACCATGGGTACTCCCAGCCCAGAGAGCCAAACATGTCCTGGGCTGCATCCAGAGCAGTGTGGGCAGCAGGGGAGGGAGGGGATTCTGTCCCTCTGCTCTGCTCTGGTGAGACCCCACCTGGAACCCTGCATCCAGCTCTGGGGTCCCGGCACAGGAAGGACATGGAGCTGTTGGAATGAGTCCAGAGGAGGCCATGAACCTGATCAAAGGAATGGAGTACCTTCTTTCCTGTGAAAAAAGTCTGAGGGAATTGGGATTGTTCATCCTGAACATTAGGCTTCGGGGTGGCCTATTGTGACATTCCATTTTCTGAAGGGAGAAACATAAAAACTAAGAAATATAGAGAAGGACTTTAAACTGAAATAAAGCAGGTTTAGTTTAGATATTAGGAAGATATTATTTACTCTTAGGGACTGAAACTAATTGCCCAGAGAAGCTGTGGATACCCCATCACTGGAGGTGTTCAAGGCCAGGCTGGATTCGCATCTAGACAACCTGGTCTAGTGCAAGGTGTTCCTGCAGGGGGCTTGGAACTAGATGATCTTCAAGGTCCCTTTCTTTCTCAGGATGCTCAGATCTAGTAGTAATGGCATATCAGAACAAAAACGATTAAAATGTGACTATGAAGAATGTCTTTTTGTATATCTATCACTGCAATATGTAGGTATCCCTTGAAAACATTTTATACTTTTCCTCTTGCAATCCTTGCTTCATATTTTTTTTTTATACTTAAATGAAAATTACTGTGTGAGTGCCATCTTTATCTTTTAGTTCTGTAGAAGGAAGCAGAAGTGGTAGTTTTATGACTTGATACGATGCTCCTAAGCAAAAATTGACTTGTATGATTTGTCTTCAAGGATCATTGCTTTATAGGAAAATATTTTAAGTGCTTTAATGTTAACTGGATTTTTCTTCTGAATACACTGCTGGTGGTGGTGGAGTAGCAGTCTTTGGGCTTCAGTGGGGAGAAGAAAAATTCAAGTGTCATTAAGTGTCATTGCCATTAAGTATAATATGCTTCTGAAAAGGACTCTATTTCCTGACTGAAGTATGGTTTGGGATAATAGGATCTCTAGTTTATTCAAGCGTGGGATTTGTAGTGCCTGAAAATCAAAGTGAAGTCAGGGTGAAGGGTCTTTTTGTTGCTTTAACATGCAATGATGCTTTTTCCTAATCTACTTGTGTTGAACATATGGAGTACTTGAATTTGGAGTGATCCTCCTCCTGGAGAAGAAATTGTAACAGCTGAAAAAAAGTGCTACAGCACTACTCCTTTCTGATAATAGAACATAAACAGATTCCTATGTAAGTGCTGAGTAACAGCCTTTACAGGCAGTCCTGTATGAATATCTCCAGCCATAGGGATAAACATGAGAATTCAGGCCTGTAGATCAAGGGAATGAAGTTGATTTGGGTTGACCTGGCTCCACCCCTCTTTTAGAAGGTATCTATACTTAGCAATTGACTGTACCTTAAGAGCAAGGAATGTGTGCTTTATTACTTGCAAATGACACTATTTTTATTTGAATCTTGAGAGTGGTAGCAATGGAAGACAAGTGGAAGACTTTGTCTTCAAATTGGTAACTGCAGAAGGAGCAGAAACTCTTTTAAAGCTTGTGTGCATGTGTGTGCAACATACATGCAGGAGGAAGGAGAGGAAGGGAGCTCAAACACTAAGGGAGGACAGGTTTTCTGAAAGTAGAAGAAGCAGTATATGCACTGAGATGACAAGGAAGGCTACAAGAGCAAGATTATGTATAGGTTGTACATTCAAAGCTGAGTGGTGAAGTAGTAATCACCCAGGGAAACACTGAGTTTCTGGAATTTTGTTTTTTCATATCATAGGTTGATAGCAATACTGTGGGCTTTTTTGAGACAGAGCTCCCTTTCTGCCTTTCATTCCTGGTCCTGCCCTAGTCCTTTTTTTCCCTTTATCCTTGCATTCTCTGCATAAAAGGTCCTGATTGATAAAATGTTTCCAGGGTAGGAGCAGGACTGTGTGCTGGTGTTTTGACCTCAGGCAGTAATTGTCTAAAAGATTGTTATAGTTGTGGTAAGCTTAGGCATTTGGTCTATTACCATGACAGACTTTTCAGAATTTTCCTCTTTGATAATCATGCCTGTGTGTGGTGGGATGGGGGGAAAAATTAAGGTAATTTTTGTTTCTGCTGCAACATTCAAACCAGTGCACAGGTAGTCAGTCATACAATTGATCTGTGACTGGACTAAAGGATCTGTGAATGTGTCTGTGGAGCCATGTACCAAGCATCAAGCTTGATTTTTGTGTGTTTCAGGGGAGGATTTTTGTTTGATTTTGTTCCTTTTTAAACAAAAGTACATGTTTCCCATTGGGGGCATTCTTTCTATGTTTATGACTTCCTTTTACCTGTATTGGAGTTGCTGGTCTTTGCTCTGGTAGCACTTCATACTTTAAGAAGTCCCTGTAGATAGGCTCTCTAAATATGGAAAGATGTGCTTTACAGTTAACTGTCTTTCCTGACTGTATGTCAGCACTTCATGCACAAACATGAAATTTGTGCATGCAGTTGTGTAATTCTACATTCAACCTTTGTAAGCACTGTTTCCACATGAAGACGTTAGGGCCATATTTTTGTTCTTAAAGTAAGTGTAGTTTCTTTTGAGTATTGAAAAGAATAAGTCAGTTTATTTTCTTTCAGAAACTCAGTAGTGATTACACTATTTTTTTTCAGTCCTCAATGCCTTATGTATAATTTCAAAATAACAATAATTTACATAAATGATACATATTTCACTACATTGTAACAATGATGTGATCCTTCTTCCCCTCCAGGAATTGTGGTGCTTGGATTAAACAGATCTCATGCCAAGAATGCACTTAGCAAAAATCTTGTAAAAATGGTAAGTGAAAAGAATAGTTTTTAGCAAAAAGGTGAAGTATTGGAATGAAACACTTTAAAAAGTGTTTGGTTATTCCCCTTCCTCCTTTTTTCTGTAGATGTCAAAAGCTGTGGATGCTTTGAAATCTGATAAGAAAGTACGAACTGTTGTATTCCGGAGTGAAGTCCCAGGGATATTCTGCGCTGGTATGCAAACTTAATTTTCCTGAGAAGGTGGAAATCTGCATTCTCTTATTGCACGTAAAAAAAAAAAAAAAGAGAAAAAAAAAAAGAAAAGGCCCAGATTCCAAGGAAACATGTCTTTTTCATATATTCATCTCAGTAAGAAACAATACATTTTTGAATTATTTTCTGCAATCACAAGAATCAAATATTGGATCTATTCTTTCTGTGTCATAAAGTATTTCAAAATATATAATAGTTTAACCATGATGGTGAAAAATAATTTAATTGATCTAGAAGCTCTTGGAAGTATGTGCAAATAAGATGCAAACAATTTTAGAGGCCATATAAAGAGGCTTTGTAGAAAGCTGTAGCAAACCTGTGTTTTAAACGTATTAACTTGAACTTTTAATTAAAGAAACATATGTCAACTTAAAATTTCATGGTGAATATGCATGTTACCGCAGGCTGAATGTATTCTCAAATTAAAAACAAATCAAAACAAAAAGCACACACCGCAGCCCACATATCCAACAGTACATGCATCTTGCCGAAGTGCTCAGAAAAGCAAAAGCTATCAATTACCAGATGCTGGGAAACAGAATTTGCTGACATGTCAAGATCAATTAATACAGCAGTATCTTTTATGAATATCAAGTGAATAGTCTTCTTATTTAAAAAAGTTTTAACCAGTTCTTACTTTATTCAAATTTAATTTACATCCATTTGAAACGGGAAACAGAAATAAAACAGTTTGTTCTTTCTAATGCATTAATAGAACTGTCAAGAAAGAGGAGATCAGTTCTGAAATTTTACTTTTCTGATCACTTATGTAGTTGTTATTCTTGATAGTCCCAAATAACATAATTAGTTTAGTTTTAAATGTAAAATAGTTTTTCCAGTTTTTGAAATATGTAACATACTTAAGCACTTTTATTTGAACTTAAATTTTATTTTGTTGCTTTTAGTAAGCCTGTTTTCATGCAGATATAGTTTGTCATTTACAAGACTTGTGAAAATAATTGTCTTGGAAAAAAGGTACTTAGTAATACATATAAATAGGTTAAATGTGTATGTATTAATCAGCGTATTTAATTTAAAAGTTGTATCTTTTTTTAAATCAAGAAGTTTTAAATTTTAGTCATCTCAGAAAAAAACTGTACGTTTCAAACTGATGAAGAATGAAGCCTCAGAGCAACACATGCAAATGATGTTTCAAGTTAAATGTTATGCACTTGAAATAAAAAGATGTCTGTTGGGTTTTTTTAACGATGTTTTTTATTTGACATTCTTGAATTTTGTAGTAGTGGTATATTGGAAATAGGAGAGCAGAAATACTGTTTCTGAGGGAAAGTATCTTATCTCAGGCATGCTATTGTTATTGTACTTATGACCTCCTAGGACATCTCCAGTATTCTTTGTTAGCTTTTTTCTTCTGAGCTGTTTTGGTATAAAGACTTAATGTAGTCATTGCTGCTTGTTTGTCTGCTTAGAAAACCAAGCAGAGTTTGGTTTTCTAAGGACGTTAGGAAGGAAAATTAGTCCTGTAAAAAAAGACTGTGAAAGACAAAGGCTGCGTACCTATATCTGGATCTTAACCCAGGGAATAGAGATACAGTGTGAGCTAGATGTCTGTAATTTTAAAAAAGTGGTGGGTGAAACAAGAGTCCTAAGAAAGGAGATTCTGTAGCCAAGCAGTGAAATAAAGGATGTTCCAACTGTGGTAACTGAAATTTAGAATGAAACAGAATACCTGAGGCAGAGTTTGTTAATGAAAATAGGCAAAAATTGCACAGTGGATGGATGGATTGCTTCAGCAGGTGACTTTAATGGGTGTCTCTAAGGAGAACAATAGAGGAAGCATAGTGAGATCTGGAAAAAAAGGTTAAAAGTTTAGGGAAGTAAGATGAAGAGAGGAACATACTGGATGTAAGAAGGCAGTTTCTGGAGGGGACTCAGGAAATTCAGTAGAACAGAAGAAAGTGTTTTCAAACTTAAATGTTAAAGGAGAATATGTTGCTTCAAGAACATTTAATTTCCTTGAAAAATGTGAGGATCATCTTGTGAAATGTCACAATTTTCTTAAGCCTTATAGTGCTGTTTAGTTAGGCTAAAACTGGAGTGTTTTTATTTTTTTTTGTGTTTCCTCAATAATGTTTTCTTGCTAATATGTGTGGAAATGTATGTTTTTAAAAAATACACTTTTATGATTATTTCTTGGATCACCATCTGATGTTTTACAGACTGCATATTGGGAAACTTTGTCCCAGAATGTAGTTCCCTTTTATGTGTGGAATGAAGTCCAAGATCATTAAATCGTGCCATTCCTTAGCTATCAACAAATATCTGTGAAAGCCACAAGCCAAGTGTCTTGTTTCCTTCTAAGGCCTAGGCCACAAAACATGACATCCAACCATTTTTCTCAAAGTAGCAGTGTGGATGATTAAAATATTTAAACTCTGTTGATGACTGATGTAGGTTTGGGTATGATTTCAAATTATGGTATTTTTGCACGGTGAAATTGGAGAGGGACAAAAATGGAATTGTATGAAAGAATGTAGAGATGTGCCAGAAATCATATCCTTTCTGCATAAATAATTTCTGCATAAAAATTCACTATGAGTCTTTACCTACTCTTTTCTTTGTGTCTCCTTTTTAATATTTCATACATCTGTGGGTGTAGAAAGTTCCTAATTTATGCTCTAGCACTGATCAAAAGGGGCACCCAGAAGTCAAAGCCTTGAATATCTGGGGTTAACGATGTCTATGATTATGTATAGACTATGTCTATGAGTAATTATGTCTATGAGGGCTTCTTATGCTTCCATTATAAAAGCTCTGTCACTGAGTCACTTCTTGGCTCCTTTCTATATCTGAAACCAAATAAGTAAAGTATTGGCCTTTCTGGAGTGAACATGTATGACCAATCCTGGCCTATTTAAGTCGAGGCTTTGTACTTGCACCATTCTGCAGCCAAATCAGATGAGTCTGTACAGGAATCTCTTTATTTTCTGACAATTCTTGAGGAAGGCATAGGCTTATGCATGGAATAAGGCAGGTATCCCATGGGTAAAATGTCCGTGATCAAGTAATCATAGGCTGTGCTGTGTTCACACAAGGGGTCAAATTACATTCACATAGGCTGTTTGAATAACTTGATTTTTCATTATTAATATAATTTTAACATATGTATATTAGTGATATTGCTCGGGTATTTTTTGTGAGCAGATTTTTAGGCTTTTTTTCATCCTCATAATATTTTAAGTAAGTGTGCATAATAGAGTTGGGTGTTATGGTACTGTTAGGAAGAGAGAAGGCAGTAGTTGTTGCCACAAGTTGTTGCAAAATCTGATTTTGTGTCAGTGTATTTGCAGAATGGATAAGGTTGGAGGAGGCTTCAGTGAGGTCATCTGGTCTAACCTCACTGCTTAATCAGGGTCGTTCTGGAGACAATCTTAGAGCTTATTCTGATTTTAACTACATGAGGTAGAAAAAAGGGTACAAATAAAATACATTGTTTAAGAGTACTTTTTTTGGTTTTCAGAGAGTATTTGAGAATGGCTTTGGTCCAAAGAATCGAACAAGCTAATATTGCACCTTAAAGATTTTGTTGTTCAATTTTCTAAAGTTTTGACTAAAAGCTAAGATAATACTTACAGAACTTCTAGTTATTATAGAATTTTACCTTTGGATGTGTTTTGGCTGAAGCTGAAGACTGCTGCATGATTCTAGGTGTCCTGCTTTCTTCTATTTTTTCCCATTTCACCTACTCTTGTCAGTGTGTTTGATGATGTGAAAAAGGGATTATGTTGTATTTTGCAATTGAAAACTATGGGATCAGGTAATGGTCTTTCTTTTTTAAACAGTTTTATGTGTTGATGGTTATAGTGATTAAAGAAACAGATTCTGATTATATTATTTTCCTTTTACCTTTTTGCTTACCGTTCCTTGTATTGTTGTTATTCTTGGTACTGTCATGTTCCACCAGGCCTCTTTTCATGTCCTGTCAAGAAGGCATTAAAAACCCATATTATTCATGTATTTGTCTCAGGTAGTAACTTACTGACCCATAGTCCATTGTTTCAGTTTGCAGCTCATGCTAATAAATGAAACCCTTTGCTACTGTTTTACCATTCAGAGTAGTATCCCTGGTGCCTGAAAAACCAGGACAGTTGCTTAACTCTTACTGTCCAAGTCCAGTTAGAGATAATTTCTCTTAAAAATTGACATGTGAGTTGTTGTCAGTTTCCCTGCATCCATACCTCCTCTGTTGCAGAAAAAAATCTTACTATCTCATAAAGGAGAAAAGAATCAGAGGAAGACAATGCTTCTGGATTTTGATTTGCATGGGAGAGCTAGGAGAGCTTTCTGTTGTAACTTGTAAATATTTGAGACTTTTGTGGTGACTAAGTTTAGAGTCCAAGTGTTTAGAGCTGTCTCTCTTCAGTATTGTTTTTCCAAAGTGAGCTGGAGTGTATGAAATAGAGGTTGTGAGGTTGATGTGTTATTTGCTTTGTATATGTCTGCATACAAAGACAGCAAGCTGTGGAACAATTTTTATTTGACATATTTGAAAAATGTTCTTTGGAGACCTTATTTTAAAAATTTTTGACACGTATCAGAATATAGACAGTTAACTTTTTGCTGTTGTTGTTGTAACAGGCTTTCAAGACAGCTTGAAAAATTTTGGTATTTGAGCTCTTTAAACCACTTTGACCTAAATGTTACTGCAGCTTGGCCAATAAAGTCCCTACTTGGAAAAGCAGAAGAAATCTCTATGCCAGAAAAAATTCACCATTTCAGTCTGTAGTGTGAGTAAAGCCAACCCAAATGCTTTTCCTCTTGGCATAATTTGTCTGCATCAGAACAATTTTTTTTTCCAGCAGGGTTGTTTCCAGCATGGTTGAATTGGTTATTTGGAGTCTGATTCCTGGCTGCCACTTCCAGCTGGTGCAGTTTTTCTAGCAGAAGTTTATGAAGCAGATAAGCCTGGTAGAGCAGATCCTTGAAGCCTTCTTTGTTTATGAAGTTTTGATATGGAGGAGTAGAGGAGTTTCATAATTGCTCTCAAATACTTGACCTACTCTTATTTTTATAGAACTAGCAGGAGTAGTAGGGAGGTATTACTGTGGGTGTAGTCTTCTTTTTTCTTTCGGTCTCTGTTAAGCAAGCAAGGAGGAGTGTATTCTTTCACAGACCATATTTGGTTCTCCAGATTTCAGCTCCTGCACCAGAAATTAAGAAGAGATGTTGTCTATTAGTCCACTCTTCTCTCTTTAGCATTCAGATCACACATGAAAATTCTGAATATTTCTGTTGCTGCATGTACCTTTCATTGCCCCAAATAAATGCTTTGCCATGTAGACTGTACCTAAGTTCTTTCCTCTTTCTCATTCCAACTTTCACTAGCATTGAGACTCCAAGTGCTGTTAGCTGCTTGTAGACTATTAGACTCATGTTCTTCATGTTCATGAAATGTTGTTCATTTCCCCTAGAACAAACATGTGTGACATGAAATGTGTTAGGTTGGTCAGCCATGTGGCAGGTCTGTCTTGTGAGTGTGTGCACAGTCATCTGTTACATTTAGATTCTACAGCTTGCATTTGTCTGATGTAGACCATTTTGCTTCTTAATTTTGATGTTGTCTTTCTGGAATGACTAGTTCTTGTCATGATTTTCTAGAACACATGTTGAACAACTGAGCCAATAAAGAGTGCAATTATTGTGGTTTGATCCTTTTGTCTGTATACAGAAAAAAAGTCCCAGTAAGAAAAATTGGTTTTAATATCTTTCTTTTGAAAATACCTTAGTCATCCAACTCCAAGTGCTCCTCTACCGTCTACCCTGACAACACATACTAAATTTAAGAAGAAATTGGAATGACACTGGATTTTTCAGAGCTAAAAAAATGCAAAAAGGAGTTTCCCAGGAGGTTTTTCAGTAAGAATATGAAAATCAAACAGTGTTCATTTTTTTAATTTGCAAAAGACTGATCCACTTCTGATGAGGAAGCAGGTACAAAGAATATGGTAGGAAATTGGGTGAGACTGTACTCAACAGTGCGGTCTTCAAATCAGCATCTAATCAACTAGGAAAGTCTTAGCTAAGAATCACTTGTCTGTCTTCTCATTGGCTGGTGCAATGCCTTACTTGAGAAAATGATAAATTTTTGATTTTCATTTGTTCAGCTTTCTGAAAGTTATTCTCTAGTTTGAAATGGAGCTTTTAAGCTAATATATTTAGTTCCCATGGGCCTCTCTGAGAAGAGACTAGGAGCTGTCCTGGTACTTGACAGGGCAAGGTGTAGCCAGTTCCTAAACAGACCCATGACTGCCCAATACTGAGTCTTTAAGAGATGCTGGTGGCACCTCTGTGGTAACATATTAGAAATTGTAAAGAACCATGTGCAGCAGCCATGAGAGAGGAGTGAGAAAAAAATGCAAGAACAGCAGACCCCCAGATCAGTAGCAAGCAAGGGGAAGAGGTGCTCCAAGTGCCAAAGGAGAGATTCCTTTGCAGCCCAAAGCCAAGACCATATCAAAGCAGGTTGTCATCCTGGAGGTCATGGACACTGGACCCGTCTGGAACAGATAGCCACACTTCAGGCCATGAGGGACACCATGCTGAAGCAGGTAGACACACTCTGATGGAAGCTGCAGCCCATGAGGAGTCCAGTCAGAAGCAGGCTCCTGGCAGAGTTGTGGCCTGTGGAGAGCAGCCTATACAGGCTGTATACCAGATGTTCTGGCCTGGGCATTCTGTGGCCCTTGGGGAACCCACGCTGAAGAAGTCTGTTTCTAAAGGACTATGCTCTGTGGAAAGGACCATGCTGAAGCGGTTCCTGAAGAACTGTGACTCCTGTGGGAAGTCCTGGGAAAGACTCTGTTGCGTGGGAGGGATTCTATGCTGGACCAGGGGAAAAGAGTGAGGAGGAAAATATGTCAGGGATGAAGTGTAGTGCTTGAATTGCAAGCCCTGTTCCCCCTCCCTTTTGCTCTGCACAGCACTGGGGAGAGGTGGGGGAGTTAGTAATAAAGTTAAGCCAGGAAAAAAGGAAGAAGGAATGGTGGGGGGAAGATGGATTTATTTTGGTTTTTGTTTCTCACTATCTATCTTTTATTGGCAATAAATTAAATTTATCTTTCCTAAGTCCAGTCTGTTTTGCAGATGATGGTAGCAAGTGAGTGATCTCGCTGTCTTTATCTTGATCCATGAGCTTTTAATTGTATTTTCTTCCCTATCTTATGAGGAGGGGAACTGGCAGAGAGCCTAAGTTAACCTACCACATCCAGTTATTATGGATTTTTCAAAGTAAGATTGAGGCAAGACCTTTATTCTTGAAGAGCTATGAATTGAGGGTGGATTGGTTATATAAAGTCTCAGAGAAACTTGTATCAAAAATGGTCTAAAATAAAAGTAGTCAGGAAGGTTTCTTTCCAATTGAGTAAGTAGTGACCAGAACTGTGTAATAAGTATGGTACAGAAGTTAAAATGGAATAACTTCAATAGAAGATGCTAAATCCCTAACTACTTTGTTCTTTTTTCCATCCCTTACTTGAGGTGCAGATTTTTTTTCTTAATGCTTGTGTATGGCATCTGTTTAGATGACTCACTCTTCCTACATTGTGTGCTCTGAAGATTTGTGTATGAAATATTGTGTGTCCTTCTCTAGTTTTGAAGCTCTCTGATGGCAACTTCAGTTTAGTTACTCCTTTAGTATCAGGAGCAATTTATAAAAATGTTATATTTCTAAGAGGGATTCCATTATTTCACTGAATACAGACAATTTGAATTGAAAGTACTTTCAACCACCGTGTACTTGTCTCCTGTGTCAAAGATTTCTAAGGGTCTAGTGGAAGTAGAGACAACTTACTTCTTAGCTAAAATTACCATAGCATAAAATTTACAAAAAAAAAGTTTCTGGTAATTGGATGTATTCGGCTGTAATGCTAGTTGTGGATATTTCCATGCCATTTTTCTTCCCTTTTTTTGGTCTTGAATGAGCCGTAGACCATAGCTCTGATTTGTGTGCACAAAATAAACACCCAAATTTAAGATCAGACCATTAGTGAAATATATGAGCTCCAACTATAGAGTAATCTTTTTAGCAGTATTTTTCCTTGGTTGATGCAATTTTGAGATTTGCTTTTTCAAGCTGATGAAACAGAACATCTGACCGCTCTTTCTCTTGTGTGGCTTGTGACATCTGATAAAAAATGGAAATATAAAGGTTTATTTATTCCAATGATACAAGCATTCTTTCTCCTTTCTCAACAGAGCTGAAGTCATCTTTAACTTGAGATCCATGCTATTACTTGAACTTGACGAAAAAGTTCCAAATCTGTCTGAGTTGGTTCTCTAGTTGTGTGGTGAGCTTTGCCAAATGGAATCAACATTTTGTAGACAGTTACCTTATTTGATTGATCAAGCTAGTGCTTTACTAGTATAATATTTGCCAAAGTCTGGACTCTGTAATACTGTTATGTAGAAATACAGCACCCACTTCGCTTACTGGAAATGTGGGATTATTTTATTGGATGGGTATCTGTCTTTAGAACTCATTTTGGGCAACAGAAGGCTATACTATATTTGCTGTCATTCAGCTGGCTTATGTGTTCTGGGAAGTATACAAGCAGGATTAAAGTGTACTTTTGTCTATTGGAGAGAATGGTGAGGGTGTTGTTTTACCAGTTGATTAAAAAATATATTTTTAAAAATTTTTCAGTTTTAGTAGCTTAACAAATTGTCTTAGGCTTTTAGTCTATTACAACAAATGCTTACAATCAATGTAGTATTTTCTGGAAATATTTTTTTCCAGTGAAAGACACCTACAATATAAAATACTAAATTCTAGTTAAAATATATATTTCTCAGGTAGTGATATTTGGCTAGTTCTTTATCCAGAGGAGGGTAAAAAGAAAAGGAATGACTTTCCCAAAGCCATTAAAAATTATAAAAGCATGGGAAAAATTTATTAAATTGAATGACTAAAATGGTTAAATTGAAATAATAGGTACAGCATAATTTGTTATGTCTGGGGAAGTAGTTACAAATAAATATACTGGTGATAAGAGAAATTTATTTGTTTGAATTCTGTGTACGGCAGTCAGAGTCTTGCTCAGGGTGTTCTCTGAGTAGCTGTACAGAAAATCTAGGGAGACAAATGTCTAAAGGAAATAGTTGACTGTTTTTTAGTTCACTTCCTACATCTTGTTTATATTATGTTTAATAAAAAACTTTGGAGGTGCAGCTTGCTTTTTATTATGATAAATAGAGGATTGGAGTCTAATTTTAGAGCTATGACTTTTATTATCAAATGACTGAAAGTCATTTAATGAATGAAAAGAAATAAAAACATATAGCTTACAAATAAGTAGATCAAGTATGATTCTGAACAGCTGGAGAACTTATAAAGTTTCTTGAGATGCTTGAAATTGATGCAATGCTCTAGATCTTTTGGATTGTTACAAAAATGATACAGGAGTCTCCAGAGTAGACGTTGGTAGTGACTTGTTGTCCAAACTTAACACAGGCAGGAGCAGTGAATATCTGGGAAATGCAATTTCAGCGTATCCCAGAATTTAAATAAAAGTGACATCTTGGTAATTATGAAGCAATAAAAGGTACCTCACTGGGGTACCTCACCTGACTTCCTAGAACAGAGAAACACACATACAGACCTTACTTAAAATCTTTCAACGAGTTTCCAAACAGTGAAATCTTTTCTGGAGTGGATATAGCAGAACAGACTAAATTAAAATGGAAAAGGTACCAGATGATGCAGAACATTTTATACTGGGAAAAACTGTGTTCTGCAGTGGATGTCCCTAGATAGTTGGACAACTTGTTTTCCCATTTGCTCTCATAAAGAGGCTGTGCTTTCTGGATATAAAATATTTTAAATATTTTATGTAAATATTTAGAGAATAATCAGAATTGGTTTTCCTCTGTAATTGTTTGTCTTTTTTTTTAATATGCTTCTCAAGGGTTTGCTCCTCAGAAGTCATTGGTGATGTCACTGGCTTGTTGCAGTTTTTGCTTGTTAGGAATGTATCTTTAATGGCTATGTATGTGCTGCAAATGCAATGCCTTTATTTTTTTATTACAAAAAAGTTGTCCAATACTATTTCTATCAGATTTATCCAAACCCATATTTTCTAGGTTGCATGAGTAGATGAATTCCTGTATTACATATACTTGTTACAGCTGGGTTTGACTTTTGGAATAGAGTCCTTGTGGCAGTGCTTAGCACTGCTTAGGAGTTGCATTGAATTTCATGTGTAGATACTTAAATGCATTACACTTCTTTTTCCCCTCCTTTTTTATCTTGTATCATTGAAGCACGTATTTAGAAGACTATTGGCATACATGACACCATGTAAGAAATTACTGTAATTGCTTACATGTTAGAGATGTGCAGATGAACTTGACTGTAGTAAAGACTTAACTGGAAACCTGTATAACCATCACCAGACTGCTTCTGATGTTTGTGTGTGGATCAGAGTGAGAGGACTGCAGAATTCAGTGCTGCTGAAGTCTTTGATTTGGTATGGTAGGGTAGTGCACAAGATGCTGTATCGGAACAGTTTTGTTTCCATGGAGGTGAGTAAAGTCTTCTTAAGATTCTCCTGTTCAGAAAAAATTCTGAGTATGGTATAATTTGTTGTCATTAAGCAAGCTATAGTCTATGCCCTGCAGGAGTATTAAAGCTAGATAACTGTTGATTTAATATCTAAACCTACAGGAATAACTATGTAGCCATTGTTGGTATCTTTAAGCTCTTGGAAGTCACAGGGCAGTTTGGGTGAATCCTCTGGTATCCTTGTATATATCAACTTTCAGATTTCTGTACCTCTCTGTAGCTCTTTTGAAGTATTTGAGTTTTTTCCTCTGTGGTTGATGTGTGTACTAACAAATGCATTGATTACTAGTGGTCTTATCTTTAAAACTTGTACTGGGCATGTTTGGTTTAGAGTTCATTTCCCATGTAGCAGCCCATGTGGTGCTGTGTTATAGATAGGTGACCAAAACAGTGTTGAAAAGACGCCAGTGTTCTATAGCTGTTACTGAATAGTGGTTGCACAACATCATGGTCCCTTCTGCTTCTCACTGTGCCAGTCAGCAGCTGAGGGTAAGCAGGAGGCTGGGGTGGGGAACAGCTGGCACAGCCGATGTGAATTGAGCAGGGGAATATTCCATAACGTATGACATCATACTCTGCAGAAGAACTGGGTAGTTGTTTTTCCAAAGTAGACCCTGCTCAGGATTGGAGAGACATTGGTCTGCTGGTGGGGAATGACTGCTTTTGCATAATTTGTTTTCTTTATTTTTCCCCTTGTACTTAATAAAGGGCCTTTATTTCAACCTGCAAGGTCCCCCTCTCCCTCCTCGCTGCTTTTGCAGTTCTTTTCATTTGTCCATCCTGCTGTGCGGTGAGAAAGCAATGGAGTGCAGGCTTACCTGCTATCCAGAGTCAAGCAGTACAAAACTATGGCTTTGTATGACATGAAAAATTAAATCTGGAGTCATTAGCTGGATTAGTTCCAAAAATGTCCTGTATGGTAATGAATACCAACATTGCTGTAATGCTCCCCTACTCCTTTTTAGCTTTGCTAGAGGGATGCTTGAAGTCACTTTAAGCCTATTCTGACAGGTGTTACAGCCCTAGATGGTTATTCTTTTTTCCCATTCTATTTTCAGAATATTGTGGTGAATTCTTAATTAAGAACTTAGTATTTAGGGAGGTGCTCCTTAGTTATTTTTAATCCAAAAGTACCATTAACATTCTTTTGGTAGGAATCCAGGATCTGGAAGAAGATTCTTTCTGTACTTCTAACCCTTCATGGTTAGCAGTTAGAGAAACTCTGAGAGATGATTTACAGGTATTGTTATTCTCACTGCTTCATGTAAGAACACAACAAAAAATGTTGCATTTTTTCTTGGAGTCTGGAATTGCAATGCCTTAGGATATTAGGTATTATATTATAAATTTGAGATACATTTCTGAATTTCAAAATATTGTTTGGCTGTCTTTCTTTATAGACCTTCACCAGAAATGTGGTTTTGCTTTAAGCCTTTAATTTCAAATCTGGAATGGAGAAAAAGTTACCTATATTGAAGAATGAAAATATTTACTGTTTTACTTTTTTTTTTCTTTTTTTCAGATCTCTTGAGAGCTGGGTTATTATCATAACTATCCAGGAACTTTTTCTTTTCAGCTTGCACTCTCTGTAACATACACATTTTTAGATTTCCAAGACAACTTCGCATATTTTGAAACTGAGTTTTATATAATTGTTCAGAAAACACAGAGGACTGTATTAAGTGGAATTCTGTCTTTTTGTAATAGCATGTTGTTCATGGTTTGGCAATTTTAATGGATTTGTAGGGGTGTTGAGCAAATTGGTTGAGTCCAGCAAGATCTCTGGAGGTATTTAAAAGGTGTTTAGATATGGCACTCAGGGACATGGGCAAAGTAAATGGTTTGACTTGATGATCTTGAAGGTCTTTTTCAGCCTAAACAATGCTCTGATTTCATAATACAAGAGCCATTTTGACATGATTATGGTGGAGGCTAGCTATTTTAGTTAATGTAATTTTCACTGTTCAAATCTTAGTTAAAAAGAGAGCAATAGCATGCTCATGGATCAAATTTTTTTTCAAAACTTAAACTCGCTCATCTGTGATCTATATAAAATGGTTTAAAACTTTGTGGTTTTAAAGGACTAAAACCATGTGAAGATCACTTTAACAGGAAGTTACAGATTATTGATTAGCCCTGATCATGCTAAATTGATAAGACAAATTTGGCGAGGCCCTGGTAAATGCATTTGTTCTTAGATGAGGGACTTAATTCCTCTTTTCTTTTGTTTTCTGAACATTTGACTTTCCACTTCAGTATCTAAGGTCCATAATTCTTCCATAAATATTAAGTCAAATTGAGTAGTCACTTCCATTTGAAATGCTCATTTCAGATCTGTGGGTATTTGTCATGTTGATTTGTGAAGAAAGTATGCTAGTTTTCTTCACGGTTTTCTGAGGCAATTGTCACAGTGCACTCTATGTATTAAATAATGCTTTTCTCTGGAGTACTAAGTGCCTGTGGCACCTGATTTCTTTATTGGTGAGGGAACTGAGCCTGCTTAGCCATTTATATCTTTGGCAGAGAAAATCTGCTGGCAAAAATAATCTGATCTCATGTGCTTGGTAGTAGTGTGCTGGAAATAGAATATATGTGCGCAATACATGGCAAAAATAGTTATTACATGGTAAAGAATTCTTTCCCATTTGCTTTTGAAGAGAGTGAATAAAAATGGCATGTAGCAGAGGTACTTACACATATCTGAATCTATAATATCTCAATCTTAAGACAGTTTGCAACAGTAAGTTTCACATCTGTTTTTATAAATGGCATAGAATTGGACACAATGCAGCTATATATATGTGTATTAATTGCCACAAATATGAAGAAAAACTTCCAGTAATTAAAATTTCTTACTCACTTGTCTTGGCCTGCAGCTGACACTGGTTTACTTTAAGAATACCTTTGTTGTATATTTACTGCAGTAAAATTTTTTTTTTTTTTTGGTAGCATCTAAATTGAATGTGCAGCTCTTGAAAGCTGAGGGAGAAAAAAGTAGCTGAATTTACATACATGTTGCATGGAGTTGCTTATATATATGCATGTGTAACATTACCTTTATAATATATTCATGAAGTGATACAGGAAAATGTAGAGACCTGTCCATAGTGAAAATGGTTTGAATTTTGTATGTAGATTTTTTTTTTAATGTACAGTCTATGGACTTTTGTTTTGAACATTTAAAAATGTATTAAATCATTAAAAATTTATTTGTTAAAGTAATATAGGCAGTGTGAAAACAAACAAATTCTGAAATTTCTATTTTTATTTTTTTCCTTGTAAAATTTTTACTTTTTTTCCTGGTTGAAAACTGATTCAATGTGTGTGATTTAATAAATAGAAATACATGGGTGCTTCTGTTTATACAGCTCAGGCAACTCTTTTGTTGTCTTGCACAAAATTTATAAGACAAATGAAAGAAATGCTGTGACTTCTAGTCAGATCCTGCCTGTTGTAACAAAATGCAGTTCCCCCAAAGCTTATTAATGATCAAAAGCTGCATTGATACTGAAGTTGGCTAAAAATTAACTTTTAACACAATTTGAGGTATTAGAAATCAGACATTGTTTATTGCAGGTCTGGACACATTCTGAGGATTTTTCCTCTAATTGAATGTGTGTCATGAAACTTTACAACAGGGTATTTATTCCATCATGATCATACATATTCATTACAGCATACTTCCTAGGTAATACATAAACATCACTTTTCCCAGAACTAATTTGCATGCATCTGCCTTCTACTGGAAGTCCTTTTATGATCCTAGAGTGTTGTCCATAGGGGTCTCTGGTCGTTGTATTCACTGGGTGCCACCAATGTTTAAGGACTTTGCTTTGAACTTCTTAGGTCATGCACTGTTGTTTCTTGTTGCTTAACTTTGCCACAAAAAACACTTACGTTCCTCATTGTCTGTTTATCTACTGGTTCCAGCTACTAATTTAGCATCCTGTATGTCACTTTTACATTCTTTAATCTAATTTTCTACTTAGAATTAGAGCTTTATTTTGCAACTTCAAGGAAGTGAAAATTTCTATTCTCCGTTGTCTGTCAGCAGGTAGATAGCTGTCTACAACTTCCCTCAGAATCTTCCAATCTAATGTATGTAGTTCATATTAAAAGTGAAGTGTCAGAGTTTTGTAGGATATAAAAAATTTAGATCTAAAATAATATTTTTTTGATATTTTAAGATTTCTTTGTGGGGTTCTTGTCGCCAGCTGGAATTTAGTGAATGCATATGGACGGGCATGGTTTTTAAGTGATTGAGCTCTGGGTGCAAATATCACCAGTCTGTATAATTTGTTAAACCCCTCCAGATGGCAGGTAATACTCCCGTGTTGGATGTCCTTTTCCTTTCCTTTCTTTCTCTAAAGTAATTTGCTGACAAGTCTATTGGATGGTCTTTTAAAAATAGAAGTGATCAAATATCTCTGAAGCATTTTAAAATAACAAATCCTTAGAAAATAGAATTTAGTTTGCAATATTTATGCCTAAAATGTATTAAATGGATAGGAAATCTTGCTATTTGCAAGCTCTTTGATTTATTTTTCTGAGTCAGTTTGAAGCCTTTGGGGACACTGGGAGTGAGGGGAAGTACTGCTTCTGAACTACTTAACTTTGTGTACTGACAGATAGAATTGCAGCTGCTGTTTTCGTATCTGAGTTTTGTGTGAACAAAGGATAATTAAGAGATGTGTCTGTTCATGGCTCACTTACTTGTCCTTAATTTCACACAGAAGAACATGTTCTGCTATGTAGAATGGGAAGACTTTGTCCTTGAGTGCTGCCCCAGTATTAATTTGAGCCAGAGATGTTTGTGCAGGAATGCCAGCCATTTCAGTGTTTGTTTGTTTTTGTTTTTTCTGAAGAGAGTTAGAGTGGCCGAAGCTGAGCTCTATATCTTTAACCCAGAGCACTATATCTTTAATCACCCATTTTGGTTTTCCCACAAAAATTCCTGTTCTTCTTACCTAGTGTAGCTTGAAAAAGTTTCTAGCCAAATCAGTTTTCACCTCATACAGTGTTTCTAAGGCCATTACATCAAGTCTTTCTTCAAGTTTGTTTTGCAGTCTGATGTATGCAGAGAATGGTCATTTTGCAATTTGGAGGCAACAGAATGTGATTATTTTCTGCAGATATTCTTTACAAGGTGTCTTTATTTTCATATACTGTATGTATTATTTACCAGCTTCTTTAAATGTTGCACTGAAAGTATCACTTGTTGTATAGCAGCACAGAATTCAGTGTCATTGAATCATGATCTGTGGGAAGTTTACAGCTAGTATATGATCATGACAAATATAGATCATTGGGGGAAAAAAAAAAAAGGCAAAGAGATACAGGGTGATGCCTGCAAAATCAAGGGAAGAAATGAAAAGTATTGAAAAAGAATTTCACCCATATCTTCGTCTGCATTCAAGTGATCTAGCAGTTCAAATCATGTTTTTTCTCAGGAAAAACTCCTCCTTTCTTAAATAACATTTATGTTAGCATACAGACTTCAGGACTTCTAAAGAAGAAATGATGACTTTCTCTACCACACATCACACTTCCTTCTTTTCTGTTTACAGCTCATAAAACTTGGTGTGCTGCTAGTAAACTATTTTTGTACTTACTGCTAATCAAAAAAAGATTAACCCATCAGTATTGATTCCTTTTAGTATTAAAACGCTGAGGTACAGTATATGCAAAATATTTGAGTCAGTCATCTGTGATAGTGCTATGAAATGTCTTTTTTTTGATGCTGAATTTACTAGAAATCAAAGTGGAACAAACAGGTTGCTGAGAATTCTGGGTGTGTTCATATTTTTTTGAATTGTAAGGCTTAGTAGTATTTACTAAGAATATTTGGTCTGAATATTCATTTAAGGTTTGAGAAGAAAGATGAAGAGTCTCACCACTAGAAAGTTCTGGAAATGCTTTCTTGTGAATCAGAAGATAGAAAACTGTGTGTCAGTTGTTATTATAGATGTTAGAAGACTTTACTGCAAAGCTGTTGCAATTGATACAAATAAGATGTGGCACTTCATTAATGCTATTTTTTCCAGTGGTAGTGTTGTTAGAATAGCCATATATGATTATTCTCTTAAGTTAATTAATTATAATTTTTTGTCAAAAAAAAAAACAAACTACGGTGTTGATCTCTTCAGAGGCGTTTGTTTTGGAAGATGTAGAATTAATAGAAATCACAATTAATAATTGCACCTTTACTTTGGAACTAAATAGGGTAAAAACAGAGTTGTTGCTGTTGTATAACATGAACTTTGCTATTCTGTGTAAGAATTACAGTTATGTTCAATGTAGAACTTCTCCTAGTAAATGTTAAATTTGAAAATGAAAAGTTGTTTGGGGAAGTTGAAGTTGAGTTTTCAGACTACCACAACTAAAGAAGTACTAAGTACTTCTGTAATGCTTCTGTAGAAATAATGTAGAAATACAATTGTTGTATGAAAATCTTTGTTTTATTTTTTTTTAAAGAAAAGGCTCTATATTTAACAATGATTGCAACTTACATTGATTTTTATTAAATGCTGATATTTGTCTTTGCCATGATGTGAGTTGTAAACTCACAATCTTGTCCTGTAGTTGGGGTATTTTAGAAGATATTATTCTAAGCTTGGAGCATACATGTTTGTCATGATTTGAGTGTTTTAAAGGCCCATGGTTGTGGATCCCAGCTCACCTTCACTACTCCTAGCACCATTTTCTCTTTCTGGATATTCTCCATTGATTTTATGTCAATCTGAGAGTCAAAAATTATATAGCCTTTGTGCTGGTCTTCTGGTGGTCCTGATTTGTTAGCCTGACAGAAATCAGTACAACTGAGACACAGCACAGAATCAAAAATAATGTCTTAATTTACTATTTCGAAACATGTAACTGTCCTATCCTCATGCATTTCCACTGGTTGTGGTTTAACCCCAGCTGAGAACTAAGCACACACAGCTGGTTGCTCATGCCCTTACCAGTGGAATTAGAGAGTGAATTGGAAGAATAAAAGGTATAAAACCTATGGACTGAGATAAAGACAGTTTAAGTGGGAAATGAAAAGCTGTGGGCACAAGAAAAGTAAAACAAGACATTCATTTACCTCTTTCCATGGACAGGCAGATGTTCAGCCTTTGACAGGAGAGCACACACTAGGTGTGACGGTGACTTGGGAAGAAAAATGGAAAGAAAACTGGACTCCAAATGTCCTTAATTTCCTCCTTCCTCCATGACACTGTATTACGTGAGCATGATGTCACATGTCTGGAATATCCCCTTGGTCAGTTGCAGTCACCTGTCCTGTCTGTGTCCTGTCTCTGATGCATCCCCAGTCTCCTCACCAGCATGGCAGTACAAAAAACTGAAAAGGTCTTCTCTCTGTGTAAGCCCTGCTCAATAATAACAAGAACATCTCAATATTATCAACTCTGTGCTCAGCAGAAATCCAAAACAGCCCCATTGCAGCTGAAAAGGAAAAAAAAATAATTCTACCCTAGCCAAAACCAGCACAACTGGTCTATTTCATGTTTCATGGAGTAAACTTCAGGAAGTCCTGTTGTAATAGGAGCTGTAAGAGAAGAGGGACTGGGGAGTGACTGGGTGATGGAAGATTCACAAAGAAAGCTGGTTGGTGTTTGGGAAGAAAATTACTTTATTTATAAGAGATTAGTTTTGTATTGTTATAATGATTCTTTTTTTCCCTGCTCCTGCAAGTGAAGATGAATTCAGGAAATGTGTGAGGTGTAAACATTTTTTGTTTTTTGCAGCTGAAGAGATTAGCAAGGAATATTGTTGTGTATGTCTAAATTTAGAGCTGGACACACAGGATGGAAAAAGAGCCAGCTGACTTTAATCTGTAGCTGATCTGAATTTGCATAGGCATTGGAGGAAGATTGTAGACCCTTTAAATATGAAGTTAGTTGTTTATATTCAGGATTCCTGGATTTTAGGTAGAAACCAGTGTGAAGTAGCACCTGGGCCTTTTAGAAAGTATCAAAATTCAAAAGCTTAAAAGAAAAAAAAAATAGGCAAACCCCCCCCCCCCCCCATCTTCTGAAATATCAGGAGAACTGATATA
This sequence comes from Pseudopodoces humilis, assembly GCF_049639895.1. Taxonomy (NCBI): domain Eukaryota; kingdom Metazoa; phylum Chordata; class Aves; order Passeriformes; family Paridae; genus Pseudopodoces; species Pseudopodoces humilis. Next base: position 35,311,971 of record NC_142203.1, read on the forward strand.
GCTGATAGTGCTTTAAATATGCTGATCTGTGTGTAAATTATTGCAGTATATGTAAGATAATTTACATTGCAGCCATAATGCTGCCATTTTACCATGTGGAATATTTAGGACTGGCATCTTGCCTTAGGCTTAAATATATAGGAGTTGCAGACATTTTGTTTGTTTTCCACAGTTGGATGGTTCTCAGGAATGTTTCTGTGGCACAGAGGGCATATGTGCAAAAACTGCAGATATCAAGTCATGCTAATCGATTAGGATAGCCAATCTTACATGGAAGAATATCAGTATCCATTTTGGCTTAAAAATTGTATATCCACATTTAGGTAACTTCAGGAACATACAGTATACAGGGAAAAAAATGTTTTTATTAGTTTAAATTACTTTCTTATGTAGGAAATATACATGTCAGCCTTCATGCCATTGTTTTTTCATCAACTAAAATGATTGCAGTGAGCATTTTTCTCATTTTGTTTTGAAATTTAGAATAGAGCTTGCTTTTTGTTATTTTTATATGTAAATGCATTTCCCTTTGTACTCAGTTCAGGTGGTGTTTGCAATGATTTGTGTCTGTACACAGATGTGCAACAGGATTGATGATTGCTCTTTAGTAAGCAAATGTCTACAACTGAAAGTAGTTACTCAGAAGGTAACTACTGAGTTAGAAAGGTGCTTTCTCCCAAGTTATGAAAGATGCATTAACCGTATATTATGAACTAGTTCCTTAGATAAAGTTATATTTAACAGGCAATTATGAAAAATATGTCATAATCGCCTTAGTGTGTTTGAGTAACAATACCAGAGATTGAGACATAACCCAATTAGATGGGCAAAGGGCCAAGGTCTGTGTTTTCAGCCAGTGACTGTTTGTTTATAGCTATTCGGCACTTCAGAGCCTGTTCTGAGTATATTAATTCACTGTTAAAGCTGAATCTAGTGATAGTGCTCTGGTTTTACTTTTTTGGTTCCTTATGTGTTGCATACTCAAATGTCTTCCTAATGCCCATGAACATATGTCCCCTTACTTACATTAGTTTCAAATTGTTTTGGATCTTTGCAGTTGCTGACTTTCTAAGAATTTTGTGCATCTGGAAAATAGACTTGTGAGTACTTTTATGTAAGTTTTGAAGTTCTCCATTCCATTTTATATGAGGAGATTTTAAGCACTTGCTTAGTATTTTGTGGTATATGGTACTGATTTCTTTACTGTTGTGTTTTTTTGATTCCTACCGTTGTTGAAATCATTACATAGTTTTGGGTGGGACAGAGTTAATTTTCTGTCTAGTAGCTGCTACAGTGCTGTTGTTTGGATTCATATGAGAATAATATTGAGAACACACTGATGTTTTGGTTGTTGCTAAGTAGTGCTTACCCAAAGCCAAAAGCTTTGCAGGTGCACAAGAAACTGAGAGGGATCACAGCCAGGACAGCTGGCCCAAACTGGCCAAAGGGATATTTCCTACCATGTAATATCATGCCCAGTTTATAAACTGGGGGCAGTTGGCTGAGAACTGCTGATTGCTGTTGGGGGACAGGCAGGCTGAGTGCTGAGCCACTGCTCATCCTGTGTTTTTTTCCCTGGCCTTCATTTCTCTCTTTTTTGTTATATTCATTGCTATTGTTGTTGTCATTATGAAGACAGTTATTCTTCTTTTACTGTCATTATTAGATTGTCCTTATCTTAACTCTTTTCCTGATTCTCATTCCCATCCCACTGGCAAGGGAAATGAAGTGAGTAAGTGGCTGTGTGCTATTCTTAGGTACCAGCTTGGGTTAAACCGCAACAGAAATCCACTAAAATGTAGAGATCCAAGTCATGTTTGTCACATAAATATGGTGATCATGTCTGTTTAACTTAAAATTAAGAAACAGACATAAAGGAAAAAATAAGTATGAGAACACATGAGAGTTTGAAGAAACTTAGAATAAATGTTGTGGGATTCTTTCCTCATTGAAAAGTTTCAAGGTGTTCTGCAGCATGGGCAAAGTTAATGTGAATCTTAGTTTTTTTAATCAGTCCTTAAAGAATTAGGAAACAAAACAAAAACCAAACCAACCAACAAAAAAAAGTTTTGCAAAGCCATATTTTAACAATGGTACATTATTCTTTTAAAGATGATTCTTTGAGGAAATGATCTTTCAGTATAAATTTTACCTGTTACATGCACATTTGATTTCAAGTCTAAATATAAAATCTCAGAGCACAGAAAATGTAAAGTTGTACTGCTATGTAAGATCTTCCTTTTCAGTAGTACTCCTAAAAGAAGCTGATCTTGGAAGCAGATTGCTAGTAGATATTTTGGTATGTTTTTTCACTTTTTGTCCTCAACTTTCAGATCTCTCTCTGAAACAATGTTTCATTTCTCATATTCAGTACATTCTAAGTTTATTTTGTGTATTCGTTACCTTTTAAACATTTAGATTAGAATATTCATTTTTATTGAAAAAAAAACCAATCTCCTGTCTTTTAATCTCTTGAATATCCTTTTTATATTTTTGGAGGAGTTGTTTATTCACCCTTGGAAAATGGGACAGACTTCTAAAGCGCTCAGTTATGCATAAATATGTTTAGGATGGAAGAAGCTCAGCTGTATTTGAGCTGGCAGGTGTCAAGAGTAACAAGAAAAACTGCTGTAAGTATGTTAGTACCAAACATAAGGTCAAGGAAAATGTAGGTCTGCCACTGCACAGACAGGGTCTGACAGTTTAATTATGGACAACACAGTGAAGATAGAAGTATTCCATTTTCTCTTTGCCTTGGTCTGCATGGGAAAGGTCAGCTCCCAAGTCTCCATGCTAAGAAGGAACAACAAAATTAACAGCAAAACACTGAATTAAGATCCAGCTGTAGTAATTGGACACATACACATAAACAGGATTTGGTGTGATGCATCTGAATTGGTCCACCATCTATCTTACTTGAAAGGTCATTGAAGGCCTAAGTGACTGGAAAAGGTCAAATATTATACCCATGTACAGAAATGAAAATTTGTGAAACTGCGGAGCTGTCAGTCTCACTACATCTTTGGGGGAAATTGTGGAACAAATGTTGAGGTTTTCTCCAAGATTGTGAAAGACAAGAAAGAAAATGGCTGGGAAAACTCATCTCAGATCTACCAAGGATAAATTGTGCATTACCAAAATGATGCTTTCTGTGATGAAGCCACTTATTCAGTGCTTGAAAGAAGAGTTACAGATGCTCTGTACCTTGACTTTAACAAGGCACTTGACATGTTCTCTTCTAGGATTCCTGTAGAAAAGTTGGTAAGATACAATTTAGAATACATAGTGTGAAAAGTGTCTCATCTCTAAAGATCAAAGAGAAATGTTATGTTAATTGCTCAAAGTCAAACTGTTACTGGTCCAAAGAGTGGAATTCCTTGAAAGCTGATGCTGGGTCCCGTAGTGCTATTCAATATATTTGTAAATATTCTAATGATAGGACTGAACAATCCCTGAGTTTGCAGATGACTTTGAAGTGGAAGGAGAGGGAGATGTCTGGGAAGGAGGAGCCAACGTTCATACTGAGAAACCTTGAGAGGCTGAAAAATTGGACCAACAAGAATTGTGTGAGTTTTAATAAAGGTAAATAGGAACTGCATCTGGAATGGAATAAACTTAAGTGGCAGAACAGTCTGGGAACACACTGGCTGGGGTATAGCTCTGCTGCAAAGCACTTACTGGTTCTGGGGGACAGCAAACTTAACATGAGTTAGTAGTAGTATAACATGGTGCAGAGAAGGCAGTGTCATGGACTGCATCAGGAAAAGAATTATCAGCGAATCAAGGCATATGCTTATTCTGCTCAGCATTTCATAATGTGAATTAGATAGGCCAGCATAATGTGATTAGAGGGTTGGAGGTTGCTGAGAGGGGAGAGATAACTGGTCTTCCTGTGCCAGGTAGATTCAGGGAAAAATACTCTATTTACAAGGGTTTATACAACGACAGAAAAGTCAGTGGGCACAGGTTGCTCTAGGGGAATACCATTCAAATTAAAAAAAAGTAAGAAAATCAGTGAGAAGATTAATTAAGAATTAATCACAGGAATAGCTTTCCCAGAGAAGTGGTGGACTCTCCCTTGCCAGCAGTGTTAAAGGCTTGGAAAGACCCTGGACAACCTAATCTAGGTCTGTGCATTTGATAGAAGTTTGGACCAGGTCATTGCTAGAGATTTTATATGAAAAGATAGAAATAAAATCTCCAGGCTAGACTTTATTATTCTATCAAATAGGTGATTTTTTTTTTTTTTTGTTACTTTGTGGAATGTGTTCTAGATTGTCAATAGTTATGATGCATCCTGCTTGTTCTTGATTGAGCAGCTTGAACTCATTTGTGTTCAGGATTACAGTCAGTAATAGCTCTAATGGTTACAGACTGATGATCTGAGTATCCTGGGTCTGGCAGAGCTGAAGGTGCAATGGAATAATTACTGTTATACCTGCATATATTGTCTGCAAAGCATAAGTGTTTTACTTTTATGAGGGCAAGAAATTTCTGTAGTGACTGACATTGTTTTGTGCTGTGGTTTGTCAAGCATGTAGCTTTACACACAGAAAAATGTTAGTTGAAAGCAAAGTAAAAATCATTAATTTACATGGTAACATGTCCTGGGATGATGTTATGATGCTTGTGTCCCCAACTGTGTGTTCTATTTATGCTTTATATTAAATTCTGCACCTTTAAGACTGGCTCTGAGAGTGAAGGGGGGGAAAGAAGAAGCATGCAGTTTGTGTCCAGAAATGGCACTCACTTCCCTGCATCCTGCTCCTGGACTGTGCTGTCTGCAGCATGGACAGACAGTGGGACTGAGCTCTCCTTTGCTGTTAGTTAGTTTTCAGCAAGCTGAGACAGAGAAGTTCCCCAGACTTTTTTTTACTTTTTTTTCTTGGGTCTGTTCAAACCTGCTCTGGACTGAAAACCTAGACAAACCCCGGGAGCTCAGGCCTGTGGCCCACCAGGGCCTGGGTCTCAGCACTTTCCAGTGCTGGAGGGACTGATTAGAGACTGAGTGAACCAAGCTACACCACATGAAAAGGACTTTTCTGCATTTGCCATCTCATTGAACAGCGAGAGGTTTTATTGTTTAATATTATTCAATTTCTGTTAAATAAACAGTTTTTTCCACTTTACTTCAAGGAAATCCTTTTCCTGAACCAGTTGTGGGAGGGGCCACTTGAATTTGCTTTCTGGAGGGGGACCCCATCTGGAGGTTTTCTCCTAAATTTGCCCTAAACCAGGACATAACATTATTATGATCAAATTTAAATTATTCTTTTGTGTGTTCTTGAAAGGATTTTAAGGATGTAAATTGGAAGTATATATTACTCGTGACTTAGTACTGTGTTAACAAAGTTACATTGTGTTAGACTTGACACTATCTTTAAATAAATATATTTGTTTCATAGGGCATTGTAGTTTTAAAATTGGGAGCTAAGTTGTCCTGAGCACAGATTTCAGGATATAAAAGTTTTATTTCTGAAGTTCTTTGAAATTTGGAGAAAAAGAAATACTGATAAATCTTTGTAGTTTTGAATGTAAATTGACTATAGTGTTGTCTTCGCATATATATGTACAGCTTATTCTTGGGGTATTCTTAAACTTCTAAATGTTTATTGGTGTCCTGCTAATAAGTTCTTGGATTTCTTGGAATAGCATCTCTAGAAGTTGCACACATCTGCTTTTAAATAAAGATAATTCCATGTACCTCAATGGATTTTCCTTTTTAGTGATTATAAGTTAATCTATAATGTATTATAGATTAATGTATGTCAAAGTTGGCCCTTTGCCCTCAGTATTTTATTTAGTTCAGTATGTGTGGAGAAGGAAGTATATTAATTCATAGTCTTCTTAAATGCATTGTGTGGGAATAGGATATGGATTCATAGGAATTCTTAGCATTTTAATCGGTGAGGTAGTGCGTGTTTTGTACTTCTAGCTGAAAGCATTGTTAAGTTTCCTTCATAAGCTCCTTAACCTGTTTGAGTGGACTGGTGGTGCCTTTGTGTTTTGCTGTTTGCAGTGTTCTTAGTTCTTGCTGACAAGATACAGAAGAATTGGATATATTATGCAAGGCAGTATCTTCTGATATTCCCCAGTGTCACCTCCTTACTGAAATCTTGGTGTGTTGAGAACTGGTCGATCTGTGTTTGGTAAGATCAAAGGGCAAGCTCACAATAACACTGCTGCGCTAAGATTTTACTACTTTATTCTATCTCAAATGCCTGTGCATGTGTCACTTCCTTTCTTCTTCTCAGACAAAAGACAATTCAAGCACTTTCAGACACTTGATAGAATAACTTCACTGTTTAATTTTGGTGTGCCAGCTTTCTAAAAGACCTACTTTTTAATACAAAGTATTTATTGAATAAAGTTAAATTTTTAAGTATCATATATAAACCATTACATTTTATGCCTTTTTCATTTAGCGATTTTGGGGTGTGTTTTGGAAGACAAATAGAATAGTCCATACAAGAAGATTTCTAGGCATTTATATTAGTTGGAAAGTGAGGCTTATAGCTGGAACATATTTTATGGACACAACATACAGCTTTTCAACAGTATATAAATTCTGATTAGCAAGTTAGTAAAAATATCCAAATAAGGCAGGAGGCATGGGGTCAGAGTAATCACTATAAAAATTGGTTTCCTTTCGTGTGTTCTCTGAGTTAAAAGCCACCCTTGTCATACATATGTGTAGGTGAAAAAATTCTGGTGAATAACAGCAATATCCCTATCTTGCTGGACTGCCCTTGGCTTTCTCTGGTATCATTGTGAAGTGGAAGTCGGGCACATGCTGTGATAATTCTCTCAACTGACAGTGTATTACAGCCAACCATTGAATTGCCAAATATTTGAAAAGAAGCAAAGGAGAGTTATTATGACAGGGTTTTCATATTTAGGGGATGTAAAGTAAAAAAAGGCAAACAAACACTTCCTATTTTCTTTTAATATTGGAGGAGGGAAATGAGAAAGTGCTGGATCAAAATCAAGCAGAGATTTTCTATTGGGTTGACCAACCTCAATACAAGAGTATGTAGTATTTAAAACAGCCTGTATCTTCCTTACATCAGTTTCAAGAATTGATCTGGAAGGACATCAGAGCTGACAACTAAAAGACTGCTGTCTTCAGGAGAAAGTTCTCTCAGTCAGAAGGTTGTCAGGTAAACTCAGGCGTCCTATCTGTTTGCTGTGTAAATTTTGAATTGATACTTCTGTGAGTTAAGTTGATTCAAGAATTTATTCACAAGTGGAGAGTACCTGACTGAATGCTAATATAGCTGTAGGAGGAAGTGGTTGATGGTACTGTCCATGTAGTCTTTCACTGTGGCACTTCTCTTGTCCTGCGGTAGCAGCTAGTAATTTGAAAATGGCATTTCACAATCTTTAAAATGTAGTTCATAAAATGCTGAGAGCCACGGAAATGGGAACTGGAGAGCATAACTCCTAAAATCACAGCTTCTGTTACTGTTCTGAGTGGAAGAAAATATATTAGTGGGACAAAGCATGGAGACGCCAGGAGGCTTAAATGGAGAAAACAATGATTCATGCTCCAGTACAAACCAGATGGATGTGGGGACACAATTTCAGTGTACCATTAAATCTGCAACAGTTCATTTGCCTCTACTCCCTGGTAGCTTGGGTTTGCCATTTTCCTTCTCGAGTAGGAGGTCTTAGAGAGTTCTGTGTTCAGTGTGGTGGGAAGGAATGGACCCACAGTAGAGCCCCTGGACTCTGTTGGGAGTGGATGTGGGAGAAGCAGATAGGTCAAACGGTCCACAGATTTCGGCTGTGGCCCGTAGAAAAATCACAGAGTTTTGTTGTGTCAGACTTTCTGTGGTTTGAAAACCTTAGCTACTTTGTTGCTCTCAGCAGTTAAGCAAATACTATTTTCAGCTACTTTGAAGTAGAAGACCTGGGGTGCTAGGAGGGGTCTTTGGTTTTAGTTGCTGAGAGAGCAGAACTCTCTGGTTCAACCTGAATTCTCCTTCATGGCTAGCTTCAGAAACGTAACCTTTTCTACTTCTAACTTAAGAACAGATTTTGAAGAAATATTTGAACAGTTCTTTGCTATTTGGGTCAGAATTCATCAGTAATTCTTTGACCAGTTGCTGAAACTTATAACAGGAACAAAAGTGTTAAGTTGGTGGCAGTTCTGTCTCCTGTGACCCAGAGGATGCCAAGACATATGTTCTTTTGGTGTGCAGTGAATAGCTTTTGACTAAAATTCTTCCCTCTGAGAAAGCTTCAGTTACTATTACTATTCTTTGGAGAGCTAAAATAGAAAAAGGGCTACCAAAAGGGCGCTTTCCATTTCCTTGATATCTCTGAGGGAGAAACACTTAATAAAAGGAAATGTTAGTTTACAAAAGTTGGTTAAGGCACTAAGATCAGCTATGTACTTGAAATTTCTTTATACTAGTCAATATAGTTAATTTTAAATTAGCAGCTATATTTTAATTCATTCCTAAACAAGATTTTTGTTAAATATTTAATCAATTTATGTAAATGTCTTCAAGGAAATGTATATTCTAACTGAAGGAAGAAGTCTGCAGTGTATTTTTTATTTTAGACAAGTTGAGGTTCTTTTGGAAGAATCCATTTTTCTATGCATATATTCTAGTCTGAATAAATCAAACCCTAAAAATTGCTTTAATCTCATATTGACATGAGATTTTCTTCATAGTAATTCTAGATGTTTTCTCTATAATGCTTTTTGAGGGGATGCCCATTGAGAAGGATTTCAGTGTGTGGAAGTTTTGAGTCAGATTGCACAGCCAAAGAAATTTTTGTTCATTAAGCATACAGTTTCTTAACATAGACACTGATTTGAACAGAGTTAAGGAGCTAGATCCGGACTTTAACTGATATTGAGTGAATGATATTTTTTCATTCGCATGCTTGCTGATGTGACTTTTAAAGCAACTTCCCATTTAGTTTCTTGAACATGACATTTCAAAAGCTCCTTTTAGCTCCAGAACTCTATATGTAAATGAATTTGTGAAAGTTGCTTGCAGTTTTATATGGAGTTCTATCCAGATCTATGGATGCAAATTTTGTTTGCTTTTTGAGTTCCTGGCAAGATTTCTTTATGCATTTATTGTAAATTACTAAGGTAGCAGTTGCAATTTTTCTGCAGTGCAGGCTTAACTGTAGTAATTCCTGTTTTTAATTCCTGTACTGTTCAACTGGCCTGTCCTACTGTTGGAGTAGGGGCACATTCTAGAAGGTTGTTTGGAGGTTTCTGCCAAAGTGCCTGATAGTGTAAATTAGGCTTAACTTTACTTAGCAGGAAATATGCAAATGCAGCCAGGACTGATGCTTCGTTGTTTTTATATTGACATAGATATAAGGAGAGCAGAAGTCACAGTTAAATGAGGAGCTTTGTTGTAACAAAAGTAGGAGGAAAGATGTAGACCTGTGTTGATAGGCATGGTACTTTAAAGCAACAACTGTATGTCCATCAGAAAATGTCAGATTGAGATACTGATTTTCACAGGGCAAGCCTAGAGTTGTTTAGCATTCCAACTAATGCTGTCAACAAAGTCTAAAACTGTGTTTGATGAAGAGGGTCAGGATGGCCTACCATGAGTTAAGTCCAGAAAGTTAAAATGACTGCATAATTTAAAATTCTGAGCTACAGTCTTCACTTAATCTGGGTTCAGTACATTTTCCTGAATGGATAGTATTCTCAGGGTAGAGAAACATAAACTTTTTTTTGGTTTTGTTTTGTCTTGTTTGGCCTTTTCTTTTATGCAAAGAGACTAGCTCAATAGGTTAATTTTTACCAAGTGGAACAAGTACAGACTAAGTTACCTTATGACTGTTTCACATCTTTAAAGAATAAATATGTCTGTGCCGGTTTTGCCTTTTTTATGTATTATTCATCTATAAGAAAGACAGGCTTCTATATTTAGGTATTCTTCTTCTTATTATTATTATTACTACTGTTAGTTTTATCTTTTTTACACACTCATGAGAGAAAATATCAGCTTTTTTCCTATAACTGAGTTTTTAAAAACATGTTTGTGTGCATATCTAGCTATAGTATGCTTATTAAACAAACTAATTTTTATATACTTGTGAAGAAATAGGTAAAAATTTTCAAGATGTGGCTTTTTTTTGACAAACAAAAAATGATGGTATATTACTTATTCCAAAATAAATTTAAGTAAATGTGTGGAAAGAGAGCTGAAAAAATTGGTCCACTGTAGCATTTTTATTTAGATATATATAGTCTGTTAATGTAAAGTCCTGCAATGCATGTACTGTATGTACCAATAAGAGAATAACAAGAGTACAGTGTGAAAAACACATATTTATCAGACTTTGTGACACAGTTGGGAAAATAAAATGGTATGATAGATGAACTATAAGCATAAATGCTACTGTTCATAAACTATTTTAATAAGAGAAAATGTCACTGGGAAGAATATATTTAGTGAAAATCTGGTTATGGATAATCTCTTTTCTGTTTGTTTGTTTTGAACTTCTTGGTTTTTTTTTTGTCTTTCCTTGATAAATAGTTCATGTTTTCCTTGAAATCTATGGAAAATTTATATGACAAATTTAAACTCCTTGTTTGCAAGTAGACTTAAAAATTTTAGAAATGAAGAAATATTTTGCTTTTGAAAATGTGTCTACAGTACTGTGTACAGTTTGCTAACATATATATGGAATGTCACTTACAGGTGCTGACCTTAAGGAAAGGGCAAAAATGCACTCAAGTGAAGTTAGCTCTTTTGTCTCCAGGGCAAGAGCAACTATTAATGAATTGGGTAAGTAACCTCTCCCTTGAAAAAGGTTATTGTAACTTTAACCTGAGAATGCTAGATCAGAGGTATGACATAAATATGCATAGTTTATTCTTGACAGGTAGTAGAGTATCCCAAACTGTGTAGTATGACATCACAGATCTTGAATTGGAAAGGAACACATAAGGATTATTGAGTATATTGATAAATATGAATCATGGTGCATTCATTCTTTTAAAATGTTCCAAGTTGAGTTGGACTTTTTAAAAGAATGCTAGAAAAGCTAAATCTCAACTGAAATAAAGGTGATTTGACCTGCTGTTTTCATAAAGGGTGAATTGTTCACTGACATCAAAGTGCTTTAGAATTCAGTTTTTACTATTGCATTCCTGTGGTTTGTATAATTAGTACAGTCTAATACATTTTAGACATGTTAAACGTCAACTGCTAATAGAAATTTAGCCACTAAGGTATTTTAAAATCTTGTTTAATATATTTTAGCGTAGTAAAATCTGTTAATAGTTTTGGATTTTAATCAACTTGTACCAATTTTTAAGGATAGTAATTTCTCTGTATGTTTTACTTTAGGAATTCACCATCAAGTAATTATATTTATACATCTCTGCTGATCAATTTAAATATAATTACTTTTTAACAGGTTATTGCCAATATGATCTGTTTGAAAAGAGAAGTACAGTGTTCCAAGTTTTAAGGAATTAATTTTCTACATTTAACTTCCACATAAAACATATTTTGTCACCAAAAACTTGGCATACAACTCTGAGGAATAAATAATTATTTGGAAAATTTATTTAGATGCATTTCCTTAAGAACACTATGTCACATTTTGGTTTGGCAGAATGTTATGAATGGATAGCAGGGTTTTTTTTAGGTAAATGACAACCTGCTGAAGAATGAAACTTTGATTAGGTAATTCATGGAGATACTTATATCCTGAAATGACTGTCATGTCTTTGAAGTGAAGTAGACACTCAAGGCTGTTTAAATAAGTGAAATCTATAAAATACCTAGGAGTGAATAGATCATTAATTTCCTGCAGCTGATACGGTATGTCATGCTAGTACTTGTCCTTTTATTGGAATGCCAAGCAAGTGGCAACAAGTTGCTCCATTCATTTACTTTGTAAGAATTTGGGAGACTTTCTTACCATTAAGTAATAATTTTTCAGCCTTTCTTGGCTTGAATTTACTGGAAATACTTTAAGCTGTTATTAGTGTTTAAATACGAGCAACCGGTTTCAAGATTTTCCCATGATTAGTAAATAGTTTCTAAAAATCAATTATTTTCAAATTTTTAAGTGAGAAAATTTCTAAAGTCTGAAGAAATATTTGGATTTGTCATTCTTCGCTGAATGAATGGAAAATGTTCACAGTTATTTGATGCTTTGTTTTGCAGCAGGGTTGAAAAAAGTTTGAGAAAAATGTTTGATTGTTTTCATCTTCATTAAGGTTCCTGTGAGAGTATTTAACTGAATTTACTGAATATGTGAGAAAATTTTCAGTGTTATCTAAAAGGCTTACAGTGAATTACTTGCCTCTGTCAGTTTCACTAGACCATTCTCAGAGCCCCATCCAGGCTGGCCTTGAATGCTTCCAGGAATGGGGCCTCCACAGCTTCTCTGGGAAAGTTGTTCTGGTGCCTTGCCACTCTCACAGTAAAGAATTTCTTCCTAAAACCTAGTCTCTTCCTGTTCATCTTGTCCTGTTGCTACGGATTCTTGTAAGAAGACCCTCTCCATCTCTTTTCTAGGCTCCTTTCAGGTACTGGAAGGCTGCAATTTATGTCAGTCCAAAGCCTTCTCTTTTCCAGACTGGACATCCCAATTCTGTCAGCCTTTCCTCATAGGAGAGGTGCTCCATCTCTCTGATCAATTTAGTGTTCCTCCTCTGGGTGCAGTCCAGAGAACACTCACACCAGCAGGTCAATGTCCATCCTGTGATGAGGACTCCAGAGCTGAATGCATTACCCCGGGTGGGGGTCTCATGCCATTCTCTACATCATCTACATCAGGAAATGGTAGACAGTTTCAAAAAAATATATGTAGGTGTTTAGGTTAGTTGGGTGCATAAGATATCACATTGTGTGATGCCCTTATGAATAGAAGTGAATATTAATTTTACAGCTCCTCAGAGGTTCTTTTTTTTAATTCTTCTGAAGAAGTGATCTGTCATTACAAAATGTAATTTATGTAGATGTATTGGGACATTGTATTTGCATTTGGTCACTGCAATTAATCTGTAAATTGAAAATAATAGTGGTATTTTTCTTCCCCAGCAACAACTAGAATGCGGTGAGACAGTTGAAGAGCAGAAACAATTTTCAAATTAATATTTACCACTGCAGAATGTTATGTAGCTAGGGAACAATATTTCCAATCTCCTATTTTGTTTTTTTTTTCTATCCAAGTTTAATACTGTAATCTCTTTAAAATGTATTCTACTTCTTGCTTTTCAGAACTAGGTCATGTTTTGATAATTCCATTTGTATTCAGATGTCTGACCTAGTAAGGAGTTACATCTTTTTAGCTATATTTTCAGAAAGAAGACCATTAAGTTACCTGTATAGATAAAATACAATAAAGATAAATTATGTGTTGAAAAACTAGACAAACCTAGCTTTTTAGAATTGTCATCCTTTGGCTTCTTAAGTTTCTGTCAATGTCATTACATTTAAAATCCTTACACTAGTTGTTTTGTAAAAAGCTGTAGTATCATTTTGGAGTACAGCTGCAGAAGGGAATTTTCTGTAAATTGAAAGCATACTGTACTTATTTGTATGGGAATAATTTATAACTTCTTGCTAAATTTGGCTGAAGAAAGTAAGACTGTAGTTTTACTTCTTACTTTGTTTATAAATAAATGCTTGAAAAAATTGAACAGAGTCGTTAGTTGTGGCATTTAGAGCTTTAAGTTGGGGAGGGGGAAATGAAAACAGCCTCTGTTTTTAGCAGTGGTTGCTTTTGCTAAAATTATACCAGAATTGTGGAGGTTTGTTTGGGGTTTGAGTTTGTGTGTGTGTGTGTGTCTGGGATTTTTTTGTCATTTTTTTCTTCGCTGTTTTTTTTTTTAATAGTAAGAATTATAAGACTGCTTGTCTATTACTGTGTTCTGCCTTGAAGCACTTCATTACTGATGTGAGGCTGTCAAGAAACTGGGAGAAACTGGGAGAGAAAAGCCTTAATAGATCTCTTATAACTATGCACAGCAAGACTGGCCTGGCTAAATTAGGTCAAATGATAATGATTTCCAGAAGCCTTATTTTTGAGGATTTGGGGTCTGGGGTGGGAGGGGGAAACCCCCATCATTGTGGGTCAGATCTTCAATATGTATTTTATAGTATGCCTCCTATTAAATCCATGTTGTTCTTTATAATGATGGTGGGGACAGAGCTGTGATAGTATGTATGTGTTATCTTTTGGGATTTCAGTTGCAAAACAGACTGAAGCTATGTATGAAGCAGAATGCAATAACCACACTCCTCAATAAAAATATTATATTTAATAAAAATAAAATATGAAGCTGTAGAAAAAATTTCAATTCAGCATATACATGTAATTACTCAATTTGACATTTGGCCCCAACGTATACTAAGTGAGAAATGCCATTGATTAGTGAAGCTTTTCCAAAGAATGTAGGCACAAGTGCCCAAACCCCATAAACAGGAAATAAAAATTGGAGACTGACTTTCTTGGTTACTTCTTAAAATTAATGTGTAGTCAGGCTTGTTTTTTATTTCACAATTGGAGACAAAACACCTTACTCGTGGCCTGATGTAACTTAGGTCTGAACTAAGTTAAGAATGAATTTGTTAATAAAATGCTAAGGTTACTTGTTTTCTGTTGGTCTTGTTGCATTATAACAAATCTTACAGGTCTTTGTTGAAAACATTTTATTAGTTTTGAGGCATAAGCTGTGATACAACTTTAAAAAGTGGTGATATTTAGTAACTTTGTTTATACATAGTTCTATCAGTTATGGTTAGTTTTAACATGCTCCACTTTGAAAGAGATCATCTGGAATGAAAGCACCTTGTGGTCAGTTGCTTACATTTGTATTTTTTTTATTGTGTGCTTTTTATTATATTCAGAGCAGATACAATGCAATATTTACAGATTTTTTTTCCTCCTTTAGTATTTTTTTGTCCTTGCTTTTAGTCATCACCAAACTTTTAATTTACCTAAAAGAGCACACTTGTTCATGCTTCAGACAAACATCTTCTTTTCAAGGAAGTTCCTAATTTGACTATTGAAGATTGTGCATACGCACTTTTTTTTTTGGTTCCATGTTATATGCCATGGTTTGGTTTTGGATTCAAGCTGTGAAAAATTGGTTTCAGAGGTCCCAAGAACCTCTATCAATATTATAAAAGATTTCACTTCATTGCTGGTCTGCTAACTGCTACGCCACCTTCCCATTGCAAAGGCTTAAAAATAAGTAAGAATAATCATTGGTGAGGTCGGTGTTCTGCCTTGTTTTACTGTTGAATCTCTGAGGCTTCTATGGAACTTTAGTTAGCATTTTAAACCCTAGTTTAGTAGTGAACACTCAAGATTTACCAAATTTACTAAATCCATCTGTGTTTGCTGGAAGTAGATCTGGCCATCAAAGATGGAGTACTCTGGTTTGGAAATCCTTTGATAAGAACTGCGGGTTTCTCTCTTAGGGAGGAAGGATACAGGCTATGAGTTGCGTTTACTGGGAAACTGAATGAAATTTCAGATAGCTGTCAAATTGAAAAAGGACAAATTACAGCAAGCAGAGCCATGCTTAACAGCCAGCCTCAGGCATCATGGTCTTTCTGTGTTGCTGACACTGAAATGTAGATTTTAGCATAGTATTTTGCTTGCTGTGTTATGATGTTGCGTGTTTGATTAAGTGTACAGCATAACTAACAAAATCCTTGAGTGCCAGCATTCTGAGTATGTTGCTAGGCTCTTGGTTGTTTTCCAGTGATAGATTTATTTCTTCTCTTGATATTGAATTAAGTTAGATAGCCTTTGACTAACTGTTGTCTGATCCTAGTGCTGCAATACAGCTGTGACAAAAATCAACATAACCTCAGCAGTAGTTTAGTTTTTCTTCTGGTAGTAATTCCTAATGATATATTCTGGATGACAAGAGGCTCTGGACATGGCTCTTTAAGTTTTCTTCCACAAAGGTAACTGTACCAAAACTAGGATGCTACTCATTTAATGGTTAATTGGGATCAGCATAGCCAGTTTGCTCTGTGTTAAAACAGGCCTTCAGTATTATCTGCTGGCCAGGGCTTCCGTTCCCTCTCCAGGGAGCCACACTATGCACGTTCAATGTGTTGGTAACATTATTCTTTCAACCCTGTTCAGGTTTGAAGTTGCATATTTCAATCACTGAATGAGAAAGAATAGTTTGTTAGCTCTTTGTTTTGCATGTCTTGGTCTCTGTCTCTGTTCCTTGAATGAATTTGTATTCAAAGGGTAGCAACTTCTGACATGGTACTGAAAGCATAATGTTGCTCTTCTGTTGAAGAAATCCTGAGCTCTCCGATTGGACCAAGCACAAGGCTTTGACTTTGGAATTGTCAAGTCTTGTAGTGAATACACCTTTTGCGTAGGTAGGCACTGGCTTGATGATCTTACTAGGGTAGCTTGGGAAAAAAAAAAAGCTTAGTGTGAAATGTTAGGGAGTGTTTCTTTTGTAGTGTTCTGTGAATGAATTGCCTTGAAGCTATTACTTGGTAAATTATGCTAATTTAAAATAAAATATTTTAACACTAGGCTGGGGAATATATTGTGTCAAACAAGAGTGCTAGTAATAATAGAGTATGTGTTATCTTCATACTGTAAATCATACAAGTAGACAATAAAAAAGAAAACTGCATCTGATTCTCCTAATAACCAGAGATTATGTTAAAGACTATACTTGTTTGTGTAGATTATATAGAGACTACAGTTTGAGTTTTATTTTTTGTGCTCTTTAAGAAAGAATAAAAAACCTTGCATAGAAATAGAATGTAAAAATGTAAGTGAATTAATTTAACTCCTTTGTGTTTCATAAATTCACTGCTTGATTATGTGCTGTGCTGTTTTTGTGGGAATAATAAGTTCTTAAATGTACTTAGTAAGAGTAAAGTATAGAATAAATAATTTTCTTTACTTTTTTTTATCCAAAACTTTCATTCATTTGTACAGAAAGTGGATTCTGCCATCTAGGTTTTACTTTGTTATTACCTTACTGAGGGCAGAATGAGACTGCAATACAAAACATCAGTAAATATGAGGAAACTGAAGAATCTGTTTATCAGACTGAGAGATGATGGAAATATCCAAATTATTTTCTGTAGTACAAGAAAATCATGGAAGAGTTGGATACAGAAAACAGTAGCTGAAGGTTTAATTAAACCACCTCTTTCGTTCTTTTTAGTTTCCCAGTTTCTGTTTCTATTATCAACAATGTAGAACACACTGTCTCTCTTACTTGTCCATAATAAAATACGAAATTGAAAATTTGAAAATAAAGAATATAATTTTACTTTATTAAAGTTGGAACTTTTTTTTTCAATTCAAAAATACATTGTTTCTATGTCATATAGAAGAGTGAATGATTAGTGGAGAAAACCGGGAAATTAATAGGATTGAGTGAGGTGCTTTAGTCTCCGTCAAAATAACTGAAAGAAAAACTTTATTTATACCTTTTGCTTAATAATCAGCTGTAATGTGCAGTAACAATTTTCATTAAAAAACAAAATTCATTTACAAATACTAAAAAATATAATTTTTTATGCAGCTCTTTACTGTTACTGATTGTCTGTTTGAACTTTGAAGGTATTAAACCAAAGAGAGCTATGTTCAAGTCTCCCAACAGTTGTAGTCTATTAAGCTTCTTATCTAAAGCACAGGCATTAAAGGGTACCTAGAAGCCTTTCATAGCTGTAACTAGCAAATATATGGCACAGAATTCTGTATTCAGACTTCAATGTATGGTCATTTTTGCAGATGGATATATTTTTGAAGCATATGAAGATACAGAAATTAATGGGATAATCACTTTGTCATTATTTTTGAACTTATGAGAGGTAAAGCTTTGTAACATTTAATTATTTGCCCTGACCAAAAATGTTTTTTTTTAGATCTTCTTTACCCTGAAGTTCATATAGGAAGATTTGACAGTCTCTCCCAGCCACTTACAAATGTTGCTGCATACGCTAGTTGGTTTTCATAGTGTTAGAGAAAGGATGAAGGTACTTGTTGAAGTAGTTTATTTCTGTTAGCTTTTTTCCCCATAGAAGAGTATTTTTGATGGTAGTGCTTGCAATTGAAAATTAAAGCAAAGTGTTATAATCACTGACTTGATTACAGATTTTGCAAGGCAAGGTGACTACCTGAAAAAAAACATATTGCAAAGGTTATATGCCATCACAATGTTGTCAGGAAAAGGTCCCCAAAGATGAAATCAAGATAGAGTGCTGTTTTGTAATTATTTTTCTGATTTTCTGTGACGTAAAGTATTTAATATGTTGAATATAATTTTGTCATCATAATGCTCCTAGTATAAAAATATTCCAGTTATCAGAACTGCACATGGACTGCCTCTACTTGCCACTCAAGGGGCATAGTTTATGCCCCCACCCTTTTTTTTTAAGTTAAAAGATCTTAGTTTAATAATCAAGCCATATCACCAAGAGACATCAAGAATCTGGTTAGGAAGAGGTGGAAGAGAAATTTATTCTGAGTTACAAAATAAGAATATTTATGTATAAACTTAATTATTTTAAAAATGAAGTGAAAATGCATTCCCAGTTATTATGCAAGTTAAGAGGTAGTCTCAAATAATCATTACTGCTGATTCAAAATTCCTATTTATGTCTGTGACCTTTTGCAAATTCTTTTATAACTTGCAACAGGCAACTTGGAGATTTGGGGTTCATAAAGAAACTCTCTAAAGTAACAGATCTCAAACTTTTCAATGCTGGTGTAGGAATCAGCCCATAGACTTGCAGTATCATAGATTTAAGCTATTTTTAGTTGAAATATACACTAAAATTAAATGGCATGTAAATAAGTGCATTGCTTTATAATAACAAGACTAAAATATTAAATTCTTTATTTGACATTCTCGCTCTTAAGATATGACTCTTTTTTCCCTTTTCTTGCTTTCCTAATGGGTGACCTTCAATCATGGAATCTATCTACACATGTCCACTTAGTGGAATTTAAACATGTTGGGTGCATGTGACCATTCTTTTTATTAATTTGAAGTCTCCATTGTTACTACATTTAAATAAATGTACTAAGAAATGGGGAGGGAGCTTTCTTATCTGTAGATTAGAATTTGTCCTTGGAGGGGTTCTGGAACAACTAAAAGTGGAAACTAAACTACTACTGGGCACATGAGGGACAAGAAAATCATAAGGTGTAGTCATAAGGTGGAGTCAGAGGAGGGAAATGTTGCTCAACCGGTCTGACCATCTATGATGAAATGAGTAGTTTGTTAGATGAGAAATTGAGAATTGCCTATCTTGACTTCAGTAAAGCTTTTGACAGTACCTCTTGTAAAAGTTTTGTAGGGTATCTGGTGAGTATGGACGATGAAAAGGCAGTGAAATGGATTGAAAATTGGCTAAATTAATGGGTCTAGACTGTGCATCAGCAGCATGAAGTCTGCTTGGAGGCCCCTAGCCAGTGTGTATCCCAGGGACAGCGCCAGGTTTTAGTCCTGTTTGACATCTTTAATGGTCTGGATGATGGGATAGAGTGTAGCCTCAGCAAGTTTGCTGATGATGTAAAATCATAAGGAATGGGTTGTGCTACCATTGAGAGGAACTCAAGGGCAGCAAGCTGGAGAAGTAGACTAACAGGAACCTCAATAATTTCTACAAAGGAAAATGCAAACAACCTCATGTATCAGGTACATGATGGGGCTAATGATACAAAAGCAGCAGCACAAAAAAAGCCCTGGAGGTAGGTCATAAAGTTGAATGTGAGATAGCAGTGTTCCCTTGTGGCAAGGAAGGACAGTGGTATCCTGGGCTGTATTAGGATGAGTGTTGCCAGGAGTTAACAGAGGTGATCCTTTCACTCTCATCAGCACAGGTGAGCCACTGCTGGAGTACTATGGCAGTTTCTAGCTCCTCAGTAGAACACAGAGCTACTGGAAAGTCCAGTGAAAGGTTCTGAAGGTGATGAATGCTTCAGAGCATCTCTTTGGTGAGAAAAGGTTGAGCAAGCTGGAAATAGAGAAGAGAAGGCTCAGGAGGTGATTTCAGCAATATATGAGGGTGTTAGAAGATGAAGCTAGGCTATCTCTGGTGGTGTCTAGTGACAGAACCAGAGGCAATGAGCACAGACTGGAACAGAAGAGATTCTCCCTGAGAGTCAGGAAGTCCTTATTCACTGTGAAGGGGACTGAGCATTGATACAGGTTACCCAGGAGGTTGTGGAATCTCCTTCCTTACAGATCTTCAAAAGCTACCGGGACATGAGCTTGAGCAACCTGTTCAAGGTGATGCTGGTTGAGCCAACAGGCTGGACAAGGTGAGCTCCAGAGGTCTCTTTCAGGTCTCAGCCCTTCTGTGATTTAAGGGTTTCCCATGTGCTGCAGACATTTGCCACATTTTCTTAATTTGCTAGAGTTAATTAACAAATTGTGGAACTGTTAATTTCTTCCTCAATTTATAGTATACTTTCCTCTGGTAATCCATGTAATACTGACAGTATGCAGGATATTTTTATGCAATTCATCCTCCTGGCTTTATGTTTTACAAAATCCATTATTCAAAAGGAAAAATGACTTGCTGTAAATGCCCCCTGAAGTTGCTTGTCCTAGTAAGCTGTTCACTAATCAACCTTATTTGTCAAATAATCAGGAATATACATGTGGAATAAATAGCTTGGACAATCTGTTTCTTTGTTCTGTGGCAATTCAGTTGTGTTGTTATTTAAAATTGAATTCTGTAGCTACTTCTGTCTTAGATGGATGCTCACAGTTTTTGAGGCAAGTAGAGTATACTCACTACTTTCTTTTCTGTTTCCTTCTGGGAAACAAGATTTCTTCTGTTTGAATTAAAGACATGTCAAGGTTTTGAATCTGGTTCAGTAGGTACTAGAGGTAGTGGCAAGCTTCTGGTTTATATCTGAATAGCTGTTCTTTCTGAAGGTTGGTTGCCAGAGGTCACTGAATTAAGATGAGAAAAGAACAATAAAGACCTTTTTTGAACATTGTTTAGGTATAGGACAACACAGGAACAGCAAGGGAAGTTAAGGTGACTTAACTTTCATTTTAATACGTATTTTTTAATATTTTAATATGTTTTAGTTTTGTGTCAAATGCATAAAAAGGCAGGCTTTAAACTGGGTTTCATTTGAATATTTGTAGATACCAAATTCTGACCGCTATAATGAGTTGAATTGAAAAGATTTGCCCTAATCTGTAAAAAGTACTTCAGAAATAGAAGTTAGTTATGTCTAAGGGACTATATAGAATTTTTGCATTGTTAGGGCTTGAGTGGGCTTTCATGGAATTTTCTTTTCTGATTTATGGGAATCATGAAGTATTACTGCAGTAACAGTGCAGACCTTTTACTTTTAGAGAAACTGAATTCTATGTCTATTGGACTTTAGTCCTTCAATGATGACTCCTACGTCTTAGCTAAAGGGAGGGAGTACTGCAGGTATTCTTCAGGTTGATTGTAAGAGCTGCCAAGCTACAAATGGCTGGTTCTCATACACTTCATTGGCACTTGAATAGTCTAAATCTCAAAATCTTGTGTCTAGCTCAGGAATGTTTTCTTTTTTTTCCGTTTATCTGAGTATGTGGTACAGTTGCTCACAGAAAATCTTACGTGTATAAATTTGTTTAGTAAGCAAGGAGGACACTCCTAGGAACTTGGTCTTTTTGAATTTGATCTATTCTGAATTAGTAATTCTTTTTCCTGGGTGTTAAATATTTTACGTTAATCAGTTTGGATTTGGACGAGTTCATACAGGTTGACCAGGAACACAAATCACAAAATCTGGAATTCTGGATAACCATATTATTCTTCCTCTGCCTGTTTCAGGATCTCACAGTAAGGGATCAGCATTAGTAATAGGTCTTCCTTTGAGTAATTATACACCAGCTAAAGAAAGTGGGTTTTCGCCTGTTATGTGAAATGTGCATATAATGTTTCATAAAAAGAAGGCTACTTTAATATGTAAATTGTTTCCATTTTGGTTTTACTATGTATATTCATTCTTCATACTTCCTTCTTCCTTACTAACTGTGAAAAGTAGGTTTTTCCTTGTTGATCAGGCCATTTATTTTTTGTCGATAATGAGAAATTGAAGTTGTGCAGGAATAAAAGAAGGCTGCTTGAGAGTTACTAAGAAAGTGTCGCATATAATCCAGTTTCCTCCCAGCTATTATCTTCTATATCTGTAATTTATTAGAACTTTATTAATAAATTAGTCAGAAGACTAAGTAGTCATTTATGATTCAGGTCAGTAGAATCCAGGCAGTTTCTGCTTTCTATTTGGGGAATGTCAGTATCCACAATAGTATGAATCAGCTGTGTGGGTGTTATGGCACACATCTGAGAAACTATTTGTCAGGTCCTTCAGACCAGGTGCCTGTATTCATATGCTGGCCTGTTGTTTGTCCTATCATGGTCTCTAAGCAGAAAGGAAATCCCTTGTTAGTCACCAGCAGTAGACATCACGTGGAAAGTCACTTGAAGATGAAATAATGATTACCTGCCTCAGAATGATTGTGATTCTGTGAAATTACTGGCAGCACATTACATGTGTTTTTATATGCTTAATTGCAAAGTGGTCCCTCTGTGACTTTCTTCACTCATTAGAAATCTGTGGGAGAGTTTACTTACTCTATTCTACATCTTTCAGTAATGAAGAGTCACAGGAGAGCAGGAGGTATCCTGAGACTACAAGATGCTGCTGGTCTGCCTAATCTAAAACTATATGTGACATGTCTGTTTACCATTTATTTATTTATTTACCATTTATTTATTTATTGACTTATTCCTGAGGTTGAGCTGAAGGCTCACAGTTACTGCAGAGTAGGAATCAGGTCCATTTCTTTATATTGTTATATGTCATATTTTCTTTTTTGTTTGAGCTGCTTATGGGTTTAGTTTAGCTATCTAATGTTACTAAGTTTATTTTCTCTTACTGAAGTTCTTCAGTTTACCTGTTGGTCACTTGACCTGTATCATGTCTTGAATGGCCAGTAAACATCCTTTCTTACAGGTTTTGTCAGCTTCTGTGCTAAGAGATTATTCCTCAAACAGCTTAATACATAAAATTTATTTTGATCTGCTTGTTCACATTTGTCTTCTGTTCAGCCAAGGGTCTCTACTCCTATGATCTTGAATATAGAGACATGTTTTTGTCTTATGTCTGACTCTGTTGCTGATATAACATAAGCTGAGTTGGACCCTTCTATTTCTTTACTGTACTTAAAATGTGACTTTTCTGTAATATAATTAAGCACTGATGTTACATTAGGATGTGACTATTGGTATTTTCTGGGGACGTGTTTTATGGGCAGAGTAGAACCATATTTACAGAATAAGCAGCATGTTTTACATTAGAATGGATGTGTGAAGTAATCCTTTCTGAATTAATTGTGTGAACTACCTTAATATTTAGTGTCCTTCATATTCCACACTTTGATGTACTGTGGTAAGTCAGTGAAATTCTCTTACTAAAGTTTAATGCTGCTCATTACTAAGTCTTTTTAACTACTTCTAACAACATTAATCTTTATTATACATGGTCTACACTTGTCTGTGTGTTGTACTCTCTCATTTAGTTTAGCTAATCTGTTTCATATATATATATATATGTATCTTAAACTCCTTTTTTATTTCACTGTGCAGCTCATGATTGCTCCCTGACAAACCTGTATCACATCTAGAAATTAACACTAATGAGTAGTAGTACAACAATTGCCTGAAATTTATATCTTGTTATTTGAGCTGTGACAAAAATGTGTAATGTTAAAGTATAAAACCACTAGGCCTCTTGGCAAAGCTTTAAATATTTTTTTTATCTCTCATAGCAAATGAGCTTTGTAATGTAAAATCATTGTGGAGATTGACCTGTCTATATGTTTAATTTATTGTTCCTAAAATTTGAGTGCATGCATCTCAATTAAGCCTACAGGGCATTATTTGTCAAACATCATCTCTGTTTTTGTGTTTTGCTTAACAATTTTGGCAGCTGTACATTAAAATCATGCAGATAAATGTGATCAGGTGTCTTGTATGCTACAAAATACTAATATTCCAAGAACCTTTACCGTTGTTAACAAGTTCTAGTAGCCTAGAAACTTAGTTTACAGTCCCAAGTGATTACTTACTCTTTTCTATGCTAGTTTTTCTGATGCTTAACAAGAACATGTTAAAATGATCAATTTCTTAAATTCATTTGATACACACAAGACTGTTATAGGGAATTTGTCTTTTTCCTTTCATTCATTCTCAACTCTTATGTCAGGTGATCCTTTCAAATTAATATCCTTGGTAAGTGACGATTCTAACATACATTATCAAACTGCTTTTTATCCCCTTGAATTATGTTTTTTATTGTTTCATGGTAGGAGTGCTGGCTGTAATTCTTGAAACTAAGCTGTGTCATAATACTCATTCTGTAGCTTCTATTTCCACGTGTAATAGTCTACTTGAATTGCACCATAGCTAATTCCGGAAGCTGCTTATCTTAGGAAAGTATTCTGCCTTGGAGTACTGCAAAAGCCATGCAAATAGTGCTCAAGATACTGCTTGCTAGTCTCTGATAAATCGAATGTTCATACAGGCAGTAACTGATGGAAACTGCAGTTAACAATGACCCTGCCTTCATGTTCAGGCAAACTATTTTTTATTTACCCATGGCAAAGGCATATTTCTTTAAGAGAAAGGCTACCTGTGTCAGCTAGCAAAATTGCAAGACTGTTTGGCAAATTGGTTGTGTTGACAAGGTTATAAGTTTCTGTCACTAACCGGGCCCTGCTGGAAATGAGAGTTGCCTTCCCATATGACTAAGAAGTAGTAAATAGAGAAAGAGCAGATTTTTCTACTATTCCTCTGTCTCCTATGCTTTCTGTGGCAGATGGCAGGTATAATGGATATCTTGAGCTCTTTTAAGTCAAATAAAGAGCTCATGCAAACTGTAATGAGTAGCCTCTTTTGGCACAGAAATTGATTCAGATAATCACTATTAATCATGATCTAAACCAGCAACCCAGGGACTTTGTTTTAAAGCATCTGTTAGAATCTTGAAAAGCATTGCTAAGTTTTTCTTCTTTTTTTAAAGACAATTGGATTTTCATTAGTTGTTAATCATAAAAACAGGTCAATTGGCAGCTAAAATAACCTTTGTTTAATTATGTATTTTGTTTGTTACTCAGTGAGAGACTACAGGCTTGTATAATTGTCATTCTGATGTATACCAATATTTAATTGATTCTTTTGTTGAATGAAGTTAGCTGAAGTTTATCTGTCAGACAGGAAAAAAGTAAGCTAGGTAGCACAATTTCTAAATTTAAAACTAGCTAGTTCACTAGGAAAAGTTCTAATTAATACATTATATTAATAATTTTTTGTCATATTACCCTTCTAGATTTTTAAAGGAAATAAGTCTTTTAAAGTCTTTCATGCATCATTTTCATTTATATGTTGACAGAAGAGTTTTTTTCTATTTCTGGCTAAGACTGAATGAACTGGTCATTGAATTAAATTAGCTGAAACATTAAAACAAAGAAAGTATTTTTTTAACATCTTCAGAAAAAGCTGTTGCTGTCAAGAGCTGGTTTAACTTTTCAACATGCTGTACACCCAACTGTCCAGCTAATGAATTGCTTTTGACTATCTTTGAAACTTTAGTAGTGACAACAAACTACTGGACTACTGTTTGAGTATATTTTTAAATGGATAGCTTGTGGTAATTCTTAAATATAATTATAGCAGTAATATACATGTTTATTTCTAAAATGAAAACACATTTTTCATCAAACTTTAAGTTTGTAATGAAGAGGGATGGAGAGAACTTGAATTTTCAGAAGGTGAAAACCAGTACTTTAAGCTGGTTGTTTAAATGACTTTCCCATGTCAGAACACTGATGATAAATTACATACAAACCATGCCATGGTCGCACAGGCCTCTGGAGCCCTGCTACCTGTCATGTATGCTGGCAGTATGTGCATCTCTTTGTCAAACTAAAGACTGCCAACTCTATTAAGCTGTTAGCTGCTGCTTTACAGGAGAAAGGGGGCAGTAGTGGTGGCTGCTATTGCCGGTGGTGGTCTGGGACCGTCAAGACACAGAGAGCTTTTAGCTGTGAAAGCACCACAGGCATGTCACACGTACATACACCTCTCTTTCATCTGGGACTGTTTGTATAACTGCTTTGTCTAGCTCTGCTGTCTGTGTTCTTGAAGTTTACTTTTCAAATTTTCGTCAAAAGTGAGCAGAAGCCAAAGAAAGATATGCAAACTTATTCAGCCAGAGATAGACAGGGAGAGTTTTCTTTTGCCAAAGTGTTGCTGATCAATTTTTAGTCACAGTGTATTTTATGAAACTTTTTCCCATACTATGACTGTAAAATGAGCAAAATGTAATGAAATCACATTCCAGAGGCATTCTTTATGAGGTTGGTGTTAATTGGTACTTTCTTTTTCAGCTAATCTGCCTGTACCTACTATTGCTGCAATAGATGGAACTGCTTTAGGTGGTGGCCTAGAACTTGCATTAGCCTGTGATATACGGGTGGCAGGTAGGTCTGAATACTCCTATGGAATATGGGGTTATTAGTGTAGCTGGCTTGGCTAATCTGTCTGTTGGCAACAGTCTTATAAAACTTACTTTGACATTGTTTATAACGCATTATTTTAAAGGACTTTAGCGCAAACGTGTATCAGTACTTGCTAATGTTTCATTTAAAACAAGCCAGTTAGCTGGATTGGTTTTGTTAAACATTTATTTGATTCTTCTGACCCTAATTTTATCAGTCTTGCCAGAAGGATCATGTAATTATTTTTTTTTTTTTTTTTTATTCTTGTGCATTTGAAGTGGTCTAGATGGAGATTTGATTTTATCTAAACAGGGTGTAGGGAAAGAACAAAAGTTGCTAGTGAGTGTTTCTTATTGCATAAGAAATTAAATTATAAAAGAGACAACAACTCTTGAAAAGAGGAACCTTGAGCTAATAGGCTGTCAGAACTGTAAAGCCAGTTGATGGAAAGTAAATGGAAACTTCGTCCTGAGCAACTGCCAGTAACTTAGGATTTATAAAGTTATTTGACCATAGACAGTATTCTGTCACCTAAAGAATTCAAATAATCATACACAAAATTCTAGCCCATTTTAAGATAGCAATAACAGCCATTTTCCTTTAGTACTTTCCATTTGGAAGCAAGTGTCTGTTACTCATTGTAATTGCTTACTTGCTATGCAATAATTAATAAAGTATTTAATTTGCCTAGATGGAAGTAGTTGGATCTTTCACTAAAAACAGATCAGTTGAATCTGTTTGAATTTTTTTTAATAAACAAATGCTTTAAAAAGTGATTTATTGCTCTTTTTGAAGAAAATTTAATATATTAGCAAACTTCAAGGTCATCATTATGTATTTTCCATAGATTTTTTTTCCCTCTACATTACAGTAAGAACTCCTTTATATTCTGTTTTTTAGCATCTTCTGCTAAAATGGGCCTAGTTGAAACAAAGTTGGCCATCATTCCAGGTGCAGGTATGAATGTTTTGCTTTTGCTACCACTGATAGCTAAATGACATATGTACTTAATATTAGATTTTGAATTGTTTATGGTTTTCTGCTTATTTTTATATTTCTATTAAGTATTATAGCATATGTTACAGCTTACTGCTTGTATTATTTACCAAAATTAATTAAAAAGTGTATTTCTTACTTTCAAGGATGGTCATCTGTATATTATGTTTTTAAACAAAGTCTTCATTAACTAACATTGAGTGATTATGTAAATGACATTTAATATCTTGATCTAAAGGTTGAATAATTTTGCTAAGCATCAAGAGAGGAAGAAGGATTATCTGTCAGAGTACAAAAACAATTATTTGAATTAAGATCCACTTTTACATAACATTTTGTACTTTAGGATTCAAATTCTGTTTTTAAGCTGCTTGTATATTGGTGGTAAAGAGGCTAAGAACTGAGAGTATAGCTGTGGATAAATCTGCTTCCTTGCCAAGATTTTCTGCGTCAAAAACTTCTTTTGTGTTTGGAAGGCCAGTTTACCTGCTTTTTGTAGACTTAAGGTGAATGAAAGTTATGTAACAAATAACTTTCCAAGAGTTGTTACAAAACCTTTTGTTTTTATCTTATGTATAAATCATTGCTGCTTGAATTAAGGTATTTGCTGCTCTGGGAAAAGGGCAATAACTCGGAAAAAAAGTGCATCCCTGTGATTTTTGGCCTTAATTTCTGGGAGTTCTTGGAAACTTTATACTGTTTCTTTACTTTCTTTCTAAAGGGTGAAACCTATTTTGAAAGCACAATATCTAATTCTAATGAATACAATTGCAGGTCACATAAAAAAAAAATAAAAACAACCATAATGGGAGTCGTGGGATGAACTTCGTGTATAAAACTGTCCCATTCTATGACTAAACTGGACAATTATTGTACAATTTCAATTGCTATATTATTTTTGTTATTGTTGAGATGTGATTTCAGTCAACACTTTCTGTGGTCAGAGCTATCTTTTACATACGGAAAACAGTTAAGATTGATGTCTTTTGGTGTCTTTTTAGTGGTGGATGACGATAATAATGGAGATGATTTTAGAGATGCATTTACTGGTAGTGCTGTTGTCATGAAATTATATGCCTTAGCAATAAGTCCCAGTGAAGAAAAAGACAGAAATTTATGTTGTTATCTTTGTTGTCAGTTTTTGATCTTTGTCCTCCCACTCCCTCCTTTTCTAAGTAATTCTGTAGGACAGTATTGGAAACATACTCTCTAGTTCAAGAAATTCAGCTCAAATTCTCCATATATTCTCTGTATTCAACTTTTTTACGTTGTCTCATTTCCTTGTCTTCAGTTAATTATGGATGTTTCAAATTTCTGTGCCCTTACCTTAAAATGCTAGTTAACTGACACATTGTAAATTTCATTCAGAATATTTTGCTGCTATTCAAAGACTGAGGTTTGAAAAATCCTTTTTTTCTTTTTTTTTTTTTGTTGTTTCTCATCGTAAAATAATGATCCCAGTGTATGTCTTCAGCTCCTTGGAAATGTGACAGATTTAATTTTGTTACATTGACTTTTCAACTTACAACATTTTGGGGTTTGTTCAGTGATGGATTTTTTCCCTATTTCTATCAGCCTCTCTGAAAACTATTTTTCTTGAATATATTTGAGCTAATCACAATTTTTTCCTGATCAGCCTGTGCTTGCACCAGTCCTGTTGAGCAATGACAGAGTTTCAACCCTTTGTGCTTCTTGTCATCCAAATAGTAACTGATTGTGCCTTTTGTCATCAGAAAATGAAGACTGAGTGGAGGAATTTTGCATATGTTATTTAGGTAGAGAAGCCAGATATACACACTTGAACCGTAGGCTTCATGGGTTAATGGAATATTTTTTGAGAGTGTTTATTTCAAGCTTCTCTGAGCAAAAACAGAACTGTGGATTGGAGTGGAAAAGTGAGCTGTAGCTCTTAGGCCTACATAGATTTCTGCTGCCATCTAGTATGCCTGAAATCTGCTGGCAGACAAAGTTGCTTCTTTGAACTACTTTGAACATGGCAAGCTACTGTTTTTATTCTGGTCTGTCAGCTGCCAGGAATATGTGATAGATATAAAATTTTAACTTGGGTGATAATTAATATGGGTGTTTGAGGCTATATGGAAAACGTATTTATACTGTGAGGGTTTGCTTTTTTAAAAACACAGAAATTTATAATCAAAGAGCTGTGTTAGAAGGTTGTTACTAGAATTTAATAGTGTTAAAATATAGATCCAGGGCATATCAGCTGTTACATTTTGGACCTTGTTGCATATTATGGTTTATTCTGTTATTAATGAAATGTGTTTATCAAAAGACACAGTGAGGTGCTGTCTATTGACCAGCCAGTTTTAACACAGATTTCCCAGGTGCAAGAATTTTTTCTTTTGAATATGCACAGATGTACTGCAACTTTCTAAAGGCTAAGTTTGAGCAGCTGTTAGTTGAATTAACCTAATTGAATTGTACCTTCTAAGTCTGCTGAGGGTCTTGACCAGTATGCGTCTATAGAGTATGTTGTACTGTAGAAGGTTGAATCTCCCCAGAAAATTCACCCATGGCAGATAACATAGCAAGACCAAGTGGGATGACAGCAGTGCCTTCTTTTTTACAATAGCTTTGTTCACAGACCTGCTGTTCATGTTGTGAGGGAGCAGGATTATTCTTCTGCATTTGGAAATCTAAACCCGATTTTTTGCACTATGGAAGAAGCTTAAACTGCCAGAATGTGAACAAGGAAAAGTAGAAAAACTTTCTGTTTTTCCTCTTCAACACATTTTCTAGTTTCTTTAGAATTCCATTTTCTAGTAAGGAAGGCAAGATTCAAAGAACAAGTGGAAAAGTGTAGCAGAGGGAAAAGCTTGGTAACTTGGAGACGGGAAAGTTACCTGAGAATGAATATTGATGATTTTTGTTTTCTAAGGAGAGTGCCAGTCATCATTGCACAAGTGGTCTTATGCAAACACAAAAAACATTGTCATTCTATTCTCACAGAATCACTGAGGTTGGAAAACACCTTTAAGCTCATAAGTCCAATTGTCAAATAAGCACTGCCAAGTTCACCACTAAACCATGTTGCTAAGTGCCACATCTACACCACTCAAGTAACTCAACCACTTCCCTGGACAGCCTGTTCCACTGCTTGACAACCCTTCAGTGAAGAAATTTTTCCTGATATCCAGTGTAAACATCCCTTGGTACAGCTTGAAGCATTTGTTACTTGGTAAAAGAGATTGACCCCAACCTCTTTCAGGTAGATGTAGAGAGCGATAGTCTCCCTTGAGCCTCACTTTGTCCAGGCTTAACAATGCTCAGGAGTTCCTCACAAAACTTATGCTCCCTTCTCTGGCCCTATTGCTCTTCTCTTGACATGCTCCAGCACCTTAATGATTTTTCTTTAGGGATCCAGAATTGGACACATGATTCAAAGTGTGGCCTCATCAGAGCCAAGTACAGGGGAACAATCCCTGCCCTGCTCCTGCTGGCCACACTATTGCTGATACAGGCCAGGATGCCATTGGCCTTCTTGGTCACCTGGGCACAGCTGGCTCATGTTCAGGTCCTTTTCTGCCAGGCAGCTTTCCAGCCACTCTGCCTCAAGCCTAAGTGTTGCAAGGGCTTGTCTCCCAAGTGTCTTTTGGTTTTTATGGACTTCTAGTAAAACTTTCAGTTTAGTGAGGTTGGACTTCTTTCCCATTGACTCTTCCACCACATGGGGATGGTCTGCTCCTCTGTCTTTAGGATTTTCTTCTTGAAGAATGTCCAGCCTTCCTGAAATCCTTAGCCCTTCTGGGCTGCCTCCCAAGGGACTCTACCAACTAGTCTCCTAAACAATCAAAAGTGTATCTAATGGAAGTCTGAGGTGGCAGTTCTGCTGACCCCCTCCCTTACTGCTCTGAGAACTGAAAACTATAATTTCATGGTTGTCTGTGCCCTAGATGGCCTCTGTGCAGCAGAGGCTGTCCTTCTCTGTTCATAAATAGCAGTAGGGTACCTGGCGTCTTGGCTCACTCACCAACTCTGTCAGAAAATTATTTTCCATGTAGTCCAGGAATCTCTTAGACTGTTTCTTTTGTGCTGTATTGTATTTCAGAGTCTGTATAGTTCTGTTCATCCCCTCTCTTCCTCAGGTTTCTTCACTGCGAATTCAGTGTCTGTTAGCCTGTTTTATTTTGTGGTTGACAGGGTAGAGGTTGGAAAAACAAACAGTCCCTAGAATTTTATTAAAAGTAGGTGGCCAGATGAAGGGAAAATTATGTTGGTTTCAGATGAAAAGGTTTCAGCACGAACTAACCTGTTCTTCGGCATGAAAGAAAGGGCACACAGGAGGAAGCTGTTGTGTATGTCTTAGCTGTGGATAATGTTTCAGTCAGAATACTCATCACAGTGGACAGCAATGAGTTTGTATGAGACAGGATTTCATGGGAAACCAGACTTTGTTAGCTTTGCAGTTTAAGGAGATGGTTGTTATCAGTCAGAGTGATTTTTCTCAAAGCTATTAATTGCTAAAAGGAGTTACTATTTTTTGATCTCTTTGTTAGAAACCTTTTTAAACAACTTTCTGCATAATCCTGTGTCTGTACTGAACTCAAAATAGTGTGGGCAGAGTCCTTTTAAACAAGAAAATTGTGTTCATTCTTTGTTTTGTTTCCCAAACTGACATTAAAAATAATGCAAATATCTGTCATTAATTGAAGGCAGTTTTTGGTGTCTCTCAGCCTGCAAAGGAAGTGCTTTTCAATGACAACTTTCTCTTCATACAAGAATTGTCTTTTGGAGCATTTTTTTTTGTTGAAGTCCTTTGTTTTTCTGCTTTTTAACTTTTTAAAACTGTCTCAATTTGTGATGTAATTTGGTTGTTTATCTCTAGATTCTCACAGTGGATGTCATATTAAGCCTGCAATTGATAGATGATGCCTTTCTGGCACATCTGCTTTTATTTATTATTCTTGTATTTATATACCACTCAGTATTAGATCTGTCATGAGAAGATAAAAATGCTTGTAAAGAACATATATAAACTTCCTACTCTAGAATGAGATATATTCATTTGACAAGGGGAAGTATTCTGTGATAGCAAGAAGTAGAAAAGACAAGCATATATATAAAAAATAATTTGCATTTTCTTTATGCAGTTTATTTCCACAAAAGATTTAGGTGTAAGCTGGAGGTATTGTTATACATCAACGATTATGTTTCCACCAGAAAAAAAAAGGACCTTCATTGAAATTAATATGCCTGTGTAAGCATGTAATTTGACCTTGCTAGATAAAAACTGGCCATTGGCCTGCATACTTACAGCTGCCACTCTTTTTTTTGTTTGTTGTGTTTATAAAGGCATTTTAATTAGCAAGGCTTTTTTTATTTCATCATCGTTTTGTCTTTATTCTTCCATGCTCCTCCCAGAAATCCCAGTACTTCATTAGCAAGTTGTCTTCCACTTTGTTTAAAACCAAGCACATAACCCTGGGATCGTGCTTTCCTTGAGAGCATTCAGTTGAAAAGCATATTTTATGAAGAAAACTTTAAAAAAAAAAGGAATGAAACAAAAAGAAACTCTGTTAACTCTCTAAGAAGGCCTTTGTAAATAAGCTGTATATTCTTTCTAGATCTAAAAGTTGCTTTGAACCCTATTTTCCAAAGGTGAAACTGAAGCTTCAAGCTCTAAGAGACTGGACTGGTTTTGTCTTTAAAGTGTAGAACAAGGGAGAGATTAAATTACAGCATTTCTGTGTTCTCCCCTTACTTGAGTAACAGTATTGTTTTGACTGTTTTTCTAGACTTTAAATTGTATTTGGAGCAATGACAGTGCTTGCAGATTTCAAGACTATAAAATAAGAGATAGGAACCCTGAAATATTAGGGGTTTTTGTATAGAAAGTAAATTTTGGTAATCATCATATATTTTCCTTATCTATGAAAGTATTAATTCTTCGCTTTTATAAATATCCTCGTGGTCCCTGTTGCAGTACTTACTTTAAAGTTAAAAAATATTTTCTAATTTGGATGAGAAAGACGTCAAGGGAATTTCCGCATGTGAAAAACTCACAGAGAATGTGTTCCTGCTAACAGCAGTAGTTGTCCAATTCAGCCAAATGTAAAAGTTAAATTGAATGTCAGCCATTTCAAGTTGAAATCCAATGCACATTACAAGGGACTGCTAGGATATTCTTTAAATTTCTATATTTAAGTTTCATTTGTAATAGGAATAGCATTTGATAAATGCTGAAAAAACTAGTGTTACTATTTGTGGTAGTGTCTGAGGTAGGACTTGAAAGCTTCTGCACATTTAGTGTTGTTTTTGTGCTTAGTAGGTTATGATGTACTTGATAGTACATCACTACAGATTTTAGAATGAAAAATCTCCTTATTTTCTATAACTTTATACATCTTATCTGGGTAATACTGTACCTTTCTTGTCCATCTTTATTCCTACCCTCACTAGCCTATTCATTTCTTCTCCTTTAGTTTTTTCATATAGTGTACCAGGTTTTTACATTCACTTTTTTTTTTATTATTATTACATAAGGAAACCTGCATAAGAGTATTTTTTAATTTTTAGCATTCAGCTCTTAGTCCTAAGTCTTTGTCTTTGTGACAATTGACTGACTGATTGGGAAAAAAGCCCAAAGTGAAGACTTAGCTCAGAATCTCGGGGGGTTTTTTTCAGTTAATCTATAGTGTCTTTTGTGACTTCTATTGCTTCTTCTGGTTTTTTTTCTCCATCCTGTGTCAGAATTCAAATACTGTGCAGTACACAAATTAAATACTAATAGAAGGTCTTGAAGTTTAAAATAAGATCCTAAATCAACATCTTCAGCATTTCATCAATACTGTGCTTAAAGTTATATTTACTGTGGAACAACCAAGAAAATGCATTTTCTTCTTCTTGAATTAAAACTTAAGAAAAGTTTTAATTTTTTCTTTTACTGTGGAATCATAGTGACTGTTGAGCTTTTAACAATCCTATTATGATTTGATACAGTAAAAACCCTAAATTAATTACTCTTACAACATTTATCTATTTTTCACTCATCTGAAGTCTCAATAATTCCAGCTGCATTTTAATATTTTTAATGTTTGTTTCCGGAGTTGTATTTAACAAATAGCCTGAAATAAGAAATGCCAATAGCGTAGAAAAGAGGTGTCTTAACATCCATGTTTTCCTCAAAGTAATTAAACACAATATATAAGATGCTTCTGGAAGGGGGTAAATTTGTTCTGTTTCTGTAAATTAAAGAGAATTGTGGTTCTGACAGTTTCCTTTTTTTTAAATAAAAGTAAGCTGATTGTCATCAAGTGACTCATTTTTTTCCAAGGCTTTTTGACCAATTGTAATGATGATGTTCAGGCAAAACTGCAAAATGTCTTGCAATACTAATACTGCAAAAGGTCCATATGTAAAACTAATGTTTCGAAAATTATATATACAAATATTCTTTATTTTTGTAACTAGATTACTTCCCAAGTAGTGGCAACATACAGAAAAAGAGATGATAGAACTTTGTGTCATCCAAACTATCCCCTGTACCTTCATGAAATTGTCTCTTAACTTTGCAGAGGGACCCTCAGAACAACCTTTTCCCCTTGCCTGCTAGCCATAGAACACTTTCCAAATCCATATTAAAAACTCAATTAGTACTTCCTACAGGAAGAGGAGGTATCCAAGGCTATTATGTGTGTCCCAGATGACTGCAATTGTACAGAATTGTATTTCAAATGTCAAGTTCAGTGTAAGAAATTGACCACTTCTGACATTCTGGTTTATTTTGCTAGCAGAGATTGCAGAACATTTCTTCCTGACCTAAATTTGGACATGTCTTGTTTACAAAGCAAAATTAACAGTCAGGTGTTCCAGAAATTCCAATATCTTAAGTAGCAGCGCTGCATATGCAACATAATGTGTTTAATTAAGGTTTTTGCTTTGATGCTGCATAGAGAGAAGGAAGTAAAACAAGGACAAAAGAAAGCCCCAAAAGGCAAGTTGAGCATTAGAGGAAGTGCCAGAGCAGAGACGGGGAGTTTTCTTGATCCTGGAAAGCAGAGCATAGAAGTTTTGAGATCAATATGATATACCAATGGAGAAATCAAACTTTACCAACAAACATTGAATGAATGTTCCTTAGATTTTTGTTGTGTCTTGGCAGAATAAAACCATTGTTCTGTATATCAAGATTGAATTTTGGAATAGTATTTTTACTAAAATTTGTTGTTACAAGCTGAGCAATGTTATCAATTACTTTCCTAATTGTCATGGGTATATAAGAAAGCTTTCATGAGTTGGAAAATTGTTTTGTGAGATTCATGGACTGCTCAATTTTGAATGACAGCCAGAAAAATGAAAAAAATACAACAAGTTGTTTGTTTTCTTCCATCCTCCTTAAATAATGTAGAATTAAGTCCCATTCAGGTACTCTTTCACTCAACATGGGTTGTACATTTGTATCTTTTTCAAACCATCTCTGTACTGCAGGGAGGTGTGCAGTGAAGCTTTGAAAAGAAAGCAAACCCAAACTTTGCTTTTGCAGCTTCATTTTTCTCTACATATATTTAGGATTGTATGACACTGAATAGAAATTATGGTCTAGGCCAACTGTAGCAATATGAATGGAATTCACAGTAGGTTTCATAACATAGGTGTAAAGTATGTTATGTTGACTTAGTGCACTCAAGTGAAGAGGACATAGAAACAATGAAGTAAATAGAGAAAAGAGTGATCTATTTTTCAAAGCCAGTTAAAATTAAAAAATTACTGGTGGACAGACTTGCATGTAATCACTTACATGAGTTTTCTGTTGACTCATACAGATCTATCAGAGTTCATTAATGCCTTTGATGAAATAATTTTCCCCTTGCATGAAGTTTGGACTTAATTTTTAAAGTTGTATAAAGTCTTTGTACAAGACCACCTTTTTTATTTTGTAAAAGACCACCCTTTTGTTCCCCAAACATGTCCTAAAATCAGAACCTAGTATCTATCTCAAGACACTCTTTCTCTTGTCCACTGAAAATCATAATAGAAACTTCCAATGGCACAGTTTGATGTGAAGCTTTTTTTATTACATTTTTTAAAATATCTGATTTTTAAGTTCATGCGGAAACAAAAGTAAGACCACGTAATAACAGCTGGTGTTTCTGGGGAAAATGGGGCACAAGAAAAATAAAAACTTGTTGGATATGGAAAACAGAATTGCATGACATTTTCTATTAGAAATTGGTGGTTTGGTTGTTTTGGTCTCTTTTTAAATTAAGAAAAAATTGCATTTTGGAAGTAAATATTGGACAAATTAAGGACTTGTCTCCTGCTGGTGGCCTAGAAGCTAAACCAAAAATCTGTAGCTTAGATTTCTAGGCTCAGCCCCTTCTGTAGTCAGCATTTCTGAATTTTATGGTTCTCTGCCTTTTCTGACTACCTTTTCAAGTTCCTCTATAAAGAGCCTCATTGCTACTTCAGCTCATTGTCAGGGATTAAATATGGTCTCAAGTGTCCTTTCTTCCTGCATCTTCACTTACTCACTTTATTTGACAAACTAAAGCAGTTTTTTCTCTATTCTTCCTATCTGTGTGCTAGCAAAAGTAGTAAGGAGAAAAAACTCCTTAGGAGTTTTAAGAGAGGTAGAGAAAATGGGCAGGTGAAGTAC
The DNA here is from genome assembly GCF_049639895.1 of Pseudopodoces humilis. Classification (NCBI taxonomy): domain Eukaryota; kingdom Metazoa; phylum Chordata; class Aves; order Passeriformes; family Paridae; genus Pseudopodoces; species Pseudopodoces humilis. The sequence goes on from NC_142203.1 coordinate 35,349,116, forward strand.
AGAAAATTATTAACCTTAAAGAATCAATGAAGAATGAAGATGAAAATGCATAAGCAACTCAGTCTGGATTGGGAATTTATTTTCTAAAACCTTGAGGTGGTGGGGGAAAACTCTAATTTTATCTTCTAGTACAGAATGAAGCAGAAGTATATTATTACCAAATTACCAGTATATATGCATGAAAAACATACCAGGGCAGTGGAATAAAGCAAAAGATTATTCATCTAGGTAATTTTGGGAGACTCAGTGCCTATCCTGTCTCTCTGCATTGACAGCCCTAGAAACATAGACTCCTTATTTTAGTTCTTGGTTTGTCACTAAATGAGAAGTGTAAAAAGGGTGATGAAAATACTCCTTGTAGTGTTAAAGAAGCTTGATAATCTGCACCACGATAGACACAATTTAGTACAAGATGGTGAAGATGGGGCATTGGATGCAAACCCATGCAGCCAATCGTATTATGTGTCACTTGGTCATTTTCAGTAGTCCTGTAAAAGTGGTTGCCAAATGGACATTTTAGTTACGAGATAAAAAGTATGTGTGGAAGACTTGAATGATTTTCATGGCTGAGGTAAGCAACTTTCATAAATTGGAATCAAACCACTTTTGAGTGGTTTAAAGTGACTCAGCTTCTGTGGTACATCCCCCCATCCCCATGCCTGCCCTTTATTATTTTTAAGTCTACAGTTGACAGCACCTAGTTATGATACTGCCACAGCCTTTGCACATAGTTGGGATGGTAATCTACAAAGACATTGTGCATAGACACAGAGACATACGGTGGAGGAGAGAAAAAGGAGTAAAAAATATACACACTGATCAGAAGGTTACTACAGATAAACAAAATGCGTTGGAGACACAAATGTAAGGACTTCAAAAGTTTTTGATAACTGAGAAAGAAATAAGATGCTAAAACTTTCCTATTGATACTCTTACATAAATTGTTTATTAAGAAGCAAGTAATGAGTATGGGGTTTCATTATGTTTATTTTTTCCCCAGATACTCCCACAGCATTTTTGAAATTTAAGTGATGGGTATGTCTTCCAAAACTTAGTCATCAGTATTCATGACATTATTTGCTCAAAATTTCCATTGACACGAGTGTTTGCCACAGTAAAGCAAAAGCTATGATCATCCTTTAGGATTTTTTCAGTAGCCATGAATCCAGAGGGAATCTGGAGCATAAAAGAAAACCCAACATTTTGAGGAGATTAAATGATCAGGGCATTTTTCAGCCTTTTAAATTGTAGACCTCTTGTGTAAGTCATTGCACAAGTGACCCTCACTGCACATAGCACACAGAGAACAGTTGAGGTTTTGTCATTGGCATGTGTTAGAAAGGACTTGTAAGCAGGAACTGCTGGGTGAAATTAATTGCATTGCATTACTTATGTCATGTTCAAGTCTGACTTATGAAAGAATGTTCTAGGATTTTTACCAGTGCTGTAATAGTTTTCTTACAGTATTTCAGTTTACCTTCTACACTTCACTGGATTGGTGAATGGAAAACAATTTAAAGAAAGCAACAGGCTTTGGAAAGAAGAAAATAAGATGAAGTATCTTTTTACTTTGTGTTGTTATTAAGATTCCCCTCTTCAAAATGTCTTCATCTCAATATAGATGTTACTGGAGGCGAAGGATTGGGAGTGGGGCTCTGGTGGACCAGCTGGAGTGTATAAATGGGGGCTAGTATAGACGCAACAATACTTGGTAAGTTCCTAAAAATTATGTTGACAGCTGTTGAGCTCATCTATACTCTGTGTTTTTTGAAGAGAAGCCAAGGAATTTTTAATCAAGGAAGATTACTGAGCAGATTACTGTGTGCTTAAAAATAGACTTACTTTTATTAGTAAAACTTTTTGTCTCACCCTGAAGTGTTACATTTTTCACTGAAAATGCAAAAGCTGTTTTGATTTAAAACAGTATTAAATTATTATGAATGAGATGGAAAGAGATAATGAGATGGAAAGAAGATAATATTTATTCTTTTTAATCGAAATGTTGTATAGGAATGTCAGCATGAGTAATATGAAAGCATTTTAGCTGTAGAATTTAATGGATCTCAGACTGACATTTCAAGGGAGAGAGGATTTTCAGTGACTTGTTTGTTTGGAAAATGTCTGATTTAAAGAAAATTCTTTATGGAATGTTTTTGTGTGAAGTTATTTTGGTAATCTGCTCTCTTAGGACCAATTGCTAGTCTTTTCCCACACTAATGAAACTAGGTCACTAGTTTTTGGCACTCATCCAAGTTGTGAGATTTATTTGGTGTTCAAGCACACTGTCTAGAAATAGTGATGCAATGTCAGCAAGGCCACTTTTCATTTCATGAACATCATTTTCAGTGCCCTGGAATTAATTTATTCACTGACCTGTTAATAACAGCAATCTGTCACTGGCTTAACAGAGGCTGAGGAAGTGTCTGGAAATTGTCATGGTCACCCTACCAGGTGATCAGTTACAGGACTGCTGTTCAATGTAACATTTTTTGGTTTTGATCATGCAGAAGAATCTGACTGTTAATGGAAACAAACCAGCAACTTAATCAAAAGAAAAATGCATGAAATTAGTAAATATTGGAGAGAGAATTGATTGAAGTGGTGGTTTTACCCCACATTAAACTACAGTGTATCTGAGAACTATTCTGGTTACCTTTGAAAAAGTACAGACATTATACTAGTGCAGTCAAATAAAAAGCTTAGTAACTTGAATTTTCTGATGTTTCAGGTTTATTCTCATCCCAGCTCTGCAGTGTTTTTGTTGAAATCAGGATTGTCTCTTGCCACAGGCATGGCAGGCAGCCGCTTGTGGCAGTGGGTAGTTCCGCAGAGCAAAATATCTATTAACCTTTTTCTACCTCACATGAGCCAGAGGCCTGGAGAGACAAGCTTGGTGCTGCCATTGAGGGAGAATGGTTCAGTGTTAGAAAACAGTTCTTACTGCACTGTGACACAGCTGGCTAGCAATTCCTAGCAATCTGCTGTTGACTTCAATTTTTCTGTTTCTGCTGTAGAGAAGCATCAAACCTAGCTCTACAGGGATTCCCCCTCTCTGTGTGCATCCTAGCTCTGAGCCTTTTACCTTACTTTAGATCTGAATATTTCTCCTGCTCCTCATTTACCACTCCCCATGGTACAAGCTGCACAGCATCCTGGCCCTTAATCCACTGTCTTGAAAAACTAAATTTTGCCTATAGCAATAAGATGGCTCTGATTAAAGTATCAGGCATCATCACTGCAAGTAGTAAAACCTACTCTTGGGTATATATGGGGACAGGCTTTTGTAGACTTGTAAAAACTGATCTTTGGGCACAGATTAAAACTTAATAATGAAAAAGGTTTTTATGTGATTTTTTAAAATTTTTTGTTTCTTTGGTTTGTTTTTGTTATGGGAGGGTTGTGGTTTTGAGGGATTTTGATGTGTAATTTAATGCAGCTGAGGAGCTTCTGAGGTAGGGTGTGGTAGTGCATATTACTTCTTGTGATACTTGTAATATTAAATTTCTGATGGCACTTAGAGCATAGTGCTGATGTGCTATCACTGCCATTGCAAGCATGGAAGGAATTGGAATTTTTTTGGTCTCAGTTTCATAATCAGTATTGTTTTATTTAGAAGTTTTATTTTCAGATGAAACTTGTGGCCTGAACTTCCTCAGCTGAGCAATGATAGTTGAAAACATGTCCCTTCTTCATCGCACCTTGGAAAGGTGGTATAAGTGAATAATTACTTTTATTTCTAATCTGATTTTCTCTGAGTCTTGCTTAAATGTCTTAACAGCGTTTGGGGATGGAAAAACACTAGAGATCTTTTTATGCAGTAACTTTTATGTTAAAATAGAGTATCTTTGAAAATTCCAACTTTATACAGTGTACTTGAACTGTGTAGAGGGGCCAAATGTCTTCTTGTTATATCTATTGAAGTATTATGCTACACCTCTGTAGTGCTGGAAGAGAATTTATGAAATCCAACTTGAAGGATAGTTGGTTTTCTGAAATTTAACAGGGAATGCTTTTTTTAAATTAAAAAAAATGGCAAAATGAGACAAAAAATAGCAGCTTTCTCATTGGGTCTTGCTAAAACCAGTATTTTCAATGGAGACTTGTATAAAGGGCAGTAGCAACTGAATACTCCTCTGTTTTGTGATACTTGTCAGACTGCTAACTATATGATTTCCTTGCATGGAAAAAAGAAAGGCCTGGATACTTTGCATAATATCCAGTCTTTTGCTGTATGGAATGCTAGCAAATTTTGATGACTTGGTCCAATGCATCTTTAGTTGTCTCCTTTGTTTTCAGATTCTTTTAAGTGACAGTAAATTAAGCTGTTCTCTATTCTCTTCATCTCCTGACTGCTCCCCAAAGTCTTTCTAATGAAAAAGACTAAAAACATAGTAAATTATTAGTGATTAATTTTCTAATGTGATAAAACATAAAAACTGGAGATGAACAATGTGAAAGAACATTCTGATCTAGTAAATCACATAGATGCAGGACATACTTACTTGTTTTTTCATGCTAAGTAAATAAAATGAAAGTCATTTGGATACATCTTCCTGTGTTTGAGGCCTGTGTTTTTCTTAAAAACATACTATTGAAATCTTTTTGGTTGTATTAATTTTTAAATTATGTTTAAGAAAATTCTTTTTGTAGTTTGTAATGTTCTTATACTATTACATTTTTAATACATGGTTTGGTCATGATTCACGAGAGGTTGTTTATTTTTGTTTCAGCAAGAAATAGAGAAATGCGGTAATATTTGGTGACTTTCTAAACTTGCAGTTGTTTTGGCATGTTGAAACTAGCACGTTTGGAAAATCCCTCAGCCTGAATCACTAGTTCACCTATATTGTAAGGTACATAAAATAGAGCAGTTTAATCATCTAAACGCGTATGAGCGTTGCTCTTGAAAATATCAGTATTCTAAGGGTTTGCTACTTTTTTTTTTGTTATTACTGTGACAGTTTTTTCATTTTGCTGAGCTTGGCATCTGCTTTATTGACTTTCAAATGTGTTTCCATGACACTTTTGCCAAATGTTTGCATTTACCAAGAACATAAGCTAAGTGCAGTTTTCCTCTTCTGTCATGAGGTCACTTTTTTCACCTGTTTTTACTGGGGAAAGTTCTTTGGAAAATATCTCTCTTAACTTTGTTTTCTTGTGTAGTGTCAGCAGGTGATACTTCTCCCAGAAGAGCTAAAGTAAAAGTAGGTCTTGCAGAAAGCAGGTGAATTAGAACCAATTAAAAATATTGGAAGTGTTCATAGGTTTGAACATTTTATGTGCTGAATTTTCACTGTACACTATAAGACTTTATTGTTGTAACCCTGCCTTTAAAATCATCAAGCCATTCTCAGGTGCCTTAATCTCAATTACATCTAAAATTTCAGTGAATTCACATGTCTTCTAAACATAAGGAAAAATTAAAACATCTCTAAAGTCACTTCTAGCCTATATGAATGAGTGAGATGCTAGGTGGATATTAGCAGAATTACAAGAAAAAAAAAACTCTGGCAAATTCATCACAGATGTAGGTCACAGACTTTCCCAGCATTTTTCTGTAGTGGAAGTCTGTCTCAGTGTAGCAATAAACATGGGATAAGTTGTCCTCTTTGAAAAGATCAGTGGAGGCTAGCTATTCTGATTGGAAAGCTGACATTTTCTGTATAATTTCCTCTTACTGGATGAATCTTAGAATGCTGCCACATAGCAGCAAGTCAAACACAGGCAAGCCAAAGTTAAAGTTTCTCTCCATGTACCCTGCTACCTGGTTGGTTCTCACTTCAGACATCCAGTAATTAGGTTAATCTCAGGACAAAGGCAAAAGGACGCAATAGCAAAAGGACCTAAGTGTTTCTGAGTTTTCATGCCTTGAAGTAGAAGCCAGCCTTTCTCTTCAGGCAGCTTCTAGAAGACTGTTCTTGCCAGCAGATAGCATGTGGAACTCAGTTCCCTAAACATGGTGTCCTTATGCCTTGGAGTGTCTGGCTGGGGCTCTGATAAGTTCTGTGGTCTTGCTGTCAGTGCAGGAGCTGTACAGATACTGTGACAGGCAAAACCATATTTCAAACTTAGGTGCATTAAGCTGAATCCCATGCATAATCTCAGTGTTACAAGGCTTCAAGCAGAGAAGGCTTTAAGGGGAGTTTCTTGTAAAATATGGAATATAAGAGCAAATTGGTTTTATGTTCTTTCAAATGGATATGTCTTTTTTTTTTTTTTAAATTTCTTTCTATTACTTAAAACAGACAGGCAATATACAATTATGTGTGTATGATTTGCTCTGATAACTCTTATAAACTCATGAAGGTACAGAGGCATACCACAGGTCCGCACATAGCCATTGTAAATATGCCAAATAAAATCGGAGAGAAAAAAGTGTGCTTCAGAATAAATATTTAGTAAATGTATGTTGCATGGCAGAAGCCAGTAATTTCCTTTGAATTTTGATGTATAAAAGCTCACATAAAAGATTGTAGCAAATATTTTATAAGAATAAGTTATAAAAATAGAGTAAATGTTCATATTTTTATTATTTTGTTTTTCATTTCAGTCTTCATTTTACATAAAATTAAAAAAAAGGTCAGAAAGAAAGGAGTTGGTACAGAATTGACTGTTTCCAATATGGAAGAGAAATGTAATCATTTGAAGACCAAATGCTCTCTTGCTATAGTAATTCTGCCTGAAAATTAGCTGGTAACGATTGAACTTTTTTTCAAATTCCTAAGATTGATGCTAGGTTCATGTACTAATTGCTGTGAGTTTGAGCAAGGCAATATTTAGCATATAGTTTAATGTTCTTTCACCTGAGGAAATTAAAAGATAGTTTTAACCCAGTTAGTTATATTGGGCTATCACTTCCTACAGGTCTGAACCTATAGCAGTGAAAGATTTATTACTGCTTCTCTAAGAAATGAGTGTCTGAGTTTTGATAGTTAACTTTCTCAAAAGGATGTTATGCCTAGCCAGCTTTATAACTACTACGGATGATCAAAAGTGTTCATGCTGAACACTTTAGAAGTGCCAGATTCTGGATATCCGTCTCTTCAACAGAATAGGAGGTCACCCAGAGCATAACACTGTTGCCATTAAAAAGCTTTCTTTTCTTCAGTCTTGAAGTGAGAAATACAGAGGAAGAAAGAAGCACTAGGAGTACAAAAATAATAGTACATGCAGCATAGGAAGCAGCTATTGTTGTCCTTACTCATTGTTCATATGGAAAAAATAAACCTCTGTGAATTAAGAAGGATTTAAGGTAGTCTTGGAAATGTCAAAGGTTCAAATAATGAAAAAGGCTGATATGTTGTCAGTTTTGATGCTTCTCCATTTTAAAATGGGTTAAACCCCAAATAAATTGTTTCCATGTTCTGTAAAAGAGGTGTCCTAAATTAGACTATGGATTGTAACTACAGATTGTATTGTAGCTACAGATTTTCTGATACTCTGGAATTCCCTGCAATACATATGTAATGTCTCTAGACAAGACCTTTTTTCTGGGTCAGGAGGGTCTATTCTACTTCAGCTTTTATTAAAAGTTTATCTTTACAATACCTTTTTTTATTTTTAAAACCTAAATTTAGTTTGGTGTAGTTGAATGTCTGCAAAGACACATGCTTTTCTATTCCTAGAGAAGAGGTGGTTATACATAAGGGAACCAATAATAGTGACAAAATTTCTCTGTTGTTTCCTTATGAAAAAAACCACCCCAACACCCCTGAAAAAAAAGTCCCACAAGCCCCCAATGTTTATTTGTCCAGAAAAATAAGTGTTTATTTAAAAACAAGGACAAAGAAATCACTGAAAGCTGTGTTTTGCATTTCTTGTTCTGGTGGGCTAAATAAAATAACTTTTAGACTAGTATGTGTTTCAGGTTTTTCAGGTGCCATATATTTTACCAGATTTGTGTAGATGTCTGTTAGCTCATCCTGTCATCCAGGAGCTAGCTTCTAGCATTAGAAGAATTACGTCTTTGGAATGACTTTATCTGGACATGGTCCTGAACTTTTTCTAGATGACCTTTCATGGATGTTGGACAAGGTGATCACCAGAGGTTCCTTCCAACTTAGCATTCAGTAATTCTGTGATTTTAGCAGTTCAATGAAGTATCAAAAGACAGTAAAAAACATGTTCTTTTGGATTTTGTTTTTTTATTTCTCAGAATCAACATCTTTACTTCTTAGCACAACATAAAGAAACATGTTAAATGTGTATGTGAGAGTCTAAATCTGGTTGTTTTTTTTTACCTTTCCCTGCCCCTTATGTAGAAAAGGGAAGTAGTACTTTACAGTGGTGAAGTATGATGTGTCAATGGAAAAATCATTGAGTTTCCTGAAAACACCATTCAAAGAACAAAATATTATTGCACTCTCATGCTATTTTCCTGATTTGTTATTTTTTTCATTCTCTTGTTTCCCGATGCAATAGAACTTCATATTATCACTTCTGACAAAACCCCTACTCTGAAGGTTTCATTACATGTATGATTCATACTTTAGTCTTTAAAAGAAAGGAGTTTTAGTCTTTTAAATGATGGTGTTTTGTGATTTCTACCTTCTTCTTACTCTGTGTGGTGCGGACAGTAAACTCACTTTCATGTTCTTCTATTGATTGTAATAGGCTTGCTGCAGATCTTTACTGTACTTCTCCATAACCAAGGATAAGGTATGTAAGATGTGTGCAGTTACTGAGTTGCTGCCAAAGGGAGCATGGCTTAAGCTGTCACATCAGGAAGCCAACTTGAGTATCAGGAAGGAAAATGAAGTTATCCTTACAAATAAATGCAGGGTAGTGAAGTAATAGTACTGCTACAGTTAAGGTTGGGATGAATTTGACAGTTGAGTTGAAGATCATTTCCTGCTCTAAAATATATTCTGAGATTATCTTAGAAGTGTCTGTATCTTACTGAACATACGGTTATTGTGAACGGTTGCATTTAAGGAACAAGAGATCCACAAGGTTTAGTGATTCTTGACCCAGTGCAAGGACATTTTTTAGATACACAAGAGGCGATTATACATAATGGAACCAATGATAGTGACAAAATTTCTCTATTATTTCCTTTTGAAAAAACCCATCCCAACACCCCTGAAAAAAAGCCCCACAAGCCCCCAGTGTTTATTCCTTCAGGAAAATAAGTGTTTATTTAAGAACAAGGACAAATAGGAATGGGGAGACACCATAGTGCAGCACCTTATCCAATTCTGATATGAGTGTGTATGAGAATATATATGCGAGGATCAAATTGTCGCAGTTAATTTCAAAGCGCATCATCAGACTATAGAGAGACTTCTAGGAAGGACTCTGAGATTGGTGGTGAATTTCTAGAGTAATAGGTCTTTTATATGGCTGAAGAAGTGTTTATCTGAACTTAACGTTACTAATCTCTAGTGTGTCCGACATTACTGAGTTGCCTTGAGGTGTTTGTTCTGGGTTTTGCTGGGTCATGTTGGGTTAGTTGTTCTAGGATTTGTTTCTAACTAGGACCAAACACCAAGTAGGAATCTTACTTTCAGCATATGTCTGGTATCTCTGCAGATGCAAAGAATATGATCCTAACTAAAAGGTTATCTTTTGAAAATAATACTGATATAATTGCTTTGTTTTGATATTCAGGAGAAAATTGAGAGGTTTTTTTATTTTATTTGTTTATTCTTATTAAGGGTATAGTTTAGGTGTTGCAGTTTTCATCATTCTCTGAAGTAGCCATTGATAGAGGTAAGGTTCTGCATTGCCTGAAGAATTGTGACTGAAATGCATCAAGAATGCCAAAGTAAACAGATATGCAAAACCCCACAACTAATGCAAGTATCAAATTTTCTTCGCTTAAAGTAATGATCTCTTATTTGTATGTACATAATCTAATTCTGTCAGGGACAGTGTTACTGTTAGGCATTTACATAAACAGATCAATAAGCACTTAGCTTAAGGGAAGTGCATTTTCAAAATCACAGATCCATCTTTTCTCTGTGTGATGATGTAGATATTTTTGTCACAGAGGGAAATGAATGCTTAATAATATAATGAATATTTCTGTTACTCCTGTAACATTATTATCAGATCACAGGTTTCTGAAAGGATAACTGTAGATAATATTTTACAGTGAATCTTTAGTGTACAGCTGAATAGATTGTAAGGTTACACTAATGACACCTTTTTAGTAGACTAGATAATAGAATCATAAGCACAGACCAAGTACAGAGTTTGGTTGGTTGACTCTACATGATCAAACATGACTTTTGACATTTACTGAGACAGGTCTGACAGTTTACGCATAGTCTTTACTGTTCCCTTCCTCTGTAAAATAGCGATGCCCAGTAAAATGGAAGTGATTTCTGGGGAAAAGTTGAGGTGATGTTGATTTTTCTTCTGGGTCCTTCCCTTCTGTATAGAGATTTAAGCAGTTGAACATATCTTTGAAGAATTTAAGCTGTGACAGGTCAGCTTTAAGAAAGTATAATGACATAGTTATTTTGTTTTAAATAACTGCAGGTTATGAAAAATGTTGTATTTTTAAATACCTTGAATTTTTTTGCATAAAAAAATGTTACTGATTCATTTTTGATCTTCTGATATGTGTGCAGTAGAGTAGGAATTTTTATGCCTATTTTTGGAAATGTAAAATAACTCCAGGAGAACCTGCACTGCCACAGAAGTGGGATACTGGAACATGAACTATTCACAGTGTACCTCATTGATTTTTTAATATCTGATTGAAATAAATGACATCAATCACTGAGATGGCAATGTAGAAATATGGAAGTGTTATAACAGCAGTAATCATTTCCACAAAGAAGAAGTCAGCTTTAAGAATGTGTGTAGGAGGAAAATTTTTTCCAAGAATTAACTGCATTTGAATATCATTTCATATAAATAGAACATACCACCATATGACTGATATTTTCATTTCTAGTAATCATTGATATTCTTTGATTCCATCTTTTGAATACTAAGTTTTTGTTTCTCTACACTAATAAATAAATAATATGCCTTATTCTGATTTTCATTGCATTGTAAGATGTGTTGTGTTGCACAACACGGCCTGAGAGCGCCCAGTGTTTCTTCAGCCTGCAGTGCACAAGAGTGATTCTGTGCAATGCTGATCCCCAGCAGTGGACAAACCCAGTTGATGCTCTTGCAGAGCTGGTGCAGTTCCCGGAGGGTCCTGGGTCCTTGATCTGGGGAGGCTGCAGCATGCTGGTCCTCTCCTTGATCTTGAAGCCAAGGTACTTCCAAGGGGTGGTGCGCTGGATCTCCTTGGCTATCTCAAACCCTCTGCTCTGGACAGCTTCAGTGACATCTTGAAAAGCACAGTCTAATGGGAAATGAGTCTCTACACTAATAAGGATGTCATCCATAATAGTGGAGGATGATCACATTTGGGTATTTTCTCTGAATAGGGGACAAGATCTGGGCCACGAATCACTGGTGGATCACTGGTGAGTTCTTCATGCCTTGTAGCAAGACTGTTAGGGAAAGACTGAGAAGGCAAATCAGGGGCATCTTCTGGGTGGAGCAGGGTGTTAAAAAAAACAGTCCTTCACATAGATGACCACCATCTGCCAATCCTGGGTATCATAGATGCTGAGGGCAGTCCGGGCTGGAGGGGACCCATATCCTCAAGGACCTCATTGATCTTTCTCAGGTCTTGCAAGAGCTGCCACCTGTCCTTGCCAGGCTTTTGAACGTTAAAGACAGGTGTGTTCCAAGGGCTAGTGGATGGTACAGTATGGCCCTTGGACAGCTGCTCCTGCACGAGAGACTGCAGCGCCTTTAGCTTTTTATCTGGAAAGGGCCAGTGATCCATCCATATGGATTTATCAGTCCTTCAGGTTAGCTGAAGGGTGGCGTGCTGCTCAGTGGCCCTGACCGCAGTGGGACAAAGATTTCTAGTCTTGTCCCCCACTGAGTTCATAGATCCCTCCCCCAGAGTGTTATAGGGGACCAGACCACAAAAGGTCTCACCGTGGGTGCCCTCCCCTCAGGTCCCTCAATACAGATGATGTCCTGGCTCCTGAAACTGATGATGGGTGTGAACTCACCCAATGCCCAAAATTACTCCAGTGGTTGGTACAAGGGGCCACTCCTTTGGCCACTCGGAGCAGGAGATGATAGTGACATCCACTCTGGTGTCCAACAGTCCTGTGAGGTGTATGGTTTTTCCCTTCTGGTATAGAGCACACTTGAAATAGGTCTATCATGACCCATGATCTGAGCCCACATCACTAGTGAATCTGCAGGCATGATGACGGTCAATTCTGGCAAAAGATAAGCTCGGGAGACAACAGTGCCCTTGGGGATGAAGATAGTGGGGTTCAGGTATAAAATATAAACTGTAATTTCCTGTGTTGATGTTATAGTTGGTACTTTGGGGTGGATGGTATGTCCCTCTATCCCCTCTCTCGTGTCCACCATAATTAAAATGTCTTGGGGTTGATCTTCTGGCCTATATTTCCCTGTTGGGATGTTGTGCACGTACATGTCTTCAGTGTGTATACAAAGTGTGCTTACTAACTGTTTCCAGGTTCCCAGCTGGACCTGTCGTAAGTTGAGCCCTTCTGCAGTGATGGTGCTGTCACGATGGACTGGAGGAGCTCAGCACGCTGGTCCTCCATGAGGGTTGAGAGATTAGGGTGAAACAGCCTTGCATTTGGTGTCCTAGATAGCACAAGGCCTCTCCGCACTCAACCAGGAGTTTCCTGGAGGCTGGTGACGCCACAAGTGGTGTTATGTGTGTTGTTGTTGGTGTTTACACTGAGGACATTGTGCATGATGGGGAGGACATCCCCAAAAACAGGATCTATTGTCACCTTAATTTAAACTGTTCCATTGGAAATGTCCCATCTCCCCGCACTTAAAACATTGGCTATTTCCGTCAGTGTTATTGTGTTTGTGGGGGATTACCTTAGCCACAACCAATGCTTCCACTGCACCCTGGCTAGCACACTGGCTTTTACTAAACTGGTGTCCCGGTCCACTGTTGCTCTAAGGGTGCAGGCCTCTACCATCTGGGCAGTTGTTGGCTTGGTATCGATGGGGAGAGAGCATAAAATATCTTTACAGATATTATTTGCATTAGTCACAAGCAGGTGTTCTAATAGCTCTTGCCGAGCCTTTGGGTGGTCAATTTGTTTATTTATAGCCTGTGTTACATGGTCCACAAATTTTCTAGAAGTTTTATCCAGTGCTGCTTTAATGTTAGTAAAATCTATATTTGGTGTGATCCCATCGGGAGTTTGCAGCAAAGCTGTTTTAGCTGCACCCTTAATGTCCTCTAACACTGGCTGGGGAAGGTCTATGGCTTGGTCTTTTGGCTTAGTAAAATCCCCCTCCCTGGCTAGGTGGTTCATTGTTAAATGTGCCTGTCCGTCTTCCCGGGCATAGTCTTTTAATAGCTGCTGCAATTCTTTTTTTCCATACTCCCTCCCGCAAGATGAATTCAGTGGGAGAGAGCAGGTTTTGCATAAAGTGCCTCGAGTCATGATGCACCATAATGTGAGCAACAGTAAGTTGTTAAAATAAGGTGAGTTCCTCCTGTAATCTTTTTGCTGCCTTACAAATGTCTTTCATCTCCTGATGGGGGACAGATTCCCACTGGGGGTTAGCTCCTCTGCAATACTGCGCTGGTGCCACTTGAATTTTCAACACCAGTTCCCAGTCCCCCTCCCTTGCGGCCGCTTTTGCGTCCTTTGCCAAAAGTCTTCAGGCTCATCTTCAAACTCAGATGAGCCCTCACTCTCTTCCTCTGAAGGGGAAGCATATTTCTCGGTAGAGGAGCAATGCATTTGGCCAACTGGCAAGGCCCAGTGTTTTGGACTTTCAGTAGCCAAGATGGCTACTTTCCGGACGGCATCATTTCCACTAGCAATGGGAAACAGAAGAGGCTGGATTGGAGGACGTGGGGCCCATGCAAGGGAGGGACTTCCTGATGGAAGGGGAGGGTCCTGATACAGGGGTGGTACTCAGTGCAAGGGTGGGGCCTGATTGCAGGGGAAGGATCTGACAAAAAGGTGGGAAACAGAGGGCGGTGGGAGTGAATTCAAAATAGTGGTTCCCCTCATGGGGTGGGCACCATTTTGTGTGGTGTATGATGGGAGAATAGGATCAAGGGGCGACAGAACATGGGTTAGGACAGAGTGGGGCAGTATGGCCAGTACCATCCTGGGTAGGGGTAGACAGGGAGGGGAGATGGCAGACAGCAGGTGGCTTGCCTGTGCCTCATTGCAGGTTCCATCTCCCATCCTGTTCTCCAGGATAATGGGATTAGGAAAATTGGAGACGGAATGTGACAACTGGGGAAGCAAACTTGAACCACTAACTTGGGAAATGACCTCATAAATCAAACGAAAAACAGAATAAAACTTAGCAACTTTCAAAACCCCACAAGTTTGTAAAAAATAAATCCTCTCCCCAACAGAATCCCAAAACTCCACTTGGTAAGCTAGATCATAGAAATATTTGGAAACTCTTTAAACAACCACTGAACAAAACATTTTAAATTCCCCTTAACAAAAGGTTTCTCCTCTAGAATCAAAACTTCCCTAACTTGTATGTATACATGCCTTTCAGCCTGGGACAACACATTCCCCATGGCTGCTTTTGATGGAAAAGGATTGCCCACCTATAGGAATTAAACAACTAAACCCTTTTTGCCTGCTTTCCTGGGTGTCTCCCCACCAATATCTCACTCTCTGGCAGATCTGGGTGTGGGTCTTCAAGAGGTCCTGTGGGCTGTCATCAGCTGAATCGGTCCTCCTGCTGTCTGGAGTGTGCTGACTCTCCCTTCCACAAGCCCTGATAAAACTCAGGTCTTGCTTCTGGGTTGTGGCTCACCTGAAGACGTCTTGCTTCCGACAACAATGGACCGGATGATTTGTTGCTGGAGTCGCTCTCAGGGACCTCCAAAAAGGTCCCTTTTCAGGAGCCACTTGTTGTGTCACACAACAACATGGCCTGAGAACGACCAGTGCTTCTTCAGCCCAGAATGCACAACAAAATCTTTAGGCAGACAACAGAGATGAGGGATGGGTCTTTGTATGGTGCTCCAGGAAAGGCTTATTTACTGAAGAAGGTCCAGGGACAAAGACAATAATGATTTGAGGGCACAGGATTAAATACAGGGTGACAGGGCAGAGCTGAGGGTCAGGGCCCAATTGGAAAAACGGAAAATTGTGCAAAAGTGTGGCTAGGGACCAGGGAAACCAACAGGGTAATGGGTGGGGCAGTGCAGCAAACTGGGGCCTATAGGAATCAGGGGAAGGGAGAACATTCTAGGGAGTTACAAATATGGTGAACAGGGGTTGGACCAGGATGACATAAACTTGGTGAATCAAAGGGGGAATAAATTTAACAATACATCATCATATAGTTGCGAAGAACTGTGGGAGAGAAACCTTCTCTCACCCCAGCCTCAGGGGGTATTACTTGTTACCGCCTCCCCAGTGTCATGGGATGAGGGTTTTCATCATTGGCCCTTGGGCCTCCACAGTGATGAGTCAAATATTTTCAGCACTTGTTTGTTAGTTATTTCATTGGTCAGTCTGGCAGTTTTCTCTGTCATCTTTCACTGTGATTTACTAAGTTCTCTTAATGTTTGGTGAAAAGAGCTTATTTGCAAATTTCTTAGCCTCATAATCAAGTATGTGTCTGATTAAGTCAAAATCTTAAAATCTATCTCTTCTAAACACAATCAGAATTAAGCAAGGTACTTCTCCAAAATAATTTTCTTAAGCTGTTAAGAAGACTTTTTTAAAAATTACTTATTTGTTGTATTGTAGACTCCTAAATACTTAGAAAAAGTTACAAACCTCCCTACTTAACTAAGTCAGTATTTTACAATATGTGATTAAGGAAAATCCAGATTGATTCAATAATGTGTGACACTCCTTTTTGTGTCTTTCTGGGGAAGAAATATGATATTGAATATAAATCTAGGTGGAATCTGGCTTCATACAGTAGATAATGTTTTGTTGTTGCAAAGGCTATTTCATAATGCTTTGCCATCATACCTGTAGTTTAGTAGTGCAGAAGCAGAAAGTAATGTGAAGTATTCATCAGTTTGAAAATCCTGTAGCTTGCAGAAAATGGAGAAGCTTATTAGAAGTCATCTACTTATTTAATTATTCTAGCTCCAGTTCATGTTTACATCATTAAAAAATATATACTTTGAGTCTTCAGTGTACTTTTGGTCTTCTTCCAGTCTGCTTAGAAACCAAACATCTGAAGCTTCATTAAAACTTGTCAATAGAACTTTGCAGGTAAGATAAACAATATACATCTCTACTATAAAGTCCATACTGTTTATTTGTGCTTGGTATCACTGGTCTTGTCTTGTGATGCTAGGTAAGTATGAATTATTCCAAATAATTAGAATGGAATTTCACACAACAAGAAGTCTATAATTTACCTGGAACTGAGGTTCTAATGAACTATTTAACCTATGTTAAACTTGTAGACGCAAAACTGTAGTTGTTGTTTTTTCATGAGTCTAAATAAAAGTAATTTACAAGACAACTTAATAAAGAAGATATATACATAATGTTAAACTGAATCTAAGTAATTTTATTTGCTGGTTACTTATGTTTACTCTAATTTCTAGTGTTCCCTGGCTTGGGGTCATGCTGTAGGATGCCTAGCTCATTTTACAGACTACTGCCTACTGTACTTGCTCTTTTGAATTCCTTTTAGGTAGAGGTGATGGAAAGGAGTTCAGCGAATGCTTATTGGATGCTAGAATACAGAATCCTTTAGGTTGGAAAAGGTTTTTAAGATCAAGTCTAGTGGTTATTTACTTTACTGATTTATTGTAGTAAAGACATATAAAAGTGATGTGTGCAGAAAAGAAAGTGTAATATATTGTGATTTAGTTAGAAATAATATTCACTTTGAAGGACAGAGTGTATAAAAATCTTAAATATTGTTTTTCGATATATGGAAGTTTAAATATGTAATGCCACTGAATAAAGTTATGTCTTGCTAATCCCTTGCACTTAGAGTCCTGCAACAACTCATGTAATATTCTAAATGTGAAAAAAGGATGGTGTTGAAGGGTTTGGTACTATACCCAAAATACTTTAATCAATTGTAATTCTAAGAATTAACATTTTAAAATAACCTCTGTTTTCACCTTTTGCAGTGTTTTATACCCATGCATGCATCCATACACTCATGTTTTTAGGTGGATGTAGCTAGTTAACTCACTACCTACAATTTAATTTTTCTTTTTTTTCTTAAGTCTTATTTTTGTAGATGAATTTAACATAATTCCAGCTTGATTTTTTTGTTTTAGAAACAGTTTGTGGAACTATTTTGAAAAATCTAAATGACAGTGATTCCAAAATTCTTATTAAGTGTTTTGGAAAAGAATAAGCTACCAAAGTATCTGTTTGCTAGGAAAGAAAATAGATTGAGGCAAAAGAGGCTTGTAGTGACCATTATCAACTTCTGTTGACATTGAAGCAGTATGAATAATGACTTTCAATTTTAATTCCTGACAATTAAACATTCAAAAGGATTAGCAAAGTGCTTTCTGACTAGTGTTTTGTGATATTTGTGTTTCTTTAAATGTTTCCTGGGAAAATTTCAGATCTAAAATAAGTGCAAAAGTGATACTGGTGTTCATTAATCATTGTTCTTTTTCTTATTTTCTACTTTTTTAGAGTACTAATCATAGTAGAAGTATTAGCTTTCATTTCATGCATGATGTTAGTAGTGGTGTTTCCATTATTACGACATGCAGCTTGTTCATTTTCATTTGAGCTGTAATAAATGGTCATGCTACTGATCACTCTAAGCCAGTGATGTTGCATTTTTTGTACTAGCTTCGTGATTGAGACATTTTATTCGATGTTTGATGATATGAGGGAGAGCAATTGCCTGGTCTCAACAGGCAGTACCAGTTACAACAGTTTTCACACTTGAAAGATAAAACACGAATTTTTGAAGACCTTCAAAAAGGAAGAAGCTCAAAAGGGATTTATAGTAATCTCATAAAAACAGAAAATGTTTTCTCATATTTCAGAAGACCTTATAGATGAAACCTTATATATTAGGAAGTAATATATAGAAATATATCTATATGCATATAGAAATATATAGTATATGTATATAGAAATGGAGGAGCTGAAAAACCTCTGTGAAACTTGTGAAAAGTGAAACATTGTCACTGATATGGCCATCAGTGAAACATAGCCAATGTGACTGCCCTCTTACTACAATCCCAGTTTCCTTTTATATATTAAAAAACCAAAACAAATGTATTTTTATGAAGAGCAGAATGAGAAGTGAGAGTGTTTAGATTTTACTAAATACCTTTTGTGTTAGAACACTTATTTGACCATAGCAAACGTCTGTATATCAAGCCTTCTGGACAGTTAAACTTTGTATCATACTTTAATCCTTCTTTTATGGCAGAGTTAATGTGGCAGTTTCTCAGAAGTTTAGAAAATGTCTATTATATGACTCACTTTATCTCAGTGGAATAAAAGCTCATTGAACTGTTATCCACATTAGCCTCTTGTTTTATAGTAATATGAATCAGTGTTTGGATATTTTATTTTTCATACCTTGAACCCAATGCAGTAGAATTAGGCTGTTGTATTACATGGTTGAAAAATATTACATATTTGTACATGAACAGTTGTTCTTCAGTGATGTAATGGAAGCAGTTTTAAAGCCATTTACTTTAAAGTTCATTAAATCACTTCAGTTTTGAAAATCATTTAAAAAAAATCAACCGTACCCAAACCCAAATCATTTGCATGCCCTACTTTATCTCTGTTGTTTTTAGGTGAGCGATTTAAATGAATTTTCCATTTGTTTTTATAGTAAAAGAAAATATAGGTTTTCTTCTGATAACTGTAAATCTAACACACTAAGAATAGAACTAAGTAATTTTGAATAATTTCTAAAATCTGTAATATCAAAGAATGCTTTTAGAATTACTTGCTAAAATTAATTTTTATTATTGTAGCACAATAATATCCTGGTTAAAGATGAGAAGTCTGTATCTTAAGGCAAGGTGCAAGGTGGAGGAAGGTGATTGCTCCTGATGGAAAATATTTGCAATATAAGTGTAAATATAAATGTTGAAATACGGAATATATTGTTTCAAAATATAAAGACACCATGGGACTGTAATAGGTATGATAGGTAATGTTTTGAGTCTCTTCAGTCTTCAGTTTTCTTTAGGCATCAGAGTAAAGAAAATTTAAGGCCTGAATTGAAGAGGATTGTTAGTGTGTCCACAGGACTACTGTCCAGCATGAGGTGTGTGAAGGAAGAAGGCACAATGGTTCTTGTTTCACAACACAAGAAGTAAATAGTGGAGGCTGGAATTACTCCTATAGTTCAAAGAGCAGATTAAATCTCACAGTACAGAATGAGACTTCATGGGCAGATAAAACAAAAGCCTGAAAGCATTATGCTGATATTTTTACTGAATAGAAACAGTGTAGAGTCAACAAGAAATACAAAGAGAGGAATGTAAGGACCAGAAACAGTGCAGAGACACTGTCTTTGACATTTAGAGAATGAAGAATTTGCTGAAGTTTCATCCTCATAGTGGTCAGTGGATCAGCACAGGTGTTAGATAATTGTAAAATTAATTACAATAAATTGTAATCTAAAACCATAGGTTTTTTTTTATAACAGGACTAGGAAACAATGCCTCTGACACTCCCAAAATATGCTAGGTGGAGAAAAAACTGTTTTCAATACTCTCTCAATACATTACTTATGATCTTTATGACAAACCTTTTCAACCTGAAGAATAGTTTTTTGATGTTGCAAATGAAGCATAGTGGAAGTAGGGAAAAAATTTTGAATAGGCAAAAGACTTGTAGGAAACTACTAAATGAAATCAGAGTACATTTGATTGAGTAAATACAGCTTGAGCTATGAATCTCCACTGGTTTAAGTGGTTGTGCAAACCATTTCATGGCCTCCTTTTTCTGTCTGATCCCTTAATGAGACCCTTAGGGCACAGATGAAGATGTTATTAGAACTTTTGTTTCTGACACAGATTTACAATTTTGTACACTTGTCTTGTTTTCTTTATATTGAAACAAGAATAAAATTTAGAATCAAACAAAATTTAAAATGCATTGCTAATGAAACTGCAGTAGACTACATGTTTGTGAGATAATTGTTTTGTCTCCTGATGTACACACAGGCTAACCTTCCTTGACAGTTGATTGGTCCACAGAGAAGTTTAAGAACTGGTTGAAATCTGTAAGTTCAGATTTAATCTTTCAAGTACAAGGATGAATAGAGGCTATAGTTTTCCTTGTATGATTCTCCAACTTATGGATGGGGCTTATTTGCACAAGTGAGACTATAGAACCTTGTATTTTATACCCCAAAGGTCTAACTAGTCTTGTGTCTTGTCTCCCACTGGGCAAGCGTCTATAAATGAAACTTCACTTTATTACTTTCCCAGTCTCTGGTTTTTTTTATTCAGGATTTTCTGAGCTGGATGAGGTTTATATATTTTTAATAACTCACGTGGGATTTTGCTTCCATGAATTTGTCTGATCTTTCCTGCCCTTAAGCCCCTGCTTTGTTACAAGCTTTGTTCAGAACTTGTACCACTGAGTTGATTTTGCACAGAGGGATCTGTAGACTCTAATATAACAGTGACCTGATAGTTAAGTGGTTGAATGATCTAAGTACTACTTTTCTGTAAAATGACCATTACATCATAGCCAGTGCCTGCAACTGTGCATTCTCTAAGCAGTAAGAGAAGTGCTGACAAAACTCATGTGTTTTTTGATTTTCTGCTCCCTTGTTCCTTGCTCCTTACATCACTCACACTAGCTTACTTGAGTCTCTGTGTTACCTGACAAAGAGCAGTTGCTTTGTTGAATGCTAGCTCTGGCAACTTAGTCATGATGCACTTTTTCCTGATGTGGTTGGTTAAACAATTTAAATAGTTATATGGAAGGGTGTCAGGATATTACAAGCAGCTGTGTCAAAAAATTACTGCTTACTATCATACCCTCAGCTGCATGTCTTTCCCTCCTGCCCAAAGTCATCACCCATTTAGATCTACTTGTAGAACAGTGTGTTCAAATTCTTCTTTATTATAGTAAAAAACCCCAAAAAAACAGTCCACAAAAGAGCTACAATTTAAGATGTCCAGGCTAATTTTGACTACAGCAGACGTGGAGAATCTGATCCTGGGTCCAAGGTTCAGTTGTAGAAGCAACCTCATTGGCATTTAGAGAAGCATCAACCTCTTTTATTGGAACAGCTGGACATGTCAGGTTGACTGAGGTGCAAGATGAACTTACCTTGTGTATTCTAGAATGATAGAGTAACTTAGGTTAGGCAGGCACTTTTGAGGACATATACTTTTGTTCCCTGTTGAAGTTAGATCAGGCTAGTCAGGGCCTTGTGTTGCCATTTGGCATATTGTAAAGCTAAGTAACTTCTCAGCCTCTCTGACCAACCAGTTCTATGGTTTGATCCACCTCCATGTGAAGACCTTTTTTCTTCTATTTTACTAGAATTTAATTTGTTGCAATTTTTGCTTTTTCCATCTGAAGCTTTTTCTGTGTATCTCTAAGATGAGTTGGTCTCTTTTTTCTGTAACTATCATTTAGCTGTTTGAGGATAACAACAAGGACACTGTGGTAGTTTGCCAAAAACTCTCTAAATTTGTGGTAAATTACAGTCTTTGCTCTCCTCTCATCTTTTGAGTTACCCATCTCACATTCAGGTTGGTCAGGGACTTCTCCTGTGAATACAAATGACTTCCAGGATACTTTACTTGACTGCTGTGACCTTCAAAAGAAGAGGTTTATATCACAGTGACATTAGTCAACTTCTTTAGCACCCTTGGATGCATCAGGACAAGTCTCCTTGTCCCTGGAAATGTCCAGTTCTGCTCATCTGTTCCCTGACCCAGTCATCTGCTACTGTTTGCAGTAGTTCAGTCCCACAGACACCACTGTGATGCTTAGGCAGAACTCTGATGGGCCAGGAAGCAGATCAGTGAAAAACAAGGCAGAGAAAACACTGAATAATGTTGAAGCTTTTCTGTGACCTTTGCCATACTTTTTCCGTGTCAGTTCTTGCTTGATCTCATGCCTTATTCACCAGAGACCCACACATTTATTTTGTTCCATTTTTAAGATGCTAACATGCTTAGAGAAGGTCTTCTTATTTGCCTCTAACTCCAGCTCTTACTTCCACTTGTGCTCATGTGGTTGGTGTTTCTGTATTGTTCTTGAGTGGACTGTTCCCTCTTCCACTTTACATACACTTGTATGACATTCTGGGGTTTTTCTTCATTTTCCTTTGAGATATTGTATTTGCAGCATTTATATTTGCAGAGGGAATTTCTCATGAGGCTTTTTGCATGCTCAGTTTTTTTACTTGACTGTTGCTGAAATTTCATTGCATTCAGTTGGAGAAATACTTATCTTGGAACAAACGGTTCAATAACCTGAAGTTAACTCTTCTCATGAGTAATTGACTGTGTTCCATAATTGAATTGCAGCTCCTGCTAACTTATGTGAGAACATGATATTAGAAGTATGTTCTGAAATATGAGAGCTAGGGTGCAGTCCAAAACTGTGTAATAATTATCAATTTATATATAAGAGTGTACAATAAAACCAGATTAACCTTTTTCAGATTTTTAGAGTGGTTGTTTCTATTTCGTCTGTTCATAAAATGGACAAAGGCAGCTGTAAAGTAAGTCTTCTTGTTCAAACATTAGGAGTGACATTCAGGTGTTTCATGTGTGTATTTAAGCAGTTTTCCTTCTCTTTTCTTTCTTTCAGTATTTGGACATTCCATTTAAAAATAGGCAGTCCTGAATACTTGTTTTGTAGCTTTTTTTTTTTAAAGAATCAGTCAATCATTCTGTGATGAGTAAATTTATTTTAATAGCAATTCAGAGAATTAGAAAGATAGCTGTTAATATCCTTATTTTAGTGGCTTTATTAGCAAATGTGTATTTAATTTTATTTCACTGAAAGAAATTTATGAAATGTTGTACTGTTATGAAGAGTTATCTATGGCAATAAAATGCAGAAAGCTTAATTACTGCAATCTGTAGATGTAATGGATATGTGTTTAACACAGTTCAGGGCTCACTAACCAATTTAATGGGCTGATCACAATTTTCTCATAATGTTATTGTGTTTGCAGTGCTTATCATGTACAATAATTGTGTATTTATATTTTGTATGATGTATGAAGAAGTACAAAGCTTTTTTTTTTTTTTTTTGTCAATATCTTAAATTGGGTAGCTCCAGTGGTTTTTAAATTAGGAGTTTAACTGCATCCAAAGCCCTTCCTAAAAAGAACACTTTCCCTAATATTGTCTTATGAGATGATGACTTATCTGAAAAGGCACATTGCTCTATCGGTGTAAAGCAGTTTAGAAGGCACAGATTGTAGTTTTCAAATTGTTTGATTTAATAGTTTACAGACATGTAGGATGTTCGTTCAGTGACTGTTTCAAGCTTTATGTGATGAATTAAAATGAGTTTTAAACTCTGATGACTTCATGTTGAGCAAAGTAAAATTTTAGCTTTGATCTTCAGGATTGGAATGTGTATGATGACTCATTTGTGGTTCAGAATATGATGGTTTTAGTAACTCATTGAATGGTGCTACATGTTGGAAGTCTGTAGGAATAAGTGAAACAACTTTTGTACTGTATTTGCAGTTCAGGTAATTGGTGTTTTAATGATTAACCTTACCCTTGTTATCAGCCCAAATTGAAAAAATATTATATTTTTTTAATAAAGAAGCAGATATATTATATTTCAAATCTTTTAAATTACTTCTTTCTGTAATCCACTGAAAACACAGGTGCGTTAGATTAATTATCAAAATCCCTTCCTGATGATCTTTCAGTGATAAAGGAACAAAATATAGTCAAAATGTAATTACTGCAGAAAATTGCATTTGACATGTAACAAGAGCAAAGGAAGAATTTCAGTATGCTGTTTCATTCTTCAGCTTCTGGTTGAACTAAAGATGTAATTACTTGTATGCAGGTCAAAAGTCTTTTCTACTAGTTTTTGGGGTTTTTAAGAACCACAAAAATCTCTTTTTGGAAAGTTAATTCTAGAGATGAAATAAGAAAGAAACTGGTGACCAAAATATTACTGTTCAATCACCTGGTCAGGGTCTTCTGAATTAGGAGGTAAATGAATGATGAAGTACTGACATCTCCCACTAATGAATTCCAATTGGTGTTTATATACTTTTAGTCTTGTCACTTGTGAAAAGCTATACTTTTTCATTTCAGTCTCATCTGTGAGTTATGGGAATAGTTTTAGAAGTTATATTCAGACATATAAAGTATACTACAGCAAGGATAGTAATGACCAGAAGAAAAATCTTGGACAAATAGAAAATGCAAATAATATACAGCTATCTAAAATATCCTTTCAGTTGTTGATTTTCTGTAGGAACTACTTTTATGTAAGCAGTAGATGAATAGGTGCAGTGTATCTGCTAGAAATCTTTAATGATTGTGGGGAAAGTAATGATGTGTCAATTAAAATTAGAAATTAAGAAATTATCTGTGGCATTGGAAAGAACTGCAACAAGTTTATCAGAGAATTGAAAACCATTACTGGATCAGATGCATCAAAATTTCAGACTTCTTAGCACAGCTCTGAGTTCTGGATTCTCACGGTTTCTGGCCTGAACATCGGCACAAGCAGTTGTGTAGCATGAGCATCCTGACCTACACTGTGTTAACAGGGGAGCACTCCTGTACAATTTCACTGAGATTTCACTGAAATTGCTCTGAGATGAGCAATGACATGCAAGGCTGATGCAAATAAAAATAATTAAATCCTAATCAGAACTGGATTGAAATGTAGCAGACCATCAAAGATGCTGGTTCACAGATTTATTTTTTTTTTAATTTATTTTTAAATTTTTTTAAATTTTTTTTCCTGGTGAGAGCTAATACCTGTTGCAGTCAGCAACTGCAGGATCATGTCCAGAGAAGCTACAGTTACTGGGAACCAGCATGGGACAGGAACAAGATGGGCTTCTGCTCATGAAACCGTTTATTCAGCATGGGAACAAACTCAGATCCAGAGACAGAAAAGCTCTGAACAAAGGCAGAGTGAGGGGTCTTGAGGGACAGAACCCTTGAGGGTCTCCACCTTTGAGGGTGGAGCCTAGGGTCAGGGACCACTAGGAACACAGCAAGAGAGAAACCCCAGGGGCTTAAACCAAATCAGAACTCCTGGGCTGCCTTTCACAGGGGGTTTGGGGTGGGACAACTTCATCCAGGGCTCACGTACCCATCCCCCAACACAGGGGGTCAAAATTCACACTAGCCAAGCATTTCAGCCCTGCCTCCACTTTAACAATGCTTATCTGAAACTAAATCTTTGCTTCTCTGAAACACCTCACAACAAATAGCCACCATTATATGTTTAGGTGTCCTACCTGCTTTCCTAAGATCTTTTCCTTGTAAGGTCTACATGCTTTTTAAATTTGTAATAGAGACTGTAAGATTTCTTAGTTCTGCAGCAGGGAGTTTGCATGAATATGATGTCTCAGACTAAAAATCATATGCTAAGGCTTTGCAGAGGAATGGATTTTGGAGGCCTTAAAGTCCTTAGTGCAGTCCATCAATACATTAATTGCTAGGAGACTGGGAGAGCTCTGGAGTGCTCATTGAATTGCCATTTGAGGTCTTTTGTGTTATTTGAGTATACAAAAACTAGAATTAAAAGATGCAAGATAAACTTCCTATCCAGAACCAAGAGAGAGTTGCAAAAGCCTTCCAGAGACTCAGTGTTTCAAAATATATTTCAAATCAAGGGGATTTTCAAAATGTACCCTAATGAAGTGTCAACAAAAGCTAAAAGTTTGAAGAGAAGGTGTTTGACATGCAGAAGGTTATTGGAGCATTAAGAGATGCATGCAGATGGATGACATTTTATCACCAAACTGTGTTGCTGCAGATTCAGTACTGAATAGGAAAATGCACTTTGTATAGCTTGTTCTGGAAGATATTTAGTATCTCCTGTTAACGTATGCATCACTATGCCCACAGTTATGTTGAGCTTGCCCTTTTAAGTTTCCGTTTCCATTTGCTTTAATAATAAAATAACTGGAAAGCCCCAGTGCTGACAAATTCTGTGACACATACAGAATGCAAGCATGAAAGGTTATCATACCAGTAGGTACATGGGTTTTTTACATAAATATATGTCAAGATTGTACTAGGGACATGATATATTTAAGTATGACGTTAGCTTGTGTTATTTTTGTCTTGACTGAGAGAGCAAAACTTTGGAGCATATTGCTGTATCTCATCTTCAGAAGTGAAAGTGAAACACTTCAATGGACACAAATCTCTATGTAGTGAAGAGTAAAGCTTTCTTAATTAAGGTTTTTAAGGAAATTCTCTGAGGGACTGCTCAGGAGGGAAAAGGAATTGCTCATTATATTCAGGATTTGTTGCCGTATTTTTAGTTCTCCAGTTGAAATTTCCTCATTTTGCATTTGAGAACTTTTATGGGTTTTGTGGTCTAAAAAGTTCACATTTTGAAGCAGTTAGTCAGTTTCACTGTGGTGCTGTTGAGGGTGAAAAGTTGTAAAGCTTCAATTCAACAAACTGGTAATGCAGATGATTGTTTTGAATATAAGTTACCAATTGATTTCCTGGAGATGTAGATCTATGCATCTCCAACATCTCATTTCAAGCACTGATGTACTTTGCAAATGCAAAGGGTAATAGCTCTTAACAAGTGCAAATATGATGCTACCTTTCTTTGTGTAGTGTTCACTAATTTGTTTAAACATAAGCCATTGTTTGTTTATGACTGTAAATAAAAATTATAGTTTCCTCTTGGCACAAAGAGTGCCAAGAAAGCCAGAAGGAGCTGTACAAACCTAATGGGTAATGCTATCTCAATATACAAATATGTGTATATACATAACGTGTATGTATTATATATTTGTTGCAGCTGAGCTGTGATTTTCTAAATTTGGAAAGACAGACGCATGCAGTTAGAAAACAAAGTAGATCTACTAATGTTTCAATGGCACTGGTGTTTCAAAACTGATTTTGAAAAGTATACTACAAATTGACTAATCTCTGTAAATTTAATAAATTAAAGATAGTTATTATTCACTCTGGTTTAATGTCTATCTAAAACTATTAAAATGGCATGATTAAATAAGTGTATATATGAGTTGAGTTGTTTGACAGAATAATGTCTGTGGTACTGATTCCGGTTGCAGTTCTGTGTGTGATGAAGAGAGATTGCTGTGTGGTTCAGTTTCTTCTCTAAAGTAAAGTCAGATTATTGCAAGAAACAGCACTGGATATGTAACAGAGAACTACTCTGTAAGGAAGAAAAACCACAAAGAATAGCTTGAGTGGACATTAACTCTCTCTTAATGCTTTAAGATATTCACAGGTGGACATGAGATTCCTTGGAAAGGTTGGAAGGATACCTTCCACTAAAACAGAGAGCTCAAAGCTTCATCCAGCCTGGCTTTGGACACTTTCAGTGGCAGAATATTGATAACTTCCCTGGGCAACCTCTTCCAGTACCTCACCACCCTCACTTTGTAAAACAAAAATTCTTCCTTATATCTAATATAAGTCAACTGTCTTTTTTGTTTAAAGCCATTAACTCCTATTCTATTGCAACAGGCCCTACTAAATCTCTCTTTCTCCTAAGCCCCCTTGAAATATTGAAAGGCCACAATAAAATCACTCTGGAGCCTTCCAACCCCAACTCTCTCAGCCTTTCCTTGTAAGAGGGGTACTCCAGCCCTTGAATCATCTCTGTGTCCCTCCTCTGGACTTACTCCTGTAATTCCATGTCCTTCCTGTGCTGGGACCCCAGAGCTGGATGCAGGGTTCCAGGTGGGGTCTCAGCAGAGCAGAGCAGAGGGGCAGAATCCCCTCCCTCCCCTGCTGCCCACACTGCTCTGGATGCAGCCCAGGACACGTTTGGCTCTCTGGGCTGGGAGTACCCATGGCTGGGTCATGTCCAGCCTCTCACCCACCAGCACCCCCAGGGCCTTCTCACAGGGCTGCTTTTGACCTGCTCATCCCCAGCCTGTGCTGATACTGGGGGTTTCCATAGCCCAGTTGCAGCATCTTGTACTTTGGTCTTGTTAAATTTCATGAGACTCCCGTGGGTATAGTTCTTGTGCTTGTCCAGGTCCCTCTGGATGGTATCCCATCCTTCAGGTGTGTCAGCTGCATCACTCAGCTTGATGTCATCTGCATATTTGCTGAGGGTACACTTGATCCTGATGTCTGTATCATCGCTGAAGGTAGTTGTCTTGGTTTGAAAAGACAGATGTCTGCTAAGAAAGGCAGAAATCTTCCTTGAAATGGAAAAATGTAACACCCTCCCCTCTTCCAAATTATTATAATATTGAAATCAAGGGGCTTTCAGGCAAAGATATGGGAATAGGAGTTACAGTTCTTTATTAGGAAAATGAAAATAGAAAATGCAGTAGTACAAAAAAAAAACCAGCCTATCCACTGACAGAGTCAGAATACAACCTGACACCCTGTTGGGCATGGTGTTTGTAGCAGTCTAACTAAATGGTGGCTGCAGTCCTCCTGCAGTGACAATGTGGTTCTGTTGAAGCAATGATCCTGTAGAAGGGTGTAGTTTTCCTCTGAAGGTCTGGTGGTGGTGTAGATGGGTCCACTCTTCCTCTGGGAGTCCAGTGGAGAAAGGCTGACTGTGGTGTTGCAAATCTCAAATTATATCCAGGTAGGAACGCTTGGCTCCTTCCCCTGGCTGAAGCATCTCCCAATGGGATGATGTCATTTTATCAGTCCTGCAGTGAGACTCAATGGCCCATTAAGAGAAGACACCCCACTGGAGGGAGGATGGCTCCTGGAAGAGATAAAGAACAATGCCACACCTGGTTTTAACAGATGGTAATAGAATACATACTTTTGGCTACATCTTGCATTGCAACCCAATACAGTAATAAACACACTGGTCCCAATACTGACCCCCTGAGGGACATCACTTGTCACTGATGTCTGTCTGGACATTGAAAAGTTAACCTGTGTCCTCAGGATGTGACTGTCCAATCAATTCCTCATCCACCAAACAGTCCACCCATCAAATCCATCTTAAGTTTAGAGAGAAGGATGTTAAAGCGGAGTGTCTCAAATTCTTTACAGAAGTCCAGATAAATGATAGCTTTCTTTGTCCATTGATGGAGTAATGCCATCATTCAAGGCCACTGGGTTGGTCAAGCAGGACTTGCCTTTGATGAAGCTGTACTGGCTGTCCTGAATCACCTTCCTGTCCCACAAAGCTTTTAGAATGATTTATTCCATGACCTTCCCAGGCATAGAAGTGAGACTGTTGGGTCAGTAGTTACCAGACAGATACATTGTCTCCTCTTTTCTCATCCACCTGGAACTTCACCTGAATGACATGACTTTTTGAATATCATGGTGAGTGGTTTGGCAACTACAGAATTAGAGAATTATCGAATATTCTGAGTTGAAAGGGACCCACTAGGATCATCAAGACCAGTTCTTAAGTGAATGGCGCATATGAGGATTGAACCCACAGTCTTGGTGTTACTAGCACCAGGCTCTGACCAACTGGTCTCATCTCAGGGTATCATCAGCCAATTATCTCCGGACTCTGTAATGCATTTCATAAGGTCCCTCAGATTTATATGTATGTTCAGGTTCCTCAGGTAGTCATGAACCTGATCTCTTACAGTGGAGGAATTTTGGTCCCCCAGTCTCTGTCTTGTGGTCTGTCTACTTCAGAGGTGTGGGAAGAGAGGCTGCCACTGAAGACTGAAGCAAAAAAATTGAGTCTTCATTTATTTATTTGTCTGCCACTTCCCAGTGGCATTTATTTGCTTCTGTCCAGGCCTGAGCATTATTTTCCTTGTATAGGAAGGCTGAAGTCAGGTGCCAGGGCAGAAATCTTAGGCTTTTTCCTGCGGTCTTGGTTACCCTTTTGCAATGCCCACTCTACTACAGCATGTGGATGCAAGCAGAGCACCCCAGTGGATATTCACAGTTCATAGGGACTTTATGGAAGGAAGATGCAGCTCAGGACTATTTTAGCAGGAAACTGTATTTCAACAGGAAGCAAAATTGGAGAAGAAATGAGGTTTTAGCAGGAGTTGCATTAGCTTTTTTAGATGGACAGGCTTGGTGGGTGGTGGTGGGTTTAAGGTGATCCTGGAACTTAAAGGACCTAGTAGCTGAGGGACAGGAAAGCCTGTTAAAAATCTGCAACACTGAGGCGGGGACTGGGGCTGATAACTCAACAAGCAATTGGGAAAAAGGGCAGTGCACAGAGTGTCCAGATGGACAGATGGAACATCAAAAACATTTGGATGGGAACATACCAGAAATTATTGTGCCTGCTAAAACACAGTCCTTTATGGAGCTGGGAATGGAGCTAGTGTTTTTAAAGACTTATGTATGCTGGAAGAGGGGAGTCACTTCAAAATTTATTTGTTTAAAGTATTACTTAAGCTGTCTGGAGTGGACACAAATGACTCTCAGTTAGAATGGGCATATATCCTGGTGCAGTTCATAATAAGAATTTTTTGAAGACTGAAAGTTCCCCAAATACATTGTGTCAATTGCAAATGACACTGCTACCAAAGTCAAGCCAAATTTAACTATGTGTTCCAATGTAAAAATGTTAGAGTGGCTCAAAACAAGGCTTTCTTTTTCCTACCCTCCCTTCCCCTCTCTTCTCTTTTCCTTTTTTTTACTTTACTCTCCTTTCTTTTTTGAGCAAGTCACATTTTCCTATGAGTTTCATTCTTAGGTACAGGTGAATTTTTTTGGCTGAATTAGGAAAACAATAACCTGTGACCAGACAAGCAATATGAGCTGATTGTTGGCCTGTTTTTAATACTTATAAAGGGAAGAGCTTTTAAAAAACTTGAGGGGTTATGTTCAAATAAAAATAACATTTTGTATTGGAAAATTTTATGTGATAATAATGAAGGTGATACTACCAGTACTGCCTGAAATAGAAATATAAATGCTATATCACTAAGATTCTTTATGTTAAGTGTTTAATTTTTAGATGTATTTTAATTTTTTTAGCACTTGATTTAAGAAAAATAAGATCTGTAAAAATCTGCTTACCCTATTGTTTCATGCAAAGGAAATTAATATGGGTGTGAAATGAAAACTGATTGCACAATAGTAGAAAGTGCGAGATTGCTAGACAATGCAATAAGAGATGAAATATATAACACCATAGTACAGAAAATTCACAAAATTACATATTTATTTTTGAATCCTGAATCTATCTTAGGAAGATTAGTTTGCACTTGAAGTAGCTAAATTAAATGAACCATCAGTATTATCTCTATGACCAGAGAAGTATGAGTAGTCTGGATAATTTGGTATGTATATGAGGAAACTGAAAACAAGGAAGACTCTTCAGTACAATCCCAACAATGATAGTAGTTACTATGGTATTGTGCAAAAGATAGTATCATTTCCTGAAATTGAGGAGATGGGTGAAATACAGTCAGATCTCCCTTTGGTATTCTCTTCACACAGAAGCCTAGAAATATTTTATTAAATATTAATAACAACATGAAAGACCTTTGGTCTTATTTTCATTTTAATTAGCCAGGATATATATGCCATTCACTTTGAAGCCAAATGCTACTCCTTTGTATTAACCTGCAGGGGGTACTAGAAAATTGAACCAAGTAGCATTTAGCTATTTCTCCTCCTGCCAGAGATAATTAACATCTACTCTTTTGCAGACTCTCTTACTGTTACCTGATCCCCATATACAGGTTTCATATTCACTTCCAGTCTGAGCAGTAGGGTGTGAAATGCTGCCTCAGCCCATTTCTTACAAATTGACAGAACTTGGGAAAGTTATTAACCTTCAACTTTAACCTGCTAAATTTACAAGGGAAACTTAATCTCATCATAAAATCAGATTGGTGAGACAAAATGGACAATAATTCCGGGAGGGAATTATTATTACAAAAACGTGTATAATGCACTGAACCCCTTTTGTTTTGTGGTGAATGATAAAGACAATGAAGAGCCTAAGAATGATAGCTGGTATGGCAGAAGGAAGTAGGAAATTTTTTGACACATAAAGCTAAGGCAGGAATTAGTATGAAGTAAATGAAATAAAAAGGTAAAAAACTAATTGTATGAAGTCTGTGGGTTTCTAGACTTTTGGCCTTTCTACTTCATACATAGATTTTCCACACCACTTCTAAAGCCTGAGAATTATCTTAAATGGAGTCTTGGAACTGTTGATGGAGCAGCCATTGATCCTGGGGCCTCAACTGGGAGAGCCTTGGAGAGCTGCCAAGCTTGTTGGCCAGCTTTCTTCTTTGGCTAATGGCCTTGGGCATTCACTTTGGCCAGAGTTTGGTGTACTGTGGCCAACTGTCCAGGTAGCCTAGTACTTCTTTTTTCTTAAACTTAACATATTTATCTTGGTCAGTCCACTGCAAAGCTATAATCTTGCCAGTCCTTCTCTGTGGGACTGGGCAGTCATCTTGGCTAAGCTTCCTCAGAGTGAAGAGTCTGGTGAACTTAAATTAGTTACACACATTAATGGATATAAAGCAGAGCTGCTTTGACAAGAAACCCACCTGTGTTCTGCTCAGAAAAGAATATGTCTGAATATTCCACTTACTGGTGAATTCACATTTTCTAATGATTGTCAGAGAAACTGTAATGAGTTCAACTGTCACTTTTGATTGAAATTATCTGCTTTGTGCATAAGCATTATACAACATGATACGTTTTTTCACTGACCCCCTCCTTCATAAAATAGATGGTTTTCCTTTAATCATCTAATACTCAATATTTTGTATATTTTATTTCCCACTTATGTAAAATTAACATAATTCCTTCTTTCCTTCACATCTTCTAGCCTAGTTCTGGGAACACAATTATTCATTTCTCCGTGTAAAAGTTCATGAAGGTGATAATGCCTCATCTTACAGGAGTGTTATGGAAATAGATTTCAGTAGTATCTATGAGGAAACTGTGTTGTGATGATAAGAAGTTTGCCTTTTCCAAAACTCCTATGGAGTGAAGGAGTATAATCAGTGTAAAAAATACAATGTTTTGTTAACAAGGTGAAAAACATGCAAACAAGAGCTTCTTTTATCTCCTAATTGTTCTGATATTTTAGACAAAATGTTAAGTGGGAAATAGAAATATCAATCTCCACTTTTTCTAAATAAACTCACATTAGTCCATTTGTGATACTCTGAGGTATTTTCCTATGTAGTTTGTAAATTTTAACAGGTGTAATCAGATTTGTAAACTTAAAACTTTGATATCTGCTGTAACATATCAACCTAGGTTCCACCCCTCTGCTTTTAGAAAAGCCAATTTAGCCTGTTACATGGTGATTACCCGACTTGGATTACTAATGACCACGGAGGCTGCAAAACAGATTCTGATGTATCTCACTTCCCTTGTTCACAGATATGTATATAATGCGTTAGAGCAAACTGAAAATATTAAACCTATTTTATACTGCTAAAACACTTGGTTTGAATTTGAAAAATTTAGCATTCAGTCTAAAGAAATCCATGTCTTTGCATGTAGGGAGCTGTAAGAGTATGAGTTGTTACTAAGGGGAAGAAAACGGGGAGGAAAAAAGGTTTTGTTAGTGCATACTAGTTTTAGCACTTTTTTGTGTCAATAAATACATTAAAATAGTAACCCTCCCAACTACTCATTTATGAATATTACAAGTGGATATTTTCTCTGTTTAGGAAGCATTACTACTAAGGAGTTTTGAGTAATAGAAGATAGAAAATATTAAGTTAAACATTTGTTTTTACCACATTGTAAAGTACTTAAGGGTTTTGAGGAACAGAAGATCAAAAGTGATGATCTTTTGTTTATACTAAAAAGAATAAACAAAACCACCTGATTAAGCTTAAAAGATAATCAAACTTATTTTTTTCAGAGGTACAGTAACTGAATTTAGAATATGCATACAAAATACAGTTATGGATCATTTATCCTGTAACAAATAAAATACAATTGTTCAAAAATATTTGAATTACGTTGCATGGTTACCATCATGGCATTATAGAACACTGAAGGGTACTTGGAAAACACAACTAAGCCATCTCCTGGTCTCTCAGCTAAGATAATGTAAAGATATAATGAAACATCTGGTATCTCTGATACTGAAGCACAGCATTCTAGTTTTCTTTGCTCCCATGTTCAGCTGCCACAAGGTTGATGACTGTGAAGTAAGTTGCATCAATGTGTCAGGCCAATGTAAGACAGAACACTAGATTTGGTCTACTTCTGGTCAAATTTGAAGGAATTAAAAATATGTCTGTTATATCAGTATGAATAATGTAGCTCTGTTTCAACTGAGTAGTTTACTTATTTGGAGACCTGTCATTACTGAACAAGAGTACAGAATCTAATTATTTCCATTTCATATTCATTTATGACTGTATTGTATGAGAAAGAAAAACAGTTTCCAAACTCCTAATGAATTCAATGTCTGGCATTTTATTTCAGCATCCAGAAAATTCAACAAATGAAATGGCAATTGTGTAGTCTGCCTCAGAAGAACAGCTGCACAAGTTAGTTCAGCACAAAACAGCTGAACAAAATGTTTATGGAGTACTGTTTCCTTAATTATTTCACAGAACCTTTCTGGCTCTGGAGATTTGTTTGAGCCAACTATTGCAAATCTCTGAATTCTAGAAATAGTAGATTCCTGTCCTTCCTGCTTTACCTCAATTTTTCATCATGCAAACAAAAGCTGTTGATCCATTGTAACTTTAAGCTTACATCTCTGTATTAACGTTCTTTATATTTTAATAAGAAATTGAGATCTGGGAAGGCAGTGTTAATCAGATGACTCTTGAGTAATTCTAAGTGATTCTTGCTCTAGCAGTTTTGTGAAACTGCAAAGAAAACTGGAACAGAGTGCAATGTACTTGACATAGCCATGAGTGTTTTGAGAATTCAGTCTCTCAGCTTACCCTGATGCATAGTTTGACATTATTTTGCATCTGGGCATCAAGAAATATGAATAACTATATTGAAACTTGATTTGTCCAAACTAAAAGGATGAAGAAAGTTAGTTTAATTTTGACCTTTTAGTTAAATCTGCTAATACGAAAAATATATGACAGAAGGAGTTTCTTAGTTAATTATGAATAGAGTGAAATTCTCCTCATATCTTGGGCCCTATGTGGTCTTCATAGCTTCTTGGCTTCCTTAATTATGCAGAATGATGAAACATATTTATTGGCCAGAGACAATTTGGATTGTCCTAGGAATTTTTTCTAGCCATTTCTAGAAAACAACCAAGCTAAAGGTAGCCCTTATTTGCCCAGTTTCTAGGAAACAGAGTGATGATCTTGCACAAAAAGGAGACATTTAGAAGTTTTGCACAGGGTCACTGGAAACTTTGCTTCCCATTACAGTCATCTGTTCTAACTCCCTGCAATTTCAGTCTTACTCCCTACCCTCAGTTTCCTAGTGTTTTGTCTTTATAAGTGTTTTTCTCCCCATACCCTGCCTTCCTTTCTCTATACCTTCAGCATCAGCTATATGTAGTTTATATTATATACATTTCTTAATTTTTGAGGGGGAAATAGTTGTTTGTTTCCTATTCAGCATGTTCGCAAGAAAACACCACTGCTTTCATACTTAGAGACCTGCGCCAGAGTATTGTGAGGCATCATGACTGTATTTAGTCAAATAAGGAGGGTGAGATTTTCTGTGGGATTCAAACCTAGCAGCCTGAGCTCACAGCTACACCTAGCCCTCTGTTCTGTTATGAACCAGTAAGTAAAGGATGTACTTATTACTAAGGCTGGGGAATTATCCATGCAAAACAATTAAAATTGCTTCTATTCAAGGATAATCCACACATATGATGTGAGTACCATGTAAGATCACTGTCTCATTTTGGTCTCGTTTTTATTGAGATTTTGGTCTCGTTTTTATTGAGTTTTTTTTATTATGTTTTATTTTTGTCTGTTCAAACAACCAGGGTTTTTTTCACACAAGTTCTCACTGGTATGAATTAGTACATGGCTTGAGTACAAGTAACAGGCTAGAATGGAGGGATAAATTTGCTTAATAAGTCTTTTTCAGATGTACATAGGACTATCAAAAATTCTGAGGGTGCAGTTCAATGCTTGCACTTAATTATCAACCAAAAACAAGTTGTAAATGATGATGTTTTGCTTCAGATTTTTTTTTCTTCAGCAGAAATAATTATGCTTTAGAATCTTAAAAACACCTAAAGAAATAGAGACGTATGACAAGGAAATAGATGAGAGAGACTGAGAGAGCAAAGTAGACTGTCTCAAATCATATTTATGTTTTGTAACATAAAAAGGCATAAGGGCCACTGCAACCTTATCTTCCTTTTGGTATTCCACCAGATAGCTCCACAGAACATCTAATGCTCTCTGTGAGACCTTCAATTACATGTGCATGGTAAGATACAGCCCTGTTTGACTAGGATTAAAAATGGAGGTGTGATAAATGCTTTCAGTTTCTGAGCTGTTTCAGTGGTCTACTTCCAAGAAGAATAAATGTTACAACTGAATCTGGATAGGGAAGAAGGCTGGCAGTAACTAGGGTGAAACACATCTCAGGCTTAAAATGAAACAGAAGTAGTAAGTCTGTTAAAAGATACCGTTTTATCTGAGAAAGAAAGAGAAGAGAGACTGAGGCCAAGAAGCTGGTGTGGGTTCATGCTTGCTCATCAAATTTCTGGCCTTGCAGGCTAATGGACTCTTACGAAGCTTGTAATTTA
This sequence comes from Pseudopodoces humilis, assembly GCF_049639895.1. Classification (NCBI taxonomy): domain Eukaryota; kingdom Metazoa; phylum Chordata; class Aves; order Passeriformes; family Paridae; genus Pseudopodoces; species Pseudopodoces humilis. The sequence continues at coordinate 35,385,889 of NC_142203.1, forward strand.
ACATTTTTTTCTTAAAGATTCCATGATTCTCTTCAGATTTCAAGATATTTTTTTTTTAAATTTTATTTAAAGATTTTTTTTTTTCAGTTTCGTGTTCAAATGCCATTTGTTCTCTGAAGGACTTAGGCAGTAAAAGAGCTTTTGATGTCTCCAGGCTCCAGTAAAATATTCCTAACCTGCTTAGGATTTGGGAGAGCTCTAGCTCTGAATCTTTAGTCAAGCAGATGGATTGCTGCCAGAGAATAGTCAAAGGATCTGCCCTAAGAATCCAGGAACTAAGACCAGCAGCCAGACTGTAGCCACAAAGTAGAAGCATGAAGTGTTCAGCAGTGGGCTCTGCTCACTTCAGAATAGTCCTGCCTGAAGAGCAGGATGAAACCAGCTAGTCAGAAATGAGTGATGTTCCCTATCTTGCTGAACCTTTGTGTTTGTTATACAAACTATTCTTAATGACTTACGTTAATTAAAATATATTTGTAATTTTTTAAATAAGTGCAGTGCAGGGCTCCACAGATGCAGGTCAGCTATTCTAGCTCTTGCTGTTGATATGGATTCATTTCTTTGTTACCTCATGCCTATATAGCCCCTAATGTCTTTCTTCCTGGAATTTGGATGTAGGATGTAAGGAAAACAAAATTAGTGTCAAATTTCTTTGGTCCTTTAAACTGTAAAGGCCCATGAAATCCAACTTATGTGTGCTTGATTAGGTGACTGAAGAATATAATAAGCACTAGGTCCTCCATTTATGGGAAAAGACTTGATATTGCATGCAGCCTTGATGCATTGCATGCTAAAAACAGTGACTTCGGTCCTGTATTGCTATGTCACAGCAACAGGCAAGAGGAACATAAAAGGTGTTTTCTTAATGTACTTAATTTCTGTAGTGTTGTAACTGTCTGACAGTTACAACTGGGAAGAAGTTCCAGAAGACTAGGAATAATCGCTTATTTAGTCTCTTTGTTGATTTCCTCTCACATTTTGATTTCTGGGTTTTTTTTTTTAAGAATTAAGAAATGTCAAGAAGGTGATGGAAGAGCTGTAGTTAAGGAAAAATATTTGAGTAGTCCAAGACAATAAAGTGTTAAAATACCAGTTTGTACTTATTTAGGTAGGTCCAGTGTTGCACAGAAACTGGCTTTAAACTGAAATGTTGATACTAATGTAGCTCAAGTTCCAATTCATGGAAGAGTTTCCTTTTTGCATTGAATATTGCTATATTAATGTATGCCATTATTGAAGGATTTGGCCAGTGTTTTTGTAGAATCTGTGTTTTCAAAGCCACCCCCAAATTTTTGTAGACATTGTACTATAGCCTAAGTACTAGGTTAGCTGCAGTGTAGCTGTAGTGTATGCTTCCTCTGCTGGGAGGACATTTTACTTAAGATGAAAAATGTGCTTCATACGTACAAGTTCATTTTGCCTATATTTATCAGCAGAGAGGGTGCTCTGCCATCTTCAGATTTGGTAGCTGAACCAAGTGAGATTGTGTCCTCCTGCTGTCTCATTGACTTTGCTGTTTTCCCTGAGCTTCCATTTTATTACCCACCAATTCTTCTTTCTTTGCTGCTGCTTAAGTCACAGAATTTCAGGGATGAATAATTTCAGACATAAATTCTTAAAAACCCATTACTATGGAAGAGTTGAAAGCAGATTAATTTGATAGTAGTCAGAACAGGAGAAAGAATAGGGTTAAAGAATAGGAATTGGTTTGAGGGCTTTAGCAGATTTCTTTGCTGTGTGGAAGAATAAAATGGTGTATTTCTGTAAGAAGAACACTGAAGTGAGAAAACATGAAATTCACTTGCTTCTAAGCAGTGAAGACTTCAGATTTATTGGTCTGTTTTTTGCTTTGCTTGTTGTTTATTAATTTCAATTCCATCCACTAAAAACTATAGCAACTGACCCAATTTCTGACTGTGATCTCATTAAAAATATAAGTAAAAATAGGATACTAACATGGTAATTAATTTTGCTCTCTCATTTGCCCTAGGTAATGACAAAAGTTTTTCTCTTGCCTGTTTTTTTCTTGTCTTGATTTTCACATTAAGTGAAATTCAGCTGTCATAGTCTGTTGAAAAGTGTAAGAATATGGATTAGTAAAATTATTTGTTTAAAATACAAGTTAAATAAAAGTTCTTACCTAATATTACGCATAAATCCCACATGATTTATGAAGTATGATCTTACAGTGCAGCACTGGTCAAAACCTCCTACCTGTAACAGCTGAGTAATGACTTCATAAATGTGTGGGTGTAATTTTGAAACTGGAAAATGCCGTCTTGTGAGCCATTAATATCTATGTGCAGCAAGAAGACTTATGTTTTAATGTGTATCTACTTCTGAATTTCGTTTAAGGTGACTTATTGCATCCTCAAACAAAATACCAAGCTCTTATATGGAGTAAGTGGAGGGCATGTGGTCTTAGTGAGTATCTCTGTGTGCTCATGCTTGTGGCATTTGTGTACACTTAATAAAAGTTAATAAGTAGATCAACAGTCTTTGGCATTTCTGGTTTGTTTTTTTCCTCAAATAATTTCAGTTTAAAACCAAATAAGATATATTGTCGGTGTGTGCATTAGCAATACTGGGAGTCGCAAGTCCTGGAAGTCCATGGGGGGTAATGCAGATCTGTGCTTCTCAAACAGTATTTTGTCTGACAGTAGAGTTTGTACCATGTTTGTGAGTGAAATGTGGAGTGAGCTCCTTACACCAGGTGCAGAATCCCTTTTGAAGTGGAGTCCATTTTGTAAACTTTGGGTTCCAGATGCATTTCTTTGGTTCCATCCATTTCACGTATGCAGCCATCTGCTAGGAAACCGTCTTCTGTTTTCTCAATCTACAACACAATTACTTATTTTGAAAATAAATTAGTTTTTCTAAATTACGTGCCCATTTCATCTTTCAGTACAAAAGCTGTAATTATTTAACTGCTAGTGAATTCTTAAAGTATATTTACACTTCCTCTCATACATCTTAAGCATTCGTACATCTTCAAGCCAAGTACTGCATTCTTCTGATTCAAGCTGTCATCTTCAAGCCACCCACGCATGGTGGTTTGGTGTAGGCATTTTTCAGATAAGTTTTTAAATAAACCAATCCACAGATGCAGATGAATAGAACGGATTGTGAAAGTTAAGGACTGATTTGCAAATTAAGTGGGCTGTTTCGGAGATGGGGTTTGCCACTGCCAGGCTGGCAGAGATACAGCAAGTTTTCCTGCCTCTTGGACCTCAGTTAGGGAGATTGTGTCTGGTGTGCCTGTGGGACATTCTTTGGCTTGACTGACAAGCCAGACTTATATGAGTCCTTTGGGCAACCTACTATGAAATGCTGCTCAAAAAACCCTCTTTTTTCAGTCATTACAGACCCTGGAGCAACCTCTGGGTCAGCCTCAGGCCATTGTCTCCATTTTTCCTCACATCTCCAGTCTTTTTCCAAATGGCCTATGTGGCTATATATATAAGAGTGGCCTTACCTATAGCCTGCTTTTTGTCATCTCAGTGCTTTTTTTTCTCTTACAGAAATAGTGTTTTGTTTCTTTTCTTCTTCATCATGTTTACACCCTGTCATCTTTTTGCATGATTTTGGGTGTCTTTCCCAGTCTAAGCTGGTTTTGGTGTTTAGGTGGTTCTCTGATTTGTGCTGGGGAAGGGTTCTTCATGGGGAACAGTTCTCTTCTGAGACAAAATTAGGAATGCCTGAGCCCAGAAAGGGAAGGGGAGGGGAAGGGAGGGGAGGGGTGGATTTTACTTTACTTAATCAACAGGTTTATTACTGAATTAAATTTTGGATTTTTTTTTGTCAGAACACGATTTATTCCAATATGTTTTGACAGTGCCGTCAGCTATGAGAAACTAGTGACTCTAGATATTCTCTGCCAGAATGATGAATCTATTTCCAGTAAGCTAGTTGCTTCATCTTGTTGGATATACTCTTGGGCATTTATCACGTAATTCCCTTAATTCAAATCAGTTGTGTACATATTTTGTAACTGATGAATTACTCACAGTAAATAAATATTCATACAAAATCAACTATTTGTTAAATTAAAAAAAATACTGTTTAACAGTTTTTGTACCAGAAATTAGCAGTCTTTTGTTTACTGTGTCTTTTCACAGTAAACAAACTTTAAATATGAATTAGTGTATTTTAAAACGCTATTTACAATTATTACAACATTTCCTCTATACCATTTCAGGTAAGAACACATTTACATTGCAAGTGTATGTTAAATACTTTTATCAGCACAGTGACTAATACCAGATCACTGGTCCTTGAAATAACATGTCATTAAATTTTGAAGATGAAACAACTATTCTCCCATCAAATTCTACACTACATTTAGATGAAATGTCTTTGAAGACTGGGTGTTACTTCCTTTAGCTCTGATTATAGTTGGCAGACCTTATGTGTTCTTTGTGTATTACCAAAACAGAACATCTCTGTGGCGTACTCAGTCTTTTCTTCATTAATGGATGCAACTTTGGTGTGTTGGATGTATTTCAGTGTGTTGTTTGCATTTGATTAATTTGGTCTTACAGCTTTTGTGTGTGCAAGTTTCTTACCCCTACTACTGAATATATATGATTGATGAAGTGAACTGTTGGCTTCTGTTCTGTAAATATTAATCAAAGAGTATGCTCCTCTGCTTAATGGCTTTTCAGTGTAGGAGGCAGCCAAACAACTATAGTCTGCTTTTTTTTTTTTCTTTAATCATTATTGTGTAAGACACTGGCAAGAACATTTTTTTTTTAATCTATAAACACTATTTCATGCTTCAACATATCCATTGTTTGGTCAAAGTTATGAAATATTGTTGCTCAATGAAACTTTGTTTTCAGCATTTCCTGGTAAAGCAGTAATAGAAGAGATAAAACAGTAAAGGAAGGGGTAGATAATTAAGTAAAGAAAAATACTAGGAATATGTGCAAGAAGGAAGCAGAAGATGCAGAGTCAGTAAATTCAGCCTCATATGGTTTCAAGTCTTATGATTTGGACAAATAGTTTTCTTTAATCAAAAGCCAAACTGGATGCTTTTTTAGATTCCATGGCTGTGGTGAAAGGAAGAACTTGTGACTAAAATATTCTTAAGGAGAATAAGGTAGACATTTGCTATGTTCCAATCTGTGTTTAAAATGTGTATAAGAATAGATGTTGATTAGTATGACAGCTTATTTGGGTGAGAAATTAAAAGACGTTCAATATTTAAATAAATAACCCAGTAAATGTTTGGTGGGGGTGGTGGTGGTGGTGCAGCTCAGTATCAGAAGCAATGAGTTTCTTGAAAACACAGCTCACATTTTTCTGGCATGTAGTTCTGGTATAAATTTGATAGATACAGCTTTAGTCATTCTCCATGAATGTCACCAGTGAGGCAAGCCAAGGCTTATGCTTCAGGTTTTGTAGTGTTTTTTGGGATCTGGTGTGGGATAACTTTAGTGACTGTGCATCCCTTGTCCCTTTCTTAAAAATATCTCTAAATTGTGCTGGTAGCAAAATTTTACCCCTATCAGTATCACAGACTTAGCTTAAGAATTTAGCAGAATTAGCAGAATTTATTGAATTGCTGTTACCCTTGACCATTAGGATAGATTTGCTGTAATCCTCTCAAGCACTGCAGGATCATAGACACTATTACATTCTGTGTATTTACTAACACTTTTGTTCTACAAATTTTATTTTAATTGTTATGATAATTTTTTTTCATTCCTCCAGTTCTCGTCTGCAAAATGTATCTCAGTTTTTATTATAGGCCGTCAGCAAGACATAAGGCAGAAATCCTCCAAACTGTTTACAATTTTGTATTATATAAGGTGTTCAAAGGCAGATCTGTTTTTATAGAAAGGAACACAGTAGTACTGAGGCTTGTGGTTCAGAAAAAATAGTAGTTGAAAGCTGATACATTAAATCACAAAAACTTCTAGTTTATTTCCAGTCAGTTTATTTATCTCATAATGTATTGAAAGTACTTTCAGGAAACATCAATAAGAGGACTGAATGGCTTGAATAAAATACTTGTGGCGTAGTCCACATTACGTAGTAGAAATTAATATGTTTTGTTAGTTGAACACATATTTACACAGTGTTTTATCACCTTGCTTTGAGCTACTTCTATAAATACTCTTCTTGCATATATACTTATATTTACATTTGAATATATTAGCATGCTCTTGCAGAAATAACTATTTGGAAAGAAATTTTTGCTTACAGACTGTTTGTATAAATTGAGTATTTGTTTCAGATCCATGTCAAAATGGTAGACCTTATGATTTTAAAAATCCTTTCTTCTGGATAAAGGCCATTTCCACTGTTTTAATTCATAAATATGTGCTTCAGTGATTTGAATCTACATCTTCCATTTTGATAATGATTATTTCCACATTCTCATTGTTTGTTAGTTCTCAAAAGTTAATTGTTAGTCCAGCTAAGGAATCTTCATGTCTGGTTAATGTAGTTACTGCTTGTTGACCTTCTGGAAATGCTGATAAGTCAAAGAACTTTTTAATGTGCTAAGAACAGCTAACTGTTATAAAGTTAGATGCTTTTCTCTGCTGATCTGCACCTGTCATTGTTCTTCCCTAGTTTTTGTAATGACACGTTGAGGCTGCAACACTAATACGGAAGTAAGATGAGGCAAAACCATGGCTTCTTAAAGAACTTGTCTAGTAGTGGTTTTAGTTTAGTTTACATATAAATATTGTCCCTAAGGTGCAAATTTTAGGACAGACTTGTTAAGGTACATTTTCTTTTTAAGTGTAGTTCTTTGGAAGTGGTGATTTATATCTTAAAAATATGTAGTGTTAAAAAGAAACAGAGGATTTGGATATATTAATTACTGTAGTTTTTGATAGGCTTTTGGCTGATACAAATAAGGTAATATGTCTGTAATAGAACAGAATCTCTATTAATAGTACCTTTCTTTACGTGTCTTTCTAAGAAACAGGGCAATTGTTTCAATTTAAATGTAGTGTGGAAAACTGAAGAAGGTACTTAATAATGCCTTTGTACTACTTGAATTTCTGTATGTTTATGTAATTGTTTATGGAACTTAAAATTAAAATAATTAAAATGAACAAGGCACATTTGTAGATACATGGGAAAATAATAGTTGCATTTTCTCTTTTTACAAACTCTAGGGGGGACACAAAGATTACCTCGCACAATTGGAGTGTCATTGGCAAAAGAACTAATCTTCTCTGCACGCATTGTAGATGGTGAGGAAGCAAAATCAATAGGATTGATTAGCCATGTGGTAGAACAGAATGAAGCAGGGGATGCTGCATACAGAAGAGCATTAGCTCTGGCAAGAGAATTCTTACCTCAGGTATAACAAATCATTTTGATTTTTTAGTTTTTACCAATAGTAAGACTGAAAAAGACACAGTTTTATTAAAGAGAACTGTCACAAAATTATATACCAAAAATCTGTGCTAGTTATGTGGCAAGACAGCCACATAATAATACTCAGAAGTTTTCTCTCTTGTATTGAATGGTGTTATTTGGTAATTATTTCATACTGAGACAAACCTCCATCAATCCTCATTTTGCCAGGATCTGGTCTGTGTTTTCATTATGTGTTCTGGCTTTCAGCTTTTAAACAACAACAAAAAAATGTTATACAGGTTTTATTTTTTAGTATAGCCATTATTTTAGTAGATTACTTTGTTGCTGTTGAACTCCTCAGAAGGGAAGCAAAAGGTCCTAGATAGAAAATTCCTAGGAGGCAGAAAAAGAAAATAATTAGTGAATCACTTTATTGGATCACAAGGGTAGCAGTTAAAATTTTTCATTGGAAATGTAAAATGTTATAGCTTAGGTATGGCATTTAATGGTGGTTATTTGTGTCTTGAACACCTTCATAGAAAGACAAAAATTAAAAGTACAGTAAAAAATTTAACATACAGTGGTTCTGGAAAGTTGATTGATGGTTACAACTTCTTATTAGAACTGCCTCATAAGCATGTGGCTTTTCCCAAGTCAGCAGGCCTGAACATCCAGAAGCTGATGCTGATGGATAGGCACAGAACTGAGATGATTTCCAAAGATGTCTTGCAGTTCTGCAGCACATTGGAGGCGAGTGTGGGAAACCCTCTGCTCACTGGGGAACTCAGTCGCTCATGGGAAAGTGTCATCACTTGATCAGAGCAGTTTTTGCAATAGCATACTATAGGTTTGAAGCTTGAGTCAATTAATTTTATTTCATGATTACATATTTTCACATGTCTACATTGTGTGATAGTAGGGACATAGGACTGACCGTGCAAAGACGTATAATGATGTATCTTAAAGTGGCCATTCCAAGCCTTGTTTTGAAGGAAATTGATAAAGCTTGACAAATGTCGACACACTCAGCACTTTTGAAACATAAACCAAACGTAATAATTAGGTTATTTTGAAAATAGTGTGCTTTTACTTTTTCTCAATATTGAAACTATCAGTTTAGAAGCAAATGTTTACTGTAATGATAAAATCTAGGCTATATGACTTATATACTGTAAATTTAGTGAATGTCCAAAGTCTAAATTGTCCTAATATAAGAATATTGATATGCAGACTTTTCAGTTACAAATCTTGCAGGTTTTGATGATGTGTAAATAAGCTTTTTCTTCCATTTTAGGGACCAGTAGCAATGAGAGTTGCAAAACTGGCTATCAATCAGGGAATGGAGGTAAGGATCTGTACTTTCGGTGAGAGTAGGACGGAAGTCAGGTTGACAACAGTTGTACTGTGCTGACATTCTTTTCCTAGTACTGTTTTTGCTTTAGCATTGTGTAGTCTTTCGAAGTCTATTTGGTCAAAACTTTCTAAAGAAAGAAATGTAATTTTTTTTATATCTCCAACTCCTGAGATGCTGATTTCTGTAACAAGGCTTAGTAACCTCAAGAGTAGTGTACTCTGCTAATTATTAATAACAGAAAGTAAACATAAACTACTATGAGCAAATTGTGTTTCAAATCCCAGGTGGGAAAAATTATCAAAATCATACTCTGTCAAGTCTATCAAACTCTCAGTGTTTAGTAACTAATAAAGGCTGAAGGGCATATTATTTATTTTTAATTGTTTAATGGCAGTGTTAAAATTGTACCTGGAGCCTCATTTCATGTTTGATTCTGATTGCCACTCCATTGCCATGCTATTGACCTAGCTCTAAAGCTCATTTAAAATCCCTCCTGGATATGTGTTTTACTTGAGGTATACATATCCTAATGCTGAGTTCAGCAGGTCTGTTCATAAAGTTAGGCTATGCACCAGGACACCTTGTAGCTGAATCTGGTACAAGGGAAAGAGGACCATACCATGTGCAGCATCTGAATCCAAGAGGATGAATTTGTCCTTTTTTCTTAAAAGTCACAAAAGCAACCAGCAAGTTCAGCAAAGCGTAACACCAGCAAGTGGTGGCCTGAAAACCAAACTCAGATGCCACTGCACAGAGAGTATTTTAGGTTTCCACAGCAAATAATGGTGGAATTTAAGATTTATTTCAATACCTAAGGCTCAAAATGTTACAAACTAAGTTATCTCACTACCAGATACAGTGGATTGAAAGGTCAAAATAATGGTGTTTATAGAATTAGGATGATAAGGTTAGATGTACTCTGAATGATGACCTCTAGTACAGCGCTGAGGCCCAAGACAAGATCTACTGTATCAAAGCCAGTCAAGGCAAATGGTCATCCAAGCTGTTGTTATAAAACTACCATGGCACAGATGTCATGGCATCCTTTGATAGCTCATCCTGTAACTTAGCTCCCCTTGAAACATGCTTGTGGTGCATAGCCATAGTCCTTCCAGTGGTCAAGCAGAGAGCTAGTGAATTCTGCAGCATCTGGTGCTTAAGACAGATGGAGAAATAGTGATGCCAAAATTCAGCCTTTTCAGCTGTTCAGGGCAGTTCACAAAGAAACTAAATGTATTAAAAATAGATGATGATGATGATGATGATGGTGATGATGATGATGATGATGATGCAGGATAGACATGGGCCTCTTTATTTTTCTGTCTTAAATACTTTTGAACTTGAATCTGTGTTTATTTTGTGGCACACTATCCTGTTCTTATATGACATTAGGAAGATATTTTGTTTCAGAAAAAAATTAAGTAATCATGCAGTGCATCTTTTCCCCTGTAGGAAATGAAATTATTATAAATGTGCAGGTAGCTAATGGTTTGTACCTAACCACATGACTTGTAATAAAAAGCAGACTTTTTTACCGTATTACATGCTAGTTGTATTTCCAAATCAGGAGTCTGTTACTAATCACTCTTACCACATATCAGTGTAGCATTTCTATGTTAAAGTAGTATAGAAGATCTTTGCAGAAGTATTTTAGTATGTGTCATACAACAACATAATATTTATGTCAGCTGTGAGGAAATAATATATAATTAATTTTAAAAAATTATTTTAAAAACCGTTGTATTCTTTTCCACAGGTTGACTTAGTAACAGGTTTAGCCATTGAAGAAGCTTGTTATGCTCAGGTATGTAAATATGATTACATGAAAAAAACACAGAAAACAAGCTTTGTTGATGCCTGTTATGAAACATGCAGAAATCCAACAAAAAAATTGCTCTGTGATTTCTTCTGCAAACTTTTTGGCATTTTATTTGAATTTCCATCTATATTTTGTATATATTTTGTCTGATTTTGTAAGGAATTTAAGGGGAGAAGGTGCAGTTCAGGACAATAACACAGCCATACTAGTACTGTTAGGGTGAAGATAGTGAAGGAGTACCAGCCATACATCTAGCCAGTCATACACTACCATGCCAGTCCAAAGACTGCCTTGCTTTTGCTTTGTTTTGGTTTAACATGAAATAATACAAAGGACACTTCACTAATATGATGTCAATAATGGCATATGTGCTAGCCAATCAAAATTTGAGACAAACCTCTTTGCCAGTGAAAAATGGGAATGATATGTTTGAGATTATATATTCTTGGACTTCAAGTCAAGTTTTCATGATGGAAATAAAAGCATGAGCACTATATGCTTATTTAAGATGTGGTAATCAGATTAATAACCTTCTTCCCCCTCCCTAAAACCCAAAATGAACCAAACAAAAAAAAACCCAAGAAACCCAAGCCTCTCTTTCTCCTCGACCCATCCCCCCACCACACCCCCACAAAAAAGAAAAGAAAATGAACAAACGTCAAACCCTAGAGAATTTTTTTAACTGATCTGTTTGGAGAAAAGGTACTCCTTTCCCTCCCAAATTGTTTATCAACCTTTTGTCATGCCCTTGAAGTGTCTGATATATTCCTGTATCTGACTAGATAGTTTTAATTTTTCTGCTGTATTATAATTTTTCTGATGCATCTTGGATGCATTGAAGAACTGGGATTTGTATGAAAACATGTTTCTTGGTATTGTTTTTGGTGTCAATAATGAATTGTTATTCTGCTCATTGCAGACTATCCCAACAAAAGATAGAATTGAAGGCCTTCTTGCATTTAAGGAGAAGAGACCTCCTCGCTACAAGGGAGAATAAAAGAATCTGATGCCTTTAAAATACAGGGGGATAAAAGTACTTCTATGAGGACCATTAAGGTGCACTTTGCATCTGCACCGGGAATATCACAGTCACCAAAGTAACAGCAAATCATACAGATGTTACAACATTTTGAATGTGTCCATACTTATACAAAGCCAAGACAGAAATGTGTGTCAGGTCATGCTCATTACAGTTTCTGATGGTTGATCTGTGTATTGGCAAAGTCACAGGTTCATGCAGCATTTTAAAAATTTCACATGTATGAAACATACCATTCCACAATTGAAAAAGCTCTGTAATTCTTTACATAGACAAAATATATCTGTGATGTTAAGCATAAATCTGCTATATCATTTTATTAAAACAAAAGCAACTACTGAACACCAAAAAGAAGAAACTGTACCAAATATGCATTTAAATTATTCTGCATATCAGTAAAAATTATATTTGAGTATTCTATCAGAATATCTATATTATTAATAAAGCTGGGGGAAGTGAAAAGGATTATAATTCAGAAAATGTTAAGCTTTATTTATCTTACTTACTAAGCAACATGAAATTCACTTTAGCACTTAATGGTCTCGTTTTGATAAAGTTGTTGCCGTTATATTAATTTAATTGTATTAAATGATGACATTTTCGAGGCCAGCCTTTAATTATACATTCTTGTATGTTAAACCTGTCTTTGTCCTTCTTTTTTCCAACATATCATCTGATCAGCACTGTAATGGAATTTTATTTCACTCGTCGCAGTTATTTTAAATTTTTGATGATTGTATTAAAGATGGCTGTGCGGGGATATGACCAATGTGCTGTAATAGAACCTAGAATTATCTTAATCTCCAGAATATTCCTTTTGCAAGTTTTATGAATGTATATTTATATACAACAGGGATGATGTTAAAAGGTTCTTTATTTTGTGGTGGCCTCAGAGTTCTTTTCATACATTGCAAGAGAAATGCAGTAGGTTTTAAGGTAAGAAAACTTGTGATTCATACTGTGTATTTGCAGTGGACACAGCATATACAGAAAATGTCTGGAAATAACCTTGTAGAAAGTATTTTTGTTAATTTGACTGGAAAATAAACATGGCTTAGCAGTCCAAGGCTGTCTTTTTATATGCAAACAAAATTATTCATGCTGGGTTATCATTGGCTCATGAAACTTGTGCATGCTCTGCTGTTTCTGCAACATTAGCTATGGTCACTGTCCATATCTATGATGATAAAGAATCTCATCAACATGAAATGACAAGAACTCATTTAAATTCATATTTAGACTTATCATTACATGTAAATTGATTATAACCAGTAGAGCTCACATTTTGTTGACTGGTAAACTTGCTGAGTCGATCATTTCTTGCACAATAATTTGCAAATAAAGTACTGGTACTTGTTTTGATAGTTATATAAAGCCTAGAGGGTCATTTTCTCATGTTTTTGAAATTCTAACATGTCATTTTCATTTTTACTGACTACAAAATAATTATGTTAATAGGAAAAAAATATTAAGCATATGCAGACGGGTTTCGGTTGCATAACTTTGATATACAGTCTGGCTATTGAGCTGCCTCTGTTTCTACCAAGCGCTGATTAAGTAGCTTCTGTGAATGTCTATTTAAAAATATCTAACAACTTTAAATACTGTGGCATATGACTGTGTAGATTTATGCCTTTAACTAGTAGTTTTGATCTCAGAAAATAGTTTTGCTGTCACAGTGGTCTCTGTATTCCTTTTCTCAGGAGAAGATAGTGTCATATCATAGCAATTTCAGTTCCTTCTTAGAAGTCAACAGTTGGAATATTATTACAAAGTGAGTATCAGTAGGACAGTTTTTAAAGGTACTTTGGAATGATGTTGAAGTCATTCTGGAGGAAAAATATTTTAGCAAAAGATATGGTAGTCACTGTTTCATTTATTAAGTGATGTGTTTTAATGGCGTCAGTGCTCATAATTAGTAGTAGTATTAGAACTCTGATTCAATGAGAGGGTTATTTGTAACAAAAATGCTCTTATAAAGGCTGGTTTTTCCTTATGAAAGGTATGATCTGGCAAATCTTCCTTCAAACACTTAGGCTCAACTCTTTCAATTCCTGGTAAGGCCATGCTTTTCTCCACAATGGCTCATGGATGAGTGAGCCCTGGTCTCTGCTGGTTTTCTGAAAGATTGTCTCCTGGTCCCTAGACATAAGCAGCTTTTTCTTCTCCTCCTGCTGAGCTCAAGTGAATAGTGAGTTTTTCTGCACTCCAGTGAGCTGGATATTGAAAAGTTATAACACAGGTAGGTCCATTATCCATTATTAGTTATCAGCAGATAGCTTCTCAACATTTGTATGTTCCACTTACTGGATTGCCTAGAAATTCTCAGTTTCATGAAGAAATTAATGTGTGACTTTATATAACACATACAATTTTAGCTTTTAATGTAGCACGCTGTTTATATTTTCAACAGTACTGAAGTAACTCACATTCTTAGTAGCTTTACTAAATTTCTGGATAAAATTTTCATGATTGTCTGTGTGGCTGTTGTCAGTTCAATGCTTTTGAGTAGCTCATGTGTAATGAAAAAAAGGTGTTTTATTTATTCTAAGATTATGTAATTAAGTGTTAAGTGTTTTTGGAGATGTTTTCAATGGAACCTTTTTATGGCATTTGCAGTCATTGCTGCCCAGTTATTTTTGAAATTCTGTCCATCTATGTGAAATTAGTCATAGTTCTCCATCAAGGTTCATGTCAATGCTTTTCTAGAACTGCTTTTAACTATGCATTTAGAGTAGTAAACGTTAGGATCATTCTCAACTGCTGCATATTTTACTCAGTCATTGCTCTTTCATGCATTTAATCATAGTCACATTTGTTGAAGAGATCACCACAGGAGAAGGCAAAATATTATGCTACTCAGAATCTGGTTTTCAGAGACTTAGGGAGTAAAAGTAAGGGGTTTTAGCACTAGTGTCACTTCATATACCAAACCCAACTCATAGATGCAATGTGAAGAGTAGCTGAAATCTTAATTTATCACTGCATAGTCTTTACTTATGCCTTTTTCATGCAAGAAAATCCCTGAATAGATGTTTGCTGAGATTACAGAGGCAATTTTTTTCAGATTTAAAAAATGTACTTTAAAAAAATTGTTGTTCATTTGAGTGGTGTGCATTGAACAAGATGTGCTTTCATGTGTCATTTGTGGAATTTTAGCCTTGCTCTTGAACCTAAAGGCACTGCTGAAAAGCTATAGGGCTGCATTGTCTACTGAGGCTGATACAGTCTGTGTACTTAAGCTGTGATAAAGTTCGTGATGATGTGGTTAAAATGTTCTTTTTCTGCACACTTTTAGACAGAGAGCTGTCTCCGAATATGAGAAGAAGAAAAATGTCAATCAGATAAACCAAAAGAAGAATTGTTTTCAGCTAAAGGTAATAAAATTTCTCTTGTCTACTTTAGGGGATTAGAATGACTTTTTTTTCTATTTGTGCCTTTTTTCCTGCTGGCTTTTCTTTCTTCTAAATCTCAGACATGAATGTGCAGGGAGCACTTTTGAAACTTTCTATGTGTTCTTTTCACTTTAAGAACATTAGTACTTTTTAAGCAAAGTTAGTAGAGTTTAAAAAGTTTCCCTGTAAGGTGTTTGAAAGATGTAATCAGAAATTACTGAGCTGCCACTAAAGATTAGATTATATGCCCTTTTTATTGTAGATTTAAATCATGCTCTGTTTCAGCCTTGGAGCAGAGTTGAATAGAAATTTCTGTAGTTAAGCAGAGTGTGCTGTGTTTACACAATGTGTTCATTATGCTTTATAATATATATGTATGTATACTGGCATGTCATATGCATGCATGTGTATGTGTGTATTTATGTGTGTACATGTAAATAAAATTATCCAGACTGTCAGGCAAGACCAAATCAATCCCTCAGGATGTGATACTACTATTCTGCTTCAGGAAGTTTTAAATTTGTTTGTGCAAGAGCACAACCAGCAGAACAGCCAGTGTGGGCCCTATACAGCACGTACCATGACTGCTACAAGTGGGCATACTTACCATGTGTTCTATAGCACAGAAATTTTGCTGCAGAAGCAGCAGGTGAGTAGTGAGGGTATGCATGTGTGTTACCATGTATCTGGTCATGTACATAGGGTAGTTCAAGTCTAGAATAAATGTAGTAGGAATCAAAGTGAGTTCTTAAGCTTCAACAAAGGTGTGGCATCCAGATAGCACATTCCTCCCAGTGCTATAATATCGTTTGCTCCTGCAGTTTGGAGAGGCCTGCAGCAATCATGAGTAGCTCATTAATCAGCCACTGTCACAGATTATAAGATCAGTGTCTACCCTCTTTAAATAAGTCTAGACTTAGATTTCATCTTCAGCTTTTATCTAGTAGATAATTCTTCCAATGACACTCATTCACATGGGAAGAAATATGAAGTATGTTAAAAGAATTTATTACAGAGGGTGTGAACATTCTGTGTCAAAGCTAACTCCTAGTATTCCAAAGTATTTGTTATACTTGAGTTGAAAATAGTATGTTAACCCTCTAAGGCATAGTCTGTGCATGTATGTTATAAACTCTTCAAAGTTCTGGCTAGTGAGTACTATCCTTTGATTGTAATTTCTGAAGCATCTGCTAATAAAGCTTTTGTAACAATAACAAGCTGAGAATATGGTGAAGTTTTCTTGTTGCATAATATAACCAGTTTCAGAAGAACATGGAAAGTTTGTTATTTTTGTAAGGAACTTATACATCAAATTGTTGCTTCTTTATTCTGGCAACTGCTAATTGATTTAACATTTTCCCTTAAGCATAAGGGACTTTGTGATATCATCTTTGGCTCAATTCTTTTTAGTATGTTAAAAATTCTGAAGCCAGTTGTAATTTTTTTTAAATGTGTCTCTTCCATGCAGCTTAGAAAGACAAAGTTAAAAAATATAATTGTGAGGATATAGTTGTAAAGGTCGTGTTTTTCTGACATATAAATGTTAATAATACATCTGTAGGCTTGTGTGAAAAAAGTTTGACTCTCCATCTTTTGTGTAATAAGTCTTTATTGATGGGACTGTTGTCTTCAAAGCTGAAGTATTTTTGGAAATGCATGTGAGATCTCGAGCTAGTGACCCCTGAGGGTGAATGGTTCATGTTGTCCTGTAGTTACCATCTTTTGACCACTCCATCCAAGTAGAGGTGAAAGGAGGAGAGAGCCAGGGAGCATGCTTCTAAGAAGCAGTGGGTCTTGGAAGAGTGTATACTAAATAGGTTTTGTAGGGTGGGTTCAGGCTGCATTCTTAGGTCACAGTTAATTTCAACACAGTCATTTCTATTTCTTCATGAGCAATACCGCAAACTAGATCTTTCTGTATTGGTTGGTTACAACATCTGAGTTCTGTACCCAAAAGACTAGTAGAGATTGTAACCTCCAAACATGATTCCTAGAGTGTCCTTGCAATATATGAATGGAGGTGGGAGCCACAAAAACAGCATAACAGAAAGGATTCTGTCTAAGTTACTAGATTGTAAATGAACACATGGACATGGGTTTTTTCCATTTCGGGTGGAATGAAGTTCTTGTCTCCTTTTTGGATTTTACAAATCTTATCTGACATCAGTCCTTTTTTGAAAAAGGGAAGGGGATATACTATGGCACTTCCATCTGTATAGCTGCGCAGTAGTTGAAGGACTCATGGAACAGCAAAGCAACTCAAGTTTCTTCTCTCTCCTTTCACTTAATTGACCTGAGCCAAAATTTCCTACAGTAGTGACCTGTTCACTGGATTCTTTGAAGTTACACATGATGAAATTTCTCTAATTACTTATTCTACAAGTTAATTTATTGGGATGTAGAGATAATGACATCTGCCTAATAGTTTATAGAGGTAAGGCCTGTCTTGCAGTTCCTTCATGCAGCAAGTATCACCCTGGTTTTATGATACTGTAGCAAGGATGGAGACCTGCTCACTTTCCTATTGTCCCCAGCATTTTCTTTGTTCAGACTCCTGTCTACTAAACATGAAGATCCTTAATGAGTCAGACTCCTTAGAAGATGGAGAAGGTTTAATTCATTCATCCCAAAAGGCCTTGGACACAGCACTTCCTACATGCAGTTGCCTAATACTGTCACTTCCTGATGCAAAATCTCAGCAGGAATTTTTAGAATCTAAATTTTGGGCTAGGACACCTATGTTGCAGTACAGAGATGTCTTAGTTTTGTAATTGTGCTTCCAGTCAGCTTTACTCTTCAGGATTCCTAGTTAAGCTTGAAAATACTTCCTCAGTGTAAGCAAGGGATATCAGAAGTCACTTTTCAGACATTGGTACCATATCATGGATCACATAATGGAGCTGAGTTGCTGGTAACAGGTGATAATACTCACAGATACTGGCTATCCCTATCTGTACCAGCTTTTCAAAGTAGAAAAGGCAGTCATGAGTGAGAGAGAAGGAAACACTGGCAAGTGAGAGGAGGAATGATGTTGGAGCAGCAGTGGTATAGCTACAGCTGGCTGTGCTAAAAAAGTTGTATGAAGCTGGCTATTGCAACTCAGTAGCCTGATTCTGCCAACAGACACAAAGCGGCTGTGTACAAGACAGAGCTTTTGATCCACACTCTGTGTGTGTGTGTGTGTGTGTGTGTGTGTGTGTGTGTGTGTGTGTATGCGTGCACAGTATATAAAATATATGTCCATGTATCCACTCTTCTTCTAGCACATAGTTTACATAGTTTTTAAGGTTATTCATAGAAGCTTCTAAATCACTGATTCAATTTTTCAAATAGCTCACTCAAACCACATCCCCACAGGTATGTGTGTTTAGAGTTACAAAAACATTTTGCCCTATACATGTTTTTATATTTTGTATAATTACAGCATATTTATCTGAAGTATTTCGCAAGTATAGTTTTGTGTAATACTGGTAGGAGATTAAGTAATAGCTGCTTACTAGTACTATTGCACAAGAACATCAAATGTAATAATGATGTTCTGAGATTTGAGGTACCAAGCATGCTTTTGGCTGCTTTACTCCTGTGACCTTTATGCTCTTCTGGTTAATACAGCAGTCCTGTAATGATGCACATGTTTTCCTTTACACAAATGCCAGTAACCACTTGAGCAGGGCACTTGATTCCAGTTTTGATGGGTGGTGCCTGTAATGGACAACGGTAGTGTATCCAAGCCAAGTTGGCTATCTTTGTGCTTTACAGTGCCAAAAACTTCAAAGCTTCTTCCTTTTAGAACTCTAAAGCAATACAAGTTTGTGTTTCTTCATATCATCAAACTTAATTATTGGCAATAAGCAAATGCTGGCAGGAGCAGCACATCACATGGCTCCGTTTCTGCTTTAGAAAAGGTCAGCATATGGCATAAACACTTTGCTGTATTATGCAGCCTTGTACTCTGATCACATAACACATGCTTGAGAAAGCATTATGCAATGTTAGACTCACTGATTAATGACTGCTTGCACAAGAAGTTTTTCATTACCCTGAATGCTAGCATCCTGGGAATGATTAACTTTGTGACATAACTCTCATCACATAAATATGGAAGATTCAAACATAGCCTCAAAATAATGTGTTTCAGAAATAACTGAACACTTTCCTGCTTAGTACTGTGTACAGTATTTGATTAACAACTGCTTTAAACCTTCAGAGTTGAATAGAAAAGCCTATTTGTGAGAACTGAAAACAAGATTTATTACTGGGGTTTAAAGTTTTACCCAAGATGAATTTTTGCACACAGCAGCATCTCATTTGCAATGTTTTTTCTCTGCTTGTGTAAGTTTGAATTTCCTGAGAAAAATCTGTGCCAACTATTTTCAGTTCAGCCAGTGAGTTAAACAGAACAAGTCGAATCTAGCCCTTATTCAGACCAGCAACTGCTGGTGTATGTAAAATGACTCAGTCCAGTGTGTTCAGTTGTACAGTACATACAGTTGTATGCTTAAATCAGCATAGTGATAGCTCATTAAATTCACAATAATTGCCAGTGTTTCTGCAGCCAGAGTTAGAAAGCAAAATGTGGTCCCAAATTAAGTGTCTTGCAAACTTACAGCCTGAACATTGCTACACATTCATATTTAACATTTTCATATTCTATTGATTAATCATTCCATTTTCAAATTATGCAGATTCCTGTGTTAAAAAGCATGACAGTACATCACTCATATTATCATCTTCAGGATGTACAGAAGAGGAAAAGCCTATAAAAAGAAATGTTCCTTACCATATTCCCTCACATATGAAGATTCATCCCTGTTTTTGAAGTAATTGCTACAAGCTATCTATGTTTCAACAGCTTTATTAAGGAGAAAGTCGGTTTGCCTGCTTGGAAATTCAAGATCAGTGTTCACAAGGAAATATCTATATTAAACTCCCACTTACTAATTTGCCTTTAAATGTCAGACTAAAAAAAAAAAAAGGAGACATCTGCTTTTTTATGATTCTCTCTCCTTTAAGTAATTCTGCTCATGAACTGCCACACTAAATAAAGCTACTTAAAGTCCTTGTAATAGGGAGGATGGTTTAGGATGTCACCACATTAATGCATCTGTGCCATGTCTTCAGAATTAATCTGCATTGAGAAAAAGTACAGAAGATAAACATTGACCTTCAATATGTTTACTTTATTTTTTGCCTTTTCCTGCATTCCAACTCCTGCAAGCAGTAGCAAAGGCTAAAGGAAATGGCCTCTGACTAAGCATTAGCTACCAGTGTGCCCTCATTATAGCTGAGGGCTCTTATTCTCGCCTAGCCTACGTGCAGAGCCAGCTACTCTTTCAGCTGTGATGACGAAATGCCATGCATTTCTTCCTGGAATAGTACGCAGATAAGAGGCCACTTGCTATGCTGAGGTTTCAGATGAACTCCACTAAGGGTTTCAAAACACTCTGTCACAATTATATCAGGTTTCTTTAGCAACCAATTCATTTCAGACACTTTTAAGATAAAAAGGGAAGAGATGTTAGTTTATTTTCCCTTGTGGTTTCACTGTTTAAACTTTAACAGGATATGACTGGATAGTTCATGCATGGCCTGAATTTATTAATTTTAAAGAAAAGTAGATCAAAATGGATCTGTTTCTCTCTTGAAATTCACATTATTTGTAGTCCCCTATGTGTACCTATAACTTCAGAGAAGGAACAGAAAGTCTCATGACTGTGATATGCTGCTTGAACAGTCCTGCTGTGCAGACTCCATTCCTGAGAGCCTTGAACTTATTCTGGGTCCAGCAAAAGCAGTGAGTTTTGAGAATCTTGCAGCACCAAAGGTTAATCCTTGCTCCTGGAGTTGGGTTCAGATTCTAGAACATATGTGCATAGTATGAGCCCACTTGGCCTAAGTGTTACTTAGAAGTGGTGGGAGAACCTGTTTGTGATATCATCTTGCAGCCTTGGCACACATTTGGGTGATTCCCAATGCACTTACAAAAGCAACTTTAGTGGAATAGAACAAATCATGAAAGTGTCCCAACTGTAAAAGAAAGAGGAATCTATGAAGTGTTTGTTTCAAACCAGGTAATACCATTAGAACCAGCAATAACTGTATGCTATTGAAGAAAGGAATAAATTGTCTGGAATAAGAAATGGATCCTATGCAGGTTAAATAGCTTTCTTTGCTCAGCCACAGACTAATGAAACATTTAGAATCTGTGATATGCCCTATTTCCATTATATCTGAATGGCACTTTAGATAGATTGAGTCAGTAGGAGGAAGAGTCTTACGATGATAAATCTTGAGTAAATCACAACCTTCATATTAAATAAGTATATAATATGAAAAAATCTAACCCAACCCGAAGTGGCATCCCTCTTTTATCACTTCCCCTGCAATTCTCAACGTTTACTAGTATCTCATTAACGGGGAACTAAAGGCTCAATTCAATTTCCTTTTAAGACAACAAAATTTTCTTTTTCCATTTACATAATGGAATTTGGATCAGGTCTTGCTTCTGTAATCTTATTCCTTTAATGCCTTCCAAATAAATGTGTAATTCCCAATGAGATCACTAGGAATCTTGGCTATTCATAATCTGTTCTATTTTTTCTGCAACTGTTCTTCAGTAAAGGGGGTCCCCTTTGAAAATGTGAAAAAGTGTCCAAGGAACACTAAAGTTTTCAAACCCACTGCTTGCCTTAATTACTCTTTTCTTCCCTTTCTTGGAAACGTTCCTTTCTTTAGTTACTGACTACTGACTCAGAAAAAAATAAGAACAAATTTCCCTCACAAATAAAATGTTTCTCAATTGTTTACTAGAAATAGAGGATTCTTGCACATTACTCTGAAGAATTCCCTGTCCCTGCCAAAGTAGGATATATCAACAAAGCATATGTTTCTCTGTGATTTTCCTGCTCTCTTTTTGTCAAAATGTTAGCCTAAATGCTGTTGCTACAGTGGCCACTAGCAGGCCTTTTAAATTTCATTTCACAAAAATTCTAATCCACCAAGTATAAACACGAATAAGGGACATCTTCTTGTTTGAACTGTTGCTGTTGTGAACTTTGATTTTAAGTAACTACAATAAGACAAACCTGTTAAAAAATGGTACTTGTTAAATACTACTACTTCCAAAATGTTTTCATTTTGTAAACGTGTTTGTTTAGAACATATCATATGTGTCATTTAAAGTATCCTGCATTGTCTTATCTCATTTTATATTTTAGAAGATTTAGTCTTATTCTCTGAAAAAGACATTGCTTTTTAAATGGAATATCATGGGGGGAAAAAACCAAACCAAACTACCTTTCTTGAAAATGATACTGAAAAGATAAGTGCTCTTCTGTGGTTCAAAACATGGAAATGTTTTAAACTGAAATTACTGCAGTTGCAAATTTGTCATCTTTACTGAAATCACAGAACTAGGGAACACCGTCCCACCAGCCCACATACTAGTAATACTCATTTTCTCTTCTTTGGCCTTTGCCACCTTCTGACCATTCTTTCATACAATCTCTGCTCCCACTTCCCTGGTATTCCCAGCTAAGGGGAGGGGATATGTACCATCTAGCCTTGGGTATGTGCTGTTTTTGTCTGGAGCCCTCTCAGAAAGTGTGATGACCAAGAACTTTGCGGGAACTTTAATTCAGAAAGGAAGTGGAACAGGCACTTTAGCATGAGCCTTTTTTCATTCATCAAACCACTTTTCATGGAAAACTAATGGATCCTCCTTTTCCACCTTTTTCAAGCTCAGTTTATATTGTGTAAGGTTCAAAAGATACAAGGGTAAGGACCAACTGATAGCAATAGTACCATGTTGTTTTCTAAGGCTATTGGTGCAGTCAGTCATCCAAGCTGTCAGGGCCACAAATGCTGAGGATGGGGAAACTGCTGACAGGCTTCAGCCAGTGAGCAAGTGTCCACATCCAGAGCCATCTTGAACTGACATAGTGATTCATTGTTAGCAGGATCCAAACTAGCTGGATGCAAACAAGCTCAGATTTCTTTACACACATTTGCAAGTAATGCTAACATGCTAATTGCAGAATAGCTCTAATGGACATTAAAAAAAAAAAAAGGCCCTGTGAAATAGGATAGTTCCCACCTTAACTAAACCAAAGTTAAAGAAAGAAATGGGGAGAGCCTTTATTGTGCTGTAAATATCAGCAGCTTTACTCTAAGTCATAAAAGCAATAGCAATAGCATTTGCTAGTCAGTCATTCGTGACTAGAATGTATACAGTTTATGCTGGTGATAACTGATAAATAGGTGTATTGACCACTTAACAGGGGTGTTGTGACCCTGCAGAATTGTTTGATGAAATAAAAAATGTTTACAAATAGCATGTGACTTTCAATCTTGCTGTGAAAGATCTGAAAGTTGCGAGTAGGCTTTTTATGCCTATTATCTATTCTTCAGAGAATTATTTAATTTCTAGAAGCAGATGGTGATTTTTAAGCCCATTGCTATTTTGGTGTACTTTAAAAATGGAAAAGGAGACCTAAAAATAGACCTAAGTTGCCATATCCAGCAAAAAAAAATACGTTGTCAGCTCTTTACTCTGCTGTGCTGAAAACAAATCTGTCAGCAATTTCTTTGGGTTAAAGTATCTGAGCACTGTGGGGGGAGCAATTTTTGTAGTTCTCTGGTGGGTTTTGGTTTGGTTGGTTGGTGGCTTTTTTTAAAAGAAAGCATTTAAAGTGGTTTTGTAAAAGAGTCCATTTAATGCTTTACATATCAAAAAATTACCATCTGCTGTTATAAAAGACACTCTACCAAATTGATGAAACCTACACTCCAGTTAATGTTGTGGATCAACTGCATGAATTAGACTTTAGAGTCTGAATCAGTCTGAAATCAACATCTTCAGGTCTGCTGGAACAGACATTTAAAAACAGCCCATTTTCTGTAATTACCAAAATGAAAATGAGAGTGACAGTTATTCATGCAGAAAAAAAAAGCACTGGTAATGCATCTGAGTCAAACAGGTCTCTTGTGCTTGCCTTATAATTTAATACATTTCTTGTATTAAAAGTGTTGTGTGACAGTTACTGAATGGGAAAGGAATAAGACTTTTGGATTCCCTGTTCACCTACAGGTGATTGACATAACAAGAGACTGACAGTATAGTGTTTTCAGAAGTATTTTTAGTATTGGTTGATTTTGGCATAACTCTTGGCATGAGAACAAAACGTAAGGGTTCAGGTAAAAGAATGTGGTATCTGTTATCTCTATAACTCATGAATGTATTCTAAAAGGATGGATGCAGAAAACCAAAACCAGGTCTCTAAGGCAGGTATTTCATTTTAGTGACCTCAATGCAAAATATTTTGATGGGCAGCATTTGTATCTGAGGTACAGCTCCTTAGAGTCAAATCCTGTGAAATATTAAGAATTCTTATTCTCTTTTGGAGATTGGCAATATCAATAATTCCCCAGATCTACTTTATCTTACTAATTAAGTGCTGTGAATGCTCACTTCCTATCTGGAGGGGCTCAGATAGATGTAATTGTGCATCATCCCTGCTGACAGCATCAACTCCTTTCCATTGACTCTTGAGGAGGCCCCATAGTTTGGTCCTCATTCACACATGTTACATGCTTACAGCAAGCAGTGTGGCACTTCTTTGTCAGAGTTCAGCATATGTTCCATAGCAGACCTTTCTTCAAGGCCCCTGAACTTCAGTTTCAATGTTCAGTTGGAAAAGCTCTCTCTGTAAGTATATTATCAGTAATGTTGGCAACCATGGCACTGCAGTGTGGGATCCATTGGACTGGAAACCAGTTTGACTGAAGAACTCCTGGCGAGAAGCTCTGGAGCATGCAGGCTGTCAAAGAAAAAGTGGGAGAAGAGCCTCTAATACACGTTCTGTTGTGGTGCACTGAAGAGCACACCTACCTCCTGTGTAGGTGTGTGCTGAAGACCCTGAACTCTACCCTGACCTATGGCTTCAGCTTTCAGATCCATCTTACACTGCCCAGCACTGAGTGTACAGTGCAGTATGAGATCCTACCCACAAGAGCCTGATGCTGCTTGCTACAAGGACAGGTAGATTGTGTGTGCAGGACACCCGCAAAGTGTGCTAGGGTCATGCAAGTGCTGTAGGATTACAGACCATTTCAAGGAATGGTCATATCTGGTAAGGTATATATACGTAGATGCTCTGGTGTCAATTTGTTGCTCTGTGTTTCAAATTTATAACTGTGTAATAAGTGGTGCTACACACATCTGTGTGTTTGCTTATGTTGTGGAGTCACACTGCGGCCTGACCTGGATTTGGCCCTGAGCAGAACCCTAGAATTGGATGGGACAGACTGTGAGCTAGGGGGGGAAACAGAAATACAGGGAAACATTCAGATTTCTTTTTAGAGTGGTGAGCTAATAAAATTTTGTTCTAAGAAAACCCTTCTCTACCTTTTAATCTTGCACAGGCTTGACACTTTTTGACCACAATTATCATTGTCTCAGTATTATCTTCTGAGACTGAGTCTGAACCTTCTTATTATCTTCCTTATCCTCCAAAAACTGATATTTCTGTTGTCTTTCCATGCAGTACCAAATTAATTTCTTGCTCACACCAACTCTTTGGTGAGTATTAAAAGCCTACCTTTCCTACACAGATTTGCTATCCCACAATTCTGAGATGAGAGAATCCGTGGGATGATGGAAAGTGTGAAAAAATGCCTGATGCTGCCACGACAGGCATGTGATTAACTGTGATGCTTGTGCTGAGGCAATAAGCAGGCTGGTGCTTAACTCCACTGAGGGTTAACTTCCCTAGGCACAACCATATGGTCTGTGAAGATTTTGAGATAAACTTTTGGTTATGCAGCCAGCCACTGTCTTGCTAGAATTAAAGAAAAGAGGAAGATGAAGTGTGAAACTGCTTTTCATATGAATATTGTCATTCAGATCACCTTAACCTGATGATGATCTTAGGAGTAGGAAAGAAGTCACTAAACAAACAATTATGTTCTTGGAAGTAGGATTTGCTTTAGAAACATGAATATTTGGCAAGTTTCTACATTCTTCTCTTCAAGTTGATTTAAAAGCTGAGTAAAAGAATCAAAATCAAAGTTGAGGATATTGAGATGCCCTGGCCTAGCTGAAGTCAACAAGATTTACATGTCTTTGTAGAAGAGAAGGCAGAAGTTCTACCTCCCTAAAAAAGAGGCACAAATACTGGGTTTTAAGATTTAAAGGGGTTTTCATTTGAAGAGAACAGGAAATGAGCAGAAATTAAACTACACAAACTTTATTGTATCTAGTATTTTTTTTGTAAAAGTATGTAGACTGATGATGGGTTAGTTGTTTTGTGTGTTTATCTGTGTGCATCTATACAAGCACAAGGATATGTAAGTGCTTTTCAACAGCTCCAAGTCTCCACTATCTGTCAGTATCTCCAGGTGCATGTAAGTCAGCTGAATCCTACAGCCTTAGTTGCATAACACAGACATATTACAAAATATTACCACACCAAGATCGTTTACAGTATTTCATAACAAAAAGAAATACTATTACAGAACATTTTTACCCTTAAGGGAAAACTACTACTTATTTAAAACACTGTCTGTATGTGTGCTTGTATTTGTTGTGTGGGGGTACATGAACCTTATTATGGAAAAACGTAGGGGTGGATTAAAGCAGGATCCGTGGGATACAGCCCCAAGGTCAGAGGAGTTTCAACAGACAAGAATGTCAGAAGCTATGCAGGAAGCACCAGCATGGTTAATTATAATGGGCTTATTGGGCTGATGTTGACCACTTAAGCTGAGGAGAAATAATCTCTTTTGAAGGGAAGGCAGCTGTGTGAAAGATTGTAATAGGTGTGGTCAGAGGACTTTGGTGAAGGGCAAATATTTGGGTCTCCAAGTGAAATCTAGACATGGGTGTTAAACCTGCATTCTCTAGGCTGCAAGTGGATTGCTGGCTTCTGATAAAAATTCAGTTACCTGTCTTCTCTGTTCAAATCCATATTTGTTTCTTGCTGTAAGGCAATAGTACAATTACTTGGCTACTGCCTGTGCCTTGTTGGCAATTTTTTCAGTGTATGAAATTTTGGTAGTGTTTTTTTTATTTTTCATGACTGGTGAGAGGACCTATGTTCTTGTTCCTGCTAGTATGATTGTTTCCATACCTCACTGAGTGACCTCAGGTGGGTGTCCCAGTTTCCTTCTCATGTAGGCTCATTTTTTTCCACATGTGTTCGTGCATGTCCCACACCCACACCAATGATTTACTGGTCACTAGTGCAATTTCAATGATTTTGAAAATTCGGCCCTTTAGGCTGAGGCACCACTCAGGATGCTTTCCTGTGAAATGAAGACCTACAGCACTTCAGGAAAAGAGGCGGTGACTTATGATTATCCCATATCCAGGATAAAACACATATCACTTGCAGCTGTGCTGAAAAACGAAGTGCAGAAAGTGGTGGCTATTACTTTTAAACATCAGCCTGACCCAATGACTGGAGTATACTGACATGTGTCAGACTCAACCTCTTCAGGAGCTGATAGGAGGAACACCTGGCTGCTATGTGTTAAGCGCTTGGGCATGAATGAGGTGTCTAATCAGCTTGGTTGAGACAGTTTTAAGTTATTCTGGAGTGCAGAATCCAGCACAATCCTGTAAGGGCTCAGGTGTTTTCATGGACCAGACTAGGACTGAGCATTTTGGGATTTTTAGTTCTGAGGATTTTAACTTGGATACATAGCTCTCTTGTACCTGAGAGTCAGAATTTGCTTGAACAAATAGGATTTGCAAAATACTGGTTTTTATACACATTTAGGCCAAATTCTTTTATAGAATAGGGCTTATTTCTCAATATCCTGGCTCCCCAGAGAAGTGGTCACAGCATCAAGCCTATCTGAGTTCAAAATGTTTTCGGACAACGCTTTCTGGTACATGGTGTGATTTATTCTTGGATTGTCTTACATAGGGCTAGAAGTTGGACTCAATGACCCTGATGGGTCCCTTCCAACTCAGCATATTTTGTGATTCTATGATCCTAATGGGATGGAATATGAGATACAAAAGACTATCTGCAAAGTACAAGGAACTCTGCTAGAAGGTGAAAATGATGTCTGGTGTACAGGTGGAAATGTAGCACATTGTGGCAATGGACCCTAAGGATTTTTAAGGTAAAATGTGCTTGTGGTCTGAAAAATAATTTTTCAAAGTGCCTTTTAGGGCTTTTTATTCTTCTCTCCAGAATTCTACATTAATACAGTGAAACTAAAAAATAAACCCCAAAAAAACTAACCAACAAAGAAACCCCTACAAATGATACTTGGGATCGTCTATCCCTCTGTCCTTCTTGGGACCCTTTATCCTCTGCCATTCTTGGGACCTTCTATCCCTTTCAAGGAAAGCACAAGGGAGTCTTTGCAGAGGGCAAACCAAGCTCTGGGTGGCAGCCAAGAGGACACTGTCCACAATCTCCCTTTCATGGTTCCACTGCCTTAAATTCTCACCTGCTGAGCTGGAACGGGGGAGTTAGCTTGATGGAATGGAAACTTCACTGTTAGTCAGAGGAGTTCCCCTCACAGGTCAGGAAGTCCCTTTTTGGTCAGGTGTCATAAGGCAAACTGGGAGCAAATGTGTGTTCTGCTGCCATCTTTCTCCTCCAGCTGAATTGTCTGTTGAGAAAGGAGTCTTTATGGTATGTAGGTTCAGCCTAGAGATTAACAAGTGAAGCTAGAAATCAGGATACACAAGATGTTTCTGAGCTAGCTGTGGCATTGCATATGCAAAAAAGACTAATACTTCACCCCAGGATGACAAGACTTAATTCCTGTATGCCATCTTGGGGCTTTCTGATTCAAAGAAAAGTAGTAAATATTGCTTTAGCAGGGCTGTGCTGGGAAATAGTTTGTGCTTGTGCACATTTACTTATTTCCACATAACACAGTCTTCTTGTGAAATACATCAGAAGAGATTATTATAGAAGTGCACAACTCAAAGTTCTACGTGATTTTGTGGCAGCTAGAACCATCCAAATATTTTCCACACCTCTGTTCTATATCCTCCATCCATCAGTACTTTGTGGGTCCCCATATACCCTTCATCCCAGGTGCCCCCACATCTCAGCTGCCTGCAAGACAATTTTTGACTGACTGTCCACACAAAGACAGGGGGCTTCCATCTGTCTGACCATGTAGGACATAATTTCACTCTGTAGAGGTGGATCAAAGTTCTAACTTGATGTACTGACCTGTTTATCTTTCAAGCCTGGTATATCACATCTGACTTTCTACAGTTACCCTAAACACTAGCATACCTCTGCAGATAGGAGAGAAGCCAAAACTCCAGGATTGGTCAAATTACCCAGAGCTACTAACAGAGGAGTCTTTATAAAGAACTTGAAATTGCAATTGCATCTGGTAGTCAGCTGGGATTAATTTATGAGTGATTGAAGGGAGCTAGAGATGCAGCAGCTGAGAGAGGTCTTGCTTATGTAGTACATATGATGTACCAGCATATACCCACTTCATTATCATTTCTCTGAGTAGGCTTCCCTTACAGTATTCTTTGAACTGATTTGTAGGGCTGCACTTGTCAACTGTTTCAGTTATCAATAGATGACACCTTTTTGTACAATCATTTATATTATCAGAGTTTTCATCCTTGAAAATGAGAATATAATAGGTGTATATATTAAAAAATGTCACATGATATACCAGCTGTCTATGGCGCAATGCATATATGCCTATGTCTATTAAGTAGCTGTAAAGTCAGAATTCACAAACTGTTGCTGTTCTTTTGTTATCCAAGTCCTTTTATATTGGAATTCTGATGAACTCACAGCTAAAATTTACTCCCCAAATTATAAAAAGGGTGAAAATAGTTCTTGTGCCAGTTTGTAGCTGTATGTTACTAGGCTTCTATTACTGGCTTAGGGTAGCACAGCAAAAAATAGACTCATCTGTGCTTATATGCTAGGCAAACACTGTTTCACAGAAAATTTTTATCAAACTATAGATGGGTTTCTGTTGTCATTGTTCCTCAGTTGCAGCCTCTCTGCACAACTCACCAATGCCACAAGTAGCTCTAGGCTGTGCTAAGCAGCTTGCAGTACTCTGAAGAGTATCCTGTGCAGGGTACTTGGGTACATGGGTCTTATTTATACCTCTTCATCTTACATAAAGGGTCTGTTTAAACAGTATAAATGCTCTGTGGGACAGTGTTTGATAGTCTTAGCAGGTATCAGTGAGTTTAATATGTGACATGGCTTAACATTAAAAATTAAGTATATCTTAAATTTAGCACTAAAATTTTCAAAAGAATGGGCACAGGCATTCTTCAGGTGAGCACTAAGTGTGTACTGAGGTGATGATTAAAGAAAGGGGTTATGTGTAATTCTGTGAAATACATGTGCAAAACCTCCTACATTTATGTATGTTTAAAATGTCTCTATTACATATAGACATTAATATGTCATTAATGTGGTCATTTATGTACCTATGTGAAAAATCATACCCTGACTTTTTAGCTATCTTATTAGGACCAGAAAGTGAATTTGGCCAAAATGTGTGACATGTCTGTGCAATTGCTGAGCCCAACATCTTCCATCAACACGAAGGCTGGCAATACCAGAGTCATTCTAGCTTTGAAGAACAGCTCTGCTAGTGTGGCACAGCCCTGCCTCTGGGGCTGGATGAACAAATTCCTGTCATTATCCTTTTGGGCTTGTCTGCTTGAGAAGGGCGCCCAGCAGTGATGCTTTTTGATCAGGAATTGATTTACCTAATTTGGCTGGATTTGAACAGCAGAGACCTTGCGTGTGCGAGTTACTAAATTCCAGCTATTGGGCTTCACTTAGAATGACTTTCCTCAGGGCTATGGTGTCTGTCTTCTGACTTGGGCCAATCATATAACATTTAGCATTTGTAATTGTGATGTCAGCTCATTTTTACTCAAATTACAGCCTCAGTAAAATCCCAATGCATAATCTGGAAGCTGGACTGTCATTTTCAGATAAAGCATCCTTTTGCCCACAGTAAATACGGAATACAAAATTTCTGAGTTGTTGTCTGTTTCCTTCTTCAGTCATCATTGCTTCTTTGCACTCATGTAGTCACACAATGAATAAAATGATACTCCTGTTCTTTATTCTACTGCTCAGAAGGAAGGAAGATCAGGAAGTTGGGAAGAACTGGTGAAGAATACAGGGAAAAATCCCTACCTTTGACTTGAGTCAGTGGCATAAACTATCTGGTTTGAATTTGTTGTTACTTGCCTGTCCCTAAAAATAGAACCTGGGTGTAGTGGTGGTGGTACTTTCTGAAAGTAGAGTCTGTACTTCCTAAAAATAAAGTTAATTTATCAATGTAAGCACTTTGGAGTACCAGCATGTAATCTTCTCCATCTCCAGCGGAATTCAGAACTCCTTGTCATTGGTCAGGAGGAAGTTGTGAAACCAAACTTGATATATTTAGCAGATTTAGTAAAATAGATTCTTGTAAAACTGAATTTTGCCCTCTCTGACAGGGCATTTTTGTCTTTGTCCTTTATCATGTTGTTTGAAAGACAGAATGCAGGAAATAAACTGGTTTGGTTATTTATGACACTATTGAAAGACAACAGTTGAATGGAAATCCAAATATACTGAAACAGTATTAATTGTACATGCACAATATTCTGGCTTGTGTTAGTTATTCAGAATGTTTCCTTCTTTGAAAATGCAAACACTGAAAAATTTGCATTAAGCAAAAACTTAATCATGATTTGACTTTATGTGACTTGACAAACTGTGGAAATAAAGTTAACCCCCCACTTGGTAGGACTGGAACTTTCTTCTGCTTTTTTTTATTCCCCAGAATTAAAAAGTATCTTGAGATCTGAAAGTTAATTTATATGACTTCTGACTGGAGAAAATGAGTAGAGTTAAGATTTGAGGGTAGGTCACCTGTCCTTAGATTTGTTACCTTATTTCTTTCAGCTCTTCCATATGTCTTTCTCAGCCATAGCATTGTTAGTGTCAGTCAAGCTGGATTTGTCTGTGATTAAGCACTTAAGTTATATTAATAGAAAGATTTTGTTTGTTTGTTTGTTGTAGCTGACAAGATTATGTAATTTCTGGACCTGATCTATGTGGCCCAGTGTATCATAAATGACCCATGCAAAACTGTGTTGCAGTGCTAGAAGTTTCTGATACTTGTAACAACTTGCTTAAAGCATGTTAAAGTAGTCAGCAGTACAAAGTAGAAACTGGCCTCCGTCTGGTTCCCCAGAATGGAATATTTTGCAGTGGTTTTCTTATTGAAATATGGTTCCTCAGGTTTTTACTGATAGATCTTTAGCAAAACATTGTCTTGGTGTTGCTGCTGCTCCGCATGGTGTACTGCCCCTGGCTCAACCTGACCCTGCAGTGACCCAAAGTAGAAGGCAGAGTTGTACAGCAGCTGACATTGTGTGATACCTGGGAGTCTTTCCTGAAACCAAACCTAGTCTAGTTTTCAGTTTTGAAGGAGAATTTGCTCTAGCACCAGAAGCTAGTGGAGTCCATGAATGTAGTTGTTCTTCGCCTTCTCAGTGTTAAATGGGATTAACTTGAAGGCAGGGTACCTGCTGATTCTGTCTTAGGCTCTCTTCCAGAGCAGACAGAACTGGTTCCTGAATGCTGTCTGTCTCTGTGGCTGCAGCAGTAATGCAGGCAGATTTTTGGGTTACCAGTGTGCTGGAAACCTGTACATCAAAGCTGATGTACTGGCAACAGTTTAAAACTGAAGTCTGGCCTTCTATAAGAATCTGAAAATCAGGGTTGCTTTGATTGCTCTTGTGACAAAGATCAAAATTATTTTTTTTTATTGCGAACTCTGTAGTCCAAAAAAACAATATTTTCTTCAAATAGAAACTCTTAATTTACCACAGCACAGAAAATGGTATTTTTCTAAAGATATCTTACAAAACCATTGAGCTGTGGCTTGTGGCCTTAAAGCCTAGGCTTTTATTTCCTCTAAATATACTCTGTTCTGTTTTCTATGTGTCTGTCATGTTGAATAAGTAACAAGTAGTGGGCACAGAATCAGGACTTGTGTCCCATGTATCATGTAAAACAAAACAAGCACCTCTTTCTATTGTGAGGCTAGGATGCCATCAGGGGCTTTTTCTGCAGTCACAGAGCTGGAATGGAGGTGCTGGAATCCTGAGATAGAGCTGCAACTTCTAACACAAGATGTGCTAAGAGTTTTCTTCCTACATATAATATATCCTATTCTAGTGCCTGCTCAATATCCTCTGTAAAGCAGCCTCACCTTTAAAATTTCTTGTTGCCCTGCCTCAGGTTCCTCCTGAGCCATCCTGCAGTCTCCCTTCTCTGTTCCCTTCTTTGCTGTCCTTTACCAGTGCAGCATTCTCTCCCATCATATCCAGGGTCCTCCTGGTCTGCCTGTGCTGGTGCTACAGCTCTGCTCGGCATTGGCACGGACACTGGTACACTCGGGTCTGCCACCTGCCCTTTCTCTGAGCAGTGCTTCAGCCTCTGAGCAGTCAGACAGACTTGGCGTTGAGTGCTCTCTCAGCAAGTCTGCCAGTTTGAGACTGAGCTGTGTGATGCAGTCACGTGGTGGGGAAGGGATGTCATCAGGGGACCTGGACAAGCTTGAGAGCTGGGCCTGCCGAAGTTTAACAAAGCAAAGTGCAGGGTCCAATGCCTGGTTGTGGCTGTCCCAGTCACAGCTACAGATTGAACAAAGTGATTGAGAGCAGCCTGGAGGAGACTGACTTGGTGGTGTTTTATGAAACCAGCTGCATCTTGGACTGTATCAAAAGAGGTGTGAACAGCAGGTCAAGGGAGGTGATTCTTCCCCTCTACTCTTCTCCAGTGAGACCCACCTGGAACACTGTGTGCAGTTCTGGTGCCACCAAGATAAGGACTGGAGCTGCTGGAGCAAGTCTGGGGGAGGCCAAAAAGTTGATAATGGCACCTTCCCTATGAAGACAGGTTCTCACCATGGAGAAGAGAAAGTTGCATGGAGACCGCACAGCAACATTCCAGTATCTGAAGGGGGCCTACAGGAAAGCCAAAGAAGGATCCTTCTCCAGGAGCTACAGTAGCAGGATAAGGGGGAGTGGCTTTAACTGAAAGAAAGTAGGTTTAGATTAGATATTAGGAAGAAATTCTCTACTGTGAGGGTGATGAGACTCTAGAACAGGCTGTCCAGAGAAGCTGTGGCTGCCGCATCCCTGAAGTGTTCACAGCCAGGCTGGACAAGACTCTGAAGAACGTGCTCTAGTAAGAGGCATCCCTGCTCATGTCAGAGGGTTGGAACTAGATGTTCTTTAAGGTCCCTCCAACCCAAGCCATTCTGTGATTGATGACATTCAGGTGCTCATAGGGGCCAATCAATGGCTTATCAATGGCATGCTCTACTTTGTGCTATGTATTTGTGTACTGTGTATGGAAGACAGAGAAGAAGAGAACCCTGTGAGTTAGTTAGCTGACTCGTACAATTTTCTAGCCTGATGTCTTCTCATCAGCAGTAGATTTGAATAATTCACCAAAATAATGTTCCTATTGCAATTAAAAGGATTATTTGCAAAAGCTCTCTTAGATTATTTTGGGTCACACTTCTGAAAATATGTTAGAAGGTTCATTTTATGCTATATTTTCCTTAATTCAGGGCTTATTTTATCTAAATGTTGTGGCCTATCTGTTCAAAAGCATGATTTGGCAGCTCTCAAAGTTGGTGTGCCAAACTTTTCCAGATCTTTAATTGAATAGCTATTGCTTTATGGGCTGATCACGGATACCTTTCAAATGGACAGATAATGGTTTTTGAACCCCAGAACAGTGACCCATGTGTTCATGTCCCATCTCTACCATTCATGCTGTCATCTGCTGGTTCTGGCAGATAAGAAAATAACCTGCTCTTCTTCAAGAAAAATGCATTTTGTACATGTCCAAAGAAATCAAGTCCTTTGATGTCATCTGCCAACAATGGGTTGAATATAACGGTTTAGAGGAAATGCTGCAAGATTTTTAAAAAATATTAAATTCTTTTCAGGTTACATTAAAATTACCTACCTGTTGAAATGAAGAAGTACGGTTGATTATTTTCTTTCTAGCTTGTCCTTGCTAAATACTTAGAGAGTAGTATTTCAGTGAGAGTTAACTGGATCCCTTTCAAAGCACAGCTGTTAATCTTTCCCTCTTTAGGTTTCTTTTGCCTGAGAAGTGAATGCCAATTCTCAGATGTTTTCTGTTTTTATTCTTAAATACTGTGATAAATGTTAGGGTCTGTTAAGTTTCAACTTTCTATTTTTATCCATTAGTAAACACTATACCAGATGTGGGTGTGAAGGGCCCTGAGAAGCTGAGGGAGTTCTGCTTTTATTCAACAATTTTAGCTTTCATAACTGAGCATTTCAGCTCATTTTGTAGGGTTGTGTATGTGCTGTTTTGGGGTTTTTTAAGAGTTGAGAAAAACAGGCTTACACAACTTAGTTTGCATAAGTGCAGTGAGTCATTCATATTTTATTTTTTGCGTGCTTCTATGTGTGTGTCTGTGTGTGTGTGTGTGTGTTGTATCGCTTTATATAACCTGTCTTTGAGAAAGTACTACTGAGAATGCTAAAAATATATTTCTCCTATAAAATATAAAAAGAAATATGCCTGTTAGGAAGATAGCTGCTTCTTGGTGATGTCTCCCCATAGATACTTTTCTCCAGGAGGGCACTTTGGTGATTCTTCCTAAGGCTGTGGTTCTCCAGTGGCAAAGTATATGATGTATAAAGAGAAAGTCAGGTAGCTCTATGCTTTACTTTTTGTGAGCAGAGCTGAGAGTAACTCCATGTGATAATGGTGGTTTTACATGTATATATGTATACGTGTACATGTGTTTACACATATGTTTATATGTATTGTGTAGTCCTTTCAGCATCTGTAGCTTCTGCTTCCTACCATCTAGGGAAGAGTGGAGCTTCCAGAGCAGTGTACCTCTGTGCATTGCTGAAAATTTGTTTGATAAATAAATAAATCCTTCACATAGCTATCAGACAAGCATCCTTCACCAGGCTTGCTTACAAAGAAACTGGAATGCTTCATCCTTTTTGACACTGCTTCTCTGCTCTTTATGATCAAGTGTACCATGAATGTTTGACTGCACAGAGTATATTATTTGGAATGCAGTTACAGGTATTAAGTGTCAGTACTCTTTAAGTTCTAGAATTGTTATTTGATTTTATTTTATGGTTATATGTTTCAGCTGTGTTTTTCTTTGGCGTCTGATGGATGATGCTGTGACTGTGGCATGGAATTCACTGTTAGTTTTCCCAGAAAGGAGGAATATGGTCCATGATGCAGAGGTGGGTCCATAGGTCTTCTTGCCCCATGGCAGTTCTGAGCCTTGCCACATTTCTCCCCAGCTCTCTGCTATACCATCATGTTTCCTAATCTGATGTGCATCCTCTCTAGATTCCAGAAATCCCTACTGCCATCAAAAGTTCTCCACGACAGCTTAATGCTGATCACTGCAGTGAAATCCCTCCAGTCTGATTTACTGCCCTCTGTTTTACCAAATCAGACTGAGGACTTCTTTCTTTCAATAACCCTATAATTTTCTATCATTTTTATTTCCATTAACACACATCATAATTTTTACTTGATTTCAGTGCTATCCAACATTTGATACAAGTAGAATTGTTTGTTCTTATGGCAACATTTTAATGATTCCAGTAATCCCTACAACAGAGAAACTGAGTTTGCTGTCCAATGCAGAGATGTTTGCATTGCCTCACCCTCCCCTCCCCTCCCCTCCCCTCCCCTCCCCTCCCCTCCCCTCCCCTCCCCTCCCCTCCCCTCCCCTCCCCTCCCCTCCCCTCCCCTTCCCAACTATTAGTTAGCTTTAGCTACCAATAAGTTAAAATTTACATAAAACAGTATGTCCTTCATCTTAACCAACTAGCTTAAGCAAGTCATTGATACTGTTTTTAAAAGTACATGGCCAGCAAGTCACGCTAGCAGAATAGCATGGGGATCAGTTCATTGCTAAAGCTTACTTATAAAGCTTCTTCAGAAAAATTCTGGAGAACCATGGAGAATATTCTCTCAGAATTGAGCAGAAGAGCACTGTTTTCCATATCCTTTGGGTGGATTTTTGGCACTAATGTAGCCTGGGATACAGAAGCCACCCCATGCCAAGCTACTGTAAGGTTATCAGATTACATCAACAACGTACTGGGAAGCAGGTATTCAACCTTACCAGCCTTGCTCTGGGTCACAGGAATAGACTAGAAATAATGCATATGAAAAATCTTTTTCAGAGATATGTGGGAAAACAAAAATAAGCTTCAGTAACCTATTATTGGAGAGTTCTTGAACCATTTTTTTTATTATTTGTGGGCCAAATACTGCAGTAATTAAGCAGCAAAATGAAGGGAATGTGCTTTGCTTTTAGTGGAAATTAACACTGGTTTTCTCCAGGCATTCAATCACTTAACTCAGTTGTCCTTTTATATTATTCAAATGTGATACACATTAGTTAAACATAAGTGGTTGAAGAATCTTGTTGCAGAATGCCTCTTGAGGGAGAAGTATGTGATAAACATTTCTACTAATGGAATATTTATGTTAATGTAAATTAACTCCATAAGGGTAGCAAGCCCTTTGAAAGGTGAATGTGATGTTCCTGCTGCACAGTGATGCTTTTATTATTTTGTTACTTGTACAAGGAGAAGTGTACAAGCTTCTTCTCTAGCCATCAAGGAATTTTCAAATGCAGATTTGGTGACCCTCAAGAATGAAGGCCTGTCACACAATGAAAATATAATGCATAATTGTGTGATGCTGTAGACAGGAAGGATGTTTTGCAGAAATAATTGAAAGAACTGTGGTCTGAGAAAAAAATGCAAAATTAACTGAATCTGTAGGAGACTAGAGCAAAACAAAGAGCTACACCTAGCAGGTAGAGATTGATAGAGATAGTGATCATTTTGAAGTGATCAGTTGCCAAGAATATTAGGGATAAGGACCTAAGAATGACAAGAAAGACTATGGTGATTTTTGTCTCTGTTTCCTGTAATTCAAGGTATTGGCATTTCCTTAGAGATATGAGGTCTGACAAAAGCTGAAGGGATGCAGGAAACTGGTAGCAGACCTTGCCTGGAAATCATTTCCATTATTATAGCTGAAGAGACCCAAACACATTTCAGGGAGTGGAAACAATGACTTCATAATCCCCTCTGGATAACGTGTCTGCAATGTCTCAGTTTTTGTATTTTCATATGTGTATATATATAAACATATATGCATATAGATATGCTGCACACCTGAATCCTGCCATGAGGGAAGAGTTGGGCACAACAGCTTTAGGGATGGTGGAATAGAAGAAACAGTTGCACCATCCTTTGGAAGATAGTGCGGCAGGCAAGAGAGCCATGGCGGTCTTACCAGTGTCCAGCACTCTCCCTCTACTCTTGTGCATAAGAAGAAACAATCCCTGGAGGTTAGAGAAGGACAAAATCCAGTGAAGTTGTGCCCAGTGTCTCTGACCACATGGGGATTTATCCAGCTGCTTGTTTTGAAGTTCCCTATCAAATGTAAGAACAACCTGCTAAAATGCCTTAGATTCTTCAGAGATTTTGTTTTCTTTTTTTTTCTTCCTGTATGCAAATTTATTATTAAAATTATTTATATTGCTCAAAGTGCTCTATCAACTGTGTTCTATTAATTCAGGAATGGCAGTGATAAGATCTAGTTCTTTCCAAAGAATTTGGTATGCCACATCTCCCAAATGGGATCAGATTACAAAGACAATTCAGCTCCCAGTTAGGCTCTTCAGTGAAGTGGTTAGATTTTTGACAGCACTCAGCATCCAGTGAGTCTGGTGTTCATTTTCAGGAATGGGAGCTGGTGAGCTCTTCTGAAAATGTAACCTTTTGTACTTAAATATTTGTGTGTTTTCTCCCAATCCCATTTTCCATGAAGTTATGTGATATTTTTTCATTTTGTTTCCTTGCTTAATAAAAAAACTAAATAGTTCTGCAAGAGTCCCACTGCATTTCTGTGCAGTGGGATTTTCATATTTTTGTGATTATTTTTTCATATTTTTGTGATTTTCATTATATTTAAACCTCAAGTCTTCATAAATAAGTACACAAAAGAAACCACAAATACCATGATGAGTTGTACAGTAGTGATAACTCCAAGTACAAATACTAAATTTAAAATGTAAGTTGTTATTTGTATAGCCTATTAACATGAATGACTGACGAATCACAGTAAATCCACAAACACATGTTGAACTGGGATATTTGCACATGTAAATCCATTTGCCTTAACGCCTTGGATAAATGTGGCAGTTTTATGTGACCTGCGTCTTTCCAAGAACTACAGATGACTTTCTTGCAATGGAAATCTGTATGGTGGTCTAACCGACATTTAAGAAAAATCTGGAAGATAGGAATATTTAAAGATCCTCTCAGTTTCAGGTGTTATGGAAGTTGTTAGCTTCCAGTTCCTGATGAATACCTGTGAATAATTAAAAAATGTACATCATATGGCCAGACTGGTATGCTAGTGATGCCAGGTAAGTCCAAGATACCTCTAAATCATTACATACATGTCATCTTACTTATCAAATGGTCTCTGTTGTCCTTTCACACTATCTTCACCCTGACAGCTCTTCTTCTAGTCTTTATGGTGCACACCAGCATCTGGCTTTGATGCTGCACATCTCTCAGGTTCTCCCTACACATTGATGCCATTTGTGAGATTCTTATTCCCACACTTCCCAAAGACCTGCTTTCTATGCTGTGCATAAAGGGCACTAATTTCTGCGTTAAATGTTCTCAGCAAGAAAAGCCAGTCATTCTTCTTCCTCATGTCAGTTGTCTGAGTTTTATCACATTACCTTTGTCCTCCCTCTGTGTGTCAAATTGAATTCTGCAGATTGGAGGTGTTCCTGAAAAAGTAGCAACTCTTTTCCTTGCCACTGTAGCATGTCTGGTGTGTTCTGGTGTCTTTGTTTTGGTATAGGTAGTGATTAATAGTTGCAACAATTCATTAACTGCTACTGGTCTGTGTCAGCTGTCTTAGTGGTCTCTATTTAAGTCTTACAAATCACTGCCTAGGCAATAAGCATGTCATCCTGCAAACAAAGTGAAGGTGAGCAAGGAGCTGTGACTTCTTTTCTCTAAACTATTTTTTTAGTGTTACCTCATCTTTCTATGCCACCCCCTTCCTGTTTTCACATACCCATTGCCTTCGTGGTCTGACTCTGAGCTCAGTGTGCTAGGGACACTTTATGCTGGTATTTATTGCTGCACACCATTAGCACAGTGTTCTGTAGGTTGTGTCCTTGCAGCGTTCCTGATTGTGATGTTAATGGACTGCTATTCAGGATACAATAATGCCAAATGTGGCATGAGATGAAGAGGCATGGAAGCATTATGCTGATCTTTGTTCCCTGGGACTGGTCCCTGGTGTAATCAACAGATAGGAGTGGGTGGGATACAGGTGGGACAGGGGTCTTCAGTTGCCCGATTCTCAGCTGAACTCTGTTTCATTTCTGTTGGAAGGAATTCATTCCTCAGGACAAGCTGTCTATTTGGCCCCTTTTACAAACACTCAGATCAGTTTCAGCACATGAAAAAAAGCAAAGGTCTGGTTACATGGATCTGGGGTAGAGGCAACAGTGCATAGCTCCAGCAGAAAGCTAACCTTTCCTTCCACTGTTTTCCTGCTTTCCCCCCTCCTCCTACTGAGCCCTGCAGAGAGATTAGCGATCAGACTGTAAATTCCCCAAGTACAGAAAGTAGTAAACCTCCCATCCCCTCCCCAAGAGGACTTGTATGCTGACAACAGCTTCACTCAATCTGACACCTGTTTCACTCTGAAACAGGCCCCTATAAATAGAGTAAATGTAACCCTAGGTGGCATTGCAAAATATTATGGAAAACATAGCTTACAACCCTGAGAAAAAGGGGGAGTAGAGAGAGTGGGGGTGGGCAAAAAGACACTATCTACCATAAAAACCTGGCAGCTTCATGCAAGTGCTGTTGCTTTTAATTTAAATGCTCATTTCTTATTCTATTTTCAGATCCTCTCTGGGATTTTAGGAATGTTGAGACGTGCTGGTTATAAAGCCCTAAGTACAAAATGGTCACGGATGGCTGGAATGAGGCATGTTCTAATGGAAACAAATCACTTGTCAGTAAGCAGCCTTCAAACTTTTGAACAAAAGCTCAAAAGGGTCAGGGAAAAGATATGTTTGTTGATTTAAAATGGCTGGATGCAGGTCATCAGGACGGCATAGGCTTCAATATTGTTGAGGTAACTCTTCAGTTCTGTAAGTTATAAACAAGGTTAAATACTTTGATGGCAACCACAAATGGAATGAGGAACTTAAATTAAGCAGAAAGCTCACACGTTATAAAGTGAAGTGTGCATAATACCAAAATGTAAAGCATGTACACCACTGCAAAACAGCTGCAGAATGGAGCTGAGCTGTGGGAGCCACATTTAGGTAGTTGTACATGACTGTGAGGAAGACTATGCCGTATCTACTGAAATTTAGAAGGGTGACCAGTATTCCTGTAGATGTCTGTGATTCATTGATATTTTAGTTAGTTAAAATAGTGTAACTTAGCTTTATAGTGATTTGATGATACATCCAAATCCTGGTTCTGTTTATTCACCCTATAGATTTTAACTCTAAGTGAAATTATTCAGTACAGTAGTTAATTTTTTATATCTGCTTGCAAAACACATAGTGAGGTTCGTGACCCCTAGAACAACTATAATGAGGGATCAGCTCTTCTTTTTCCTGCGTAATATTTTGTGTTGCTCTGTGAAATGAAAAATGTTGGTGTATGATAAATTGTATAAGGTGGATGAATTACAGTCCCTGTGGAACATCATGTTGAATCTCCTAATTCTACTGTAGCTTGGTTTCATAAGAAAATGATGCTTATGCAATCTTCCTTTATGATTAGTCTGTCTGTCTGCTATTTGCCCTCACAAGCAGCTTCTGAACTTGTTCAGTCTTCGGCTGGATTTGAAGAGTTGGAATAATTATATTTTGACTAGGTTTGTGGAAACTGCTTTCTGTCTAGAAGAAGAGAGACAGAGTTAGTACCTCTGTAGAGGGGAAGGAGGATACAGAAATTGCCAGCAGTCAACATGGGGCTCCTTGGAACAGTACACACAGTTTTGTGCATAAAGAAACACAGTGGGGACTGATGAGTCAGGTTTGGGCACAGGTGACTGGGCAAAGAAATCTGAAGGGACAAAGGTTTGACCTCCATTAGTAACCAGGTTTCATTTCAGTGTTCATGGAATAATTTCATTTTGGTATGGAAAACAGCAGGAGGAGAAAATGGAATGACTCTGTTGTAAAATGGTATCTGTGAGCTTCAAAGTGCAGGGCAGTCTTTTGGTGTTTCTGAGGTTTACTCTGCTAAGTAAACATTATTCTGCTTTCAAAGGGAAGAAACTGAGACACTTTCTTCACAAAGTTTTGACTTGCACAAAGGCACCAAATGACTCAGCAGAAACCAGGTACAGCTTACAGATGTTTAGGTGGCCTAGAATAGTTTAATCATTTAGATTGGAAAAGATCATCAAGCCCAAACTTAATGCTAATACTGCTAAGCCCACCAGTAGATCATACCCCTAAGCACCACATCTACACATCTTTTAAATACCTTCAGGGATGGTGGTGATTTAACCACTTCCTGGAAAGCCAGTTCCAACTTCAGCCCTTCTGCTGAAGACATTTTTTCCCATATCCAATTCCGCCCCAAACTGAGGGGCAACTTGAAGCTATTTCCTCTCATTCTGCCACTTATAATCTGTGAAAGAGGCCAAGACCTACCTTGCCATAATCTTCTTTTAGGCAGATGTAGACAGCATAAAATCTCCCCTGGGCCTCCTTTTCTCCAGGCTAAACAACCAAGCTCTCTTAGCCTCTCCTCAAAGAACTTGTGTTCCAGACCCTTCATCAACTCGATTGCCCTTCTGGACAATCTTCAGCATCTCAATGTCCTTCTTGTAATGAGTGGTCCAAAACTGAGCACAGGATTCCAGGTGTGGCCTTATCAGTGCTGAGGATAAGAGGACAATCACTGCCCTGGTCCTGGCCAATATGGCCAGCAACTTACACAGATCTTCACTAACCATATGTCATAGCCATGCCAAATATTCTCCTTCCTCAAGGGAACCTCATCACTGCTCCCCATCCAGCAACTCTTTAATGTTGCTCTTTGGGTCTTTTAAATTGTCATCTGTTATTATTGCAAGAGAAGAGCCTTGCCTGTTCAAGCCCAGCAATCTCTTGCCATCCACAAAGGTTGTTGTATGTGTTGCCATGACAAGGAAAATATCTTCCAAATGCCACTTGTTTTGTTTGCCAAATGCCACTAATAGTTGTTTTGTTTCTGCCAGAAATGAGGCCATGCTGCTGAAGAAGGATTGCAAGGTAGTTTGCAGAGAGCTCCAGGTGGTATGAACCAAAGCAACCTGATACCTGAGTTGGTTTTGTTTGAAGTTAACTTGGAGTTGTCCATAGTATCCTGATCTCCTCACCTGCCATAAATATGGCAGCTAGATATTTTTCATCCTGCTCTTCTTTCCTGACTTATCCATCATGTGAAGGACACTCTGAGACCATGGGGAGGAATAATTGTGGGAGACACTTCTCTTCAGATGCTACACTGCCTGGATGAAAGCTTATCAGCAGCTTGGGTTTCTCAGCATTGATGCAGGTGGGTTTGCAAACACCTTATATTTGCATTAGAAATGGCATTACCCTTACATACAAGCACTGTTTCAGTCCTGCTGCACCACTCAAGCTCTGTGTTGAAGCCTGGTGATCCATCATAGACTGAGATAGATCTGGGTCCTGGGACAGAGAAGGCATGAGGCAAGGACTGAGATTTGCTTCCAGTACCATGATTAATTTGTATATAGGAATGCAGTAGCACTGGGAAAATGCTAAAGGTTGGGCTGGGAGGGAAGGCAGATGTACTACTGCAAGCTGCTGCTGTGTCTCCCTGTAGGACAAGCAGATTTCTCCTTGCCCAAATAAGCATCAGATAGGAAAAAACACTTTTAGAAAACCTAAGCCTTGATACTATACTCATTTCTGGGAAAGAATTATGCCTGCTGCTCATGTGAATTGAATTTAATGTACTCATGCATGCACACACACACACATTTTTGGGGTTTTTTCACATGGCTGTCAAAAATAACACTGAAACATGTAAGTTAAGCATGCTGTTGTAACACAATGGCACTTCATTACTGTTGAGGGCAGCTCAGGTTTCCTTCTGAGCATATCACCAGCAGGCTGTAATGGAGTAGTACAGAGGGCAAATGAAAAGAACAGCGCAACCTCATGCCATTTAATCCTAAATGTCAGGCATGGTCAGTCTTCCCTGCTGAGATCCCCAGTGTATGGATTTAGCATCTTCAAGAATTATCTCTCATGGTGTTTAATTCAACATAAATAAGGTAATATCAAATTGTCTTCTCCTGGAGAGTTTTTATCCAAATTACAGCAGTTTGCCTTATAAATAATTTCTCTTCAATCAGCAGTCTCTCTTTCCTCTGTAAATCTTACTATCTTATTTTCATAACTTGCTACTTCTCTGACTTTCAATTAACACTTCATTTACGTTCTTTACTTAGACACTGTAGGTGTAGCCTTTTGAAATTTTTCCCTAATGTGGTTTTAGTGCTGTCACTTCACTTAGGGCCATGGTAATGACTAACCTCTGCTCCTGTACCTCTGTTGCAATGTTGCATAATGACTTTTCAGAAGTTCTGAATTAATGCAGGTCGGTTGATAATTTCAGGCTACATGGCAATATGGTGCCTAGAAAAAAATCC
Source organism: Pseudopodoces humilis (assembly GCF_049639895.1). Classification (NCBI taxonomy): domain Eukaryota; kingdom Metazoa; phylum Chordata; class Aves; order Passeriformes; family Paridae; genus Pseudopodoces; species Pseudopodoces humilis. The sequence goes on from NC_142203.1 coordinate 35,430,641, forward strand.
ATTTGTAATCTGAAAAATCTTATGGGAGTGTTGCATAACTTGAGGAATATATTAGCTCATTAAGTAGAAGTCTGTAGTGTGAGAATGTGTAAACATGATTATTATCACTTAAAAAAAAAAAAAAAAAAGCTTTATTTCTTAAGTAGTGTTCTCACAATACAACATCATAGTAGCTCCAGGTAATGGTAGTTGTTGCAAGGAAACCCTTCCGCTCTGGAGTCCTGTCACCTACTAAAGCTCATCTTGCATGCTGGTGCAGCATGACCTGTGCTCTGAGTTTCCTTGCTAAATGTGCCATGTGTGGTGCTGCTGTAGAAATTCTTGCTGTGCCATTTGCTCCACTCTGGCCCCTTCTAGCTTGTATGCCACCCATCAGCTGTCAACAGGCAAAGAAGAAAATTTGAATCACAAAAGGTCACTAGCAAGTAGGTTTTTAGGAAGCTGATGGAAGAAAACATAGCAACTAGTATCTATAAATTGTGAGTTCATTTTCTGTTTAGAATACAAGGGGTTTTTCTGCACTGATAACAAGATACTATTTTTTAGCTCATTATGTAATGACAATTCAAGATGAGATCATGATAGCGAGACCACAGCAGTTACTAGGGAGTGTCCAGAAGCACTGAGTAGCTGGCATGATGGATAGGGTTGTTATGAAATTTGTTTTAAAAATAATTCTGGAATTCTACCCCTCTTTTTGCTTATTTTAAGATTCGTATGCAATGTCTTGAATGTCTATGTTGTGAATTATGCTGCTAGTAGATCCCCCCAGCTGGTCTGTCCAGTAACTGTTGGCTAGTAGTATCATGTTTCCGTGTTAAAACTTTAAAAATAATTTAATGATAGCTATGTTTAGTGACATCATTTTAGCACCCATATGACTTGACTCTCCCTTGCACTCTGCCTGAGACCATACAACAGCTGCATTGTACCCGTATATGTCACAGGCAAATTTATAGAAAGAGTGAATCATGCTGACACTGATTACTGCATCTCTGTTAGCTGTATAGGCTCTAGGTTCACACAGATGCTTGAGCCTTCTTTAGTCTTCATAAACCTTTGAAGAAAAAGCATTAAAAGTTTCCTGAAGGAAAGTCTGTACTGATTATTTTCAATAATATTATTCTTTTTGGGGTGGAAAATACAAATTTGGAGACAGATGATTTCTTCTTAAAATATTGTAATGCATTTATTTTCTCTTAAGTGCTCCAGGGCAATATTAATAGGTTTATTCTATTAAGGAAGAGTAGTATTTCCAAAATAATAGTTGAAAGATACTGATCTTCCCACTAAAAGGCTTTTGCACAGAGAACCTCTATTGTTCAGGGACAATTATTTCTGGAAAACCTTGTATCTCCTGTCTTCCTTACCTACCTGCTTTTCTGTTTTCATGCTGCTGTGATTAGGTATCACTTTGCATGCTAGTAATTCTTTTTATAGTAAGATACAATGCAACATAGTTACTGGTCACAATTTGCTCTTAGCTACATTGCTGACAATTCAAGGTAAGTTGGCCAGTATCACAGACAGATGCAGAGCTGTGAACAGAATTTGTTTGTCTTTTTCTACCAGTCAGAGATTTCTTTTTGTCCATTTAAGAATATATTATTTTCATTTTCCTCTTTAGAGAAATAGCGTTTCTCTTGGCCAACATCAGATTATTTTTCCATCAGTTAAGAAAAGCTCTTGCTGCAGAAAACAATGTGATCTCCTGATACGGGTAGAAGTGTACTCTGAGAAAAATTAATATTGAGTGTGATACCTCATGTGTCTGTAACTGTCATGTAATGCATTATGTTTGCATTTCGCAGGACAGCTAGTTCAGAGGATGCTGCTGAAAGTTTTACACTATCTTTACCGTGGGAGAAATAGGAGAACTACTTGGCCCACTCTGGTTCCAGTTTAGGTATAAAGCTGTGTATTGTAGCCTTGAAGTCTGTGTAACAAAGATGTCTGAGCAGTGTCCACTCAGGATCATGTATGGATTTAACTTACCCTGCTGCCTTTCCTTTTGAAGTCCAGGTTGCAGAGTGATTTGGTAGATAAACCGGGCTGTGCTGTCAGTTTCACCCTGGACAGTGTGATTTTTTTAAAATCTGATTTACATGACAGGCATACTTAAAAGACCGGTCCTGAGTCTCTGATGGCAGGTGACAAAACCAAGGTATTAATAAAGAGAAGAGCTGATAATGCAACCTGTGTGATCAATCCTGTGCTGTGGTCTGTGTCCTCAGAGGGATGAGCAGCAGCCAGGCTGAAACATGTAACAGGAAAGCTGTGTGGTCTGCCACAGCTGGCTGCTGGCTACTATTCCCATCTTGTTATAGAATTCATTCTGGTTAATAATAAATTCAGTTAAAAACTATTTAAGTAAAGCCTGATGTGGCTTGTCGGATACAGTATTGTGTCGGGAAGCCAAAAGTTGCATTTGCTCACAGTTTTCTGTCGTGTTTTGTAACAGTAGACGAATTGCCCATGCCTCCACTCAAAACAAATCCATTGTCAGTCCTGCTTGCTAGGCAGACAAATTGCTTTGGGAAGAGGCTGTATTTCAGGGTGTGCCTCTACAATGTCTGGATAGGCCATGGCCAAGACAGGAATGCCTATCACGTATGAGCATCTGTAGCACGTGTCACTATTACAGTGCAAAATGAACCAATGTGCCCTTGGATGATGACTCCCCTGCTCTCTGTAACCTGCAGTAGGTTTGGGAGATGGCTCAGTAAAACCAGTTTTCATAGAAGAAATTGGGTCTTCAGGAAGAGAGAGTGAAATGAGAGGGACAAGAAGACTGATGCTGTTGCCTGAGTTAAGAGGATGAAATGAGATGTGGGGCAGAGCCTGGTTTGAGAGGAAAGGCACAATGTTTGCAACTGACTTAACATATGGCAGCAAATCTGTGAAGTGGCTCAAATAAAGGTCCCAAATGTTTTGTCTGTCCTACATACCCATGGCAAGTTCAAGCACAGTTATCTGGGCTGAGCTTCCAGGGCTTAGGGATCATCATGTGTGGGAACTTTTCACTCACCCCAGTTTGTGACTGACCATGAACATAGAGGTGATTTCCTCTCTTCCTGGAATTGAACCATGCCTTGATCCCAAGCCTCATGGGAGAAAATTGGAAAGCAGGTAATGAATCTGTTTGTCCTCTTGTTTACTGAGTTGTAAATGTAAAGAAATTCAGCTGCAATTGGAGATGGAATATTGCAAAATTTGTGTTAGTGAGAAGAAAATAAGACCAGAATGTTTTTCAGTTTAAGCAAAAAGAAAAGCTGAACAACTTCATGGGGGTATTTGTTCAGTTGCTTTCAAAAATGTAAAGAAGATTAAAGAGAAGAGTGAAAATACTTGAATCATATTAGCACTTCATTTCATAGCTACCTTGTTCTCTTGTTGATCCTTCACTGAAAGTAAAACTTTGGGAACTGATGGAATTCAGAAAGTAGCAATGAAAATCATTAATGGGATGCTATCATTTGCTTTACTAGGAAAGTGGTTGTGGCTGACCTATACAAGGTGCTTTGAAAGGACCCATTAGCATTACGGATGGAAGTGAAATACTGATTAACATGATCAAGATTATTAAATTGCCAGATGAAACAAAAACTAAGATATGTCATATATTAGGAGGTAGAGTACAGAGGTGAGGATTTAATCACATTTGTTAACTTTTCTCTAACAGAATCACTTCATTACATACCTTGATTTTTAAAGGCAATGCTTCCAAAATGGTAGGAAAAAAAAAAAAAAAAAAGAAAAAAAAAAAAAGATAGTTTTAATGCATTACATAATGAGACATAGGGCATCAAAGCTAGCATGAGGCACTTGAGAAAAAAGATTAGATGTGTACTAACAAACTGAAGCAGACATTTGAGTTTCATAAAGCAAATGGCCACTGCCAGCATTTCCTTGCACTTGTCAGTTCTGGCCCTCTGACTGATACTAAATGAGTAATTTCATACAATAGGAAAAATCAGATTCTTTAGTTGCTTTACATATTCACCTGTTTGCCTGTGCAGCTGTAGCTACCTTGCCAGTTGGCTGAACAGCAGTTCTAGGTAACACTAAGAGCAGAAACTCTTAAAATGTGGCAGCATATGTGAAAAAGAGCAAAGGACCCACTTTTTGTAGCTGCACTATCCAAGTGAGCATTGTTTCATAGCTTTAGTGGATCACCTAGAGACTTCTTCCCTCATATTTGAAGACAGGTTACTTTGTGAAATATGATACTAGGGATTGTGATGTATCCAAAAGCAACATAAATGCATTGCAGATTGGTTTTGCTGTTTCAGAAAGCATGTTCACATACACAGTCTTAAAAGAAGATGGGAGCAAAGCCAACATAGAATTAACCACACTGAATAACTTGCACATTTTCCATGAAGTCTTTCATGTATTCTCTGCTTTTCAAAAGTGAACAAGGGCCAAAACCAGCCACATCACTTGGATTTGCTATAATGAACTCCTGCTTCTCTGCAGTCTGAATCTAAGCCACTATCCTACACTTACCACATCATAAGAAACCACTAACCCTAACCATGAGACCAGTACATTCATGTCTCTACAATATGTTCGTTACACTCACATTAATAAAGGAATATAATGTTACAATGCCTGTGCCATTAAACAACACCTGTTCCATACAATGGAAACAAGGCACTCCATCATTAAATATATTATCTTCTTAACAAAGAACTGCACAACTGTTTGGCTAGAGCTGTGAAGCAAATGGTCTATTTACATATGAAAAGAAATTTGTGTACATTTGATGAATGACAGAATAATTGCTATATATGGTAAGGGAAATGGAAGTAAAATATTTCGTATATTCATTACTGCTATTGCCAGTAAGTTGGAAAGGCCTTGATATAGCTGTGAATGTACCTTTCTTGACCACTTCAGCTAGGCAAAGCTTACACAGGCTGCCGGCAGCATCACAAGAGTAAGCTTTAATTCTAGGAATCTTAGTGGAAAAGGTCTGGTACAATGTGTTCAAATCATCCCCTAGTAACACACATAAAATGGGTTTTGTCTACTTGATTTCACAGTTCTGAGATGTGGGTCCTCCACCACTGCACTTAGAAAGAAGCCTGGTCTGGCTTTAAACAAATTCCTGAGTGTGATATTTTTTTTCCTTTTTATTTAGTGGACATTCTTATTTCTTGTTGTCGTTCATGTTATTCTCACCATACCTTTAAAACCATCCACAATTATGGGTCTTGGCCCTAGATAAGCAACCCCAGCCCAAACCTCTGTGGAAACAGCGGGGGAAAGGTTAAAGGGGTAGAACACCCCAAAGTGGGTTCTATACCTTCAGCAACAAGCTGCAGGATAGAAAGAGATGTGATCAAAGGCTTTGGACAAGGGAAAATTATAATTTTCTACTTCAGTCACCTCTTCTACACACATATGCATGCATATACACAAAAGGGAGGAGACTTTTCTTTGCAAATTTCACTTGAAATTGCTGCTGCCAGCCGTTATCTGGAGCTAAATACTAGACACAGAGTAAATGTGCTACCCTTGCTGCAATCCAAATATTACTGACCTGGTAGGAGGGGAAGATGGCAGCTTTGGTGCAATGCAGTCAGTGAAAAGGTGAGAAGTAGCAGGTGAAGAGAAGGACCTAGATGGCTGGGGAAGAACAGTAGGTTCTTGATTTAGGAATATCCATGTTTAGAGGTGTTGATCTGATATGCAGAAATACCAAACCCTCACAGCAGAAACTGATGGCAGTGAGAATCATGTTCGGCAAATATAGAGTGCTCTTGAGTACTGAGAATTGGAGCTGGCAACTCAAACTGGCCACACAAATTAGCTTACTGTATAGACAAATTTAACTTTTTTTCTCACTGAAACTCATCTCTTTGTGCATCTAAAAATACTAGTAATGACATCACACTTTTAGTAAATGTATTCAGGTTTATTTAAAGGGAAAATAAAAAGCTAAACAGGAAACAATGTGAACATATTATAATGTAGAAGCCAGATAAAAGCCTGAGAAAAAGAAAATTTCTCTTTTGCTTGTAGGGTTTGAAAAGCATGCAGCAAATGACACCTGAGATCTCATGCTGAATGAGTAGGATAAACATAAGTATTGAGTAACTGCCCATTCACTGAAAGAAGGCAAGGTTCTAGCAGAATATCTGACCGTGTTTTACATTATTTACTTGTCTATAGGTATGAAGTGTGTAACTAAACTTGGCCACGGGAACTGAGCTCAGGGAGCATGATGGGGGGGCTCAATTAAGAGGCAGAGAAAAACCTTAATCCTATTGCTTAATTTACCCAGGTTCAAGGGCTTGATTTTGTGAGTCTAATTATTCTTTTCACAGTTTTCTTCTCCAGTGCAGTTCATGGGTATGGAAAACAACATGAGCACTTTCTGAAAGACAGCTGGCACAGCTGGTTCCTCAGCACACATGACCACAAACCAAACCTCATACTGTCAGCTTAATCTTTGCTTTGGCTTGTTTAGATTAGTGACCCATCAAAATGTGTCAGTGTATACCAACCTTTTCTTCCATAAACATTTTTTCCCTCTTGTAGCTGATTTTTATATGCGCAGCATTCTGCAAGCTGCATAAATATCCAGCTCCTTGTGGTTCATAAGCATACCCAGGAAATAGTGATTGCCTGGTAAAGCATTTTAGGCTGGCAACTTGGGATCTCTGTAATGAGATCTTGCACAATGTTTGTTCACTCTTAGAAGATCAGAATGTTCCTTGCCAAACCCTCAACCTTTAAGAGGAAATAGGACATATTGCCCTTCCAAGAAGACACAGATAGGATGGCAAAACTCTTCTGACACAGGCAGAAACAAAGAGACCTAAAAGAAGAAGGTAGTCTCATCAAAGAAGATGTGTAACCATGATTTTCCTCTTCTTACTGACTCTTGGCAGCAGGTTTCTGCGTTTATGTTTTGGAACATAATGCATAGCAACTATGTGTGGGCAAGCAAGAAGAGCTACAACTATTAGAGCTTTCATACCTGGTGAATAGAACTACGGCTCATAATAATGTGATTTGATCTGTTTTCAATTCCTCACATTATTTTTGACAAAGTACAGTTTCTCACAATCACAATGACAAATCTGATATTTAAAAACACAGCATTTTATCAAAACTAGGAACTGTAGTATACCAAACAAATGCCCTAAATATGAGAAACTGCTGCACTGTCTTCTTTTTTGTATTTTTTTTCTAGTGTTTTATTTTTATCTCCATTTATCTTTTCAAGAATGTTGACAGTTGATAAAGCTGGCAACAGCACAAAAGAGAAGGGCAGCTATTCTTCCTTCTTAGATTATCCCTAAATTCTGATCATCACATTATTTGTTGAAGCAAGTAACCCTAGGAAAAGAAACAGGTAAAAGAAAGATTTTTTTGAAACTATAATAGAAACAGTACTTTTTTAAACTGTCAAGTGATAAATTGTCCCATTGGATTTTTCAAGAGTGCCTCATGTCCATTTTGGAACAATCAAGTTTTAGTATATGGTCATGGGTTAAATAATGTTACATTGTGTTGAGATTCATATAAGATTCAGTATACTGTGTAAACTAAACTTCCACTGTCATTTATGCATGTTTGTCACTGTCAAGAATAAAAATATTTTGAAAGATTCAGTAATTGGTTTAACTTTAAATGAGGTCCACTGCCAGAAAAAGTTACCAGGATAATACAGCTTCTCCTGAAAATATTATTCTTCTTTTCTGTCCTCAGTTAAACAAACTTTGTGGACCTTGTAAAAATACATGGTTTTAGTTAGTGGAAAAAGGGTTGGGTATTTTGTTTAACAATAGAGGACATTGTGTTTATTTCCTTAGATTGATGCAGAGATGCAATATCACAAAGTAAGCAAACTCTTGTTGTACTCTGGCATCTTTGGCCAGTTTTGCCTTAAGGACACAGTTATAAGGAGGTGATGAGGTAACTGTTAGTAAACAAATGAACAGAGAGGATGTTAATACTAAGATATGACAAGGGGGCCAGCTAGAGCAGAGAAGAGGCATTTTTGTCTTACTTCTACTTAGGCCAGTCAAAACTGGCATTCCAAGTTTTACATAGTGTAATATCAGATATGCTCAATGCATAGCATGGTCATAGTGCAGTAAGACAGCAGATGTTATGACAGACAGCCTTCAGCTGAGGTTGTCAGAAATTTATGTGTCATCAAAGCATCCCCATCTCACCAGATGTCCTATTCCATGAGCCAGATAGGCACCTACAAGCTGGCTCCCTGGCTGGCTTTTTCTCCGAGGCCCCAAGCAAAAGACAAAGCTGATTAGCTTGAGATCCAAGCAGAATACAGTACTAAGCAGAACTGATAAATTAAACTCATTTACATTCTTCCTGCAAAGAATTCTTCCTTGAAAAGAAAAAGTTTCAGATGTGTTGTCTACTCCAGACATATTATTACACATTCCCCCCCTTCCTCTCCCCCGCCCCAGTTTAGTCTTTCTGTTGAAGAAGAGGTATGTAGCTGGAAAAAGCTAGATTTAGACTTTGAATTACAGTGCATAATGTTGCTTTCGCAAGTAATAAAGACTGGGCACACCAAATTTGGAATGGAAACGACAGCGAGTTTCAACCTCTTATGACTCTTACCCAGCAACAGCCCACTTACAAGGCTGGCAGAAGGGAACACAGAGGATGACTGCTATAGAGCAGCATGCACGTGGCTGTCATTTGTAGAAAGTTATGTGTCTTATGTGGCATTGTCATGTACTATATTTTTCAGTCTTTCTCCCCTATCATTTTTTTTACTTGAAAAGGCAGACGACTATTTACTTCATTTTTCTGTTGGATGGATGTAGTTTCTTTTCCCTTCCTATTTTTCAAGGTTATTTAAATAAGATTCTACTGATTTTAACAGACATGAGAGATGTCGTATTGAAAGCCATGACAATGAAGTCCTGCATTAGCTTCATCTATGAAATGATGACACAACAGTGTTTTACACAAGCTGCAGCCAGCTGACCTTCTGAACAGGTCAAGGGCAGGTTCTATGTATTTGAAATTAATTCAGGTTTTTTTGTTTATTTCCTTTTGAACTCTCTTCTAAAGCTGTGTCATGGTTTTGATGCTAATGATGATAATGATGGAACTATTTGTATTAACCTGATACCACAAGCATGTCTTAGTAGGGCATATGTTGTATTCTAGCAATTATAATGCTGGTCACTAATGACCAAAGATAGCCCAGTGCACTAGCTAGTACTTTTAAAAGTATATGTTAATTAGATTTAATGAGATAATTTCCCAAAAAGTAGCCACAAATAAAATCATAGAAACATAAGAATTTCCTTAGCCGTCTCATGTACTTGTGCACAGATATGTACTTTTGTATTCATACAGTTCCTAGCGATGTGGTGATTCTTCCACAGGGCACAGTGGTGGGATAATTGCTTACTCATTTTGAGTTTCAGAAATGAAAGTCTGTCTCTTTAAATGTGCCAAGTAAACAGCTTTGAAAGTTTTTTACCCATTTTTTAAAAAATAATTTATTAGGTTTTTCAACTAAGGAATTAAAAATCCTGACTGTTTTAATGCCAGTTTAAAAAGGGCTAGGAAGGCTACAAATAGCATGTGCTGTAAATCTGTGCCATGGCAGAAACAATCAGAAGAGTAAAGAGTAATGATTAAACATTTAATCAGAAGCATTATACTTTGTTGTGTTCTCATTGTAGCTGCAGGAAAAGATGCTGTAACAGATCTTTAAATAGAAAACCTGAGGCTAAATTCTACTTCATCCATCAAAAGCAGCTGCTAGAAGATGACCTAATTTTAGTGGCTTATCAATTCCTTAGTGCTTGTTGGTTGATGTAACTTTGATTCTCTGATGTTAGATGACTTTTGTGCTGAATATAGCTAGAATTTAATGTGAATCTTTTGGATGGCTGCCCAGCCAAGCTGCATAATCCAAACAAAGAGAGCGAGCAGTACATGATTCAAGCTACTCACGTGTACAATAATACAAATATCTGTATCCTGATTCCTTTGGGCAATCAGCTCCATGTCACCAAGCACATATTTCAAATACAATGTCCTTGTGGGTTTTTTTTTTGTCTGATTTTTTTTTTGTTTCTGTTTTTGTAGGTTTTTTTTCCCCAAACAATACTCTGGTTTTCATTGGAAAAACAACACAAGATGCAGTGAGACTCAGCTGCTGCCAAGAAATAATGATAGAGTCAATAATTGCAGGACGTTTTTAATGAATGTTTTCCAAGCAAATCATTGCCATTTCAAAGGGCTGTTATTTCTATTTATGTAGAGATTAGCCTACACGTTATCAAGGAAAGGGAATGGTGGGGTTTTTTATCATTAGTTTTTGTAGCATTTTTAAGGTTGTTTTTTTTTTTTAATAACAGAGAATGTCTTTGTCTCTCTTTCTAGCTTACTCTTTATCTGGACTTGTTTTCCTTTTCCTTTCTCTCTTTCTCTTTTTGGCTCTTCACTAAAACCATCTGTGACACACATGCAAGTTGATGGGTGTGTGAGCAATGCTTCACACATATTTACTTGCCCTACTTGGCATTATTTGCTAGTCATTAAAGATTATGCAGGAGTTTTTCATGTCCCTTTTTTTTATTCTCTTAGCAAATTAAGATAGGAATAAGAGTGTAGTGAGGCTATTGGACAGATTTTTTTCTCTTTTCTTTTCTTTTTTTTTTTCTTTATTTCTTGGAGAGACTGTGTCTAGAGCTTAGGCTGGGGAGGATTTAGACGGGGAGGATTAGACTGGAAGGATTTCTGGGTTTTCTTCCTGGCACTGACAATCATGCATTGTGTGAGCTTGAGCCAGTCACTTAGGGCCTGTTTTTCACACTCCAGTTGAAATAAATGGAAACTGCATGTGCTCAGCACCTCTGCAAACCAGGTCATTTATCTCTTCTCCTTTCATTTATGCACTGATAAATATAACAATCTTTGCCTTTGCATATGCAAACTGGATAGAAGGATACAAATATGGGCAGTTAAACATGCAAATCCCTCATTTTGATGCACAACCATCTATTTCATACAACCAGGGATTTCTACATTTGCCTTGGGTCCTTTTTGAAAAAATGGACCGTAAATAACAAAATCTATACAGACATGTCAGGGAGGCACAGCTGAAATCGATATGTTTCTGTAGCTTCTTTTCTGTAGTTTCACTTCTGTTAAAAATACTATTAGCTATAATAATCATTTTAGCCTACTTTATTACTGGATTAAACCATGTTGTCAATGTGCAAATGCCTTGGGCATTACATGCTAATTGCAGGTTATTACGCAAGGCTCAGTGTTAGCTGTTTGACACACTTTGGGATTCTTATGTGGGCTTTATTATCATTTCATGGTACCTGCATTTCTTCAGTGACAGTAAGGATGTCCAAAGTGCTTCACAGCACTTAGGATTGCCCTAGGGAAATGCCTATAGTGTCTCAGTATGCCCTCTGGACATATAGCAAGGGCCAAAAAGCAGGGGAAAGTTTGTAATAAGCAGTCAGATTGACATAATTTTCTTCAGTCGAAATGAGTATATTCATTTAAATGCTGCTGTTCCTGATATACTAATGTCAGTGGCTCATGGCTCCTGGCTTCTGCGTCCTGTTTGTGCAGGAACCTGATGGAAGTCGGAAGCACTGAAGTCAGAAGGTCTTTCTTCAAGTCACACAGTACTGTCCACCAGCTTCAATGCAAGTCTGCATTGAAGACAGTACCTTTAAAATCTGCTAAAAATATCACATTTTGGTTAACATAGCATTTTTTAAAAAAAATTATATCCTCAGCTTTGTTGTGGAAAAAAGTTAAAATGCTTATGTGTTCCCAAGGTCTCACAAAGAGACTAGAGCATAACAAGGACATCCTTCCTGGGGCTTCAAATCTGGATCCTGTGTTGCCAGGACAATTCTCCTGTCTATACACCCTTATTAGCCACTTTCCCTAGAACCCCACAATGCCCACTTTGTCATGGAATGGACAAGCCCATCACACAACTGAAATGCAGATCGATGCTCATATATCCTAGAGGAAGCCTTTTTGCCCAAGATATTATGCATTCGCATCTCTGGTGTGAGCATCAGTCATAGGCTGGGAAAATGCTTGGATTTTCCTTGTGGAAGGCACACACCTCTAACAATGCTTGGATTTTCCTTGCACAAAGTACACACCATAGCAATGGAGTATATCAGAGTGCATGCAACCTTCAGCTTCATTTCAGGCTATGGGAATTGCCCTGACCAAAAGACTGGCCATGCTTGTGGCAGAACAAAGCTGAGTGCACAGCCTTTGTGTTATTGCCCCAGCCTTCCTCATGTGCCACTCAGCTTCCCAAAATGAACCTGATAATTACAGAGTTGTGTGTAACCATGGGTTTACCAGGAGCCTTCAGTGAAACTGGGCCAGCCTAAACATCTATGACCCTATTTTGTTCTCACTGGACCACACAGAATATTAACTTCAATGGAAATAATCTTAGATGCTCTGTAAGTGTCAGAGAACAAACAGCTGCTGTCTCTAGAAAGGAACGATGTATTTTGAGAATGGGGCTGGCAGCCAGGCATTCCAGACTCCTCATGCTGGTCCTGGGCAGATTCTGTATTCTTGCTGCCTTGTCATCCCCATGTTGCACAGACAGAATTGTTTTGCTGTCCTTCATTGTGGATGTGTGTGAAGGCTAAATAAATCACCTGAAAATTATAAGCATTAAAGTTACTATTATTTTATACAAAAATGAGTAGCCTTTTGCTTCTAATCAGTCCCCTGGCTTCTGATGTTTTGGCTAAAAATTCATACTGGTAGGATGTTTTTTGCTGCATTTATGGCTCTGTACTTTGTTGAGGGGTTTGTGATCCTTGTTAGTAATTAAGAAAGCTCCTACCTTATGTGTTGTTCTAAAGATTAATTTCCTACTTCATGGCAGTGAGTCGATATTGCAAAATGCTGGACTTTACAACTATCAGGACTGTGAGCAGTTTGGGCTAACAGTGAAAGTGCTCTCCCTGCTAAGCAGCATTGCCAACTGGCCCAGTTGCCTGGTTCACAGAGGAAGGCAGCTGAGGCAAGGATGGGCTGAGAACCCAGATGCATCTCATTGACCTGGATGTGGCAGCTGTATTCTTCTACCTCTTCTACCTGTATGTAACCCACATTCTGGACATCTCTGGATGTGGGTTAAGCTATCTGCTGAATATCCCTGTGCATTTTTCAACCCACTTGCTAAGTTTGTGAATACAATGCAAATGAGGCTGCAGCACTGAATATTACCTGGGTGAAAACAGGCTTTTAGATCCTGGAGTGTCATAACAGAGTTACAAGACCAGATGCAATTAAACATGTGAAATGACCCTGAAATGTTCTTAGGAGGCCAACTTGTTCTACCAGCATGCTTGAACTTTTACATTTCAGCAGCGTGAAAGCCAGTTTAGGCATGAATTACTTGTTCTAGAGACATCATTACTGAGTGTTACTAAATGATCACAAATGAGCAGTTAGCAATTTGAAAGCAATAAATTCTGAAATGTTTATTTAATGGAACTGATATCTAATGCTTGCTACAGGTCAAGTGAAAAAATGCAGATACAAAATCAGATAATAAAAATACAGATAATAAATTCTACCCTGCTTTTAGATTTTTTTGCTTATTTTCACTTTACCCGTGAAGTGCCATTTACGAAAGCTCATCTTTATAAATGCTTATGCTTTGCACCACTGTAGTTGTTGTGGTGTGCTAAACCTGAAAACAGTTTCCCTGTCCAAAATAACTATTTATTACTGCAGACACTTGCGCATGGAACAACAGCATGAAGTACTCGCCTTTCAACAAGTGAACAGAGACTTTAGGGCATTTCTGCATCTTCTGAGTAAAAGATCTTATATATTCAAGAACCTTCTGGACACAGTCCTGTGCCATGTGCTCTAGGATGACCCTTCTTGAGCAGGGAAGCTGGACCAGATGACCCACTGTGCTGCCTTCCAACCTGACCCATTCTGTGACTCTCTGATGTGTGAATAAAGTACCAAACACTGATCACAAATGTGCAGTCCCTGTGCTAGCAATCCAATAAAGTTCCAACTGTCTAACAAAATTTTTGGGAAATACTTTGAGTAAAAAATAATTCACTTGGTAGTCAAAAAGGGGACTTCAGGAAACACCTAATCTGCAACACGTGAAATCCATGGCACTGGAAATACAGTGTCGATGATGATCTTGACTTAATTAGAAATTTAGAAGAAAATTAATTCATGGCTTTGCTGTAAATGGTGTAACAAACATCATCAGCACTGATGGGCTGATGATGTTTTTGGGCCAAAGGAGACCCTGCAAGAGCCAAAAGAGCTCTGGAGGCACCTAACAGAGGCTGCGAGACCTCTGGACAGGCACATCAAAGTTCTGCCTGTTTGTTATTGCAAGCAGTTCTGTATGGCTCCTATAGTTTCACACACGATAACCATGAGTATCAGGGGACTGAGCCCAGGTCTTCCAAATCCTTGGCAAGGACCTTAGCTAATGCACCAGTTTCCTTACCTTTTTCCGATGTTTCAAGGCACAGAAGAAACTGGGACTGAAGAAATCTGTGAATCTGCTACAGCCAGTGTGACTCAGACAACTGTGAATTTTTCTGCTGTGCTGGTGATCTGGTGTGTAAAAAAGCTATATAAAAATTAACAGTGCTGCAATTACGAGGGTTGTAACAGAGTTAGTTATCAGGTCTAGGTTTTTAAAAGGAATTTCTTTAATTTAGGTTTTTATTTTCTTGCCACTTGAGAAAATTCAGGGCACAAGACCTGTGTTATTTAAGAATGCTCAGTGTCTTTTCTGGAAGAAAGACCCAGACTGTGCTACATTACCATCAATGGAAATGTGAGTTGGGAGCCTAATTCTTTTGCAGCAGGGGAGATTAGAGAATATTGTGAATATAATTTTAGTATATATACTGAGTTTCCCAAGGGTATCTCATCAACAACAATTTCAAAAGTTACTTTTATGCCACTTAAACTCAGCTGACAAGAACACTTGACATTTTGAGAAGGTTTAGAATAGAAAACATTAGCAGTTCGTGTTGATCATGCAACTCATTGGCAAAAACACTACTGTTTAAATATCATGTTCAGTCATTGCTGGATTGCAATCTAATGAGCGTAAAAGATGAGTACTTCTCAAAAGTGACTTGCTTTGTAACTTTTATGGTTACATACTTGCAAAATGAAAACCCTGGACGTTTACTTCCACCCAAATACTATTTTCAAGGTCAGTGTCCTTTTGTGCCTTGGAAACGCATTCCGAAGAGCTGTTAATAAACAGTTAGGATACTGTACTTTCTGCTCAGTGAAGTCTCAATAGGAATTTTCATTATTATGAACAGGATGAGTAATCTTGCTAATGGTATAGGGACCAGGTGTGTTGTAGCTTGTCTTTGAACACCTCTAGCTTTACGGATACATCTAGCCATTTTCAAGGGGTAGCATTCCAGGTGAGTCCTCAAATAAAAAGAAATGTAATGTCCTCTCTCTTGCAAGTGACATAATCACTGCTTGATTTTTCCTCCAATTGAATCAACTAGTGTTTAAAATTCACTTTGGCAAAGATCAAGGAGTGGGATTGTTGATATCTTTAACTTGGTTGTTTATTTAACTTCCCAGGACATAACAATTTGTATAAAAATGACCTTCCCCTAAATATATCTAAGTGGCTATGTTATATTATACTAATGACTGCAACATGCAGAAAGCCAAAACAAGCACTTTGCCAGTATCAACAGAAATTATGAAAATACAGTTTGCAGCAATGTATGAATTTTTGCTGCCAGCTTGCAGCTCCCAAGTTAACTCCTGATGAAGTTATAAATTGTGACAATGAGTGCTGTTTCTATCTTGAGTAACAGTGTGGCCCAATTTCTGCTGTCATAAATGGAGACTAAAACCACTACAATTGGGTGGTTCTATTTCTGTCCAACTAAACTCAGAGCTATCCTTCCAACAATCAAATAATGACGGTGTGAGATGGACACAGGACTACACAGTAATTTCTTTTGTGTGGTTTCAGGCAGCTCAGGTACAGAGGTGGAAGATAACTCAGTGAGTCAGTCTGGGAGTTAACTTTCACCAGGATGTGCAGTTCAGAGCTTTGTTCACTAGCAAGGAGGTAAAGGAAATCTAATTTCAAGCTCCATTGGAAATTGAGGGGAAGCAAACAATATCTGAGAGATAGAAAGCAAGGAAGGGATAGGATAAAAATTAATGAGAGATATTAATTGGTGGGGAGAGGAATGGAATTGTTTATCTGAATCCTCCCTAAATGTCTTCAGAGACTTCATTTCAGGCCATACTAGTTTTAGCTTTTTAAAAACACATCCTCCCTCTTGTTTTAAATAGTGGTATGCTAGAATTAGAAGCACTTATCCAAGCCATCCAGGCTTTAACTTTCAGGGTTCAGAAAAAAATGGGACCTGGAACTGAAACATCTTTGGTTTGGCTTTTGCAAAGACCAAACCGCCCCTTCCCCCCTGTATTTAGGCTAGAGCCTCAATCAGAGAACTAGCAATTATAAAAACAGCACAAACCAGGAGAATGAAACACTAAACTCTAAAAGAACAACTGAAATTCAGCTGCTTCACTCTATGCAATGCTGACTTACGGGCTACTGAAAAGATAGTAGAACTGTTTCCATCCAGAAGTAGCTATGAAAGGAAGCAGGACCATTTGGAGCTGTATTGATACAGCAGCAAGGCTGTCTCCACAGACTTCCATTGATGTTAAATCTGTGATAGATAGCTGTCATCTTAGTTGAGAATATCAGAAAGTCTGAAACATTTTCAAGTATGGTATGTGAACCCTGTTTTACTTCATCGCTTTGCTTCTTTACTGGGGTAATTTTCACTCTGTGTGTTTATAGAAAGCTTGTTCTGTAGGTTAGAAAACAAGAATTGCTTTCATTGTTGGACTTCTTCCAAGCTCCATCATTAATTATAAATATATCTTCTTCAAATCTTTTTTACACAATCTTTTGTTTGGAAACTGCACTATTTAAAGACCTGGACAGCATCACAGTTTGCTAAAGGCCATATTGTCTAAGGGGAAAGAGTATTCAGGATGAAATGCTTTTTCTTCTTTTTCCCCTTGTGCAATAATGCTTCATTACTGTTTTTTGCAAAAGAGATGATTTTTCTATTATCAGCATATCTCTTTACTCCACTGTCAACATTTAATATCTATTAAAATAAATAAATTTTAAACATGTTTTGCTACAGATGAGTTGAATTAACTCCCTGTCAGCCTCTAGAATCTTTGGGACTTTTTAAAGCAATTTCCCAAGGGTTCTGAAAAAGTTTCAGGAGCACAGAAAGCTTGCCAATTCTAATCATAATGGCATTTTTAAATTAGTATATTCCTTCTGAAGATATATCTACTAACAAAAAATAACATGGAAAAAAAATTAAGAATATCTCAGAAAAATCCCAGGCAATCCTAGTGCATTTGTCATGAGACATATCTCCATTTTATTTCACAGATCCTTTTCAGTTCTTTCATCTTCTCTTCTGTATGTTTTGTTAGAGAATATTTGCAAACTATTTGTCTTTTCCAGGTAGAATATGAAAGGGTATTGCACCTATCCTTGGAGTGTCTTGGCCAGAGTTTTTACTGGAGAGTATACAAATAATAAATGCTGCAGATACCTTCATGCACAAGGAAAACTGGATGCTCTAAGACACATTTTGAAACAAAATTACTGCATAAAATTGTAAAACCTACCTAACAACTTCCTCACCATGGAAAACATCTGTACAGGATGATGATGCGTACTGAACTGTGATTCAGTATTAGTGTAATTTCCTGTAACAGACAGACAAATTTTGGGCTCTGCATAGAAGACAAACATCATCTTCTGGCTCACCCTCATCTTGCTCCATATTCATGTATTACAGTACCTCTGGTCAGTATCACCCTTGGGTTGATGCTGTTGTTGCAGACTCATCTGTCCTGCTGTTATTCCCTTTTATGGAAGGAGTTTAGGCCCAACTTAAGTGAGATGTGAAAACAAGAGAAATTTCCACCTGCTCTTTTACACCCTTTTTCCTATGCAGGAAAGTCTGGGGTCTGGGTTCAGTTGGTTTTGTTTTTTTTTTTTTTATAATTTGAGTTAACATCACAGATAGACCCAGGGGTGGGTATATATCCAATATATATATTGCTCTAAGAACAGGTGGGAATAGCTGTGGGGACTCATTTGTTTTACTGTTCCAGTGTTGCTGCCAGAAAATTACATGCTGCTTTTCCCCAGCCCACTTTAAACAGGAAGAGCTGCCAGAAGCTTACCCATTGTTTTCACATAAGTAGTATATGATCTGGGAGGTGGGAGTTTTCGGGCGGCACATCCATTCACCTACATCTCTGACAGACAACCAAAGCCATTTGGTTTAACCTGGAGAGAGAGGCTGTTCAGACTCACTGGGGAAGGAGTTACTGCTACCAGTAATAAACATGAGTTCCCTTGTCTGCAGATACACATTTGCTGGAGCCTGATGGATGGATCTGTTTGTTCCTTGCTGGTGAATGCAAGGGCAACGCACAAATGCTATGTGAGACTACACAGTAGCAGTGGTGGTAAGCAGACAGTAAAGTATAGGACTGATGTCTTGTCTTCTTGAGAAACTAGGATCACTAAAATGAGACAATAGTTACTTCCAGCTACAAGAAAATTGGCATAGGGAAGAATTGAGATTTTTTTATATTCCAAACAGAAGCAAAAGAAGGGACTTCAGACATCTCTGCTATCTCTGCCTACCCTCTTTTTCTGCGATAAGTGTTGGAGTATGCTGTCCTTCTGGCTTACAGTGAAACTTCCTCTCAAGTGAAACATTTAAATCTATGGTGCTGCCAGGGAACAGAATGTCTTGTGGAAGCTCAGTGTCATCCTAAGTGAAGGGAGTGAAGTATTGGGTTTGGGGACAGGTGCTGTTACTGTTGCTGGTGTGTCTTGGTGATTTGAAAACCTTCAGGCATGACCATTCCCAGTGAGTGCAGCAGACCAGCTTGCTGGGGAAGCATATGCCATCCTCCACCATGCTGTCCTACTGGCAGAAAGGCTGGGAGTACTGTCTTACAGCAAAACTCAGTGACTTAGAGTCCTAGAAAAAAGAACCCCTCACCAAGGAAGGATACAGGAGTTTTTTGAAGGATCCTGTAGTAATTTGTGGACTGAGATTTTGCACACCAGAGAATGGGGTGAGGAGAGAGGAAATGCAAGATGCTGTTGAGTCTTGGCCTAAGAGAGGAAGATTATGTAGCAATGTTAAATTCAGTTTGTCTCTGCGTGTAATGATCTTTGTTGTGCTAGATAACTTAAAGAATTACAAACTGCCCTTATAAATAAACAAATCAGAGAATTGCTGCAGGCACACTGAGAGCACAGTATGTGCATGAAATGTTACGTTGTAAATAATGGGATATTGTCTTTGTGATATGGCAGCCGCATGCTTTGCACGGAGGACTACTTACTAGATTTTTTTTTTAATTTACTAAATTTAATGTAATTTACTAAATTTTTAAATTTACTAAATTTACATTTACTAGAAGTAAATGCATTAGGAAAGACAATTGTTCCCGCATACTTTTTCCAAGCCAGTGCATTGAAAATAGGCTGTTTCCTTCTTCAGACATTCTTTTAGAAATGACAGGAACTCCCGCACCACAGCCTTAGCACAGGAACAAGTTGTGTTAGTGCTTTCTTTTTACTAAGAATTTTGTACTTTGGACTTTGTTGATGTACTTCTGCTGCCATCTTAACACAGATCCCAATGTGATCTTGAATTTAGGGAATGGAAAATCCTGATAAACATCCGGGCTGCTGCGAATGCAAAGGACAAAGCCTTTGTAGTAAAATGTCTCTGACATACGCCCATGAGAAGTGTTTGATGTGCTGTAAAAGACATCTGTCTGAAAAAAAAAAAAATTGTTTTTCCTCTTTGGCTTTGTTGAGCAGACTGTAGAAGTAAATGACACAAAGTAACCCTTCTTTTCCTCTCCTACTGCCCCTCTCTTTGTTTGATCTTGCAGTGATGTGATAATGGTGAGTCTGTAACTTGAAAGTAATTTCTGTAAAGACTTATACCATGAACAGAGGGGTTTTATTTTCTGCTGCTAAAGGGAGATCAAAGTATGATCTAGAGATTAGACCTGTTTTGAGAGAGAAAACTGAGTGGCCTGTTTCTACCTCTGTCAGTGAATTGCTGCATCAAACTGAGTAAGTCACTTAACTTCTCTGTGCCCTGGACCTTTGCTGTGTACTGTAGTGTTCAGCTCTCGTGCTAATAACAAACATTTTATATGGCTTAATCATAAATGATTGCCCTTGTGCTAATTAGCCACAGTCAGTGCAAAGTTTATTATACTTGTTTTCAACCTTTACACCAATTCAGGGAACGTGATGGCTGGTTTTCATTTAATTTTGGTCACAGCTTGCAGGAAGGAAAGGAAGAAAGCTTTGGGATCCACAGAGGAGCTGGAGGCAATGACACAGACTGCAGGCTGATGGGAATTTCTGGGCTCAGGGCTGTACTTTAAAAAGGATGCTGGCATCAGAGAAGCATTATTACAGTGTTTTATATTGGTCTGGATGAGTTTAAACAACCAGCTGAACTACTAGCAGCAATGTACACAGTGCAAGCCAACCTTCCAAATAAGTCCTGCGTCTCACACTGACTGCACTTGACTTTTGGTCACCAGGTTTTTTTTGTTGCTTAAACCAGTACAAATAACACTAGCTGAGGGTATGCTGGCCTCCTCTTACAGCTGTATTTTGGAGGTAGTGCTTGCTCACGAGCTCAGACCGGCAAATGAAAAAGTCAGGTCTGTAGTCTGCCAGTGTGCTTGCATCTGCACGAATGCACAATCTGCTGAAAAGCACTCAACTGCCCAAACCCTTCACATACCAGGGTAAAGCTGTGTCAACAGTTGTCTCCCTGACAACCTTCTGAGCACTCTTACACGTGGAAGAAATCAGTCAAAATTAGTCTATGAGGAAAAACTTGTGGAAATCCCTCTGTTCTAGGCAAGGCTGGAGTTTTACCATTTGTGAAGAGAGAAAGATGTCAGGAGTTTCCCATTCTGTGGCAATACTGGAAATTTAATCCGTAAATACATGCAAAGGCAGTGTGATTAAATCAGAGATACAGGAGCAGTACAATACTGTTCTGTGCTCAAAAGCAAGCTCACATCAGTTCTGCATTTTGTGCATGGGCAGCCTAAGAGAAGAGACTCCATGATTCAAAATGTCTGCAGTCTGCGTCCCTGGAGAATCAGTAGGAGTTGAAGAAAACTTCCAAATGTTTTATGCATATGTGAGGGAAACAAGAAAACTGCCTTCTCTCAAGGTATCAGCAGGGAAACTGAGGAATAAAGGGATTAGTAAGTTCTGTGCATGGTGCAACATGTTTGCGTTTGTTTGTTTGTTTTAATTTTCTTTTGATGCATCTGATAAGCAAATTCGCTGAATTCCCAGTATGACACAGCAAAGCAAACCCCATGAATCCTTGCAGCAGTTGCAACAGAATCTTCATGTCCTCTGTCCTTTGTCCTTCTAAGGGGAAATGTTGGGTGGCATTCAACATTTAAAAGTTAATGATAGGCTAGCCAAAAACCCAAAGTGAAGACTTGCAGCTTTGGGTTGCAGCAGAGAAACGGGAGGGCAGCCTGTTCATACCAAAAGTCTGAGAGTACCTTATTCACGGGAAGCACTGGCAGACTATAAAGTACTCTGTTAATTATTGTTGACATTGCATAGAGAGCTTCATGCTGTTCTTTCTCTGCCTGCTTTGACTTAATTTGTTTGAGAAAGTACTTTTTCTGTGCTGCAGATTATGTAAATTCATATACTCTACTGCACTGACAGATGTGTCTTTGTTTTAGAAGAAGCCATTATTTTTTTCAGTGCTGAATGTGAATGGAGCATTTCACACTGGTGGCTTCCAAAAATATTTATAAAGTGAAGCTGAGCAGCTCAAAATATTTTGCCCTCCTACACTGACATTCACAAGCCTTTATAGCAGTATTATCAAAGGCATTTGCAGTGGAACATGCATGAGTTGGCCACAAAGACTGGGTTAGTCAACAAATGACTGAAGGCACACATTTTAGTCAGCTCTACCCCACACAGTGTACAGCAGAACCCAGTTGCAACTTAACTAACAGAGGAATTATTCTATATTGTGGGTCAAAAACTATCTTATAATGATCCCTTTCTCTCGTAACTCCTGCATATCAGAGGAAACAGGGTGAAGAAGTAGAAAGGGAGTAAAATTCTCCTTTCTTCCTCTTTCAGCTGGTAAAATGTGGTTTGACTGTACCGACTACCACAGGCAGTACTTATTCTGAGGGCTGATAGCTGCTCATGGGTCTGATATCTGGCTGTGAGTGGTGGCATTGTTTGCCTTCCATATTTACATTCTGCTTCCACTGACCATCGCCTAGGTGCCTTTCAGCTTACTCTCCCACCCTTTGATTATTCCTGAACACGCTGCTAAGAAACAAAGCATGCTGCAGCCACTTGGGCAGAGTGAAAGGCTCCCTGTGAGCACATAAATGCATCAGACTTACTCTCAGATTTCACTATAAATAAAAATGACCTCTCCACCGATTGATCGTTATGACTTCCACAGTCTTCACCACTGTATTGAAACCAGGGCTTCCCACACATTTCTGACCAGAAGGAGTTATCCAAAAGAGCTACACCAGCAATCAGTGCCATCTGGCTGCAGGTAGAAGAGCGCGTCTGACTAACTTCATTAGTATGGACATAATTGACATACAATCATTTCAATGATAAGACTGGGTGTAGTCCATGTCCATTCTCAGCTTTGTGCATTTCCATCTTTGAAGTTTTAAAATATATAAAGAATAGCAGTGTGTCCAAGAAGTCCTACCTATAAATCCACTAAATGATATTAGCCCCATTGGCTTTGGTCAGCCCCTCCCTGTCCCCAGGAGTCGGGGCTATGCACCATGCTTAAACACTCTGATTATCCTCAGTAGGCAAATGGATAGAAAAGACATTTTAAACAGGGTAAGTGTCTCCACCTGAATTGTTATAGTAAAGCTCAAAGCAGGGAGAGGGTATATTTGTCATACACTATCCTGTCTTCCTAAACACAAGTTTGCATTGATGAAAAAACAGTGAAAAGTTTTACTTTCTTTTTTTTTTTTTACAATGAACAGGGACTCCAACTAATCCCCCTTCTTCATTACTTAGGGGATAAAATATCTCTCTAGTATACCAAATGATTGCACGCTGCATAGAATGCCATTTCCCTTTAATGGGCATAGAAATTTCTTTCCTCATAATCCGTGCATTGCTTGGACACAATCCTTTTTCGTAAATTTGCATTTTTGCATTGCTAAATGATTATTTGTTTAATTGCTGATGAGTGTATGACCCTTTTGTTGTCTACATGCAGTATCAGTTCTGTGATATTTAAGCATGGCTAAATGAAAAGTGTCTCAGCTGAAATTTAAATTTCAGTGTTTTGGTGTTTTTTTTTCTGGTAAGAGACAGTTATTTTGGGGTTTTTGGTGCATTTTGGAGGCGTGTGCATTAAAGTTAGTTTTAAACCCTTGAAACAGGAAAGAATAGCACACTTAAAAGCATGTGTTGCCATGTATTTGCTACCCTCTTGCTTATAGCTTGCAGCAGGTGAAAAAGCAGTAATGGGTGACTAAGAATGCAATAAAGGAAAGAAGTCTGGAGAGCAGTAACAGCAAACACATGTGGTCTTTTGTATTCTTTTGTATCCTGTGAAGCATTAATTTCCTTTAGTGAATTTGTAGCTTAATTTAAAAAACCCCAAACAAAACCAAAACAACAAACAAGGTGAATTTTCCCTTTTGCTCAGCAAAAATTAAGAGAACACTAAAAATTTTGATTAAAATACTACTGAAGAAGCTTTGACTCTAGTACTTGTGGACTTATTTTGAACAGAAATGAGATACCATGCCAAAGAAAGCGGGAATTGATATGACAGATCATTGCAGACTATATGAAGAACTAGGTTATAGCATGAGGGTTGAGAGGGATGTTCTTCTAGCATGAGGTAGCCCTCCAGAGGGAGAGTGATGTGTGTCAGTGCAGTATGCATTTGTTTTTGATGGCCAAGCTGTGACTGTGAAGTAGGCTTCCTTTCCTCTGGGATCTTGTCTCAGATTACACCAGCTCCTACTGCAAGTGGAGCTTTCTACACCTTTCTTTGACCTTGACATTACTGGAATAAATGTTTAGAGGCATGTAAAATCTCAAAACAAACACTCCTCTCCTTGGGGAGCAGATAAGTGAACAAACACGTGACAGATGATAGTGACGTTACTTAAAGCGTGACCGATTTGCACGTATATTCTGCTCTCACTGGAGTTGTAAGTGGCCACAAAAAACAAACAGGTCATGTTACGGGCGTGCCTGGTGTATTAATGAGCAGGTCCATAGGTGTATGCCTTGACATAGATGCAATGTTTGAAGATACTGGATTTCCCAAGGGAGCCCTGAATTTGATGCAGAAGTCTTTGCTAGAGCTTTCAATCTTTGTAAAAATTCAGTTTCAAAATTCACCTCCCACCCAAAAAGTACAAACGAATTTTTGCAACCAGCTCATAAAATCTTCCTATTGCAACATGGTGACTCTGTCTTGAGAAAGACTTTTTTGGAGAACTTTACTTGGAATTGCATGCTTATGATTGGTGGGTATACAGTCCTGATGTACCACCTTTTATCAAGAACAGCCCGTCACTTCCCCTCATCAGGTGGAGACAGCAGATGCCTAGCAGCAGCTACAGGTGTGCAATGCTTGCTGAGATGTCCAACAGCATGGGGAGATAGGAGGAACAGGAACTGGTCAAACTGGTTCTGGAGGCCCCGTTAGGGGCTCCCTGATGCTGGGTCTTGTTCAGGCAGGCTATGAAGCCCTGTGTAACAGGGTGGCTTCCACTGGAAAAAGCCTTGCACTTCCATTATTTAAATCCTGTCTCACTCCCATTTTTGTCCTAATTCCTTCTCCCCTTTTTATAGCGTTTTGTGTGAAAGAATACACTGGCAATGTTGAGTGCTGCATTGGAGGGAGGCCCCAGTTAAACTGGCTCCAGATGTGCTTGAACTGGCCTGGCTGTGAGCGATGAAGAGCAAAGCCTGCCTCTTCTGCTGGGAGCAGGCACCCATGTGCCAGGCAATGCACGTGGCTGGCTGCCACAGTTACTAACCTAGTATTAACTGCATTAATTGTGGACATAAACAGTGTTTAGTGCCAAGCATGTCACAAGCTGATTATAAAAGCTGTGGTGTAGGCAGAGTTTCAAATTGTGCTTCACTTTTAATTTGCACCGCCCTCCCCTCCCCCCCCCCCCACCCCACTCTTTTTCCCCTCCCCCTCCGAAATTCCTTGAATGTGTCTGTGTATTTACCAAAATACTGATGTGTACTGAGCGGTAGAGCTATCGGGTTGTAAATACTGTGAGTACCTGCTAATGGCCTGGAACAAATTTTCTGCAGGCTCCTGCAGAGCCGGCAAGGGAGAGCCCCCCGCTGGTCCCGGTCCCGGTCCCTGTCCCCTGTCCCCCGTCCCCGTCCCCGTCCCCGTCCCGTCTCTGGACGCAGCTGACCTACTTTTTCTGCATTTCTCCCCACGTTGCCCCGACCCCTCCCACGCGTGGGGCTCGAAGGTTTTTAACCCTTGGGAGCGCGGCGGCCGCGGCTCCCCGATCCCGGCCGGCCCTGGGGCTTGGAGCCGGGGCGGCGGGGATGCGGCGCCCCCGGAGGGCAGCTCGTCGGGCTGGACCTCCAAGCAAGCTGTGCCCGCAGCACCACCCACTGGGCAGTGTGCGCACACGGACCAGCCGCGCCGGGCCGAGACACCGCTTCTGCCCGCTCGCCTATTGCCCTAAGCTTCCCCGGGGCTGGTGTCGACTCGGCTTCCTGCGGTTCTCCCCTATTTCTCCCATTAACGAACCTTTAACAAAATAAATAATAATAACAGTAATGAAATACGAAGTACCTAGAGCTCACAGAAATGGAGCTGTTTGCATTTCTATACAATGCAGCCCCACCTTCCTGTAAGGGACAGGTCATCAAAGCATTTCGGAGAGGCTCTGCCCTTTGTGGCTCATGCTCTGGCACCTGGTGTGGGAAAGGCTGTGTGATTATGGTGACAAAACACGTCTGACACAGCATACGCTGAATACTGGCTTGGTGTGAAGAGCACATGTTAGTGCTTTGTATTCGATGTGCTTAATGTGGTCAACTCGTGCTCAGTATGATATTCAGCTGATTAATTGTAACTCGGTTCTGGATTGCACCTTGCCTCTCTGTGTTTTTTGCTAAAACAGTGGGTTGTCTTTAACTCTTTTTAGAAGATTAAAATAAAAGCCCCTTAGCTGCACAGAAGTCTGGAAGGGGGAAGAGAATAGTCTCGCCTTTTAAAATGTAATACTCTTTCTAGAAGTCAAAAGTTCTGAAATAAAAAACTTGCATTGGGTACGCACCTTCTGACATGCAAAAATCTTTGCTTACATTGAAAAGTGCCTCCTGGGCTTTAGTAAAGATTATTAGACAACTATGGAACTTGTCAGCAAAGCATTTCCTCAAGTATATAAACACTACTGAGTATACAAACAAATTGCATTCAAGTACATGAAGATAATGGCATGGTCACTTTGTCCGAAAAAGTTAAAGTTTCCCTGGTGCAGCTGGTGAAACTTGGAACAAAAGTAAAACTGTTGGGAAAGGAGTTTCCTAGCAGCATGAATTTCATAGGTTCAGGACCAATGAGCATCCATGGAGTAATCATGCTCTGTGGTCACTGTGACCGTGGAGTAACAGCTGTGGGTCACTCTTTTGGCTGTTGTTGAAGGATGGTGGGGATGGGCAATGAACCTTGTTTCTGTTCTAGAGGAGGGCCACTTACACTGTTGGTGAGAGCATTATCTGTGTTTTGAGAATATGCTTAGCTGTGCTCCATTCCTTTAGCACATTTCCACTGAGTGGCCACTGACCTATTTGTAATCTGTTTCTCAGAAGTTTTATTTTGAGTGTGGTAAGTGGAGAGTTGCAGGGACATCTGGGCATGATCTTCCCCCTCCCACAAAAGAGGCACCTTCAGTCAGGCTTTGAGCTATCTGATGGTATTAGATTATCCTTAGCTAGTATGTCATACTGTCCTGCTGTTAAGGGTAATAAATAAATAAATTCCCTCCTGACTGTCAGACCTTTCAGCAGCCTTGATAAGAATAACTGCCAGGTATTTGTGATAAAGCTGTGGTCCTTGGCAGCACTTTAGGGTACTGTCCATGAGGTACATGGACTGGGGTAGTTCCTGGAAAAGCTGGATTTTATAGAGAGATTATAGGTATTTGTTCATCTAAAGGGTCAGGGTGCTGCTGGTTTCCCCTATGTCTTTCTCTAAGCACAGTATGAATACTGGGTTGCAAATGGCTATCTCTCCAAAGTATAAATCAGAAGTTCTACAGGCTACTGCCAATGAAACTCTACCTCCTTTGCAGTTGTCTTTGAGTGACTACCCTGGTTACCAGATGGTTCAGTCAGGGTTTGTTTCCCTTGTTTGTTTTCAAAGAGCTGTATGCAATTTGCAGTGAACAGTTATGTTAAGGGACAGAGAATTTGCACTTTACACAGGGAGTAAATTTTAAGTACCCATCAAAGCAGAAATATGAAGATTCTGCATAGTAATTGGTAGGCAAAAAGATCCCAGCTCAAATTTAGTGATCAGTTTACTATCACAAAGGGATCTTTAGGGTTTTTTTTGAATGAAGTATTAACATCATTAATGATTAAGTCAAAAAGTGGGTAATGACTGCAAAAGTTGGTCTTAGTTACAGAGTTCAGAGGATACACTTACTAAGGGGAATTTTCCCATGTTTTTAGGTTCGCCCAGAGAATCTGTGTTATGGGAAGTAAAAATTATGTTGAATGAGTGCCACCAAGTGTCTTTCTGCATAATATGAAACCCCAGGTCTTAAGAGAGAGCAAAACCAAGACTGCACCATTAAGTTCTGTAATTTTAAGTGAGACATCTCAGAGGCAGTGAATTCTGTTAGAATGAGAGGAGTTATAATTATTATTCCACTGAAGTGCAAGAGAAAACTCTGGAAATCTGATAAAGGTGAATATCTGTGGTAGGGGCAGAAAAAAAGACATTCTGCTGGGTATCCATCCAGTTTGTCTCTCTGTTCCATTTTGCTTATCTTCTGAGCACTCAGCGTTGACACTGGGTTATCTGAGTCTGTGCTGTGCTGTGTCAGATGATGGTATGATACACCTTATCTCTCTTTAGCAGGGCTGGTACGTGTCACAGGACCTCCTAACAGGTAACATATGTTACAGATCTGGCTGTTAACAACTTGATTTTGGCCCTTCTGCTAATGTTGATCCCAGTGCTGACCATATTAATAGCTGCCCTGGCATCAAGGGTGAGACTTGTGTGTATGAACATCAGAGATTCAACAGAAGAAACAAGCTAGATGTTGTCAAACGTCCTCCAAGGCTTCCCTGTAGATTAGAAGTTCTTGACAGATCTTTAGATTTTCTGTTCATATACAAGAGTGTGCTTAAACAAGGAAGATTTATATCAGTCTTACAACTTTCTGAATTTCAGTTTGATTCAAGAAATAGATACCCAAGTGTGTTGAAACTCCAGATGCAATTTTCTGTGTTGTGTGTTGGGGCAAAAGAGTGGTGCCAAAAAGCCGTTTTACATTGCACACAATAATAGCTGCTCCTTGTCATGCTGGAGTTCATTGCCTGAATTTCCACACTGCAGCCAGAAACCACATCCAAAGCAGCTACACAAAGAGTTGTGGTGGGTAGCAAACTTATTATATCTCCTCAGAAATGTGAAGTGCCTTTTGTTCTGGTTAAACAGCAGAAGGGGAGTAGACTAGGCCAAGGATCTAGCCAAAGAGACTGTTTATTGCAGGGTTTTGGTAATGTACTTATTTGGACAGAGGAAGTTTAGGTCATGAAATGTGCTGAAGCCTGCATGCAGAAATTGAACATTTCTTTTCTGGAATATATTTATTTATGGATTAACTGATCAGTCTGCAGTAGATGGCACCCATTAAACTTGTAGGAGTTCCAGGGAGCAAAGAGAGCACCATACATTTTGGGGACTCTGGGCAGTGAATGAGCAGGCACAGAGTGTCTGTTTAATCAGCAGCCCATTGTATGTCTCAGGGCCTTTCCACAGAAGTTAATGGGTGAACAGACTTCTGCTGGCACATTCTTTCAATTGTAGCACTCTTTGTTCTGCTCCATTTTACTATTTCACTATAAATTAACTCAAAAAAGTCTAGTTTCCCATTGTCTGAGCATGCTGTGAAAAAACTCACCTTTGAAACAATGTATAACTCTTCTTTGTGTGATGAAGGGTGGAACTGCAAAATATGGAGACAGGTATCAACGTATTGACCTTGAATTATTCATAAGGACTTTCACTATTTGTGTGGGTGATGTATGTTTTGTGGTATCTATTGTGTCCAAAGGGGGCAACTCTCAAGTGATTTGCTCTCACTACATGTAAAATTCGTGCTGTTGTTTTAGTATTTTCCAGTATGCAGAGATATCTAAGCACCACTGCCAGGCATGCTGGAGAGCTAGACTGCACTCTGTGTGTGGGTAGGCAAAGCTAGGTGCTAGATGTTTACCAACAAGGTGAAAAGTACCTTTGGAGGCTCAGATAAATGTCTAAGCTTTTGTTTAGTCAAAATTAACTTTCTATACAGTACATTAAGTAATTAGCTGTCCTTTTCCTCTTGTGCCCTTGCCAAGCACAATAGACAGTTATCAGTATTCTTGCCAGTAATTCACCTATTATCTCAGTTTAAAAGTATTTCATTGTTTCAAGGACAGTTTTTAATATACTGAAGAATGTTCCTGTCAGGCTGTGATATCTGGGCATGATCTCACCATTCATTCAAGAGGAAAAATAAAAGCTTCTTCTCTGAAATGGCCAACCTTACTACAGCTTTAAAAGCACTCTTTGGGGAGCTGAATAAAAGCAAATGGCAAACTAAAAAGTGTTGCTAAGGAACAAATCCAGATGCTTCCAGAATTCATGACAAAAAAAAAAAACAAAACCAAAAAAACACAAACAAAAACCAACCAACCAAAACAAAACAAACCAAAAACAAACAAAAAAAACCCTACACACAGACACACCCACTAAATTGGACTAATGATTTCCAAAAGGAAACTATCAGATAGATATTCTTCTATTATCCAACAGTGCTAGTTTACTAAATAAGGAAATAGTAAGAAAATAAGAGCTTTGAGAGCCAGTATAATTAATAAACATGAATGAGGATGCTCTCCAGAGGAAAAGATTTGCACAGGACCTGAAATTATAGTAAACATTCTACTTTAAAAATGCCCATGGAAAATCACTTAGACAAGTTGCACAGTTGATTGGACTTGTAGTGGCGAGAATCAGGTGGAAAGCCCACAGTAATGGTGTACTTTGACGCAAGGAAAGTTCGTGTTGTCATGACGACTAATGTGTGATATGTGCTGACATGCCCTGCAATGCAGTCCCACACTCCCAGCCACTTATCCGTAGCAAAAGATGTTCTCAAAAAACTTCCACTTTTCAGCTATTCAATAGTTGTAAGAGAATGACCTCACAGCTGTAGCTGTTCCCAGAAAAGTTCCTCCTTAATGCACACAGCTTCAGGTGTTTGGTTTTCTGTGTTACCTATCAGCACTTCTTCATGTTTCTGCTGAGCTTAGCTGGCTGACGGGGCTCGGTTTTTCCTTTGATTCTTAGTCTTCTAGCAGTGTGGCTTTTCTCATTGCATGTATGAAGAACTATGTAAATGTATCTTAATGTCTGGCTACAAAAGGTCAGAAATTGTACAGAACAGTTCATGAATAGCTGATGCCCAAATAAGTCCTATTCTTTTTTCAAATGTGAAATCTTGTACTCATCCAAACTTGCTAGAAGAAACATTAGCTGTGAACAAATAAATGGCCAAAGTACTGATCACTGCGCATAATTTACCAGAGTAGAAAGCTATGGAATACCTCTCAAAATGAAATGGCCAGTATGTTTTTGATCTTAGAAGAAACTATGGTTATCTGAGGTTTTATTTGATTAAATAACATAGGGATATATTTGTTTGTGATTCCATTTTCCCAGGTTTCTCATAATGCGATTGTACCTTTATATGTCTTTGTAGAATCTCTTTCTTTTTTCCCAAGACAATTAGTATATGTATTTTATTACACAGAATTATGTTAAAATGTATAAATTATTTTAAATAATTACATGACACAGAATTTCCCTCTTTTAACAATGGACATTCTTCCATTTCTAGCTAACGGCAACAGTAGAAAACTGTTTATTTTGTCGAGGACAGTTCCACTAACACCATGCTAATTGATGCTTAATCCAACTTCATTTGAGTTATTTCTGCTAAAGGCATTTGGAATGGACTCTGAAATACTGGTTCTTATGGAGGAAGATAGTTATTTTGACTTTTTTTCCTAAGGTTTACTGGACATCCCTTTGGCTGCAGGGTGAAAAAGGTTGGCGTTCTTCAAAGAGCAGTTTCCTTTTATTAAAATCTGCAGTCAGAGAAACACAGCTTTCATTGTGCTTTCTCCTATATGAGTCATGTTCTCAATGGGTGATTGATCAACACTTTGTCAAGCCTGGACATGGCAAACTACAAAAGCAACATGATGAATGGAATTTAAAATGTGTTTCAAAATAGAGTTCCTTCTTTATGATCAAAATGAAAGAAAATATTCCACCAGCACCTTGTATCCAAAATAAAACTGCCAAGTTAAACATGACAAAGTTAATTTAAGGTTGTATTCTGACTGCTATGTAGACATTGAAGAGAAAAGTCAAACAGAACAAGATAGATCAACAAGTGGACTAAGCAATGTTACCTTTGGATCTCATAATTGCACAAGAATCTTGAAAAGTCAGAAGAAAAGTGATGGTATTTAACCACATTCCTGGACTAAAGCATCTCCCCTGTCTGTCCCCCTATCATGTACCTCTAATGGATAGTGACCAGAAGGAAGATGGGAGCTCTCCCTCCTTGAATGTGAGGTTTTTGATTATTGTGATTTCCTTGTATATTCAGTCTTCTGATTAATTACATTTTTCTAAATTTTTTTAAGAAATGGCACCTGGAGATATCACAATATTCTTCTTCCTTTAGATGCCTTTCTTTTTTTCCCACTGCTAACCCCATATCTCTTACTGCTTCACAAGGTGACACCTGCCTTCAGTCCTATGTGTGTTCTTGCAGTTTTAGACTACAGGCTTTCTGGGATAATTCATTTCCCAAAAAGCTGGGCAACATGATCTTGACTAAGTGCTTAAACATAACAGCACAGTAAGTAATGAATAATGAACAGCTTTTTTTTAATGTATAATCGAAAAGTTGTATTTTAATGTGACCGTTACCTGGAATAAGGATGACAACATTTTACAGAGTTACAGTCGGGAAGCTGCCAGGAAGTAGTGGCCTGATAGCAACACCTCGTGATCAATTTCCAAGGAGTGGCAGTTTCAAAGGTACCCCTGGCAGAGTCTCAATGCCATTTTTTGGAATCCTTCTTCTGGCTGAAGAATGTTGGTGGCCTGACACTGACGCGTGCTTCCTGTCATCCAACAGGTGCAACTTGGACGTGCTCATTGTTAGATTATGTGATTAATTGTGGGATTATGTGTGACTCCTCAGCCTGACTGGGCAGGCCAGTGTGCTGCTGGAGTGGTGGAGAGCCCCAAGAACTCTGAGAGACCCTGTTCCATCTCTCCAAGGCTGCTCCAGGAGCCACCTGCTTGAGGTATCCATATTGTGTGTGTATACAGATATATTTCTCGCTAAGGGATGGCCATCCCAGCTAGCCAGCAAGGGAACAAGACGGGGTTACTTACCTATAGCACTTGTGTTTGTGTGAGGGCTGACCCTGCCCTCACACTGGCTGTGCTGGGGCACACGGGGTGGTGTCACCCTGATCTCTATCAGGCCACCTGCTCTGTCAGCCCCAAAGTTTCATAAATCCTTTGAACGTCAATAGGTTGCTGTCAACAGGGAAAGTGACACAATACAGCAATTCCAAGATACTTCAGATGTCTTCAAAATAGCATGTCTAGAAGCTTAAAAAACAAACAATGCCTATTTATACATTTTATTAGTAATTTTAGATTGCATGCATAAAGTTTCTGGAAGTATGCTCTTGTAATTTGATTAACAATATCTTTCTTATTAAGTGGATTTTTGAATGAATGGTGGTTGTTTTCTTCAGTGTATTCTCACAGGAGGATAGTCAAAGTTTGCATTGTCTAACTTAACTTTCCTGTTTCCCAAAAAGATACATGCAAGGAAATCCTTTGACAAAGTTGAAATGCACATTATTTCGTTTGGTGGATACTATTGCCCCCTGGAGGCCATTTCTCAGTCATCAAAATATTAGATTGGAACTTAAATTAAAACTTAGAAATGTTTCCTATTATAAACAAAATATTCCCTTTAGCAATTAAAAATATTGCGACTTTAATTAAAAG
Source organism: Pseudopodoces humilis (assembly GCF_049639895.1). NCBI lineage: Eukaryota > Metazoa > Chordata > Aves > Passeriformes > Paridae > Pseudopodoces > Pseudopodoces humilis. The sequence continues at coordinate 35,464,198 of NC_142203.1, forward strand.
GGTTTATGAGCTTATCAGAGAAATAACTTATTTCTTACTATGCTAATTTTTTTTCTACATTTGCTGTTTAGATTTGCAAATTGCTAGAGAGTAAAATCGGATCGGTTTTTAAGGGAGATGAATATTTAATTTGAATACAGTACTTGGGAAAAATAAGGATTTTGTGAATATGTGTGTGCATTTTTTCAAACAGTGTAGATAATCAGCCTAGGGAGTGTGAATGTCTCCACATGCACTGCAGACAGGTTTGTATGTAATGCTCTTGGAAGTCACTCATTTTGCTCATGGAAATTGCTCATATTGCTTATGTTGCTCATGGAACTGCAAGGGAAAGGGCAGCACAAGGCTGTGAGTAGAGGCAGCACTGGGTCTCTCTCAGGCTTTGTGGGTGCTGTACTGCACCTGGTTGGCAACAGCGCTGAAATGGAAGGCAGCTCACAGAGCTCAGAGCTCTGTGTGGCCAATTGACAGCAAGAGTTCAGCTGATGGCCAAGTAACTCAAACCTCACATCCATCTCCTCCTCCACTCCACAGCCTCCTGGAATGGGACCCCTGCTGGGCTCCATTCCGGGGGCACATAGGGTGACCTTCTGAAGTGGAAACAAGATCCCTGCATTTGTGTGAAAACACGTCCTCTTTTCCCTTCATTTCTGGGTCTGCTAGAGTCTTTGGGCTTTTTTATAACAGTTCAGTGCATTGCTATCTGCAACTGACACTCAGCCTAGACAGCAGTGAATGTCAGTCACTGGCCATTGGAATAAAATCACAACTATTGACCCAATTGCACTGTTAATAATTAATTTGACTTATCACACAGAAAGATTTTTTGATGTGACTATAAACCTATTTCTAAATATTTTGTTCTTACTGGCATTTCTAAACATTGTCCCTACTGTTATGAATTAAGTGTTAATTTATACATGTTAAATTATTTTGCCTTTGTAATTGTTCTCTTGCCTGTGCTTGTAACAGACCTTTTTTCTTCATCGGTGCTGTACCAGTCGGCTGGTGCTCTGATTTCTGCTGCTTGCCCTGCCTCCCAGAATAGTTTTGCTATTCTGCACCAGGCTTCCTGCCGTGGTGAGCACCACCATTTCAGGACACAGCCGTACTGGCAAAGAAATAGCCCCACACTAGTGCAAGGAGTATCAGGTCTGTGAAGGGAACAGAATAAGGGCAGTGCTGGGTACTGCTTCTCCTACCTATTGTCTGGCCCCAGTATCTGGTGCATCTGGTGGCTAACGAACCATGCACCAGGAGAGACTCCATGTTCTAGACCCCTTCTTGGTATTTGGCTGCTGCTTACCGTTCTCACATCAATCCCATGTTACAGGAAGTCTGGCAGCTTTCTGAACAGGCATATGGAGAGCATTTGTTTCTCCTTGCAAACTCGTTGTCTGAAGGCTGTACGTGTCCCCTCTTCTCCTGCTCTTTCTTTTCTTTCTCTCCTCACCATTGGTTTCAATACTTCATTTTATGCAAAATATAATGTGGTCTGCTGCACTGAGCTTCATTAGTACTTCATGTAAACTGAGTTACAGCCTTTAAATCTGCTGAAAATCAAAGAAAGGGTGCCCAGTGAGGAGTGCAACATCTGGGCTTGAACTGGTTATTTTCTGCTCCTAATGTCACTACCACATGCAGTAGGTTCAAGTGTTGTAATATAGCAGTTCAAATTTTTACTGTTTTTTTCCGGGTCCACTTGGGAATAAAGGTTTCACATCATCTCAGATGCCAGGAATTTGTAGTAGAAGCTCTCTTGATATGTTTCCTAGCTAATTAAAAGAATTAAATTTTCTGCTGGTGGAAATGCTCAGTCTGTGACATCGCTCAGCAGTGTTGATAAAGTGAAAAATATTTAAAGTTTTGAGGATGATCTGATGATTTGAGTCTTATCAAATGAGATTACATTTATATGCTTCCACCTTATTTTATGTATCTCTTGCATATACTAAGTTTAAACACCTACATGAAAACCAGCATTAACAGTTTATTACTGTTCCTTCCAAAATTCCAGCTTTAGAAATTAAGACATGCACAGACAGAAGAGCATTGAGGATGCTCATTACAGTGTGTGGAAAAGTCTTTACTCTCCTCCCCCTCTATAGGTTCCCTCTATTTCTTCCTGCCAGCTCTCATCCTGCTTCTACATCCCTAATCCTCCAGCCAGAATCCTTATTATGTCGCTTCCGCTAGATATAAGTATACACCAACATAAACATAGTTTTAAAAATTCTCCCGAGTTCCTGAATGACCCTGGGTGTCAAGTAATTGAGGTCACCCCCCAGTCGCCTCCTGCACTCTTACTGCAGCAGTGCTGGTGCAGCCTGGGCAGATGGGAATCCTGGCCAAGGCCACAGCCCAAGGGATCTGAGTAGCCACTTTACAGACTGAGGCAGAGAAGAACATCAGAAGAGGAGGAGGATGTAACCCGGAAGGAAGGAGAGGACTGCAGAGACTTTCACCATGTAAACAAGCTGGTTCAGAGGCAGGTGGGATGTCCAGTTCATCCTTTTGAGAACAAAATTGTCAGAATAGGTCTGACTGATGAACCTTAGATGGGGTGTAAAGGGGCTTTTAAGGTGTGTGTGATTAAGTTTCACCAGGTTGAAAATGGATGAAATATCCATTTGCTATCCTTTTGAAAGGGAAAAATATAAATCAATGCATAATTCACAGGCAGGAGGCTTAAAATGATGAGCAAATGTTTTGGTTTCACCTGGATTACAGTTAATTTTCTTCTTAGTAGCTGTAGTTTAAATTCATTATGATGATAATGTTGACACACCTATGTTTTGATTGTTGCTAAGTAGTGCTAACCCTAAGTCAAGGACATCTGGCCTGAACTGGTAGAATATCATGCCCAGTGTAAAATGGGGGAGTTGGCTGGGAACTGCTGATCTCTGCAGGGAGATCAGTCAGCAGGTGGTGAGCAACTGAGTTGTACATCACTTGGGTTTTATTTCTCTTTCTGTTTCTGTTAACTCCCTTTTAAATACAGTTTTTAAATACAGTTAGTTATATTTATGTTATTATTATATTTTATTTCAATTATTAAACTGTTCTTATGTAAAGCCACCTCTACTCCCCCACTGGCATTTAGGGTCCAGTAAGTGAGTGGCAGTGTGCTACTAAGTTGCCTACTGGGGCTAAACCATAGCAGGGAAAAAATCATTATTTTTGCTTTCAAAATTTCAAAATTTTGCTTTCACTTTTAGACTTGGTACACTTTGGTCATGACATCTCTTAAGAAATAAAGACTGCATATGAAATGAGGCCTCTTGGGAAAACAAAAGGACTCAGGCCTAGGACTGAAGCTGAAGAAGGGTGACCAAAGTCAAGGCAACACCACCTGCAAGACGGGCCTGCTCAGCTTGCTCTCCAATGAATGTGAGCAGAGAACCTTTACCATAGTATTTAACACACAGATAGAGCTTTCCCAGGAAAGTCTTTGGGAAACCTGGACAGCCATTATGGGGAGGCTGAGGCAGAGATGGAAAATGAGGTGTCTCCCCACAAGACAAACATGGTCTCAGGGATAAATAGTACTGGTATGCTGACTTCTGCTCTGTACTCGATCTGTTGCTCTGGAGAAAAGAGGAAGTTAAAATATCCACCTCTGTTTAAAATATGCCTCCTTTTTCCTGTTAAAACCTCCAGTTTTAGGAACAGGGCTTTAATGGTCACCACAAGGAAGGTTTTGGCTAACCATGGTAGCACGGACAGCTAATCCCACCTCCTGTTTCTCCTCTGACCACAAAATGCAAACCCTAAGAGGTTTGTAGGCAAGGATGAGTGAGAGCTACCCTGCCTGCATGCTGGGTGTTATTTACAGCTACAGAAATATGAATAAAGCGTGCTCCAGAGTGGCGTTAATTGCCATCAGTTATGAATACCACAGCAGGAAGGAGAACTAAAACCAGCATGCAGCTTCTTTTGTTGTTGATGGAGGGCAAGTGTATCACATGCTGAAGATTTGTGAGAGAAAGATTTATTTGTAATTAACAGCAAGGAGGAATTCTAAATAGAAGCAACTTTTTGGTGACCACCGTGCAGCCCTGGGGCTATCAGCATGGCCGGGGCTTGGCTTTGTCTGCCATGGCAAAGGGGTGGATAAATAGGAGATGACACCGCTGCATGTGTGTGCATGAAGCAGCTGGCCAAGCAGCAGGACTTCTAGCACTCTTCTCCCTGCTAGAAGGGAAGTGGAAAAAAAAACCCAAATCAAATAGACTTACTGACACAAAGAGGTGCTGGGCATTGTGATGCGCCAGCATACCCATCCTTAAAACCCCTGAAAATAGGTAGCTCAGTGTTCTTCTTTCTGGGCCTTACTTCCTCAGCCCCGTAAACCCCAAGCCTGTGCACAGCTGTTCTGGTCTAAGTCAGTGTCACTGACTAGGGGAAAAAACCACACCAAACCTTTGGAAGGTGCCTTCACATAAATTGCTTCCAATGAATTATTTACAGTTTACGTTAGCAGCCACACTCTACACGATATCATTAAGTTTTACAAGGCTGTGAATGAACAGCTGCATCTTACACAGTATTTTTTCATCTCTGCATGTACGACACTTATTCTTTCAAGACTGTTCCCAAGGCAAGTAACATTATTTTTTCATTCAGCCACAGGAGAAGCTGCCATTACTTCCTTAAAAAATTGTACCTCTCTTTACTGTGAAGTATTAACAGTATTCCTTAAAAGCTAGTTTACTTTGGCCTTATAGGTAAGGTGTGTGTGGGGGAAGCAGGCTCTTGAAATAATTCAGCAGATGAGTTTATTTCATAGTTATGGGTACAGTTTACAGTGCTAATTACTCACAGCATAGAAATCTTCTGTGGAATACCTGTGTTGGATAAAACTCCCTTGCCTTCATTATCATGTTAACGTGGGAGTTTACGAAGCTGTTAGATCAAAAGCTCCGTGTGTTGCCCCTGCTTAGAAATTGGAGATGGTCTAAGCTCGGGCAACTTAGCCTAGTGGGGTTATGGTGTTGAAGCTAGTTTTGCTTACATGCAAGCCGACACAACACAAGGAGAGCTGGTACCTGAGGTCTGACCGAACTTACAACGCTTTCTCTGTATAGGGGCTAAGGTAGACAGGGTCTTCTGCAATGGACTAGAAAGGAGTCTATTCCATAGACACGCCCAGCTGAATGTGAAGATCAGTGATGACAAAAGTAAAATCATTTTTCCCTGTACTGCTACGTGTGGAAATGTTGACTGGAATCCATGCATCTGTGTGCCAATGACTGGATAAAGCTGGCAGAGCAGATGTACCTGGAGCAACTGTGTAGCAGCCACACTTGGGCATCTGCCAGACTCTGAACCTGTCCAAGATTTAAAACTAAGAGACAGGGCCTGGCAGTTCCTTCATGTCTTGAAACACCTTCGCAGCAGAAGTAATATGCTTGTACTTCTCTTCCTATTCTGGGCCCTCCTTCTTGAAGAGAACAGATGCAAGGATTTCCAGTCCAGAGGAGAGGTCAGAAATCAGCAGTGCATCACTTGGGAGAGAGGATGATAGACTGGGAGATAGGATCAGGTGCCCTAGGGCACTGCTAGCTGGCTTTTCCCAAACTGTCTTGCACATCTGTAATTTGCTTCTCACTTAAGGAACAACATCCAAGTGTGATTTGTTAATTGACAAATGACATGAGATTATGTGGCTCCTCTGATTTCTCTTCCTTATGAGCAAGGGTTCCCATAGGATACCCCCTGCTGCAGAAATAAACAATATTCCCTGGGACAAGCTGTAGCTTTCATCTAGCTCTCCATAACACTTAGCTCATGCCAGTTAACACCATTAGTCAGAGACCTCCAGTTAAAATGTCATAAAATATTAATTATAGTAAGGCACTCAATGTCTCTCCCCAGGTGTACCTGCTCAAGATGCTGCTGAAGTCCTCTTGGGCAGGGATTGTGGGGACAGAATGAGAAAGATGTTTTGTTTGTGCTGCGGAGAAGGTTAATTAGAAAACTTCTAACATTATTGGTGAACCTAATTAATTTGATTACTTTAGAAGAGAGTCCTGATTACACCTGGAAATAAAAGCCTGATAGCAAATTATGTGTAATTTGATACAAGACCACCCAAGTTTATGCTTACATTACAACTGCATGTTTTGCTGCTTTTTGAGAGAGTAGTGACTAAGACCTGGGCACAGGAAGCAGCACAGAATATCCATGGGTCAGAAATTGCCTTGTTCTGGTTTCCTGGGAGGAAGTCCTGATGATTTCAGGGAGTAAAAGAGAACGTTGCCATGGAAGGAAACTTACTGGTTGTTCCCTGTATTTACTAAGCAAATTATGTCTGGTAATCACCTTTCCAATGATGCTATCAATCAAACCTTTGTTACTTGCAAATATAGGTCTAAAATCTATTACACAGTTATTAATGAGCTCCTTTCTTAATTCTGTCTGTGGGTTTATAAAGAACTAGATTTTGTCAGAGATGTTATACACATAAACTTACATGAGCTTTAAGTTTTTGTTATTTTCAGCCACCCTTCTACATCTGTCCTTTGTGAAGGTGTATTTCAAAAGCCGTTTTCCTGCCAGTGGCTGAGCTGGCATATGTGATATGTGGGATGTCATTAGTAAGCTAAATAGATACAAACTGATGCCTTGGTTGAATCAGCTATTGGAGCTGGGAGTTATAGAAAATCTTTAGGGATGTGTGAACAGGCACACTGGTGAAGCTGCCAAAGAAAAGTGCAATATAAAGGAAATCTACACTTTTTATATTGCTCAGAGCTGTGGTAGTTGTCCCAAAGATTAGTCTGGCTTTGGAAGTACTGTCTGAACTTAAAGATAAGCCCTATTGAGCTAAACCGAGCTAAACACATACCTTTCATTTTCAGTATCTCCTTCCTTGTAACACATTTACTAAACCTTGCATGTTAATGTAATAAATACACTGTTAGATCTGGCTTTATATTGTCTGTTGCAGTGAATGCCTGGGAGGCTGGCAGAGCTTCCCATGGGTTCACCAATGCTGGAAAGTGCCCCTGAGGCTTTTGGGGCATTCCTTCCCTTAGCTGCCAAGTGCACTCTGGGTTCTGGCAGCACAGGTTGGGGGAGCAGGGCGCCCTGGGCATGCGCTGTCCCATGCCACTGCAACATGCAGCAGGGCATGGATACAAGGCCTGGGATTTCCCATGGAACTGGGAGGTTGTATGTGAGCATCTGGCTGCCTTCAGTGGTCAAACAGGAGTTCTGTATTGGAAAAAAAGGAAAAATGAAACCTCTTCTATGACCTCTGTTAATACAACAGGGAAATTTTTTTGTATAAAGTATTTCCTTTCGGCATTGTTGGCAATTACTGGCTTTTTGCCAAATTAATCTTGCATCTAGAGATTTTGCCATTGTAAATGAGTCAGGCAGAGAATGAAAAATAAATCAAAGCTGTGTTGACAGCACCTTTCAACACTGATGAGGAATCACACACAGAGATGGGAGGTAAGAGACTCAAGGCCACATTCTGCTCCAGCTGTGCAGAGACAATGTGCTGAAGAACAATGAAGTGGAGCAGTTTGCTTAGAAAAGTCTCTGTGGGATTTTGGATACATGCCTAGGCTTTTGGAAAGTAATAGCATTAAGTCATGGAGAAGAGAAAGGAAGAGACATACACTTCTGAAAAATGGCCTGTTTAGTGTCTGGTTTTCTTTATCTCAGTCTAGGGAAAATATTGTGCAATACAGGTGATGGATATGTTGCATTTACAATACCAAATGATGAAAAGTTAGTTCTTACAAAACTCAAACTCAGGTTGGGTTCTGTAAGAGGACAGACTTGACATGGCACATGATCTGATCATGAGTGGTAAGTTGTACATGTACTTCCGTGTTTCTATAGATCAGGAACTGATAGCAGATTGTATCCTGCCCCATCAAACTTTCATGAACTTTGTGGAGTTAGGTGGTGTGAGACAATTTCTGTCAGGAAGCTTTGGCAAATGGAGTCTCCAACTGCTCTGAGCCTTGCAGCATCAGCCTGAGAGTTTGTGACATGCAGAATTTTGATCTGCAAAATTAGAAGTATTCAGGTTTGCACATAGACTGTCAGTCTAATCTTGCAGTCTTACCTTTATGCCATAGTTAAAATCTTTGAGTAGGATCTGAATAAAAGACAAATGTCAACTCTTTGTATGAGCATTGTTATTCTTCATTGGATATGTAATGTATATATTAAAGTCTGAAGATATTCTGCCCACTTCAAACTATCCAACCCATGTCAAAACTTACATCCCACTATTTCCTTGCTGTAACAGTCCCATACAAACTGTAGTAATTCCGCTTCAAAGATATTCTTTTAAATGCAGAACTAACATGACTGTAAAGCATAGTTTTGGGTTTTTTTCCTAGTTCATAGTAAGAGGAATTCAACTAGTAAGTTGCTAAAGATCTGGCTGTTCTGTACCTATTAACAGTACTGAAATATTTACAATCATGCCAAGCTGAACAGCCATAAGATGCTCAAGAACACATCCAAAAAGAGCAGAGACCAGCCTGCCTGGATAGTGGATAATATTTCTGTAAACAGAGAAGGAAATCAAGCATGCAGATGTTTGGGAACAAGTTTCTTAATTTATGGAACTCTCTGCTGCCCAGTGGAAGTTGATGAAGCTGTGACAGCTCATTCCCTGCAGCAGATCTGCCTTTTGGCTTCAGCAAACGTGTCTTTGTATGGATAATGTGGCACAAGCTGAATGTGGCCATCCACAATGGCTAATGTCCTCCCATGAGAACAGAGCACCACTGTCAAGACCATAACTTTTTCCAAGTTACTGTCTGCCACATAGGAACTGGTTTCTTTCTGGCAATGCAATACAATGATGCCACAGCCTATGCTTAGACCCTATTTCTTATCAGAGTCTTCTTAGAAGTTCTCAAATTACATCAGTGGTAAAACTATTGCCTGAGAGGAACTATTCAGCCAAACCAGAATACATCTAAAAACTTCAGGATATATTCTTACAGATAAGAATATGAAATCACCTTTCGGGATGTTGGCATTGAAGGTTTCATGCTTCTAGGTCTTGCTGATTCAGACCTCTAACAGGAACACTGTTAAATAGGTTCAGGAAGGATTTCAGTACTCATCTTCACATCTTTATATGGATTTACTGTATTAATGGGCTTTCTGAAGCAGATAATTTTGCCACTGTGTGGAAATGAATTTGGGCCTAAAAGAAAAGCAAGGGGGAAACCCCATAGTTGTAAACCAGAACTACTTACCATGAACTTGTAAAGGAAAACTGTTTGCTGTCCCTTCTTCAAAACACAGTGTAATTTCTATAAATTGATTTCTACTCATTTTCTTGTCCCTCTTGGTTATGACACGAAGGAACAGAATCAAAGTAATGGTGGAAAGATTGAAAGGGTTGAAGGCAAGGCATTAATGCAGAGATAGTGAAGTGCTGGGACAGATTGCCTGGAGAAGCTGTGGAATCCACACTACTGGTGTTTGATGTTTGTCTTATCTTGTCTAAAATAAAAAAAAAGCATCTGTAGAGAATGACAGAGATTATGATTTTGTCCTGAGACAAAGAGTGGATGACTTCTTGAAATCTCTTCCAGTCTTGCTGTCCTCCCTTGTATTTTCCCTGTGATTTACATTTCCTTGGGGTTTCTGCCTGCCCTCTCCTATTTTTAACTGTGTATTACAGAGAACTTGTGTAATTTTTGAATATTTGAGTGTAACAAGCTGTTTTTAATTTTCTTTGATTTTCCAACTACATTTTTGTTGTTACATATCCAAAATAGCATATGACCTTGTTAAAGTGCACTTCAATAAACCATAGTTTGGAACAGAGGATGCAGATTTGAATTTGAAGTTCAACAAAGAACAAACCAATCTTAAGCCACTGTCCTGCCAAGGAAAGATGTGGTATGTTTGAGCTGAGAGCCCTCAGAAACTGCTCAGAGATCAGTGAGCCATCTCCTCAGCCACAAAGTATATGGGCTGGATCATAGGGAGGGTATTAACTGTGGGGTGATCTGGGTGGCCTTCATACCTCAGCCTGGCTGATTCACAGACCATGCAAGTCCTCACTTGGCAGATGAGCAAGTGAAAAAATGGAAGACTACTTCTTTTCATGTTAGGCAAACAATTTATTTCACTCTGCTCTTCAATTATGTCACTTAAAGCCAAGTGCCTGAATCATGAAACCAAATGAACCCCTGTTCTGTGAGGTTGAAAAGCTAAGTCACATTTTCCAAAAATAGAATTTTGTGGAGACATTGGGATGCCCTTTCTTGAGGAATTTTACAAAATTTCCAGAGTATAATCTGAATGTTATTCTCTCTTTAATGCACATATACATACCTCTATGGGAATGTGTCTATGGCTAAGTAGGCCTATAGGCCAGGCCTGGGTGCTGCAACACTTACAGAGATAATCCCGTGATTTAATTTAATTTAATTTAGAATATGTAACACAGATAAAGCAAAGCGCCTCAGGAGGACATACAGATCTTGACTGCACACAACCTTCTCAGAGCCTCAAACAGCATTACCTCTGAATACAAAATATCTATGTGTTTCATCTCACTGTGAGCACAAGTGGCAAGTTCCATTTCTGCAAGAAGCAGAGCAATTAGATTGTGATAAGCTTTTTCTTCTCACATTGAAAGTAGAGTGGATCAATCTGAAAAATCATCTACTGCTTCCTTGCACCCTTTGTGCTTGGAGCACTCATTGATGCTGACAGATACTGGTTTAAGAATATGGGTACCTTGGTTTAGGACAGAGGAACTAAGTGTTGGATTGCACATCACAGAAGTGACCTTAAGAATAAGCTATGAAAATAATGCAATGGTTAAAGTGAAGAAAAGGAAAAAAGAATACATTGAGGCTATTACTGTATATTTGTATTGTGTTCCCATGAAAGAATCAGCATCTGAAATTGGCACTTGAATGACAGTATTTGAGAAGGTGAGCATGAATGTGTGTGTGGGGGTGCAGCAGGGTGTTTTTCTGTTAATACAGATCAGGACTCCCCTACATTTAGAGGCTGCAAGCCATGAGGTCCTGCCATAACCATGCTTCTATTTTGTCTCCTCTCTCAAAAACAGGATTTGGAGAAGCAGAGAGAGAGATGGGGAATGTTGCAGGTTTTCGGTTTTTGCCCAAGGTGTGCCTGACACAGTAACACCAAACATGATTGATAGCAGTTCAAAGCAAGCTGATTTGTTGTTTTTTTTCTGCTGTTAACAAAGCCTGAGAAGCAGTCCAGAGCCATGGCTTCAGTAACCAGCAACATGAGGCTGGCTGAGCTGTGTACAAAGGGTGTTTGAATTTCAGCGGATGTCTCAGATACCAAGCCATTAGGTCCCACCACAAAAATAGTTGTGTAAAATTTTTGCATTGGCTCTGGCCTGACAGCAATGGGACTGCTCCCCTTCACTGGGTAGGCTGAAACATCCCGCTTGAGCTGGGGCTTCTGTCCAGCAAGCCTTCTTCCTCCATTGGATGGCAAGGTTCCTCTGTGTGGGAATGAGAAAGGGAAGAGATATGTGGGAGTTTTTCCTTTGTTTTTGCAGTTGTGCTTTTAGAAACTGACAAGCATTTTCCTAGCAGGCTGCTGGCATGTAGACTTGCCACCAGGAGGGATGGGAGAAGGAAAACAGCAAGGCCTAAGGCTTCTGACTACTTTTAGGGGTGTTGTTTGGCTTCAGGAAAAGAAGTACCTACAGTCAAACCCACAGCTGATGCCAGCTGGCAGACATCAATGATGGCAGCACTGGGAAGATGATTTACACAGTCTGGCATCTGGCCCTGAAGAAGAGGAGTGTTTTGCACTACAGAATACGAGATAATTTGGAGCCTACACACACAAGAGTATTTTTAGTGTCAAGATTGCTGTTGGTCATTTTTCTCTTTTCAGTGTAACTGTGCTTTCCACCTGTGGCCTTTCCTAGCCTTGCCAGGGGCAGAGCTGTGTTTTGCAGAATTTGAAGATGGTGGCCACTACTGACCACTACATACACATATTTTTCAGCTAATCTTACTATAAAAATCATGCCACAAATTCTCCCAATTTCATTCAAATCAGTGGAATCATGCAAAATGCTGCTTTTGAAAACAAAAAGTTCACAGGCAGAAGAGGCTGTATGTTTTGTTCAGAGGTTTTCGGACCTGGATGAAATCTGACTCTGGTGTTTTTATTCTTCTTGGCTTTATGGGTTGTGTGTTATCAAACTGAGCTGTGAAAATGGGCCAAGCACCACACCCAGGAAAGCAATAACCTGGCACCTTCATCAGCAAAGTGATGGCATCACAGCCCCCCTTGTGCTTCTGTGTGTGACAAAACCTATGTTGCCTGATTTGCAAGCAGACTGAACTTCCCCTTGGGAAGTTCAAATGTGTTGCTAGCCACATGTGCACATGGCTTTTACAACCTTTACAGACTACAAGAGGCAGTATTTTATGGCGTGCTAGGAGTTTGTTTATTTCTTTCAGAAGAATCTTTAACTACAGCAGATTTTTCCATTTTCTACAAGACGTACTACAGGACAAGAGTGAGAGTATGAGCAATGGAAGAAAAAAGTAATAGGTTAATAGAGTAGTAGAATCATTTAGGTCAGAAAAGACCTTTAAGATTATTGAGTAAAACTGTTAACCTAACATTGCCAAGTCCACTGTTAGACCATGTTCCTAAGCACTATGTCTTCTAAACATCTCCAGGAAGGGTGGCTCATCCACCTCCCTGGGCAGTCTGCTCCACTGCTTGTCAACTGTATGTTGAATATATTTTCACTAATATCCAATCTAAACTTCCCCTGGTGGAAATAGGAGGCATTTCCTCTTGCCCAGTCTCATTATCTGAAGCGACTGACACACACCTCACTACAGGCTCCTTTCAAGGAGTTGTAGAGAGAGATAAGGTCACTGCTGCACCTCCTTTTCTCCAGGGCAAACAATCCCAGCTCCCTCAGCTGCTCCTCACAGGATTTGTGCTCCAGACCCTTCACTGGCTCTGTTACCCTTCTCTGCTCAAGCAACTCAATTTCTTGTAATGAGTGGCCCAGAACTGGACACAAGATTTGAGGTGTGGCCTCACCAGTGGCAAGGTCAGGGGAAAAACTCTTCCCTGCTCCTGCTGGCCACACTATTGTTGATACAGGCCAGGATGCCATTGGCCTTCTTGACCACCTGGGCTCATGTTCAGTCACTGTTGACGAGCACTTCCAGGTCCTTTACCACTGGGCATCTTTCCAGACCCTGCCTGAAGTTTGTGGCACTGCCTGGGATTGTTGACTCAAGTGTGGGACTTGGCACTTGGCCTTGTTAAACCTCATACCACTTGCCTCGGCCCATTGATCTGGCCTGTCTTCATCCTTTTGCAGATGCTTTCTACCCTCCAAGAGATCAATACTCCCATCCAACTTGGTGTCATCTGAGAGCTTACTAATGGTGATCCCCCTGCACAGGTCAGGACTAGCCCTGATACTGAGCCCTGGAGAACAGCACTAATGACCATCCATCAGGTGGATGTATCTCCACTCACCAGTCACTGGCTCTGGCCATCCAGACAGCTCTTAACTCACCAAAGAAAGCACCTGCCCAAGTCATAGGAAGCCAGTTCCTCCTGGATAATAATTTTCCTGGTGTAAAATGCTTAGTTAATGTCCATGTGATAGCACTCACAGCCTTTCTATCATCCCCTAGGTAGGTTACCCTGTCACAGAAGGAGATCATGTTGATTAATGAGGATCTGTGTTTCCTAAGTCCATCCTGGCTGGATCTCATCACCTGGTTGGCCTGTACTTACTGCATGATGGCACTGAAAATTATCTATTTCATGACCTTGCCTGGCACTGAGATCAGGCTGACAAGCCTTTTGTTCCCTGGATGCTCCTTCCCACATTTCTTATGGATGGGCATCACATTTTCTAATATCCAGTAACCTGGGACCTCCTTGGTTGACCAGGACTGATTGACAGTGGCTCAATGAAAGCTTTGCCAGCTGTTCTTTGGTGGATTCCATCTGGTCCCACAGTATAAAAAATAATGTAGCAGGTTGCTGAGTACTGCTCTTTTATTATGGAACTTCATTCTGCTCCCCATCCCTTTCTTCCAACTCAGAGCGCTGGGTACTTAGACCACAACTAACCTTTCTATCAAAGACCGAGGCAAAGAAGGCACTAAGCATCTCAGTCTTTTCCACATCCTTAGTCTCTGTGTTTTTGACCTGCATCCACTAAGGGATGGAGATTCTCCTTAGCTCTCATTGTGTTGCTGATGTATTTATAGAAACCATTTTCATTCTCTTTTACATCTGCATCCAGATAAAATTCTAGTTGGCCTTTGGCCCTTCTAATTAACTTCCTGCAATATCTCACTAGGTCTGGAAAGCAGGAAAACTAAACTGACAGTACTGAACCAACCTCATGAGTTCAGAAGAAAAATTCATCCCCTCACATGTTCTGTCTCTGACATATGCTTGATCAGAAAAAGCACATGCTCCTAGAGCATTCTCTGGTGTAAAACTTCCTAACTACCAGCCAGGCTCCCAGACTTGCCATGCTGGAGGTTGTTGCCTCTCTCCCTTCAGAAGGGCCTTCCATCCCTGGCTTTCCCTAATGACCTTCTGCAACATTTTATAATTCTGTTATACAAAGCACTTTGTGGTGATGAGTTTCTCCATTTCACGAAATGAGGACAGAGTGAGGGGCTGTCATTCCTCAGCCTACTGCAAAAGCATGGAGGCATGGAGAGCACAGGGAACCCCACTGCATGTCAGCACCAAGCACTGATATGAAAATGAGAGATGTAAGGTGGAGTGGGATTTGTCTCGTGCTGTGGAGCAGTGACATTTACTACTAAATAGATGTTCCAGCCAGCTTCCTTCCAGGTTAAAATGGTACAGAGGGCTGGCGCCAGGTCCTGGTCCTTGGCTAGTTCCTGACTGCTAGGATACCAGTAATATTGATCAGGTTTAGTCCAGCAGTACCTAAATGCCTTGGATTTGATCTGCATTGTTCAAATGCACCAAAAAGGCAGTCCAACTCACTAGAGCTGGCCATTGGAACACTTAGTGAAAAGGAGCAGGCAGATTTCAGTGGCTGCTGTAGATAGCACCTACATTTCTTTAGCTGTTTCTGTATTTGGTGGGTGCCTGATCTGGTGTAGACTGTGCAGGTTTTAAGAACACCTGTTAGACAATAACCAGAGAAAAGAGGAGTGACGGTTGCTTTCTCAGCAACTTATGATGCACTTTGAAGCACCCTCTGCCCTGGGACAAAGTATGGGGCTTTGTCTGATGTGTCTGCCAAATTCATTTCTGTTCCTGATATGCCCAGAAGGTGTTAGTTCAGTCAAAACTGAGACTTTTCTTGCCAGCACTAGACCCTCAGAAAGGCAACAGAAGTGTATATCTGCATGCTAGCCAACACAGAGCTTCCCTGTGGAGGAGTTTGAAGGGGAGGGTGCCCAGATCACTGTCTTTGCTCTTTGCCTTCTCTCAGATGTTTCAAGTCTGAACCATTGCCTGACAGTGAAGAAAACACAGCTTCTTCCTCTGATAGCTGCAGGGTGTTTCGAAGCAGGTGCCAATTTCCCTACTAATGATAAAATCGTAACTGTTTCGTGGTTTTTTTTGTCAATAGACAAAAATATTCATGTCTGAACAACCACACATAAATGATAGCTTACAAATATTTTTCTATAAGGATGGAAGTAATTCAGGAGCTTAAGCTACAATAGATACCTAAAGATGTGTGTCTCACCTGAAGTGCCATTGATACCTTTGCTTTTTATATGCAAGTGTGCTAGTTCAAAAAAATGGTTTAAATTAATGTTTCTTGCAAGCCACCTGCAAAAGTTGTGACATACTGTAAAAAAAAAGCAAACTGTGTTTGTACAGTAAGTACACACAAAGTATTTGTACCTTTTCAGACTGAGTTTTTGATCAGAGCTGAAGAACTGCCAAGAGAGTTCTACAGGCAGAAAAATCTTGTGGGAACAGGGTGGAAGTGGCTCAAGTTGTTGAAACAAGCCAAAACAAGATCATTTATGCCTAGATAATTACATCAAATCAAGTTTGACGTACATGTAATTGTGCCTGTGGAGGGAGATAATATAATGTAGCTAATACAGAATAGAAACACAAGACGTCATGAGCAAAATTAATTCCTAATATAGCTTCAGTGGAATTGGTGGATATTATCCTGCAATGAATATGACTCAACTTATCATATAGAAATGATATATGACTGCAACCTTTTCATTATATATGAAAAAGACCTTTTTTATATGCTAGTGATCACTTTCAATAAAGCTATTATTAAATGCCATCTTTCCTAATGAATTAGCTAATGTGTTGTAAAAGCATTTATCTAAGGATTTTTAAAAAAAAAAAATACCCCAAAGTGCACACCTGCTTATTACTACAGCATTTTGAAGTAATACTACAGACCATAATAAGTTCTGAATTAATTTTAGAGAGGGTGATTATTTTGCTAATATCCCTATAACAAACAACAGTTTCAAAATATAGCTGTAATGTCCCTAAAATTAAGTTTTTTGCTCTGACCAGAACACATTATCTAGGCTTAACAGCGACCCCTGAAAAAGAATATATAAAGCGTAGAACTACTAATTGTGTAAAACTACTCAATCTAAACCAATAAACGGCTTCACAGAGGTAAAGATTCTGAATTGCATTTAGACCATCAGAATATTTTACACTGGTATTACTGTCAGAGAAAACTGAAGGAAGGAAACATTTTAGGATAAATAATCAAGAGAGAAGGTTGTGCCAGATCCCTCATGTGGGAATGGCACTTGGGAAGCAAATCTTCATCTGTCCAGCTAAGGTCTGTTCCATCAGCACATTGATCTAAAAGGTTCCTAAGAAGACAAGAGAGTGGTGGTTAAAACTTGCTAAGATGACTGGCTTACCCATATATTTATTTATGTTTATGTACCTTTTTTAGCCCACTTCCTCTTAACAGAGAGCTTGAGGAGTTTATTGAAGTGAGACTAGGATAAAATCTGGATACTGTAAGGAACTGTCCAAAGCCCTGGAGGGTAGTGATGGCACAGGTCACACTTACCATTTGTCTGTGCCAAGCACTGACCATGATCTAGCACAGTGCTGCCATGAGCATCAGTCCTGCAGTATCACTACTAGGCAGACTAGTAGCAACATTGAGAAAGTATGAAAAATATGTAAGCACTCAGAATCTGAAGGGTGAAAATAAGTTATTTCACTTATTTTTCAGCCCCCTCTAAACACATAAAGAGTAGAGTGCATGTTTCTATTAAGGCAATAATAGTGAATGAGAAGTGTGAAAAAAATGCAATCTAATGCTGCTTTGGGCAGCATTACCTTTCCTCTATGCTAGGCCTTCCTCCTTTTCAGTCTTGCTGTGGCCAAAGTGGCTGCAGCAGCTGCAGAATGTCACGTGTTGGACACGTGGACTCCTTCTTTGCCAAGGAAGGCAAAGAGGGAGTCCAGCAACCAGAGGGGCAACTTGCCCTGACAGGAAGTTTTCCCACATGGTCCCTGACAGGTGCTGTGGGCCTTAGTGCCTGTCCTCCGCCATCCATCCTGTCACCGCTGGGGACCCCTTGGCTCCTGCCCTCATCAGCACAGAGCCTACCTCTGCCAGGACCAGGCATTTCCCACTGCAACAACCACAAAGATCACCCAGCCTGGAAAATTCCCAGGAGAAGGACATTTTCATGTCTGCTCCCCACAGCACGTATTTTCTGAACAGGTCAGAAAAGAAATAATCAACTCTATTGGTTCTTGGCTTCAGCAAAGAGAGACAGGTTTTTCACAGACAGAGAAGGAATCTTCTGTTTTGTAAATATTTATTTTTGCTAGAGGGATAGTCTCAGTAAGGTCAGTGGTTCAGCACAGGGGTAAGAGTGGATAATTTCTTCATTTTCCCTATGGGCTAAGTGAGTGGTCTATAGCTCACCAGAGACCCCAGGACAGTGTTGAAACATAGTTTTCCATATGTTTGTTTTCAAGTAAAGGATAAGACCCTTGAGTTTGCTTGGGATGCACTGAGGCATGAAGAGACTAACTTCAGTGCAGGGTTGCTAAACTGGTCTTAATTTACTCCTTTGAACAATTTGATCTATATGTCCATAAAATTTTTCCTGATTGTGTATGTGTGTGTGCATGCCTGACGTACATAAAAGATGCAGTAAAGAACTGAAGATATTGAAAAGAAATCTCATAAAACATTTTTACACAAAACAGCTGTTTGTCAGGTCTCTTTAGCTTTATGCTAATTTCTGATGAGAAGCCTCATATTTTTCACTGCAACAATCTTGTTCTTTCAGCTATAATGTAAAACTTCTCTTTTAAGCCCAGGCATCAGCATTGCTCTCTTTTCTCCTCTTTCCACATAAATCTACATCAGACAGATTAATCTTGTTCAGCAAGACAGCTAGGGTCACTGCCTTTCAAAACTGTGCTATGTAACATATTCTCCTTGACTCTCACTTTGAATAAAACTTTGTTCTTCATCTACCTGTAAACCAGGAAAAGGATAATTTGGCTGCGAAAAGACATGCTCCGGGATCAAACAGGGTGGGGGAGAGGGGCTTGTGGAATGGGTACAGCTCCACATCTGAGCTTCCATTCATCTTCCATCATTTGGGGTTTTCTGGGTTTAGCAGTAATCCAAGCAATCATTTTGACAGATTCAGTGTTTCATACGCTAATTGGAATCTCACTGCTTTAATATCTTCAT
The DNA here is from genome assembly GCF_049639895.1 of Pseudopodoces humilis. Classification (NCBI taxonomy): domain Eukaryota; kingdom Metazoa; phylum Chordata; class Aves; order Passeriformes; family Paridae; genus Pseudopodoces; species Pseudopodoces humilis. The sequence continues at coordinate 35,482,916 of NC_142203.1, forward strand.
TCAAACAGTTTCTCTGATCATGGCACTGAAAGGGAAGCCTTATGCTATACATAGGTTATATGAAAAAAAGGAAGTTTATGTGATTATGGTAATACTTCTTAAAACCATCAGACAAAGAATAATTTAGAATACATTTATTCATAACAGCAGAAGTTAATATTCTTGCCTTCAAAAGATTTTCTGACATTAATATTTTCTTCTGAATTTCTGCTATTTTTGCAGAGGCACTTTGGATTGTTTCACCATTACCATAGCCCAAACTTCTTTTTTTTTTCCTTAGTCTTTTCAAAATACTGTTTTTCCTTAAGTAAATAATGCTGTTTCCATTAAGATGGTATCAGACAGAGCTGTCTTCCAAGTTTACTGTGGATTTATGTAAGTATTTGAACAGAACATTCAATTCTGTTCTCTGTTTTGCAGCTAAACATTTTAATAATACAGAGTAAATCACTACCCTACAAACTGAAGATTTAGGATTTAAACAAATTTGCATATCCTTTCACAATTTGAGAATTTCTGTTAATGGTGTGCACTTACTTTGACAATAGGGGAATAATGTGTGCATATCTGTTTACATATGCAATTTCTATTATTTCAGTAGATAGTGATTTTCCTTTTTATTTTTTTTTTCTTCTGCTGATGATACTTCTCTATTTCTTCAGCATCTTTCTTATCTAAGATATTTCAAACCTCCCTAAATGTCATTTTGAACTGAGCTCATAAAAGGCTGGCAACAGCTTCAAATACTTAACTAGTTACTTGGGACCAAATTGTGTACTCCCTTGGCCTGACTGTTGAAAGCCACACAGTTGAAAGCAGAAAAAATTTGGCATGTCTCCCTGAGAGAATAGAAGAGTGACAACCATAGGGGCAGTGATTCAGATTAGTCTTTGTATTAAATTCACTGAAGCAATACATCTGGAACAAATTAAAACAATTTTGTTGTGTGATCTGTCAGTTCTGTGCTATTATTCCAGGGTCTTTAAAACCCTTTCCTCTAGGTTAAATGACTTTTGTGATTGCAAAGTGACAGATGACAGGAGATGCTTTTCATTTCCATCTTTGTCAGGAGAATTGGGCACAGTTCACATTAGGTCCAATACCTTTTCATTATTTTACTGTGGAGTTGAAAATACAGGAAAAATTGCTTGTAATGAAATTTTCAGATGACAACAGAAACAGAGATTTGCTAGAGAAATAGGAATTTAGAGAAGGTAGGAAATTTCAGAATCAGATCTTGCTATTTGCCCTTTATTAATAAGGCATGTTGGCTGGTAAGTATCCCTGACCAGGGATGCCTCTGTGTGTGCATGTGTGTGTGTGTGTGTGTGTGTGTGCCCATGAACACAAAGATAGAAATAACACAGTTATCTTTTTTGTTAAACTTTGGTGACCTCTGGTGAGCTTCTTGCACACTCACTTCACCCTAGAGTTGTTTGGCTGGATGGGGGCTATGTCCTTTGGGTCAGAGAGAGGTTGGATGGGACCACCTGTTCAGGACATTCTGATCTACAGGTGTGTGCTCCAACTTCCGTCAGTCTCGGCAGTTTTGGAAGCTTGGCTGGATTGAACTTGTTCTCTTTGTGGCCTTGTTGAGTTTATGGCTGGGGAGCATTTCCTGGAGAGTTTTAGAGGAAGTGACCTCTTGATTTATTCGTTGTCACATGTAGACTGTGAGGAACAGAAACGAATTAGCATCACAGAACCAATTTGAAGCAGTTTTGGGTTACAGGTCAAATAATAATAAAAAAAGACCTTGAAATTTATGGGCACTTGGCTATTCATTGTACGAGACTTCTTTCTGTGTTCTTTAGCTTCACTTGGTCACCTAAAGCTAGGTGTATGTTTTTCAATCTAAACAAGAAGGAGGGAAAAGCTCAGCTCAGAACTCACTCTCTGCCACAGAGAAGAGATACCTTTCCAGAATATAACAAAAGATCCCCACCAACATGAACGCTTGCTCTGCACATCTGATGACATCTAGAGCCTCATTTCTTCCCTTGCTTTCTTTACACAGACAGGTAGACTGGCATTCCTGCTGAGAAAGCAAAAAGAGCCCATCTGAAATATGGGAAGAAGAAAGAATTAATTAGTCTGATTAGCACTTGTCTAAGAGACAGAAACAGCAGAAACTGCTACCAACCCTTCATCTGAGGTTTGCATTGGCATCCTCAGACCCTGCCCCTGGCTCACCAGCAGCCAGTGGTACTGCAGAACAGCTGTGCTGCATGGCTGTGCCAGGGCTTTTGCCACCTCATTGGAACAGGATCCCAGATCCTGTTCCTCAGCAGCAGCAGCAGGTGGTACCAGATGTTCTTTGCCATTTCACCACTGTCTGGAGTGTTTCCCCACAGAAGTCTCTTATGGCTGGAAGCTGTCCAGTGCTCTTCACACAACTTGCCTAGGGTCAAAGGAGTTTCTCTGGGTGGCAGAGGAATTGCTGACAAGTTATGGTCAGCCCAATGGGAATATAAATGACCATGCAGAAGCAGGGCAGGAGTGAGCAGGCAGCAGGATCTGAAAGATTTCTTCCTTGAAATAGGTAGATCTGGACCAGGTTTGTCCTGCTGCTGTGGGCTTTCTGCAAGAGCAAGACTGGAAGGTACTTGCCTATTAATTAGTGGCGAGAATAAAATATTTTTGAAGTAAGGCATATTTATATACGGTTGCATGTTGCTGAGCACAGATTAAGGAAAATAAATAAATCAACCAAAGAGGGCCCATGAATTTAATCATACATGGGCACTGCTTTTTACAAAATGAAAGGCCTTTTCAAAATTGTGCTCTATCACATGCCCTCTACAAACATGATACTACAGCTAGGATGAAAGTTGAGCCTTATTGGTGACCTAAATGTTCCAGATGCAGTTTCCAGCTACTTTAAATTTTTTAGCTTATGAGTGAAAGTGTGTTTCAAATGTTTCTTCGCAAGTGATGAGTGTAGTATCTGCCCCTGTTCCCTTCCCATCCCACCCCACCTTTTGAAGTTACTGATTTCCTGGTGACCTCCAAAAGGAATGCAATAACATCTAGCCAGGACACAAGCATGCTGGCAGCAGGTAAGAAGGAGCAAAGACTGGCTGCATTTTCTGGGATAAATATATTTAAAAGCATAAATTCTCCTTCCAAGTACATGTCACAGTTGGCATGACATTTACAGTGTATGATGTTTATGTTAGGTGAAGAAGGAGCAGTATTTGGGTGTTTTTTTCCACAAATGTTTGTTGATGTGCAATAATCAGCAGGTTCCTGCTGAGGATTGGGGGCCAAGCAGTGGGATATGATGGCTTTGCGGGCCTGGCAGCAAACTACCACCAAATAAGGCAGTTTTCAAGCAAAAGATGTATGTACCATCAGTTTCCCAGCTGTCTCAGAGTCCAGTTTTGGTGTGGCATCTGATGTCTTCATTCCTTCTCGCTGCATTTCAAACACACTGGGACCTTTTCATTGTGGGGGAAAGAACAACAGAGACTGTCCTCAACCCAAGCAAACCTTGAGTGTATTACTTTGTCCAGGCCTTGGCTTCCTTGTAATTAAATGACTCATAAAATTGCTCACATACAGTTCTGCAAACAAACACAGGAATGTGTCATATTATTAAATCTTATTGGGTTTTGGTGTTTGGTTAGGTTTTTTTGTTGTTTTTTTTTTTTCTTTTATATAGCTGGCATGGAAAAAGCTGTGGGAGTTTTGGGAACAAACTGTGAGCTTTGTACTTGTGCTTGTATAGCAGGAGTTCTGGTTTGCATTAACTCGGGTACAATGTGACACTGGAGGGTGAATTTCTGAGACATGATTCAGTCTGTGCTTTTTCCTGTATTCTAACTTGTGTAGTACTCCAGTACCAACAAGAACCACTACTTGTTCTGCTTATTCCTTATAAGTAGAAACCACAAAAAGATGAGGAATGCCATGCTTACTCCCTATGGCAGCTACAGAGTGGACAGACAAAAAGGAAGTCATGGCTGTTTGAGGAGTTTAAAAATAGTACCTCATTGCTGCATGCCCCTGGGGAAGCAGTAATACAGTGAATACACAATTTTAAAATAGCCAAAGATATGCATGTATCTATGACAGAGTCAACAACATATTTACAGAAGAAAAAGAAAAAAGAGAAGATTTTGTGCTCTAGTGCATTAGAAGTCTGCAAATAATGAGGTGGCTCCCGAGTGCAAGGGTTTTGTAGGGGTCTTGTAACACCAACATAATCTGATAATAAAGTTCTGTACCATTTTGTATTTACAGTCTTAAAGAGGCTATATCGTCTAAAAGAAACAGACATGCTGGGAGAAGGAGGTTGGGAACCTTCCTCATGGTGGTGGCTGAACTTTATTGTGCATCGATTCTCTGCATTGCCCTTTGATCATCAGAGGGAGCAGGAGAGCTTTGGGAGAGGACTGTCTGCTGGTGCTCCTGTTTAACTCAAGCATGTGTTTGCAGAGTAGTCAGAAGAATGAGGCCCGTGGAAGCTGCTAGAACAGAAATGTAGCTGTATGCATAGAAACAGCCCAGTTTGGGGCACTTACTGGTAACAGAGGAAATCCTGCTGGAACAAAATGACATTGGTAATCTAGGTTTTTATAACCAACTATGAGTATAAAGATATGTCACTACTGGGGAAAATTCAGGAAACATTGACTCTAAATATGTATCTTTTGGGAAAAGAAACATCAAACCTAGCCAAACAGTCAATTTACATCTGCTCCAAAGTAGAGAGGGAAAAATGCCCTGAAGTGCTGCACTTTGACAAGATCAGTAAGCTTGTACCTCTCATGCATTTCTTGATGTATCCATGCTGTTTCCTTCCAAGCAGTTTTCTTGTTATCTTCTGGAACTATCACTGAAAACCAACATTATTAATTCTTGCCAGCTGGTCTCAGCCTCAGATTACTGGAGATGGAACCTGATATACCAGTCAGAAAGAAATTGTTTGGTAACACTGGTGAAAACTGCACATAAATTAGAACAAGACATGAAGATACAGCTACAATGTCTATGCAGTAACAACTGAAGAAAACGTCATTATTGAACTCAAGTACGAAATAATGACAAGAAATACATGTGCATATGTGCATTAAGTGTGTAATATTTTTAAAGGAAAGTCTTCAAGCTGTTCAAGAGACAGCTATTAAAGTTTTCTGCTACCTGTTCTGATGTTCAATCATGCAATATAATCTTGACACTCTTGCTGTTGCTGAAACCGGCACATTTTCTCTATTATAGCAGGAAGTAGGAAGAACAGATGCTGATGTCAATGCAGCCACTGGCAGGTGACAATGTAACAGGACAGTGTCATTGAACTGTTCTTTGCAAATTTTTTTCCTGTCGTTGCTGACATGTGTTGCATTTCTGACATGGCAGGGGCACCGGGAGTCTGGCTCTCAGCTGACTGAACCTCTGACATGTGGAGTGTGCTAGGTAGGCACTGTAGCTGCAGGTGCATGGCAGTGGCATTCCCCCACAAGCACTTTGACACAGTTAAACAAGACCTAACAGTTTCTTAACGTGACATTTTAAAGCATTTGCAATGGTGGACAGACGAGGGCGGTTAATGATCTCTGCACATTTACAGCGGACTGGTCACCCAGGGACTATTTACATTTGAAATAATGAATTTTAATGGACAGTAGTGTAATGCTTTCCCCAGCTGCCTCCTGTTTCCTCTCTTCTCTGGTTATCAAGAAATGTGCACACCTCCACTGTCTCAGGGAAGCAGTCGTTATACTCCATGCAGAGTTAATTATATGCCAAGGAACCCACTGAGTCTTTGTCTCAATTATCACATATGTGACAGAAAAGAAAAGAATACCTATTTGGAGATATATGCACAGCTCTAGTTTGGCTTCAGGGAACTCTGAGTGACTGGAGGACTGTTCTCCGGATTTGCATTACATCTCTCAGACACGCTTTTTTTTAAACAGGAATCTATTTTTTTTCTTCTTCTTTTGCATGCCTTGCAGTCTTTCTGTCCCCACTAAACTTAGGGCTGGTAATTACAACTGCTTGCTTAATGTTTCCCTATATTATTCAATCCACATGCTACCTTCCCTCCCTTCTAGGCACGTGTGGAGCATAGTCTGTATCTTTCTGCGTGCACTCTCTCACTGCTGCGATCACTTAAAAGACAAGGGGACACCGAGTCTCAGAAGCCTTTGTTAATCACCCACAGCTGACTGTTCACCATATAAATAAATGATGATTCGTCCTCACATGCAACATTGCTTCACAGCAAGGAGCAAAGAGAGTGTGTCCTCCGTAACACACAGGCACAGCAACAGCCGGGGCAGAGTGGAGAGTGCCAGAAAAGGCCAGAGAAGTGCTTCACTCCAACCGTGTTCAGGCATTGCCACCTCCTGGCAGGGCTGGGCGAGGGAGGACACACTGCCTTGGTGCACCACCTGGCTGTGCAGGCCAGGCCGCTTGCAGATGGGCTCTCTGGCAAATTGGCAGTGCTAACTGTGATGATTTCAGGGGTGAAAATTATGGGTATTTCTCATTGTCATTGATTAAAAGTATTTTTTTTGCACATGGCTGACTGAGGAATTTAAAAATAGTACCTCATTGCACACTAGAAGCAAGGACAGGCTGGACCAGGGCTTTTAAGATGTTTGGGTGTGTCTTTATGGAAAAAGGCACATGCTTTCCTTACTTCAAAACTCAATGGTTTTGTAAATTTGAGTCCTAACCAAAGGTGTAAATACACCTTTGTTTTCCTCCAGTGAAAAGCCCTCTTAGCACATTATCACCTGGTCTTTTTTCTCCACCAGCCTCCCTAACGACATGCTGCAGTTTTCTACCCCTTAACTCTGCCATGTCAATCACCTGGGGGCCTACACCACCAAGTGGTATTTCTGAGACAAGTCAATCTAAATGTAGACAACCAGATCCAGACAGTCAAAAGACAAAAAGTCCCTTTGTATCAGTTGATGGTACAGCCCCACAACTGGGAAGGTGCAGCAATTAGGCCAGATTTGCTATACAGGAAAACAACCACAGTAGAACAGAAACAGTCAGTCACTGACTGATCCCCCCAATACCTGCTTGAAGAGTTGTCTACCTTTCTGCTTTTCTTGTTTATTATTCAAATTCTCACCCACCTAACCTTAGCTGTCCTGAGAACCTGAGCATGAAAAAAAGCTAAATGGAAGACTAAGATGTTGCTGGTTTTACTTAAGAATACTGAGAACGGCTGTCTGCATCTGAGGGAGGCTCCATGTCATACAATGTGTTAAATCCTGCATAGCTGACATCTGTAAGGCAGAAATTCTTGTCTAGCTGATACACTGCACTGACTCCTGGCATCTCTAACTTTCCAGATCCAGCACAGTTTTGTTGCAAATCATTTTGAAAAGACTTAGGTGAAACAACAGCGTGCATATTTTGGGAATTTCCTGCTATTCCTGAATTGCTCCAAAAGCAGCCCAGGCTTGAGTGGGCTTATCTATCCTGTTTTGTACCTTTCACTGTCAATAGGAAAATCTCAGTCTCCCAGAACAATCACAGAGCTCAGTACATACACAAACTGCACAGCATCAGGATTTTTTACAAAGCATGTAATTATGAAAGGATTCTTGTTAAGACAACATATTTTGTAAAAGTATCTTTAATTAAAATGTTAAAACCGAATCAATTTATTTCACAATACTTTATATTCTCATTGTAAACTTTTATTATGTAATAGTGAAGCTAAAAATAATCAAGTAACTCCAGAAAGTGATGTTGACATTCACTTGGAGGAGAGGAGAAGAAATAATCCTCCAGGCTTATTGTAGCAGACATCACTTTTAAAGAGCATGAGAGATATAGTTGAATATATCTCCCATTCTGGGAAATTGAGTACTGTTACTTGCTGGTTCATAGAGATTTGTGCAATTTGTTTATAACTAATATCCCCGTAAGTGTACTAATTGCACATGTAGAGATAATAAACTCTCTGCAACATAACTGACAAAACACCTATATATAACTATGGCTAACTTCTACACAAGCTGGTTTTGTAGAAAAATGTTTCTTAAAAACAAAACAAAAAGTAAATCATCTTCAAGGTAAGTCATGCTTGGTCACATTTGAAACACGGTCAGTTGCATTCAGTATCTTCCAGTAGCCTGTGGTGCCTTGCACTGGACAGTCAAGACTAAACTACCAAAAGGCACCAGATATTATTAAACAAATAGACCGTAAACTTAGTAAAAAGGAAAAAAAATAAAAATCCAGTAGCTTCTACATTTGTTTATAGTCTTGTCTTTTATGCAAATTATTTCACCCTTTCTCAGTTAAATTGCTCACACAATTTCATTACTAGAGAAAAAAAATACCACTGCATCTCTAAAAATACTCTGTTCACACAAAAATCAAACATGTATACTCTAACCAGCCATATGCTATAAATATATCTAACTCTAAATCTTATTCTTCATATTCTTCTAAAATCTCTATATCTAACAGAAAAAATGTATGTAGGTTCCTGAGATATAAGCAAATGAAAATAAAGTAGCTGCTTGTGAGTAGTAAGTGATAGAAATGTTGCTATTGATAGTATTTAAAATGATATTGAGCAAGCAAAGCATAAGGGTAAAAACAGAATCAGAAGTTGATTACATTATTTGTTACTGCTCTACAATACTTCCAAGTTAATGACACACGCTGCTTTATAGAGGAGTGATGAGACAAATGCCTTTTCCTGAGATCCCCACAGCACGAATAAAATATTAAGACTTTGGTGCTGAAAAAGTAATCCTGTTGCCCATGTACCCATTATAAAATATTTGAACTAGAAGTGAAATTTAACTTTGGAGGTGATAAGGTGTGGTGAGATTCTCAGATGCTTTTTAAGAAAGGTTTGAAGAAAAGTTAGAAATGATTGCTGCTCAAAACATAATACAAGGACCTATGGTGTACCCAAATAGATGCATAGAAAATATATGTCTGGAGAAGGATGAAAGAGAACAGAGAAAGGTAAGTGCTGCTCCATCACAGGTGTATTTTCAGGAATGCAGTGTTGGAGTCTATGTTAAAATATAGAATCATCTTAGGTGCTGGTATGTTTTCTTCCAAGATGAGAGCAAGCCTCTGAGTTCCCAGTTGTCACTGGGGAAAAAATAACTCCCTGGGGAACAGCTGGGCTCCACACATGAGATAAGGAACAAAAGAAGATGGTCACATTTAAAGGATGCGATGATGTTAGACAGTCAGAACTCTCAATTCCCCTCTGCTTACTCTGCTACTAAGAATATGATTTGCTTTAAAGGGACTTGGTGATAAAATCAAACACACTGTCAGTCAAAGTGTCTGACACACTTGCATAGTGAATTTGCTTCATAGTGAGAAATATTAATGCTATTCTTCCTTGAGGAAAGGGAAGGCTGGAACAACTAAATATACTTAAAGGCTAAGAATATTGATGGTAAGACTCTAAATTCCAATCTGCATTCCAATATAGGAGAGGAAGACAGCTCAAAGTCGTTAAACGTGTTTTACAGGACTGCAAAATATAATGCAAATAAAGCTGTAAATAAAATGAAATGAAATGTAGCAAAAGTACAAGTATCTTATCTAACATCCTTGCTGAGCACTTTGAGACCATTACAATTACAGTTCCAATATTTTTTTGGGGCTGGATTTTGTGCAGAAGGTAAGGAAAGGCAATCTTACAGATAGAAGGCTCAGCTTTGAGCTTTGCAGGTTGAAAATGGAAGTACAAAAATCAAGGTTTCTTGGCTTTGGAAAATGAGCTGCTTCTCAGAGGGTGTTGGCTGGAGACGAGGAAGCTGCTGCCCTCTGTGCTGTTAGTGGGAAATGTCATAATAGTAGTTACGTAATTTCATCTCGACTGCAACAAATCCTGGTCGGTCGTCAATGCTGTGGAGAGATGACAAGTGTCACTGTGCAGAAAGGACAGAGCTGTCAAGATTCATGGGCCTTACAGCCCTCAAAACTCTACCTCAGTGACAGCTCATTTAAATATTTTAAGGCTACAAAAATGACAATACAAAATTAATACCAAGTGCCAAATACTACTACAGAGCATCCAGTCAGTGGATTTACTATCATGCCTGTTACTTTGTGGTTGGTGAAAGCATTAGAAGAAAGAAGTGGTAAATCAGCTCCATTTAATTTTCTACTTCATTTACTTTAGTAATAATCTGGAGAAAACAATATTTGCCATGCAATATACGCCTTATAATGGGTAGTACCATACACAGAGTGGTTACAAGCACTCAGAGGAGCCTACCCACACATTATATATGACTGTACCATCTTTCTTTTATATCTGCAATTGTTTATTTGGAGAACACAATTAAACTGACAACAAGCCCTTACAATTTTACATTACATATTGGGATAGTTACTCTGCCTAACCTGAACCTTCTTTTTAAAATTTATTTTTTTCCAATAATAAAGATATTTTAGTACAAAAAATAAAAATCATTGCGCTTTATGATATATTTTTTAATAATAACAAAACCCAATCCCTTTCACTGTAGAACTGTTACAGCATTCCTTGAGTCAAACCAAAATGCAGGAATTACTTTTTGGTTGCATGTTCTTTGTAGAGTTTTAGGTTTAATAAAGCTAACAAAGAAGCAAGATACCTAAAAGTGAATTACCAAGGCTCCTTAACCTTTTGGACAAAGCTATTCTCCAGATGGTGAACTGGAAGAATAAGTGTTATTACAGTCATTTCAGGTGCTTTCTGGAGACTTCCTACAGTTAAAAGTAACTTCAGCAGAATAGTTTAAGACAATAAATCATAAAACAGTTTTAATACATTTTTACAACACACTAACTAAAAAAATCAGGTAAGTTTTATTTTTTTCTATAGTTCATAATTCTAATTTCTAAATGGTTATGAAACAGAAAAAAAAGCTTCTAATATATCAGGTATGACCTGAAAAGATGGTTTGTCTCTCACTTATAAGAAGTCAGTGTGGGATCCAATTTGAATATAGTCAGTTATGAGAGAAGAGATAAACAGCTCAAAACAATTAAATATAGAGGAATAGAACAAACATACTGGCAATATGACTTTGAAATTTCAGTAAAGCTAAAGCATTGGAAATGAAAATTAAATGAAACACAATTCAAAATGAAACAAAAGTATTTGTTTAATTTCAAACATTCTTTTCAAAATACATTAGACTGACCTTTTTCTGGACTTAATTTTTTATGATACCCTGTATTTTGTATATAGTTATATACAGTTTGAATAAACTGTTCTACAAAATTGGGTTTTTGTAGTACACTCTATAACTCAGATAATTTTCACCTGAAAGTGCAATTGACTCCTTAGCTTGCAGTACGGTTGTAAGCTAAACTCCAACTGAAAAGATGTATTTAGAAGTAACCCTTACTCACACCCTTTCTGGCTATTAACCATGTATATTAAAATGTACTTCTATCAAAAGAGCATCCCTTGAAACTCACTTGTATGTCCAACACAATTTCATTAGACTATAGACTTCAGCTGGGCAGACTTCAGGACGTTCCATTCGCTCTCCTCTTTCAATCATCTGTGCAACTTCTCCACCTTTCATTCCCTGGAACAGAGTGACCAGAACAGTTGCAAATGATTGCAGCACACATGACAGCATAAATCAAATAGAGGCCTGGAACTTATTTTTGGGCTATCCTTTGACTCATTTGTCAGCAACTCCTCAGAAGCAGCAACTCCTTTTAGTTAGGAAAAGATATTGGTTCAAACTTGCTTTGAACTATTAAAGAAAAAGCATTGCCAAATATAACCACTCACCTTATACGGTTTTTGTCCATAAGAGAAAGCTTCCCACATTAAAACCCCAAAGCTCCAGACATCACTTTTGCTAGAAAATTTGTAGAAATTCATGCATTCTGGAGCATACCATTTGACTGGCCATTTTCCATGACTTTGTGCCTAAAACATGTCATAACAGAAAGGAAAAAAAGCAGACTAGATACAATGGTAAGTAGAAAACAACACCTGAATGCACATAATTCACATTAACTTAGATCTGCACACATTTGTACTAAGTATATAACATTTCTGATGCAGTTACCATTAGAGAGAATGGGTAACAGCTTCTTCAAAAGTGTTACAAAATTGTTCAAATCTTCCACTTTCAAAATAAATCATTGAAATGAAATATATGGTAAAAAAAAAAAGACTAGCTAAATGTATTTGAGTCATTCCTTTAGTGGCATTTAATTTCAAGTTGCTCTTCAGAATCAGTTTTTTCCATTTGGCTCTCACAAAGCGTAAGAGATGTGTCCAGATGGTTGAAGTGGGTGCTCCATTTCAAAGCACAGTGACTGCCTTGTGGCAACCCACAGTTTACCTAAATTATGTCAGAATACTGCATTATGACCATTCAAGAGTAAAGCTATACCAGCACAGTGCTAGATCTAGTGACAGGATCCTACTGCATCCTGTGGAGTTGCAAAGAAAATGGACTTTGATACTAATTCTTGAGGCCCTGAGACTGGAATTCACAAGTGTCTCTGGCCACCCTAGTGGCAGAGACTTAAGATGCCTTTTCCGGCAGCAGTGACTACTGTTCCTATACAGGAAGGTCATCAGAAGGGAGCACGCGCTTGCTTCTCCTCTGCAGTGTTTCAGGATTGGATTATTAGTTTCAAAGAAATGATGAAAGGGAATAAGCAAAGAAGTAATTTGAATCACAAGAGTGGTATATCAGGAGAACAAATACAGGCATGGTAACAGCCTTTGTCTCCCACCTTTTACCTTATTGAATGTTGCAATTATTTTAATCACTTGAGGTGTACAGAGGTCCAAGGAATTTAAAACCAAGATTAACAAATTTTGTTTAGGCTAATTTATTATTTAACAATGGTATTCTTTCAAAAACCTCCCCTAATTCTGTTCTGTAAGACAGCGTATTAGTGCTAGCCTACATTTTTCTTGGACATGATGGACACACCTTCCCCCTTTTATATAAGGTGGTATCTCATTCCCACAATAACTTTCAATCTTCTAATGACAAGTTTATGAAAAGTAAATGAAAGTAGACAAGTGAAAGGAGGGACAAGACTTCTCTTCCCTACATGTCTCTTAATGTTGATATCACATATTCTGAATTTGGCAATCTAGTATCAGGTTATAAAATAACAAATGATACATATTATTTCTAATTTTCAACTGCATTTCAACTGATAATATTGTTATTAAGCTATGTTGCTACACACTTTTCGTGTTGTGTTCAGACCTTACCTTGTAATAATTTTCATCAGCACTAAGAGCTTTAGAAAGTCCGAAGTCACTAATTTTGGCATAATGTTGGGTGACTAACAACACATTTCTTGCAGCCAGATCCCTATGAACAAAATTATTCTCCTCCAGGTATTTCATCCCCATAGAAACCTGATGCACCAGCTCTGTTATATTCTTCTCTGTGACATGTCTGAAAATCACAATTGAATTTTAAAGAGGTCAGTAGTTAATTTTCATAACTTTTAATGGAATTCAAATACAAATCTTTGCTCTGAATTTGTCTGCATTACACTGGGAACCTGATTCACTTACATTTAACCAAGCTTCAATTAGAAAAGGCAATCTAGGCTCCTGTCCTGGGCAAGATGATGTGATCACATCAATAAAGGAGAAGTTGAAGGATATGTGAAAAATCTTTCATTTGTTTAAAATACTTTATTTTGGCAGAAATACGTGACAGTTTGGAGACATGTTCCAGTGAAGAATAACTGTAATTATTGCTTTAACAACATATCAATTTAGTTGCTCTTAAAGAAAAAGAAAAAAATAAAAGAAAGGAACTGTATCCTATGGAATGGAATCCAAGTTTACATACCTATTTTTTTGCAAAAATTTGTTCAGTGGCCCGAGTTCAGCCATTTCCATTACTAACATCCAGGCCTCAGCTTCACATATACCTATCATTCGGACAATATATGGGTTATCCAGTTGCTGCATTACATTTGCTTCTCTCAATAATTCATCCTTTATGGCTGGATCATTACTCTCATTCTTCAGAATTTTTACAGCCACAGGCTTGGCACCCCTGCAAAAGAGAATCCAGTTCTGGGACTAGCTGCTGAAAAATCTGTGCACTAATTGCACACAATATTCATCAGATGTTTCTATTCACCTAGTACGAATTATGACAAAAGAGAATTGACACTCACAGGAGAAAAAAACCAGCCATAACAGGAACATCTCTCTATCAAATGCTCAGAAGACAGCTAAGCAAAAGAAAGAGAATGAAAAGAACCTGAGAAGATTACAGATTGTCATAAAAATTCTTAAAGAAGTCTGAAAAAACCCATACTTGACAAAATTTTCTTGTCCACTATGGCAAGGATGGCATAAAGCTCTTCTAGCAAGAAAAGCTATAATGAGCTTTCTAAGCACTGGAGTGTTTTGGGGGTGAGCCTGGAACATGCAGCATTGCCAGGTGCCAAGGCAGTGCTCTGAAATCCTGAGAATATAAGCCTGCTTCTGCAACCTTCCATTCATACAGCAAACTGAAAGAGTGACTGATGAGATCAACATAGCTCAAGTGTGAAACAAGATTAAAATATACACAAGCTGAGATCAGAGCCCTTCAAATCCCTACAGCCTATACTGGAGAAATAGAAATCCTTTTTGCCTCTGAAAACCTCGGTTAAAGTAATGCCTCCAACTTCAAGAGATGAGAGAGTGTACTTTATCAGTCCATGCACATGAACTGCATGCTGATAACATTTTACTATGAAAATGCATGAAAAGTCAAGTATCAACAGGGTCTGTTCCTACTAACATGACATAGAAATGTCCTGAGATAGAAAATGTTACAACACGTTCTGTATTCTTGAAAATCAACATTCCAGCTTCAGGAAACTGGTATTTATCACACTTCAGGCAAAACTCTCTTTGCTATAGGTAAACTGCCCATGGCACTCTTCACGTTTTCTGACAGAGATGAAAATACTGTGTAGCAGTACTTCTGCAAACCATGGAGAAAGGCAGTGGAATGCCCACCCTACTATCCCCATCAGGAGAGAAAATAGTCATAAACAGCACTTTCCCGCTTTAAAGACATATATGAGTGCATAAGTGTACATACAAAGAGAAAAACAGGTGAATATTAGCTCAAATTAGTTACAGTCTGTCACCCTAAACGACATGCAATAATTACTGCTGCTCCAAAAAGTAGAGGCTAGAGCTTTTACATATTAAATTCCATGAAAATAGAAGGCAACACTCACTTTTTCATCTTATAGAACCCTTTCTTTACAGTACCAAAGTTTCCAGAGCCAAGTTCACCTTCCTCCAAAGTCAACAATTTCCTGTCAAGAGTGACATTTTTTGGTTTAATTTCATCTGGATCAGCATATGGACTTTCATAGACCTCAGTATCCATGGGTAAGGCCTCTCTCTGATCACCTGTAAAACATCAGACATTATTTCAGACATTTTTTGCTGCCACAGCTAATACATTCACCTTTTCTATGTTCAAGATCATCAGTGTGTTTGATTTGCAAGGGCATTATAAAGACACCACATGCAGCTCATCTCTATGCATTTTAGAGCACATGGAAAGACAGTGGCTTCCCCCTGGTGACATGCAGTAACTACTCAACATTGGTGCAGAGTGAAGCCAGGAGGTTCCTTGACAAAAGGAGGTTAAAGATTGGCCCTTCTCCTTAGTACTTCCCATTAGTTACTTCACACAATTCTTCTCTCAGAATGCTTATTATATGTACTTCATTCTTAGGCTTCCAACTTTAATTGCATTATGCTTGGCACTGTGGAAGCAACAGGGCACAATTCTTTTTGTGATTTGCAAAGATATAGTTTTTAGAGTCCAGAAAATAATTCACCACTTCAAAATGCAAGAAGAGGTTTCTGCTAAATTATTTTCTTTATAGATGGTGACATCTGGCATCTTCAGCTACCAGGCTTGAGTTATGATAGAGGCTCTACCAATACATAACAGAATGCGAAATATATGCAAGAAAAAAGAAATAAAGATTGGAAGAGAGCTCTGCCACAAGGAAGAAAATTGCATTATCGATATATATTATTCTGCCTACCTCTTTCTGCTCCTGTTAGACCTCTGTTCCTTTGCAGCACATAAGGATTAAAAGGTGCTTCTTCTGGTGAGTGGCTGATAGTTGACTGAAGCTGTAGCACACAAATTAAGTTTTTCTGTTTAACAATGAATAGGTGAGTTAAAAGCACTTTCCCCCCCCACCCCAAGAATTCTGGTATAATGTTTACAAGAGACCCATAGGTGAAAATCAGAAAAAAGGGTTCCAAAAGAGGTGATTTCATTCTGGAGGTTATTGTTAGAGAAGGCTAAAAGCACAGAAAGATATTACAAACATTTCAGAGCATTAGACAAGAGAGAATCAACTGCAGTGGATCATGCACAAATCTTATTCTACAGATATTAAGTATACATGCTCTTTTCAAATTTGCCATGTAACACAAGTAGTCAAAAGGATTTCTCCTTAATCTGTCCTTCCTCCTTCTTCAAGTTATCTCTCCCCTTGTTTAGGCCATAGAGAAATTATAGCACAAATGAAAACAAAAAACAATTTCCTCTTTCTCTGGTGAATATTACAGAGGAAGTCTATTTTAAAGAAGTGGAAGCAACTGTAGTAAGAAGTTACTACTTTTGTAGGCTTGTGTAACATCAGGGACAAACACAAATAGACCAGATATTAGGCTCGTCTGTCTGCTCTGAGGAGGGACAAGATTACTTAATTAATTAAGCATCTGTTCAAGTACAGTTCCTCTGCCTTTACTCTTGTCAGAGAAATACTATGGAGTACACAAACCATCTCATCCATTGTGTGTCCTGGAACTCCTTGCCTGGGTATGGCACAATAAAATATAGAAGAGAGAAGCTACTGATTGGTTGCTTCTGTTTGTGAGCTGTTGGGAACATGGAATTACAGAACCTATTTCTGCAAGTTAGTTTATTTTCTAGAAAAGAGCAAAGAGAAACAAAGCTCTAGTGGATGCTGTCCCTGCTGATGGCAAAGGGATTTTAATGAAATAATCTTTAAGGTCCTTTCCAACACAAACCATTCAATGATTCTCTGAAGTTTCCTATAGTGAACTATTGGATGCAATAGAAGTTTTATCATTTGGAAACTGCATTTAGTAGGGGAAGTGCCTGACCTGGGAACTACAGACTTTGAAATCATAATGAAGTTATCTGCTCAGCTGGATGAAATAGAAAAGGTTTCAGTACATAGATTTTACTGCAAACCTTTTGTAGGAAGCCAGTTTTCAGCAATATTTTGCGCTAGTAGGATGAGCACATTTACATTAGGCACAGTAAGGGTAATATTTCTGACTTGGAACAGTGCTAAAAGGCCATTTGCTGTGAAGGGAAGCCACAAAACCCCTGAGACAGTTCTGGGATATGTCAAGGAACAAACTGACTGGTCTTCCATTCTTGAGGCAAATGAAAGTATAAACCAAGACACATAGCTTTAGTTTTGTTCTTCTAGACTGATTCACTCTGACAGCTTTCTAAGACCTGTGTCTTAGTTTCACACAGGCAATTCACTAATCCCCATTAAACTCTCATTAAGACTGGAAGTTATAACAACTCCCATTAAGACTGTAAGTCAACTGGCATACTTTGAACTGGCCAAATGTAATTAATGTACACCAAATTTTGTACACCTCAAGAATCCATTCACCAGTGAAGAACGGCTGGTAAAAACATAGCTCTGGCCAAGACATAGCTGAGTCCTCAAATCAGACACATGAGACATTCTGCTCTTTGCAATTCAAGAACAACAACAACAAAAAATCAGAAAGGATTGTATACACTTGCTCAGCAAGTGCATTAAAAAAAAAAATACATCACTTTCATGCTTGTAAATAAAGCCCTGCAGCTGTGAACTGGCAATCACACACCAGATATAATAAAATGGGTTCTCTGTCTCGGAGAGCTGTTCATGTTTAAGAAGAATCATAGGGTCTTATTTATCACTACTTAGCTTGGTTAATACATGTAGAATGTTATTTCTGAATGTTTCAAATTGATTAAATAGCTGAGTAATGTCTTTTTCATTGATATTCCTTCTTTTCTCTCTGGAAGGAGATGGGAAAGCTGAACACCCTGGACAAAGAGAAGCCTGAGGTTCTCAATGACTTCCATACCTCAGTATTCAATGGCAAGTGCTGTAGCTACACTGCCCAGCTTGAGAAAGGAAAATGTGGGGACTTGACGGATGAACACCTTAAGTCCGCTGTAGGAGAGGATCATCCCTTAGATGATTAGTGATCATCTAAGGAACTTGAATGTGCACAAACTCACGGGAATCAATGAGATTCATTTGAGGGTACTGCGGGAGCTGTCAGACACTAAGCCATTGCCACTTTTGAAAAATAGTGGCAGTGAGCTCAATTCTCCGAAGATTGGAAAGAAGTAGGCATGACCCCTGTTTTTAAAAAGGGGAAAGCAGAAGACCCAGGGAACTACAGACCAATCAGTCTTTGTACCAGGCAAGGTCATGGAGCAGATTCTCCTGAAAACTACGCTAAGTCACATGGAGAAAAAAAGGAGTGTTTGGTAACAGCCATAACGACTTTACTAAGGGCAGATTATACCCAACAAATTTGGCGACCTTCTATAGCAGGACTACAGCACTGGTGAATGGGGCAGAGAAGCTGACACAGTCTACCTGATTTATGCAAAGCGTTTGGACACTGTTCTGTATGACATCCTTGTCCCTAAATTGGCGAGAGGTGGGTTTGATGGATTAACCACTTGGTGGATAAAGAATTGGCTGGATAATCACACATGAAGAGTGGTGGTCAAGGGCCCAATGTCCATGCGGGAAGTGGACAAGTGGTGTCTGCAGGGGTCAGTACTGAGGTTGATGCTGCTCAGCATCTTTGTTGGTCACACAGACAGTGAGAACAGACAGTGGGATTGAATGCAGCCTCAGCAAGTTCACTGATGACACTGAGCTGTGGAATGCAGTCACACTGGAGGGAAGGGATGCCATCCAGAGGGACCAGGACAAGCTTGAGAAGTGGACCTCAGTGAAATTCATTAAGTTCAACAAGTCCAAGTGCAATGTCCTATGTCTGAGTCAGGGCAATCCGAGACACACCTACAGATTGGGCAGAGAAGTGATTGAGAACAGCCCTGAGAAAAGGACTTGGGGGTTATGAAAAAGTCAATATCCAAAGCAGCGTGGCAAGTAGAGTGGCCAGCAGAGTGAGGGAGGAGATTCTGCCCTTTAACTCCACTCTGGTGAGACCCCACCTGGAGTGCTGCATCCAGCTTTGGTGCCCCGAGCATGGGAAGGACATGGAACAGGTGAAGCAAGTCCAGAGGAGGCCACAAGGTTGATAAAGGGACTGGAACACCTACCCTACAAAGAGAGGCTGAGGAAGTTGGGGCTGTTCACCCTGGAGAAGAGAAGGTTGTGTGGAGACCCCATAGCAATATTCCAGCACCTGAAGGAGGCCTACAGGGAAGCAGGAGGGGGACTCTTCATAAGGAGCTGTAGTGACAGGACAAGGGGTAATGGGTACAAACTGAAAGAGGGAAAAATTGGTTTAGATAATAGGAAAGAATTCTTTCCTGTGAGGGTGGTGAGGCACTGGAACAGGTTGCAAAGGGAGGCTGTGGATACCACATCCCTGGAAGTTTTCAAGGAGAGATTGGATAAGGCTTTGAACAACCTGGTCCAGTGGAAAGGGTCCCTGCTCATGACAGAGGAAGCTGTGACTAGATGTTCTTTAAGGTCCCTTACAAGCCTTAACATTCTGCAACTCTATGATTTCTGGGTGAACTACAATTCAATATTTCACAGGCACATTTTCAGCTCCTATTACCAACTTGGGAAAATTGTTGAGCACTCAGAAAACCTCAAATATTTTTCTTTAGTCCTTCCAGTCATGTATTTATGGTATTTATGGCATGTAGCAGCCTGTATAACTTTGAAAAGGATTTTCTACCAGGAATTGGAATTTTTTTCTCTTTATCATGACTGACTAGAAATGGGGCAGGAGGTATGCATCCTTACATATGTAGTGATCTGAGTGACAGTAAAATAAAATTTCCTTTTCATTTTACTACAATTTAAATGCAGAGTCCTTTCTTCCCTACACTTTAAAAACAGCAAATATAATTCTGCAGATCTTTTTAGGACAAAAGGTCTTTAATATATCTAAAGTATAGGATAAGTGATTACTTCTTGTATTCTTAAAAGAAACAGAATGGGCAAAATGAACATGGAATTACTCAACCATTAGAAAGTAATACAACAAAAAAGTCCTCTACAGGAGCCTTTAAATAATGTGATGTATGAATGAAATGGCTCCAACTACTCTAAATCTCTAAAACTCTAAATGAGTTTTACCATGATGATTATAAGTTTATAGAAATAGTATAGTAATATTCTCATGAAGAAAATTTGTACAGAAAGCGCAATATTCTTTTAGGTTAATAACCTTGATTTAAAAAATTTCAGACCATAAAGTCATCTTATTTTACTAAAAATTAAGAGCTAAATACTGCATGACAAACATCTCATTAGCCATGAGATGAGCTTTGGCTGAGGCATCTCAGTTGCCACTAGGTGGCAGGATTTCACTTAAATTGTCTACATTGACAATTTTACATGGGTGAAACAGACTGAAAAATTTTGACCTGGATCCAAAAATTGAATAAAAATACTGCATTTGTGAAATTAAAAAAAAAAAAAATCCCAAGAATGAGTAAATATAACATAACAAATAAAATATGTATTTTTTTTCTGGTTTACAGTCTGAAAGCTTTTGACATAGTAGAAACAATTGCATAATTAACCAGGTCTAAAGTAAACTCTGCTCTTTGTGGTTAACAAATGATAAATCTTAGAATTGTTCAGAGCACAGATTTTGTCTAGAGTCTAAAATCTGGCAGTATGATGTGGGTGTGAGTATTCAGGGTAAAGTACATGTAAATGGTGATCGAATCATGTTTCTGAAATTCTTTTCTTAAATGATTTTACTCTGCCAAGGTGCTTCAGTCTCTACCCTGTGTATGTTGCCCGGAAGGCAGGAAATAGGTATTTGACAGCAGAAAATGACTGGAGCAACACACAGGTTTTACCATGTTAACAGACAGCAGTGTGACCACAAACACGTCTACAGAGTTCAGACCCCACATTCGTTTTAGCGAATCAAACCAAAGTGTGTGCTACTTTGGCATTGTATTTCAGATGGTTGAGAGCAGATCATGAGGCTGTGTCTGCATTTGTGTGTGATAAACACACACTGAAAAAGAGGTGTAGGTCCTGTAGGGATACACAGCTGACAACAGTTTTTGGTACTTCAGTACAAAAGTGAACTGAAGCTGTACGAAAAGAATATTTTTTATTTATCAGGATTATCAAATACAGTATATATCAAACACAGGTTTTCACTCTGAACAGTAGCACATCATGCCTGCTCATTTTTGTTGAAGAGCAACCGGAAATAAATCAATAAACAGAAAGAGAGACTCATGGATCGAATACGGGCATATATATTATTCTCAGCATGCAAACAACCTCATAGTTACATGCTTCAGAGCTACACAAATTACTGGACAGCACCATTTTCCGGCCATGCAAAAGCATTTACACTAGGACAGGGCTGGGCTCTCCTTGGTTCCCTGGCATCTTTTTCCCAATTTTCCCATTCTGCTTCGTCTTGTGACATCTTACATTTGCTTAGATGTAAGTGAACGCATAACAAGATTTGTGCACACAGGTTATGTAGGTATGCGTTTCTGTTGTTTTTATTGTTCCCTAAATGTGTTCAGTAATAACATAATTGTGTAAGCAAGATAATTTTCTGATTAGGAAGGAGAGTAGAAATATAATTTTCTTCTGCAATAACTGAGTGGTTTTGAAAAATATTTTATCACATTTCATTTGTAGAAATATTGAGATCTGCATTATTTTGATATGACAGAAATTAAATAAAGAGTCCCTCTATTTTTAAAACTCCTTCAAACCATTGCTTCAGTTATAAAATCAAGCCCGTAATTATGCAGATGACTAGGACAGATGCAGAAAGCTTACAAAACTGTTAGTAGTCAAGACAGCAAGCAAAAAGAGGGGGACAAGAGAGTGAAATTAGTTGTTTAAGTATTTTTAACTCAGTCAAAAACCTAAAAAAAGTATATGAGGCACCTTTTTGCTGCCGGCCTTTGGAAAGGTGTACGATTTGAGTCTTGAGATAATTCCACCTCCTGCCCAACTCTAGAAACCACAATGTCAAAGAGGAACAGTAAATGTGTCATGAAAATAGCTAAAGGTATTTCACAGAACAAAAACACTCTAAAAGACAAAAAACACTCTAAAAGAACAAAACACCCCCAAACTCTCTGTTGCATGTGCCTGCAAGTACACATATGATGCATCAAACAAATAATACTAAATTTTATTTCATCTATATTACTGTCAAATTATCCTGAACCTTAACTTAAATATCTTAAGGCAATTTTTAAATTCAAATGCACTGCCTTTCTTCCAGATCTTTACTTACAGAGTAGGTTGTATGTCTCTCCTGCCTTTGTCACTGAACTTTAGTCCCCTTCCCCCCACCCCCAAACATATCTAGAAATCAGTGGATAACTTTTGTGTCTGGAAATATGAAAAATGTATCGAGCAAAATTTGAAGCACACTTTGGCCATACAACAAACAATGTAGCTGTTGAAGCAGAAAGCACACAAGGTACTATTAATTCCAAACAAAAAGGAACAGCCTTTACATTTTACGCATATGCTTACATTGCTTGTAAAGACACCTTTAAAAGATGTGCAAATATATTTTACAAGAGCACATTAACTCAATTAAAAGTTACAAATTAGCATTTCTAGTGGTCACTGAGAGATCATACCTGACTATTAAAAACTGAGATGAAGCACTTATTGTTCAAACATTTAGACTGATACTGAGGCTAAAACAATAATCTGAGCCACATTCTCAGTCACTTTAAACAGCTTTTGAACTCAGATGTTCTGAACATTTTAATAGCTTGTTTGGACTTATTTTCTGAAAAGACATCTTTTTTAATTGATAGAATTAGTATATTTCCTAGTTTTCTTTTAAAAGAAAATGTCTGATTTCACATTAAAAAGATGTCTTCTGTTTCAAGGCACCAAAGGTAGCCACGTGGTCCCTGCTGCTGCTGGAAAAACAGAAACCTTTTTGACACTTGACATTCTTCATAGCTACGATACATAAAAACTAAGTATACTGCAAATGGAAAAAGGTTACCGAGTCAGTTATTTTCTTTCAGTTCATGAAATTTTCATTCCATATTGGGAATAAATGAAACCTGAAGTACTACTTAGTTACAGTTCTGCAACAGATTAATTCTCTAAGAGGTCAAGCGCTCCTTTGCACAAGCTGAGCATGGTTCTCATTACACTTTTTCAACAAGAGTATCTCTCAACACTTGAGTAAGCAACCCCCTGTAGTGATGGTAATACTGCTTAACTCACATTTTGTTTACAGTTTGTATTAGACCTACAAATGCACATTGAGATGAATTCTTCATTAGGCATGGCAACTAGTTACATTTAGGCTACACTCTTAAAGTTCAGGTCTATTATTACCAGCTGAAACACTGTGACTAAAAATACTGAGAAAGGTTGAGAAGAATTTGGGAAATGGCCAGAATTTGGCAGTTTCACTATAATGTCATCAGCTGGAGAACTGAACTAAAGACTCATTTCAGAAGCTCCTCTGTTGGTTTAAATACATATTGGGATGGAATAGATTTCAGGGAGGAAAAAGTAATTTAAAAAATGGAAGGAGTCAAAATCACCTTAAACCTAGCCATGGTGAAAGGCAAGAAACATCCCAGCTCATGCATGTTCTGGCAGAAGCAAGAACAAGCAATATTCTGCATGGAAAATTATCTTCAGTACAGACATTTAGCATAAAGTTCTTTTGCAGAGGAAGCATATCAGTATGACTAAAAAGGAGATGTCCATATTATAATAAACTTAAGCATTTTGTTACTCCGAATTTGTCCATGGAACAATAGCAAATACTAGACAAATCTCATGTAGATTTACATCCCTGATGGAAATTTTACTCCAAGCCCTTATATGAATTTACAGATAAATCATTTGGGCAGTCTGCCTTGCATATCATCCACTAGGTCTTTCTACATTTCACGCACCTTCTTAAATTGAAAACAACTTCAGATTGGACATGCTAGTCCACTAATACTTTGGAATAGCACCACTGTACTTTAGACTGTAATATATATAGAAAGGAAAAAAATATTGAAAAATTGGTCTGAATGGGAGCATCAGTATTAGATTGTTGCTGAGAACCAGCCATTATGTTTTGTTCCTCTGCTTTCTCTCTTTTGGTTCTTTATTATAATTAATTCTTTCTCACAAGTCATGATCATTCCTGTTGCCTTGCTTTGGATTTTCTCCTGCTGGACAACATTCTTCAGTGCAGCGTCAAAAAACTGGTGAAAGTCTTTCAGCCGAGACCTTGCCAGTGCTGAACAAGCTGGGAACACATTGCTGTTTCCTTTTTACTCCACCAGCATGGTGGTTGCTCATCCTTGTTCCCATTCTGATTCATGGCAGGCATAACATCCTCTGAAAAGCTGTGTCTGCTCACTATTCTGTGATTTATATCTGACTACCAAAAGTGCAGTATCTTGCACTAGTTTCTACTGAGCCTTATCCCTCTTTCTTCCCAGGACATTTCTCGAATTCATTACACTTATTTTGATAACAAATTTAAAAATTCATTATTCCAATTTACAGATTTTGGCAATATGTTTTTGATAAATTAAAAAACGGTGTAGAATACTAGAAATATCGGAAACTCCTGAATGTTAGTTATCATAGTGTAAATAATATGAAGATAGATTGTACATCTTTCACATAGGATTGTGTTTGTAGTATGTATGGTTGTGATTGCATTCCTTCTCCTCAGGCTGGTTTGTTTTTGTGTAATCTGAATAATTGCATTTCAGGCGTATTAAAAATCTTCATGAGTTACTGTTTTTGCACAGAAGTATTAATGTGCAAAAACCTAGGAATATTAAGTGGTCTTTGAGCTCCATAAGCAATAATAGTTATTTAAAATTTTCCATTTCTGTGTTTTATATTACAAGAAAGTAATTTAGCAAGCTCATTTTTAAAAAGTCCCAAAGAAAACACAAAATTCAGATTTCAGTTTTAAGAAGTTAAAAATGTCAAATATATTGAAGCTTAAAACAATGTTTTAGTAGAATATTTGCAAAATATACACTCTCACTTAGCTATGGTGACTTTCTTTTTAGTTATCATGACAATTCTTAAGCACTAGCAGTTAAATTTGTACTTATATTGTGGATTTTTCTGTGGAAATTATGAAACTTATATAGTATTACCACACTAAATGTGCTTGCCCTATCTCTGCAACTGTATGTATACCAGATGATATACATATGGTCTTGTGTGCTTAAACTTCACGGATATCCTCATAAATGACACAGATCCATATCTCAAGGCAGTATTTTATATTTAATTATTTTAAATTTAAAAAATATTTTTATTTTTAATAATAAAGAATTCATAAATTTAAAAATATTTTTAATTAAAAAGGGACAGATTTTGGTTGCTTAATTTCCAATTTTTTAAAAAGTTACCTGATTTCCAAAAGAGAAACTATGAGAGTAGGTTGTTCACAGGCCTGGTAGGAGTCAATTGTATTGAAATAGACGTATTTGCTTATTTGAATAATATTTTTTCTATAATGTGGGACTGCATCAAGATAATGACCTAGATGATTAAGTTATGCTGGGAGACTAAAATTAACTACCTATTTCAGATGAAACAGGTACATTGATCAAGACAGTATTATGTGATTCTGTGGATGTATCACATCTCAGGTGGCTTCTGTAGTCAATGGCCTTTGAGAACTTAGGTAATTATAATAATAGATGGACTTGCTTACTCTTCATGGAGTGGATGAAAGAATCAGCCCTAATGCAGTGCATAAGAAATTAAACCCTTATGCAAAATCTGCAACTGCACAGAAGAAATATGAAAATAAATTGAACTTCCATTTCTGCTTCAGTCAGCAGATTCTCAAAGTGAACAATATAAGTGATGTGGTATCTCTCCTCCTAGTGTTGATACAATCGTTATAGAATATGACCACCAATGATGCATCTTGCCTATGTAAAATACTGTTTTTTCACAAACATTAAATTTATGTTCACATACATTACATGTGCACAAAATTAAATTATGATTAGCACATCCAAAACACTGATGAAAGCAATATCATGACAGAATATGTTACGTTTCTTCTCAATTCACTGTTTATAATCCTAGAAAAATAGACTGGCAGATGAAATAATAACCAAGAATTAGGATTCCCAGAACAGTATGCGACTGCAATCCTACTCAAATGAATGCTATTGCTATACTACCACCTTCACTTACCTTAGGAAGTGTTCCAGAGGAAGGATGAGTATTAAAACCAAGATTATCTGCAAAAGAATCAAATGTAAAATGATACATAGAAAGGTGAGATATTAGTGTAAGAACACAGAATTTTACACAGGGGACCAACTGTCTAGTTTTCAGATCACATTACAGTGTTTCTCTTGGACTATCTTCTTTACTTTTGTCTCATACGCAGCAGACCCTGGTACTTCCAGCCACAGAGACAAAAGTAAATGCGGAGCCTAAATGATTGAAAAGAGAAGGAAAATAATGGCGGAAAATAATGGCGGAAAAAGCACGTAGTGCTTCAAAAGAATGGAAAAAGTAAAAACTTTGGGGTTGGGCTTGATGATCTTGAGTGTCTTTTCCAACCTAAATGGTTCTATGATTATATTCTATTATTCTATATCCTCTCACCATGGCACTGGTATCCAGTTAGAATGACAGAAGGTGGCCTTAGAGAAAGAAAACCAGTTCTGGAAGAGCACAAGCTGGACACAGATTAGTGAGATGCATCTCTTTTCCCTTTTCAGTCAGGGCAAGATGGAGGACAACGTCTCTTCAGTGTGACATGACATTAAAGAAACAGGATAAAAAGCACACTGACACTTTTCCCCCACCTCCTTGTCCTCTCCCACATGTTGCCAAGGAATGCCTCTCTGACCCCATTTTCAGTGCTGGGAGGAGCCAGTGGCTTGTTCTGCCCTCCTCTCCCAGCATGGGAATTCACCTGTTGGGTGCATACCTCAATGCACCCAGCCTGAATTCCTGCAGCAGCACTGCTGCAGTGCCTGCTTCAGCTTGGAGTAAAGGACCACTGGAGCAGTGCTGGGAAGACCACCTTGTTTGTGCTTGTGGTCCAAGTAACACGCACTACCACTTTGGGCAGCAAAGCACATTTCTGATCCAACAGTAAATTAAACCCAGCAGTAATTTAGATTTGGTAACCTTAAACTACAGGATCGACCTCCATCATGCACAGTCTGGCAGACATCACCTCATTTGAAAACATGCAAAATCTGCACCCACCTATATGGCAAGTGGAAAAAATTCACAAAAATTTATCATAATTATCATGTCTTTTAACACATATAAAAATAATAGGAATAACTCACCATTTTCTGAGCCATGTTGTGGACAAGGAATGGTAAGAACTCTTAATAACCCATCTGGTTTGTATGAATAATGCTCAACTAACTAGCAGAAAGAGAGGGGAATTAAAAAAAAGAAATAATGAGAGAAAAAGATATGAAATTATCAAGGTGGTATCATTAAATATATTACCTCTTTAGGAATGTGTGCATATGTACAATAGTCAAAATATATTACAAAATGACCTCGGCATACAGCAGATCTTTACTGCACATGTTGTTTATTTTATTTCTATTTAGCAGGGGTGCATGTTTCTGAAGTAACCTTGTGGACAGATGTACAACATGATCCGGAAATTGGATTTGTAAGGGTCAGTGTTCTGCTACTAAACATCTTTGTAACTCTAAGCAAATAACTTATTTTTAAGTCTCTGAATTCCCACTCCCTCTCTCTCCTCTTGCTTTCTCCTTTTTTTTTTTCTTCCTCTTTTTAATTTTTGGACATAATTACAGTGCAAGAATTTCCCTAATATGCAATGCTTTCTTTGGACCTCAGAACTACAATGGAATGTGCACAGTTAATAAATGTATAGCACCAGTAGCTGTGGCCATTTGTTCTCCTGAATTGTCCTCTCCACATGACTTTTTACAGGTTTGTCACTACTATTTTCCATTTGGGTGTAAAGGAGAAAGTTTGTGAGTGTATGAGTTGCAGACATGTTCACAAAAATTGTAAGACAGCAGAGCTGCTTTTAAATTTCCAGTGACATCAGGAAAGTAATACATAGGACATTTACAGAAATGCTAAGAATTTATATATGCAAGCAAAGATTCATATTTTAGATCTGTGACTCACTTTATTGATTTTAATAGATTTTTAAGCAAGAGGACATAAGAGATTTCTGCAGGGATCTCAATTCCCTTGGTATTTTCAATTTACACAGTCATTTCACCAGTATTCAGTTTTAGAATCAACTATGGCAGAGTCAGCTATGGACTTCTTAATTGCTTAATCTTTACCAGGGTTCAGACATATTATGGTGGTAAATCTCAGCAAGCCATGCTTATCAGACCTGAAGGTAGAGAATTTCAAAGCTAAAGGCTGCATTTTGTGTGCAACATCTTAAACCATCTTCTTTGTGCTTGCTAGAATTCCGTTGGTTGCTGCCATAAAAGACATAACCAAAAGACTAAACCAAGCATGGTTACTTGCATATGCAAATAGACTCATTCTAGAGAACTGAATAATTAATCACAGTTTTGAACTTGGCCAGGCTGCAGCATCACTTTGAAAAATTATCTACACTCACACAGCTTTCCATATTAACAGGTATTTTCTTCCTGTACAGTAACCACACAATGCTGGAAACTTATGACAAATAACCTGCCAAAACCTGTTGGTTTTAGCCAAAGACTATTGTCACAAGGCAAAATAAAACAATGTTGCCTTGGTCAGTTACATGGAAATGTGATGACAGATATCCCTATGATTTAAATTTAACAGACCTGCCACAGGGTGTCAAATCTTTTTCCATCTGGTATGGAGAGCTTTCCTGTCTTATCTCTGTCAATACGATAGTGCAGTACTTTTCCATCATTCAGTAGGCATAGGGCATAGGAACCATTGCTGTCCCTTTCTCGGATACTGTAGAAATAAGAAAGATTTTCAGAGTTACCTTTTACCAGGAATGAACATTCTTTTTCAATCACCTTCCTTAAAGCTTTTGAATTAAAAACAGAACAAAATCAGCACTGAAACTTTTGAAAACGCTTTGTTGAGCCTTTCATTTATTTCTTAGTGTAAGTAATTTTCAGATAAATTGCCTAAAGTTTTTTTTCTTCCAAAAAGACAACAGATGAAAAAAAAATAAAAAAAAAATCAATGATATAAGGCACTTTTAGGCACCTACAGAACACTGTACACTGCATAAAACACTCTTTGGGCAAATATACATTTTAAAGCTTCTGCAGTACTGGCTTACCTCTCTTGTAACTTTAATTTTTAAAACAAAGAGATGACAGTAAGAACAGAAGATAAAATTCTAAAAGAATGTAATGTGAAAAGGCAAAATTTTTGTGTTTGAAATAGCTTGTTGTGTGGGTGGGAATTTAAAGAAAATAATATATTTCTGTCATCATAAATTCTTATAATTTCAGGAAAGACATTAATGTTTTGTTGCAGATTTCACATAAAATTCATATGAAACTTCACATGGTATCGAAGTGTACATATCACATCTAAACTTTGCCATGGAGAGATCACAGAATGTAATATAAAAACTTTGTCTTAAATTCATAGGTAGGATGATCTCCTTCTACCAGGAGACCTGTGAGTGCCCTCTGAGATGCCTATAAAGCATGACAGAGTTGTTTTATGTGTGCTCAGGGCTAGCTGGCACTGAGACCAGAGTGTTCTGATGACTGGACCCAGAGTAGACAGGAATTTGTTACTAGGTCCATCATAGCTGGTGCAATGTTTCTGAGTTTAGAAAGAAGACCTTTTCTTTCAGCAGAGTTCTCATGCTCACTTAAAACTGACAGTGTGACAGCAACAGTTAGAATAAAATTTTCTGGCTTTGTTTCTTTTATTTTAATGAAAAGCCTGGACTCTGGAGCACTAAAGCATTTCATTTTCTGGCATGCACAGAAATCTACTTACTCTCCCTCGAATTTTTGAACACCCTTGAAAAGAAATATAGTAGTAAATTCTTACTAAGGTATTAAGAAGCTTTGCTGGTGCAACACTGGTACCTGCTGTTATAGCTCAGGAGATTGCAGAGCCAAGTATTAAATTATTCTCCTCAGCTGGCTCTCTCAAGGCTGAAGTAAAACTGTTCTGTCTGAATTACTTATGCACCTTTTTCTTTCAAGTAGAGTGATTCTTGTTGCCTAAGATGCGAACAGGACACTGGCTAAAAGAAAAGGGAAGTAGGGTCAGTTTTTTTTTTTCTGAAACCAAAGTAACTTGTGTAAGTCTCTAAAGCAAATTGAAATACATTGTGGTTTTTTCATGGCATGTAGGTGTTTTTTTAGCATACTGATTTCCTGTGCTGACTGACCAGTGAAGAGCAACAGGCTCTGCTAAAATCAAGAGTGACTTTTGTCTTCTGACCTGCTCTAAGCAAATAAAGCTGAGAAAAGTATTTTCAGAATAGAGGGCATTATTTCTAAAACACAAACAAATGGCATTTCATTATAATCAGGCTTCTGTTCAGAATAAAACACAAATAAGATTATGAAAATGCAGTGGACTGTTTCTTAGTAACAAATATCCCTCATGTTTCACAGGAAGAAATGGAAGCTCCAATACAATTCAGTTCTACTGAAACTGGTTCTCATTTGCAAGAGAGGCATTGCAAACATTTCTTGAGAGCACAGGCATCCATGGGAGGGGAGAGATCTGATTTCTGAAGACCATGGCACAGACTCACCCAACCAGCTCTATCACTCTTCAGTGGATAGATGGATTTAGGTGGAGTTCCAGTTTATAAGGTTGTTTTCCTTCCCCTAACCCAACAGCTACACAGCTCTGGAACCATCTGCAGTTCACAGTCATGACAACCTCCATCAGACAGCTCTATCACTGTGTATCCTAGAAACACCTCCATCCTAACACACGATTAACCAGGGTCCAGGGGGAGCCTTGTTCCCTTAGGGTTATGGAGCAGCTGGGTTTAAAACTGTAGTCAGCCAACTTCAGCATAAGCTAGACCCCTACAAAAGACAAAATCAGGAGGTACACTACCTGGATCCCCACAAAACATGAAACCAGCAAATACCACCATCTTTCCTAATATATCTGAAAAGCAGAAGTATTGAGTGCATTGAATTGACAGCCTAAGTCTTAGTTTTGGCAAATAGAACCTTACTGGGTGACATGCCTTGCCCCAAGCCACATTTCACATCATTTTGGTTTTGCAGACTGTGGTAATGGCTGTCTAGGTTAGGCTAAGCCTCCAGAACTGCAGCTGGGTAACAGTATCCCATTCTATGTCAGCAGTTGCTGTAAAAAATAGAATGAAAGATAAATGTTTTTCAAACTAAAAGGTTGTAAACTGAAACCTTTTTGAATGAAAATAGAAGTTTCACATCTTCTTGATGGTGCTGCCCTGTGTTATCCTTCACACTAGATCTGGGAGCTCTCTTTATATAAGGAACTTTCCTTGTATGAAAAGTAATGGTTTTCAGAATGTTGAGGAAAAAAGACAAAATTCCAAATGCACTCTGCTTTAAAGTGCTCTGAAATTAAACACAATATTTACTGTTCTTCAATAAAACTGCTAAAAAAAAATCTTAGCTTTAAAATTTTGGCAAGGAAGGAAGCCAGCAGTGAGGTATCACCTGGTCTTCCATTTCATGCTATTGCAGAGAATCACAAATGTACAGAAGAAAAACATAAAGAAAATAAACATCTGTAAATAATCAACACTATCATTTCATCCACTGAGATTAATCAGAAATATGAACAACTTCATTGAGAGCAGATTTGAATACATAGCTATATTAGAAAAGTGTCAAGGTATGTGGATTTTTTATGACATGCATTTTTAAAGCAGCAGAATAAGGAATGTAGAAATTAAAATTGTTACCTGATACAATGCAGAGAATATTTAGGTATTGATTTTCTATTTCATGCAATACATGCTTGAGTATATTTTGTGGTTTGGGGAGTGCAACCTAGATAGTAACCAATAACAACTTGGAGCATTATTACAGACAGTGTAAATAGCTATCCATTCCTTCCTTTGGAATTTTCATTTGGAAGCAAAAAGAGCAATGTCCCAATATTTTCTGTTTCCATTTGAAAACCCAAATGATCCCTCTCTTTCTAAAGAAAAATATCCCTGAGGGTCAAAGAAATAAATTGCTATTACAACATGCCTCATTGACTGTGTAGAAAAAACAGAAGTTGCAGCATTCTGCAGTGGAGAATTATGAAGAAAATAAACAAGTAAAATTCTTGCTTTAGGAATGATGTGACATTATTCTTGCTCCCGAATCCCAAGACATGCTAAATTTTATTCTCGGCATTGCTTTGCCTTCTCAGCAATTACAGCTTTGTTGATGCCAGTGATATTGACATTCCCCACTGCTGATGGAGCTCCAGCCATTCCCTGCTTGTCTTGCCCTCATGACCATCTCTCTGGTGATGCTATTAACAACATGGCTACTCATTATCACTTCAAAGATCTGCTGCACATTGCATATGTTCCAAATTTGAGGGTAATAAGAAATGAACTTGGTGCCATCTGTACAAGAATTATAGAAAGGGCAAAACGGATTGACTGCTGTCTTCATTTGCATCATTTCTTCTCCCCTGTTCACAAACACATCCAAAGCTGTTTCAGAAATGTCAGAACACCACAGAATTTAGGAGATATCTCAGCTTCACACTATTGCTATCTGCGATGAAACCCAAAAATTAATCTCCTGGTGAGTCTGCTGCACAGTTACAAAATGCTTTTTTGAGAAGGATTGCATCACATTAATCTATATAGTTTTGTTTTTTGGCAGCAAAATACACCAAACCCCTCTGCAGTAAAACTGCACCTGAAATAGGGGATCTTCTTAGTACAACTGTCTCAGTTAGATCACAGTTTTTCTTCACACCTCAGACCCACTCTGCTGCTGAAGCACCCAGTGTGGAACCCGTCTTGAGAAGCTACAGCCCTGCCGCACTGGCCTGCAAGGGACACCTAACATATACCTAACTGAAGATCAGTAAACTGCTCTCCCAGAGAGTCCTGAGTATCATCCAGGCTGCTGCAGAGAGGAAGACAGCACCTCCAGAAACACAGTTCATTGTATATTATAATTTATCTTGAAAAATGTTTATGGTCATCTAATCCAAGCAACTGCTTGGCACATTCAAGAAGAACTTCATCATTAATTAATATTTCTGAATTAAAGTCACATTTAATAGGATTGTTTTCATCTGCTATGATGTCAGCAATGTCCTATTCCTTCTATGGATACAAACTTAATACTGAGAGAATTATCTAAAGAGTTCTCTACAAGGTCAGAAAAATTACCTAGCTCAGTATGTGGTCTGGAAACAGCAAACTCCTAGAAGAAGGTAGCAACATTAGCGTAAATTAGTATTTACTAGTATAGCACTAGCATTAGTGCTACATAAACCAGAAACAGAAATTTTTGGTCAGACAAGAAAACTCGTACAGACAAATGCACTTCAAACATTATTATTTTGAAATATTGCTACTAGTATTAACTATTGTGATATGTAAGGGACAGTTAGTTTCTAGTTGTCATGGAATGTCACGATGTGGCATATTGCTGTGACTCATTATAATTGTCTAAATTAGATTTGTCCTCTTTAATATTCTCATTATGTGCTGATGACACTCCTATGACACCAAAATAGTTTTCTACTTTCCATTTACACAACTGATCATATTTTATATGAACTAAATACATCTATAAACAGATGTAAAAAGATTATATAGATGAAACTGCTAATTTGCAATGCCTTCACTCACAATTTCTCTAATATTGATTTTTTAAGTTTAACAGTATTTCAGAATATTCTTTATCCTCCTCCAACTTTAGAACTTCTGGTTTTTAACACATATGCAAGATCACATGCTTGTATAACTTAAATGGTCGTTACTGATGGTAAGATTTGACAACCCTTACCACATACCAGATGTGTTTCATATATGAAACTACAGAGAAAACTGCTGTTTGCTTCTAGCAAAGTTATAATTTATATTTCAACTCTTCCACACATGCATACATGAACTCACGTAGATATCAACAATATTATAAATATTTAATGACACATGATTAATCAAAATACTATTACAATATTAATAAAAGTATTGCCAATATTAATAGATTGATCTATGATCAGCGTTCCCTACCAGTCAAAATGTAATAAACCCCAGAAATCTTGTCAAGAACCACCATTCAATATAGAATGTAAAATAGTGTTAGTCAAGTGGGGCTTCAGACATAAAGTTCTCTATTTTCAGTTTCTTTTCAGATAATTTTAGGGATCTTTTACTTCTATTCCATTATTATTTTTTCCTGCAAAGTTTGTGACTAGAATGGCAATCTTACATTCTTCACAGAAGAGTAGAAACTACTTCCCACTTCATGTCATTTTATGACATGGTTTCTGAGTTTGGGGTTGGAAACAAACTCTCTAGCATCCACATACATACTTTACTAACTTTTAAGCCATTAAAAAGACTTTTAAAATGGCTTTGAAAATTCCCTGGTAAAACATCCACATTTAGCTCAGAATTTTTCTTTGGATGCATTGTAGTGTTATTTTTACGGTGATATTCATGATATCTTGAACTGCAGTCAGGAAGCTTTTCTACTATTTCCATATTTAAACCATTAAAAATAATTGATAATCTTGTATTGCTGCAAAGCAGTGTTAAAGAAATTGATATGTTAGTTGTATTATTACATAGACTGCTGTACTGGATTTTGTTTCAAGGTAGGTAGGTCGGATAGCAAATTTCTGGTATAATGAAGTTTTGGAGACCCTTGTTAAAAATATACAAAAATATTCTAGCCTTCTAATATTTCTTTTTTTCTCCAAAATAAACAATATGGTTTTTGTCACGTACAAGTATCCACTTGTGGACTTGTTAAATAGTCTCAGAATACCTAATTTCTTCAAAAATCTAGCTGCTCTCTTTGTTCCCAGGTTCCATTTCCTACCTCAAACACCACAAAAAAAAGCAAACACCTCCTAGAGATTAAATGTTTGAAAGATTTACCTTTCAGTCAGCTATTGGGCTTGATTATCTCAACCAGTGTTAGAAAAATACTGATTCACAGTCACAACTTCAAAACCTTCAATCCACGGATGTACAGAATATTCTGACAAGCAATGCTGCTGGGTAAGTAAAACTATGTCATGCGTGTGCCTGAAATGTAAAACAGTGAACCACTCTCACACTGAACAGTTTTGCTGCTCCTGCTTCAGTTAGCCAGAAATGAGTGGTTTATTTCTCAACACTTGCTGAGCAAGCCCATGTTAGGCAACCCACTGCAGAAAGCAATAAACCCCTCTGAATTAGACAGATCTTCTGTTATTTGTGATGAACCTCTAAGTCTATGAGTGTGAGACGTAGATCAACTCAGGAATGTAAAACAGCAGATTTCAACACATGAACAATACATTATTTCTCTTCTTGCACTGGCTACTGAAAATGGGGTACATGAAGTTCTCTCCCTGTGTCTTCCCTGAGACCACAGGAGCAAATGGCAGCTGAATGGTTACTACACCCTAAAATGGCCAGATAGGAAGTCTGATAGCAAGAACAATTAATACATCAGAAAACATCCTACAGATGCAGAAACAGTCTGATCCTTAATAAGAGGGACCCAAGATCAACACACTTACAGTTCATATTACTTAAGTTCCAGTGGCAGTTCTCATGGTTTAAACAGAGCCTTAAAATTAGCCTTAAAATTCTCTCCTCTATGGGAGAATATGATATCTCCACAATATGAAAGCAGCCACCTGAGTTCCATCAAAACTGTGTAAAATATGGATCCACTGACATAACCACTCCTGTGGAAGAAGGTCTGAACGCTCCCCCACAACTCACTGAGCATGTCACTGCAAACCGCATCACATATGCCTCCTAGGCCATCTTTAAGGAACACAGGAAAATGCTGGGAAAATATTTCCAGTCAAAGCAGTAAGAATTCTTAAAGAAGATTAAAAAGATACCAGTGTTTATAATAGAGGCTGAAAATGTCAAGTCTCTTAAAAATTTTACTCCCTTACTCCAAAACCTATCCCTGCTGTTAAGAATTTCTAAGTAATGGATCCTTTTATTTGAAAAAAAGCTAGTTTCCTTCCCCTAGTCCCCCCTCCCTGCCTTGTCCCAAAAAGAAGTACTTTGGCCACAGAGAACCCAACATGTGCCTGAGGAAAACTGGAAAAGCTGCCAGTTTTAATATATGATCAGCATCATGACTCAGCTGATACAAAGGTGGTTTGGTAAAGGTGTTAAAACAGAAAGCAAAAAAGCAATATATTTTTAGGTGTAAAATTGTCATTAAAAGAAAAGATTGCTTTTTGTTCCAACTACTAGACCTTGTGTCTAAAAAGTAGCAGAAGGAACTAGCAAACTCACAGGGCAAGAAAAAGGAAAGGCTGTGTGGTGATGCTGGGCTGGTAATCTCTAACAGCAAATAGTTCATCAAATCCTATAAACTCTTACTCAGGGGAAAGAAAGATATGGATCCACAAATTTTTTGTAACTTTTGTAACAGTTTTTTTTTTACTACAAGTATAACAAAATCAGTAACAAGTTTATTAGAATGTTTTTTCACACATGGCATCAAAGGCAACTGGGTAAATGCCCCTCTGGATGTGACCCCCATACGTAGGGAATATGAGGCTGAAAATAGTCATGGATGGCTACTTGGGTGAGAGTGGCTATGAAACAAAAAGAATTCAAGGACCAAGGGAAGAAAAGAGAGTTCAAGAAATGAGATGTCACTGCAGTCAAAGTGTTTGTGCTTAAGACCTCACAGGAATTCACTCTACTGGGAATAGGATTTAAAGGAGTTACTGGTCCCTGTCAACTAAGGCTGGAACATGGAATACGCAAGGGTTGCTTTCATGTCAGCAACCAGTATGGCACAATTACAGAAGATCAGTGAAGTGAAAGAGTTGGTACTGAAGAAGCATATCCTTCCTGTACTTGTTTGTGGGGTTTCACTCTGGGCTACCTCTAAAAAAGCCAAAGAAGGCTGAGTGCTGAAGAAAACTACATAGATAGGTAATGAGATTTCCCTCAGAAATTATACAGCTCTAAGTGATCCTTCCTTGGTCATGACTCTTAAACCTAATTTTTTCTCCTTATATAAATACTTTCTGGGTGGTGCTGTGGGAGCAACAAGAGACACCTCTGTTACAACACCAATATTTTTCAAATGAGGACTCTCAAAAAAAAAAACCCTGTCTCTACCTCACAAAATTATGATTGTCAGTCACTATCCCCTAATGACACATATTTGCTCAGGAAACATAAGATCATTAGGCTGGGTAAATTCAGAGGGTAAGCAGCAGATACAAAATAGTGCTGTCAAGGTAGAAGTGATTCATTCTGTTGCTTAACTACAAAACAAAGCTCTACCCTCGTCCCTGGGAGACTTGACAGATAGGGATCCCAACAGCTGCTAATATGGGTAGTATGTCTCTAATTGTACCAGTTTAATAAGCCTGTGTATTTGGTGCAGGTGGTCAGGCTTTAACAGTCAGGCTGCAAAGGCCAGGGGATGCTATGGGCTGTCCAGGACTGGTTCCAGCAAGCCCTAGCAGACACCCCTGCAGGTGTTCCAGGCTTTTGTTACAGTTTTCTATCTTTAGTTAAGTGAGGGACTTGCTTAGGTCAGGAAGCTTCATGTTGTTTAAATCGTGCTGAACTGGGTGCCCTCACTGTGGATGAGCCACGTTTTAGGGCACAGTCTCATTTGGGATTTATTCAAAAGACTGTACAGTAACTCTGAAAGCAAGCAGCAATACCACAGAAAAATAAACTCACAGAAATTTTCCATTGTTTCTTGACCCAATGAGGATACGGTGTTCTGACTCCTCCCGAGAGATCCTCCCATGGAACCATGGCATCTTCTCATGGGCTGTAGTGGCAATCAGCTTCTCCAGCTGAGGCTTCTGACTAATGATAGCTTGTTCAAGAGCATGCCCCTAGAGAACAGTGAAAACAGAGTGAAACAGTCAAACTATCTTCTGCAATAATAAGATGACAGGTAGACTCCCAGTCTTTTGGGACTTTGGTTTTGGGACATCCAAAATCTGCATATATTTGTTGTGTGTGAAGGCATGGCTGCCATAAAAATTTTAAACCAGAAACTAACATATGGTAATCTGAACATCAGACACAAAACCACGGTTCTCCCTTTACGTCTGAGAAAAAGAAGGAAAATTAACCACGGATAAAAGAAGGATAAATAAAACCATGTATATATCAGCATTTAAACTTAAAATAAAGTCATATTATTATGCTAATGAGACATAGCTAAATAGAGTTAGTGTCAGTCTGAGATTTCAAACATACCTCAAAATTACATATCCTGTGGCAGTGTACTAAAATAAACTCAATGTGCTTTGCACTGTTGCAGCATGTCTGTGTCAAAGACATCAATGCAAATTTTCCCAGACAGAACAGTCCCCATTATAGAGTACCTTATTTCGAGTAATATTAACTTAGACATTTCTAACCTTGTCTACTACCTACCACTTCTAAATTGGGCCCAGAATCTGAGTGCAACCCCCACTGGTTTCACCAGTGTTTAACCCGAGTTCATCAACTTCCCTCTAGATTGAGTTCAGACTCATCTGAAAAGACACTGTAAACCTCAGCAGTTACAGAAAATGTTGTATAAGTTTTGGGCTTTTCCCAAAAAACTTTTTCCCAGTTTGGGGGTTGCTCCACATATTTTAAAGAATGGAATTCATAGGGTTACTTGCTAGCACTGAAAGGGATTAGAAACCTAATGTAACTTCATGAGTTCATAAAGGTAACTCATGTCATCTCAAGGTGAAATAATATTCCTTTTGCAGCCTCCCACACAGGTCTTTCCATGTTAAGACTGGCTTCTTCATAGTCATTCTCAGGAAAAAAAATACAGCATCTTATCCTCCACATGGAAAATTCCTGCTTGATCCCTGCAGCACTGAAGATGTATAGGCAGTGCTCTGCAGTGTAGAAACTGTTCTGTCGCAGGAACAATTGCTGTTTTGGACATAACCTAAATTAGCATCAGAGAAATAAGGCCAA
Source organism: Pseudopodoces humilis (assembly GCF_049639895.1). NCBI lineage: Eukaryota > Metazoa > Chordata > Aves > Passeriformes > Paridae > Pseudopodoces > Pseudopodoces humilis. The sequence goes on from NC_142203.1 coordinate 35,522,217, forward strand.
TTAAGAGACTAGGATGTAAAACAAGTCATCATGTCACCATGCCTCCGTGCATATCAATCCATAAATAAACAGAATTAAAACCAATGAGACAAACCATTTCTGTATCTTGTTCATTACAAGTACTAATCTTCGATCCAAATCTGATGACATACATTACTGCAGAGGTAGATAAGATTGTGCTAGCCCAGGACATTGTAGAAATTCTAAGGGTTTAAATTTCAGGGTAACTACACATCTCCAAGTTACTGCATGTACTGGGGAGGAAAAACCCCTCACTCTTAAAACTCAAACAGTATGATTTCATTGTGAAAAAATACCACCTAGCAGCAGCTGGAAACAAACACAGCGGTCTCTTTTTCTCCTAGCTCAAAGATTAATTTATGGCGAGATCAGTCTGATTTTACCTGCAAATTCCAAGTTTGCTTGACATACTCTCTGATGAGGTTCTCTTTCAAATCTTCAAAGGGTCCTGTTTTGGGTTCAACGCCTGGTGGCCGGTTGAAAGGTTTTCTCAGCAGACAGATAAGGCCATCCGCTTCCCCTGAGTGATAGTTAATGAGTTCAGCAGGACTGGCATGCGACTTGCCTCCTGCAATAGCATATGAGCCACTCAGCTCCCTCTCAATTGTATAGTGGTGAACCTTCCTCCCATGGGCCAAGGATAGGGCAAAGCCCCCCAGGTAATTCCGGCTTTGGCGGAGCAAGTATAGTCCATCACTTGCTCCTCCCTGCATCAGATACTCCTCGGCATCTTCACGGGTGATATTACCAAAGAAGTATGGCAAATGGTTAGCAGGGTTTGATGTGCTGGAAGCCATGTTTTTTCTTTTCCAAGTAGCAGACCCAGAATACTATATCTGAAAATACAAAGACATAGACACGAATGTCAGTAGAGGAAAGAGGATAAACCAGTAATATGGCAGTTTACCTGCAGCATGTTTGCAGAACCACAGAATGATTTAGGCTGGAATAGACCTCTAAGATCATTGATAAACTTGAACCAATCACCACCTTGTCAACAAGACCATGGCACTGAGTGCTGTGTCCACTTGTTTGTTGAACACCTCCAGGGATGGGGACTCTGTCACTTCCCAGGACAGGGCATTCCAAGGTTTAACAACCCTTTCTGTGAAGAAATTTCTCCTGATGTCCTACCTGAACCCCCCTGGCATAGCTTGAGTCAATTTTGCTAATACATTTGTTGGTGATACATATATTAACAATTAATTTTTTTTTTTTTCAAATAAAGACCCCATTTTCATTTTTATCTTGTTAGAAGTTGTCTTTCTAAATCCCAGCAGCTCCCTTTTCCTGCTTCCTAGCAGCTTGGTTAGAAGTGGACAAAATGATCAGAAGTTCAGCTTTTTTTTCTATTGTTGTGAAGAACATAGGAGTTAAAATATGAGTCCTTCACAATAAAATGAAGCATGATTTTAGGGAAGCCATGAAGCAATCTGTGGAATCAGCATTAAACAGTTCAGGCTATATGGGAACAGCGTTAATATCACATTTGTCTTGTAGCTGGCCAAAGTGTGCATCCAAGTTACATGAAGAAAAGTGCAGAAGAATTTATGGATAACTATGTATGAACAGAAGGTCCATAATGCAAAGGTGTTAGCAAGGAATGGGAGTCTTAATGTAGGGTCTTTTGGAACACAGCACGTCAGACTGATGTGACTGCCAGCTTCCCTGGCAGTCTTGCAGTAGGCAGAGCTGTTTGTGCCTACTGCTTAATTCATATTTGATCCGTCAGTGCTGATTTGCTGTCATGTCTGCTTGTGTCAAAAAACAGTAGAGAAACACCTGTGCTATGCTGTGAATACATAAAGGGTTGATGCAGGAAGGGAAAGAGGGAGAGTAACACAAAGTAAGATCAACAAAGCTCACACTCTAGTATAAAAGACTAGACAGGCCACAGGCATGACAAACGACATGCTGTGCAGATCTTCCAGTCTTCTCCTACTATCCCAAATAAGGGAGATATAGAAGTTGCAAAGATATTGCAACCATACAAAATAGAGCTTTGCACATTATTACTCTTGTGATCTGCAACTAAAGGTTACTGGTTCAAGTTCCCATACTAATCTACTAATGTAACTTTTGCTTGTTTATTGCAAAAAATGAAAAGTTGTAACTGAAGACACAGAAGGCAGTCCTCAGTTAGGCGTCACCAAACATTTATTTTTGCATGCAAAATGACCATTCTGACTCTACCAGGCAAAGCTTTCTTCAAATAGAATAGATTCATTCAGTAACTTAATGCAGGGCCAGGGGACTGCTATCAGTAATACAATGCCCATTCAGAGGTCAGTTAATAGTATTGTAACCCAGGATCAGGACTGGGGTCAACATTATTTAAGATTTTCATTGTGGTGGTAGACAGTGGGGAAAGCACAGCCCCAGCAAGTTCACAAATAATACAAAATTGTGTGGTGGCTAAAACATCACAGGGCTGTGATACCATTCAAAGAGCCTGGAAACGCCAAGGAATTTGAATGAAAGGAATTTAATGAAGATCAACAACGGGAAACATCCTGTGGAACAGACTGCCCATTTTGGAGCATCTGCCTTCCTTGCTAGGCAGTGTCTCACACCCTTGTGATGTCACCATGGAAGGAAGGTCTGTGACCTGCTGTTTTTCAGCAGTGTCTGTCTGCCCACAGTTTGTCCAGGGCCCTTGAAGGAGCACACACAAGGCACGCAGGCTCCATCAGGACTCTTGGCTTGCTCTACGAGTTTTGGCGCAGGGGACAGCAGCAGGTCTGGGCACTGCACAAGGGCAGCCCCTGCCGGTGCTTCCCTTCCCCTGCCCAGCTGCACAGTGCTGGGGGTTCCACAGGAGCCTGTCCCAGGGTGCAAGAGTGCCAGTGCATTGGTAGCAGGGAACACTCACAGAAAGCTCCTCTTTTGTCCCTGATCACCTCCCTGAGCTACTTACTCTCTGCTGAGCTGGTGGTGACTGGGGGAAGGTATGGGGTATTAGGGCTGTGGATACACAAGTTCTTCTCCCAAGCCCTCCTGGCACCCTATCAGAGCCTACCACATGCAACATGCATCTCAGCCTGAGCACTTGGGAGGAGTGGAGGAGATCAGGGCTTTCCTCCTGCTCTCCACCTCTGCCATGCCTCCCCTGTCCTTCAGCGGGGTGCAGACATAGAGGCACACACCAGCTGAGCCTCACATCTTTCTGCCCTGTCCCAGGGCAGCAGCTGCTGCTTTTAGGCCTTCAAGAAGAACCATCAGAAGGCTCTTCCATCATCTCCCATCTCCCACAGCCTTCTGATGCCACCCTGACTTTTCCACTCCTAGCACAAGGCATGCCCCATCACTCTGTATGTCTCTCTTGGCAGGACATGGCATCAGGCACCTAGGAAAGCACAGGGGAGAACAACTCTGCTGCAAGGGACAGTGCCATGGGTCAGACACCCCAGGCAGGGCTGGAGTCAGTCTCTTCCTATTTGTGAGACGATGAGAGGAAGAAGCCTTCTGTAGTACTGAGGAGGTTTAGATCAGATGCCAGCAAATATTTCTTCACTGAGATTATCAAGGACTGCAACAGGCTGCCCAGGAAGTGTTTAAATCACCATCCCTGAAGGGATTTAAAGACCTACAGACTGGTGGTTAGGGACACAGTTTTGTAGTGGACTGGGTAGTCTTAGGTTTACAGTTGGACTTGATAATCTTAAGGATCTTTTCCAACCTAAATATTTCTGTGACTCTTTGATTATATTTTTCTGAAAGTCATTACAAATATGGATGTTTTGAATGTTCTAGCTCCTGTTTCCTTCACCCCTGCTTTCTTGTTTCCCTCACGCACCCCCATGTAATGTTTTTATTTTTTTTAGTCCACTATGCACCACACATACTGCTGGTTAGGAGGTGAGTATACATCACCCAGCTTCTAGCAAAACAGTGCTGGAAGGTAGGCTCCAAGTCTTCAATACCACTTTCAGGAATGGTGGAAGAAAACAGATTTATGACTAGGTATTTAGTAAGAAAAGAATTTGGATGCATGACTGATCGACACTGGCTCCTCACCAGCAATATACAATTTGGAGAAAAGGACAAAATAATCCCATAATGTGTCTCATGCCAAGAATGGTACTGCACTGCAGTGCCTGCTCAAAACACCCCAGTAATACATACTGAACAAGTATCCAACAGAAAAATATTACCACACTCTTCATCTGTAGAAATTTATTTTCATTAATACATTTCAAAAGTTGAGTGGGGACAGGGTTAGAGGGCATAAACACATCATCCCTGACTACAAAAACCTTTATGGCTAATGAAATTTAAATTCACTTTAATTCCAATGTGTTTCAGATCAGGCTACTCCTCAGAGTATTGTTTTGTCTCAGATTAATCTCGGTATTTTCTACACACTCTTCAGGATGATTTGGCCAGAAGCAAGATCTTAAAAGGAAGGGTGCGTGTGTGTGTGTGTGTGAAAAATCCACTGGTTGCAATTTAGATGAAATGTCACTGCTGGCACTGGTGAGGGACTGTCTCTTAAATCTTCAGAATGAGAAGGCCTGCTATATAGCAAGTTTCTAAAATAAGAAGAATATTTCTCAGTTATGGAAAGAACAGCAGAAGGATTCTTATAATCTCTTATATTTCACAGATTATTTATTTATAATTGTTTCAGAAAAAAATGGCCTGATTTACTTGCACAAATAGGTTACTGTTGGTATATTTCAGGCCAGGTTTCTCTATCCCATTTTTTAATATGTGAAGAATATTCAATGTTTTGCATTCAATTGCAATGGTACGAAATGTTCAGACTGATACAGCATCTCTCTGGCATTCACAGAGGCAAATAATCACAAAAAACTTCTTACCAATTTTGGAAGAATATCTGAATTTGAGATGGCTGTTCTCTTTGGTTGGAATTTCAAAATCTTGCCTTCTTTTTGGGAATGCAGTACCGTTCTAGGATCAGTAATGGAGTAGAAGTCAATGCTTGAATTCGGTTTTCTCCTCCTCTAAGTTCTTCCAGGTGCACAGACAGTGCAGCGTTTTTCAAGCCAGTGCAGTCAAAAATGTGAAGCTGTAAAATGGAGATTAAGCCCCATAGGGCTGAGTGTAAGGCTTCACCCTTAAGAGTGCTGAAGGAAGTGCAGCTGGCTACCCAAGAGAGACGCTTGAGCATAACAGCAAAAGAGGGTCTCAGGTGCAGCTCTCCCCTTAGTCTTTAAATTTGACTTTTAAGGAAGCTACAAATGCATGCAAATATCAGACTTATCCTACATGAAAGAAAAAAAAATTACGCAAATACGTAAGAAAAGTAGGCACCCACTTCCCCTCAGGCAGCTTCCTCATCAACCCAGCAGGGTACTCCTGACATAGCACAAGAGTTTAGTACCTCATGCATTTCATGCATACTAGGAAGCAAAACATTCTCTCAGCACAGATGAGCAAAACTAAGGAAAATTCACCTAAAAGGTGTTAGAAAAAATCTGTGCTAACAATACTGCTACACCTAGCTTAATTCTATTTCACCTCATATGTAGACAAGGATGAAGGGATAACAACTGCTATGTTGAACAGTTTGCCTAGGAAAGAGTATAATATTACTGAGGCAGCGATCTCCATTCCAACACAAAAAAAAAATAAAAATAGGAATACGGATCTTTCTAAAAAGACCAGACTGTAGTGTTGTGGGAGACAAGCATTTCTGATTGATTAGTTTACTCCTTCATGTAAAATGGAAAAATGACTGAAATGTGATAGAAGATCAAGAGTCTGCAGTGGTGAAACAGTGCTACCAAAAAATGTTCCTTATTTGACAAGTTATTTTTTTACCTTTTCTTGTTTTTCAAGGTAGTATTCTGTGAGCAAGGTATGAAAGTAAAGAAGCACGGCTTAAAGCAAATGTCTTGCATGCATACTTGTGTACAAGGCTCATTAGACAGTGCTGAATGATGAAAATATGCTTACTGAAACAATTTGTTCCAGAACAGAGTGATATTTTAAGCACCTGTGGAACTTCAAATTATACACAGGAAAACATTAATAACAAAAGAATGTGCATTTTTCTGAAGCTCCTAATTAATTAGGATTATTGGAATCAAGACGTGTGCCTCTGAGAAAAGCAGTACAAGTTTTTTTAAGATTCATCTCTACATTTTCAACTTATGTAATATACCTGAAAGCTAAAAGAAATTCAGCATGCATAGAATTGGAAATACACATTTGATGGTGACTCGATGTACTATATTAAATATTTTGATAGTTTCAGGACTTAAGGAGAACCTTAAAGGTATACTCCAAACTGATGTACACTTCGACATAATTAGCACTGAAGTATTATAAATCCATTACTACTACCTCACTTTTAAAGAAACTAAATTTGAAGAAGTTTAACATAGAAAATGGATTTGAATTCCTAGTCTATTCTCACTTTTGCATCCTTAAAATCACCTTGCAATGTGTGTAGGCAGCTGAATGGTGGTCTTAATTCGATCATCAGACTACCTCTAAATGTCTCCTTTACCTTTTTGCATAAACATGAAGACTTAATTTCTATCCACACCTTAGGAGAGGAGTTTTTATGAGCAAATTATGCAGAAACAAAGGAAGATCACAGCATGTGTCTAAAAGGAAGTCATTAGGGCAGGAAGTGAAGCAGAATATAATTTTATCAAGTAATTCAAACAAACTAGAATTTGATCAGGACTAGAATTTGATCAGGACACTAGAGTGAACTTACTGACCTACTGAACAACATTTGAAATCCTGTGTAATTCAGCTGGTAATACTGGTGATTTTGCAACTTTTGTAGACATCTTCAATGTCCTATTCATCACACTGAAGGGGATGTACTGTAGTACTGTCTAAAAGGGAAAAGTGACTTTTCTTTGAGCTGCTGACCTTCCTCAGGGGAGTGTCCTAGTTGAGTACTGATGCTTAGGGCACTGTGTCTCAGTCTGCACCTACTGTGTCTCAATTCAGCTTACAGCCCTACAGCAACATTTCCATCACTCATGCTTGGGCCTCCTTCTCCATGTGTTTTCTCCAGCTTTTCCATGAAAAGTTTTCCTCATACAATCAAACACCCATCTCTGAATTCTGTAGCCTTTTACTGACAGTCTAATCTGTGCTGCTTTGTTTTTCGCCCTGTACTTCAGACTCTAAAAATACGCCTTCTTCATGTCCAAAGACTTTGCTGCTATTCCACACATGCTCCTGGACAGTGCTGACAGATACACAAAGCATGTGGTAGTTTTTAGCAAGTTTCATTTTTATTATTTCTTCAACACTGGGTTCTTTCCTTAGCACTTTTATATAGTAAAAAAACTTGTCTCTGGTGTCAAGTTCCATATTTTACTTTAACAGTTCAGTTTCAGAAGCATTTCCTTTCTTTCAGATATTTTTGATTTTTTTGTGATGCTTTCAGGGTGACTGGTGTTTCTGCTAAGGTTTTTTAAACACTGAGATTTACTCTTTACCAGAAACATAGCTTAATTAAAATCTCTCTGGGAAAATTTGGGAATGTGGTAGCTTTGTCCCAGAAGACTTTTCTGATGGGGAATTCAAAACCTGTATCTAACAATATGATCAGTGAGTTTTGGAATTGCCCAGTCTGTAACAGGTTCGTGTTTTATCATTATTATGATACTTAGTGGCCTAGCTAGCATCTTTCTCAGCTTAAGAGGAAACAGTTTATGCCCTCATTCATGAGGCATAGCAAAATCCTTAGCATTTTGGCCATATCAAAACAAAAAATTGTCTACTAAACAGGTGGCATTGGTATTTCATCTACTAGATTTAGTGAAAACACCTTTATCTCCATTCCTGTATCAAGGAGCCATTCATAAAATGAACTGAAAAAGAATATCACAAACACACCTAAAATCATCATTAGTTTCAAAAAACTGTGATTTAAAAAATATTTTCCTACAGATTACCTTTCTGGAGTCATCTTCATCAATACTGAGGACAGATAGATAGATGTGTTTTTCTCCACTGGAACATGCCAGAAATGCCCTCATTTACTCTAAACTGCATCTGACATTCTGATACCATCAGACTACTCCAGGCACTCCAGCTATTGAAATATTTCCTGAGGAAAAACTACTTGACCTGTCAACACAATTACTGCCCTATTATAAGGCAAACAGATGCTTAGAAAAAGTACCACAGCATTCATGTTCTGTTCAGGGCTTTTCTACAAAAGCTTCTGTACTGAGCTCATGCAGGAACATTCATAACTAAAAAAGCATTCTTCACTGATGCTAAGACTCTATTGTCTCTCTTATACAGCACCTTTCTTTTGGGACTCTCGTGTCTTTGTCAATCTTTTCAGATAGTTTTCCTCTAATAAGGTTTTTTCTGCTTTCATCTCTTAAAAAGCTCAGAACACTACTGTGAAAGAAAAAAAAAAGCCAGGTGTTTATAGATTACAATAATTCTTTCCCCTGGAAGCAAAAATCCTATGATTTTCATACATATTAAAGATAGAAACAAAAACCCAAAAAAACCAAAACAATTTTTTTTATCCTTTCACAAAAAGAAAAACCAAAACCACTTACACAAAAATATGAACATCATGTTCAACATCTTTACCATGTAATCATCCCCTTACCTCCTTTTCCACTCTTACACTGTCACAAATGCAAACACTGCCTCTTGCTAAACACATCTCTTGTCAAAGCAAGAATTTCAGACCTCAAATGGGTGGCATTATTTGTATGGGGAAGCTTGCTCCCTTTTGGACAAAGTACTCGAATGTGATTGGTTCCTATTAAACCACCCTATAAACAGTGGAACCACTGGGATGAGACACATCAGCAGGAAAACATTTAAGACACTGTAGGTAGACTCCTTCAGAAAATCTCCCATTTTCCTGCTGTGACAAGATGTGAACAAACTTCTGTGGGCACAGACAGATTTTCACTAAGACCAGCTGCAGCTCTGTAGAGATTGCAGAATAGTTACAGGTATAATTGCTTCTTTCCAAGGCTGGGGAGAAAAAAAAAGGGGGGAGGGAGTGGTGGGAAGCAAGCCTGTGTTGAGGTGCAGTTAGAAAAGTCTTACTCAGGCATCTCAAACTACCTCCCTTCAGGAACTACTGAGACATACATACATACATACATATATAAATACACACACATACACATATATATCTGTATTGTTCCTTTATGGTTTTCTTTCAAACATATATTTCCTTTCCAGAACTACAGTAAAAAGTAAAATTCCTTTACATTCCATAGATCCCACTATGACTGCACAGAGGGAGCTGTGACATGACCTTACAAAATCAGTGAAAATATGTGAAGAGCAAAACAAAAGAAAATTATCATCTTTCTTGCAAGAAATCACTAAAATCACTAAAAAGAGATTGAACTGCTTAGTCAATGGCCTGCATATTTTCAGCTTCAAAGTTGCAGTGACATTAAATATGACAGCATAGCATGTTGCCAAGTGGAATATATTTTCATTTTTACAGAAGAGTTTTTACAGAGATAGCAATAAAAAAACTTATGGACAAGATAGTGATAGCACAGTAAAACAAAGACACATCTAACTATCACTAATTTTCCCCCAGCCCCAAATTACTCCAAAATCTTCTTTCAAGGTTCACTATGGTCTATTGCTTTTCACAACTCAGAAAGAAGTTTCCAGACAAAGATCTATCAGAGTGTTATCCCAAAAAACATTAATTTAAAACATTCTTCTTTTTCCAGGAAGGCGAAACCTGGATTATCTGTCCAATTTCCAAACACATACAAAAAAAGTCTTGGGCGGAGAGCTGATGGCACTCTGTATTTTCATTACCATGAAAAAGAAAGGCTGGCTTCATCCAGAAGGATCAGTGTGGATGGATCCACAATGCATAACTTTGTTTTTCCTTCCTTGTGACATTTTTAGCAAATTTGCTGGTATAAAAGACATCTCAGAACTAAAGCATCATGAATTCTAGCACAAAGTTGCTACAATCAAACAGAAGTTGAATGAAAAGCTTCATCCACTAAAAAAAAAAACCCAGGAGAAATTAAACATTATTACAGTAGTCTCAAAGTTTTATAGCCTTACAGGACTAAGACAAAATGCTACATTTCATTCAAAGTTTCAGGTAAAGACCACTGTGGACATACTAGATGCTAGACCCAAAAGATAGGTTTATTTTACATTCCAGTGAGTGTCTTCATTTAACGTTTTTAAAACCAATAATTGTTGCAGGCTGGCATTTCCAAAATTATTATGAAGGTATAAACTCCCCTTCTTTGTGCAGGTCTGTCTCTACTTATTTCCAAGTCTAGAGGCTACAGATGATCTTAATTTCTCAGCCGTGAATATTAGCCTTCACTTAGTGTTAAGCACACAACAAGTCAACAGCACTTGGACCCCATCATACTTCATTCCTTATCTGACATTTACTGGTCTATCTTTAGAATTGCTGAAATCTTTGCTGAATAGATGCCTCAATGGCTGGCCCCATGAGTCAGAGTGGCAAAATTAGGCAGGTTCCTCTTTCAGACCAAGGTTATTTTGTCGTCTGAAACAGTCTGCATAAATATATATAAAGTCTGCTTTATATTAAAAGCACAGAAATTATTTCAGGAACAAAAATAACTTGCGTTTCATACTCCTGGAGTAGGCAAGCTCTACAGAACTGGCCAAGCCTTCTCAGTGCCACTTCCTAGAATCTATAAAAACCACGCCATGTTACCTTTTTTTTGAAAAAAGCTTCTGCTAGGAGCACAGACCAGGTAAATGTTCTCCTACAGACACACTGTAAGCACCATGTCTTACTGATGAAGATAATTACACTCAGAAAGAATTGACACCCAGACAGGTATGGAAAAAAGGCCAAGTATTTCTGTTTTTTGAAAGGAAGATGTGATACTAACTCACACAGCCAGGCTGACAACATTAAGAATCGGTTTCCTAAAATCTATCTAATAATTAGAAATACAGAAACATAGCATTGTTTGGGTTAGAAGGCACCTAAAAATCACTTAGGTCCAACCCCCCTGTTATGGGAAGAAACACCTTTCACCAGACCAGGTTGCTCAGAGCCCCATACAACATAGCCTTGAACACTGCCAGGGATGGGGCACCTACAACTTCTCTGGGCAATCTGTTCAAGTGCCTCAACACTCCTCCAGTAAAGCATTTTTAATTTAACAGCATTTTTGTTAGGAAAGGAATGCCTCTCTTAAAAAGCATTATCATCCAATTGCACCAGCTCTTCCTGACTAGGGTTTATGAGGACACATAAAAGACAGACTGCATGGCAAAATAGACTATCCATAACACAATGCATCAGCCAATCACCCATCTAGAAGACTAAGTCTGTATCTCTCCCCATATCAGCCTTTATCATCAGGACAAACTGCATGGATAAAATATACTTCTCATTGATATAACTCATTTTAGTCAGCAAACAAACTGATACCTAACCTCTCCTTTCACATAAAACATAGAATGCTCCAGAAACACTACACACAGAGAGATAGGTATTAGCCTTCTCCTCCCATCCTGCAAAGTAAGCCCATTTGTAACCCCTGGACCAACTAAATACTCTTGACAAGGCAAATTTATCAGTCTGGGCAGAAAGAGGATGCACCTGGCCTCTGTTTGTTCTGGGCCAATAGGCAGTATTTCCCTATCTCTTGCATGACAAACTGCCAGGCTGGAAAAAACAGCTCTTCGACAGGCCTCTTTATTCATGGTGTATTCTCCACACAGCATCAAGAGCTACATTTCTAAATGGTCCATTGATGGTCACTATGGTCACTATGGATGGTTGCTACGTCAGAATAAAAAAAGACACCTCCATTTGGTGAAACTTGTCTCTTGAGAGTCGGAGGCAAGTGGATTTCACACTAGCAACATCCTGGCCTCAACACAATGCTGCTTCCAAGTGAACACAGCTCTGAATCCTCTTCAGAAGGCATGTTCCAGTGGGTTTGAGTTTACTCCTCCCATACTGGGCGGTTTCCCTGCACTTCTGTGCATAGAAATACCTGCAAACCAGATCTTTGATGCATTTATTGTATGATGACTGTCACACAGTTGTTAAGGCTGAGCTCAGCTGAGGCAGCATGAGATTTCTTGCCAACTGTGCCTGGTAACTGAGGACAGAAAGCTTACTCAAAGCCTCCGTCAATGACCACCTCAACTCTGGAGTGTCAAAACTGTTCAGAGCAGTGCTCTACCACTTGATACTTATTTTAAGTAAGTGATCATTTTCACTTCAGAGCAGCAAAATGCTCACCGATTCAAAAGACAGTTAATCCAGTTATCTGATTTACAAAAATAATCTTAAACACCCTGGTTGCTTTACTACCTCTTGAGCAAAACACTGTGGAATTCATATGAATTCTATGAAATGCAGCAGTGACATTGATAATTTTATGCCAAAGTGTACAATATTAGTGCTGCTTCCTTTGCTAAACATTCCCCATATTTCAGATATTGAGCAACTGGGTTTAACAAAAACTATCCCTGCCCATGGTAGTGCAATTGGAGACAATGATCTTTAAGGTTCCTTCCTACCTAAACCTTTCTGTGACTCTGTGATACCAAAGATTACCAACTTGACAAAATTTTAGGTTTGGAGTTTTTTTGCATAGATTGAAGTACTTGAATCAAGTTATCAAATTTGGTCTCTTTCCAGAGTAGGAACTTAACCATAAGAAACTGCTTATTACACACATACCAGCTTCATTTTCTATGTTCTCTCCATAAAAAAGAATGAAAACATTTTTTTTTTCTTTCAGTTGATGCTTTTCTGTAATGCACTTTACAAGAATTCCAGGGGGAAAGGATTGTCTTTATAGCAATTTCTAAACTCAGTTTTTGAATCTAGATGAAGAAAATCAACTTTTCAGGCAACCCTATCAAAAAATCAAGAAATCCATCTTGTAAAAAATATGTAGATATTATTTTAAAGTGAGCCAATTTTGAAATTGATACTAGAACTTTTAAAAGCAGAACTACATACTCAGTGGTCAGCAGCAACACACATTTTAGCATTTAGATCTAGCATATCACACGTTCTCAGTCACACTGGCTTTAGCTAAGACACATACTGTCTCTATATTCTGGATTCTGTTCTGGATTCTATTTCTTCTATAGGCTCTGGTCTTAGAAGTTTTGTGGTTTCCTCCTCTTTTTCCCCCCAGTCATTTACTTCATTATTTTATATAAACACAGGAGAAAAATAAGATAATGTCTCTGCAAGAGGGTAGGGATAGGCTGTGGCTCATGCATGAAATGGTGACGCCCTACTCATTTCATTGAATCTGTTGTTTAAGATAAGGATTTGTGATATTAAAATATTTGAGCAATTGCCTGTTTTCTTGCTTCATATCCTACTCTAACACTTCCTGAATGTGTTTTCTCTAGTTGCCTCCAATCACGATTGTGTTTCCTGTCAATTTCAACTCCACCCCTAGCCTAGATATTGTCTCAGGGATTTACAGGGCTGGATTTGCATACTACCATGCCAAAAGTCCTGCTTCTTTATCAAAGCTTTTAGCACCTCATATCTTACTTCTGCTCAGTGTCATAACTGAAAAATTTCTTGTGCTCCCTCTTTCTATTTTTAAAGGAGGAAAAGTTGTTGGAAATTTTACTGGACATTTTGTCCACTCAAGACACCCAGAAATCCATATCTGTTTAGAGGAATGCTATCTCAAAGCAAATGTGGGCAAAACTGGAGAAATGACTAAGTAGCCCTAGCTGGTCAACCAACATATTCCAACCTCAGTTTACTACACTGAGTGTTAGTGAAACTGGACAAACTATCTGTAATCATACTCCTGTACACTGGTTGTTTAGGTTCTAATACATATAAATTTTTAATTATTTGCTCTGGTACCTGGTATAAAGGGAAGGCTTGCAGTATTTTACATACCATAGAATCATAGGGTGGCTTTTGTTGGAGGGACCTAAAGATCATCTAGATTCAATGCTCCTTTCATGGACAGAAACACCTTTCACTGGATCAGGTTTTCTCAGAGCCCCATACTGAGGGCCAGCCCCAGCCTGGCCTTGGACACTTACAGGGATGGGACATACACAACTTCCCTGGGCAAACTGTTCCAGTGCCTCACCACCCTCACAGTAAAGAATTTCTTCCTAATATGTTATCTAAACCAACTCAGTTTTAAGCTATCTTACTTGTCCTGTGGCATTCATTGTCCAGTCACCACAGGCTCCTATAAAATATCTCTCTATCTTTTCTGTGGGTTTCCTTCAGGCTTCAATTGCAAGGCTGTAACCAGGTTATCCTGAACCCTTCTCTTTTCCAGGCTGAGCAATTCCAATCCTCTCAGCCTCATAGAAGAGGTGCTCTGTCAATCATCAAACTGACGATAATCTTTGTGGCCTCCTCTGGACTCACTCCAACAGTTCCGTGTCCTTCCTGTGCTGAGACTCCAGAGCTGGATGCAGGGTTCCAGGTGGGCTCTCACCAGAGCAGAGCAGAGGGACAGAATCCCCTCCCTCCCCTGCTGCCCACACTGCTCTGGATGCAGCCCAGGACACGTTTGGCTCTCTGGGCTGGGAGTGCCCATGGCTGGGTCATGTCCAGTCTCTCACCCACCAGCACCCCCAAGGCCTTCTCACTGGGCTGCTCTCCATCTGCTCATCCCCAGCATGTGCTGATACTAGGGGTTTGCTCTGACCCAGATGCAGCCCCTTGAACTTGGTCTTGTAAATCTCAAGTTCCCATGGCCCCACTTTTTGAGTTTATCCAGGTCCCTCTGGATGGAATCCCAGCCTTCAGGTGTGTCAACTGCACATCTCAGCTTGGTGTTATCTAAAAATTTCTAGAGCACGCACTTGATCTTTTGTCTGTCATTAATGAAGATATTAAATAACACTGGTCCAAACATAGATATACTGAAGCCACTTCATAACATTAGGATCCCTGTGAGTCTCAAAAGTATTTTTACCTTTTATTTCATTTTTACAAGAGCCACTCTTAAGAAGTATCATTAATGATTGCATGTAAAGGCACAGGAAGTTATAACCCAATTTCAAATTTGGAATGCATACACAAACTACAAAATTGTATTTTATTTCTATGAGGTAAGCAATATTTCTGCGTCAAACACAATATTTATTTATTAATTATCATTTGCTACAGCAAATACTGTATTTTTTCTTTTTGTTTCAGGGGCATACAGGCTCCTTCGCACTTCTTGCATTTGCAATGCTGATGTTTTCCAATCACCCCAACATACAATGAAGAAGGCAGTAGGAAATGTTTCCTTCTGCTTAACTGTTTGCCTTCACATTACTCTGTGTCATTAAATTAAAAGGTAAACAATATTAGCTATGTACCCTTGCTGCTGGAACCTTAAAATAAAATGCACATACTAAGCAAGAGGTTTGTGATCAAAATTATTTTACCATGCCTCAAATAAATATTAATAATTGTATATTGTACTATCCTATGCCATACAAAAGATTAGGGAAGGATACTCCAAAGCCCAAGGTTTCTTTTTCTCATGAGAATGGTTGAAAGGTTTAAATCTAACTGCAGAAATTAATGATGTTTTTCTGTAAAAGCAGTACAGATATTAAGAAACATTTTTTTGTAAAGGCATTTCTAGAAATGCCAGCTGAGACATCTAGTGAGCTGCCCTCTCCTCCTCCACCTGCAAGTCCATCTTCAGCTCTGTAACAGATACTTTGGGTGGGGTAGGTATCCTTGCCCTAGTGGAGCAACTCACTTAAGCACATGTTTACATTCAAGAAAAAAAGAAGTAATTTTTAGAAGCAGCTAGTGGTTTGTGTCAAGCACAACATAACAGATTAGAAGACTCATTTAGAATGATTTTTCTGTGACTATTACTCACATTCATAGATAACTCTTGTATTCCTTGTAAATATGATATAAACCCGGACAAGTTCCTCTTTTCAGCTGTGCTATTCTGCAGCTAAACACATGCAGCTGAAGGCAGATTCTGGCACAGTCTGTGTACACAACAGATCCTGGGCCCTGACCCAAAAGTCTACAAAGTTGGAAAAATGATAACACTACCTAGAGTTTTAAGTAGATTCATATCCAAACAGAATTTCTTACACTCATAGTGTTCAAACCAGCAGTGGCATTTGACTTACTGTTTTCTGCTAAATATTGGATCTTGGAAAAGGATTAGGAAGAAAAGAAGAAGTGTAATTTCAAAAAAGGAGAAAATTATCATTGAGAGACCATAACTTCTGTACACATCATGCATTTCAGAAGTGATTTCTCCCATTTCCAATACTTCTGTCCTAACAGATCCAGAAGAAAAGATGGGAGACTAAAGACTAAAGAAATTACTCTAGATGTTTTATTTATTTTTTTTTTTTGGCCATTGGTATCTTGAAAGGTGCTTACAACAAGCATATAATTTCAGTCTTCTGTACTGTTATTTTGTGCTCAACATAAAACTGCTAGCTAATTCTGAAAATAAATTTGTTTTTGTCTTCCTGTAACTTCGGATCTAATTCTGCTCTTGTATCAGAATTGCAACAATGTGCAAAAGGGAAAGCTGCACAGTTCACCCTTGCTTAGACAGAGTGCTAAAATTTTTTAACTGAAGAAAAACCAGAACATACCACCTGTATTTCTCATGGTATTTTGTAGTGATTGCAAGAGATTGTGAAAAGCAAAAGAATTATATACTTTTATCTATTCCAGCCATTTTTTAAGAATCACAGCTTTCAAACTCTTTAGTTAAAATATACATACAATGACTATAATCTTTCTCCCTCACAAGATAACTGTGACAATACAAAGAACATTCAAACTTCCTTATTTATCTCTCAATGCTCAACAGAAAAAAAAAAAAAGTCACAGTTCCTCAAAGGGAACTGTCTCAGTCTACCCTGCTACTCTGTATGGCCTTCAAGCCTGTAAAATTACAGAGTTTTTCATGCTGCAACCTCATGCATCTGTACTGGATGGCTGCATCCGTGGATTCAACCCAAGGACTCAGGAGATCTAATCTGGATAAAAAGAGCATGAAAGAAACCTAATGGAAAAAAAAAAAATTAAAAAATCCTATAAACTGTTAATGCCCTAAAAATTAATAATTTCATTTTAAATTTACTTTAAATAATTGTTTTACAAAATATTGTGTAACTTGGCCAGACTAGGACTCAACTTGCCACTCTTATAAGGGACAGTTTCATCTAACAATAGTCCAAATTTCGTCCAGAATAACATCAAACTAATCTAGACAGCTACAACATAAAGTGCATGCAAAAAGTGCTAACAAAGATAACTGCAGAAATAATGCTGGCAGAACGCAAAATGAAGTGAAATTTCTCGGGCACAAGGCTTGTAGAATCGATTACTTTCAGCGCTTCCAGTGATACAATAACCATAGTTGTTTTCTTGGAAACAAAATAGGGAAGTTTGGTAAGATAACTAGCATTTTAAAAGGTTTTTTTCAGGCACAAATCTTTCACAGGCACCATTCAGCCAGTAGCCCTACTTTTGTGTACACTTGTCTCTGTTTAAAACCTGCCACCACAGTAACATCTCGAGACAAAGCAAAATCAATTTTTTTTCGCACCTAAATTTTAGATTCAAACTTCTGAGACGCTGGGCTGGTGGTATTTATTTTTCGAAGCACTTCAGTACGGAAAGGTTTCAGGCTGGTGGTGCGTTTCCAGCCAGCCGCCCGCTCCCACCCCGACACGAGTGCTCCTCTCTGCCGCCGCTCCTTAGGACCCTCCTGTGTCCAAGCTCTTCACCCTCCTTCCCACCCGCTGCTGAGCCCCGGCTCTCCTTTCTGCCGGTGCCCACGACACCCCAACCCCGCAGCGGGGGCAGCAGCGCCGCCCGCTCCATGGCCCCGTCCGAGTCCCCGGCGGGGAAGGGGCGGTGGCGCCGGGCCGGTCGCTCTCGGGCTCTCTGTGCTGGCGGCCGGGGCCGCTACTCACCGCTGCCTCAGGGGCACTCGGCTCCGCGCCGCCGCCTCCTCCCGGCGGGCAGCCCTCGGGCGGGCGGCTCTGCCGTGCCGAGCCGTGCCGAGCCGTGCCGAGCCGTGCCGAGCCGTGCCGAGCCGTGCCGAGCCGTGCCGAGCCGTGCCGGGGTGCCGCCGGAGCGGGGCCGGATCCTCTCTGTCTCAGCGCCGCCGGATCCGCCGCTTCCTCGTTTTCGCTCGCAGCCGCGGCCACTTCCTCAGCGGTGTGGGCGAGCGCTCCCTTCTGTCCAGCGGGCGCGGCCGCCGTGTCCCCGGGCCCCTCTTTCGGGCTGTGGCCGGGCACCGCTGCAGCCCCCGGACCCGCCGGCGAGGGACCGTCCGTCTCCTCCGGAGCCCGCTGCTCGGGACGCCGTGAGGCGGGCCCTTGGTGCGGCCTGACGCGGCCGTCCTCGGGACCCCGCGGTGCCGGGTCCCCTTGGGACCCCAGGCTCGGGCTCCTTGTAGCGCCTCCCGGGCATCTGGCTTTGGAGGATGGACGTGTCCTTGCCCAGCACCACGGTGGGGACACAGGGTCGAAGTGTGTCAATTGCGGGCTTCTCGGAGTGGAAAAAACGAGTGTGTGCGTATTGGTGCACGCACGAATTGAGAACTGGTGAATTTGGGAATATTGAAGTGCTGTGTCCTTTGGTGCATTGTGTGTACTTGCCGAGAAAAGGACTCCCAGAGGGTTTCCTTTTGGAGCAGCACTGGGGCTTGCCGTAGCACAGTATCACCCTTGCTGCTATATTTCACGCAAAAAAATTCTCCCATGTTTTGATCAAACATTTGTAGCAACTCCACGTGTGAAGAAAACTCCGGTGTCCCAGACAGTTAGCTTGAAGGAAAGTCTCAACTCTTCAAGGCCTCCTCAGCACACTGTGTGATGGAATTAATTCCTGTGGAAGATGAGACCACGCAGCCAAAAAGTGCCACTATCCTTTGCCCACGACAGACCAGGGACAAATTTCTCCTGATATGGGTCACACAGGGCTGGGTGTGAGGCATGAGGGCCTCGGGTGAGGCCAGAGTGGGCAGGTCGCCTCCTTCAGTGGTGACTGTGCTGCATGACACAGCCTGGTGTCCCGTGATGGGCAGTGCTTGCAGCAGGAGAAGTCCGCTTCCCTCTTCCCCGTAGTAAATTGGTGTTAGCGCTTAATGTGGGATACAGGCATTATTTTCAGTCAAAACACTTTCTTTCCTTATTGCAAAATGGACTGTACACCCACCTGATATTCAATAGAGGTGCCAAAGTACAAATCTCATATTTCATGCCATTTAAAAAGGTCTCTGGTTTTGCTTTGTTTCAGTGAGACTTTTAGCAATTGTTGTAATGGCAGTGCGTTATTTATTGGTACTTTAATGCACTAATTACTGGTACTGTCTCCATGTTAGAGAAAAGAGAGTAAGTTAGAAAACCTAGTTCTTAGACCTGTTTTCATGGTATTGTTCTTTTCATATCAACATCCAAGTGAGAGCAGATCTGCAGAGAAAGCTTTTGAAAAGTCATTACTGGACTGTGAGCTGCTCTTTAAGAGGCAGTCTTACCTTAAACTGGTGAAAAAAATCACCAGTACTGCATAAGCAATTGTACTGGACCTTGCTGGGAAGGAATTAGCTTTCATTATCACAGCCGATATGGTGCTATATCTTTGATTTTGGCTAAAAGAGCATTGATACTATGCTAACAATTTGTCTATTCCTGTATGCTACTTGCACAATGTCAAAGCTCTCTCCTCTTTTCAATCTACCCCTGCTCCCAGTGTGTAAGCTAAAGATTCACAAGCAGTTGGGAAGGTACAGAGCTGGGACACTTTCCTGTGACTGAACAAAGAGATAGCTCTTATCATGATTAGCACTCAAAACTGGGGATAGATGAAGAAGGGTGGAAGGATGTGGGCTTCTTCTGAGGAAGCCACCAATCTGATATTTGCTGGTCATAATTGCGCTTGTGGGAGGTGGTATGTGACCAGCTCTGCACCATTTGGTGTGGTTGTGATCTTGCTGTTTTTCCCTTCACTTATTACATTATGTTTATCTTGACAATGGCTTTTTTGATCTCCCTACTCTGTCCTCAGTCCTGCTGGGCAGGGGTAACTGAGTATTTGGCTGTGTGGGTGCTTGACTGCTAGCCTGGGTCAGTTTATGGCAGTGGAGGGGAATTCCAGTAGGCAAAGAAAAGAATTTTTAGGCTGTCCACAGTTTACTTTCTCTTTCATTTCATAAGAGAATTAATTCAAATAGCTGAGTTCTGCCACACAGATTTTTGGTAAGGTGGTCACAACAGTGAAGTATCTTATTTTATCTGTTACATGTAATATTATATATTAGCATATCCTAACATACATGTTATCATTCTGAAGCTTTCCTGAGATGTGTGGCCAGCTCTGTTTAAGGCCAGTAACCAATGAAGTAAAATAATTTCTCCTTTTTTTCTGGAAACATTTAATAAGTGTAAATCTGGATTTTATAGAAAAATTCAGTAAATTTATGGATTTTCCTACCCAACATGAATATATACAGTAGAAATTAATAATTTTTACACGGTGTCCAACTAGTTGTGCGTAATAACTGCAACAATTAACTTTATAATGCTCCATACTTTTTGAGAATATCGGAGGGAGTTTCAATGCTTTCACTATGGCATTGAATATTTGAAAGACCTCTGCTTTCAGCAGTCATGGTTGTTTTCTTAAATGATTTATTAGAATATTCTCAAGTCTCATTTCTTTACTATCCTCACTCTAAGACCAGTAAAAATTATAAGAACAAATTATGCAACTGAGCCTCTCCAAAATTTGCAAATTTGTAGTTATAAAGTGTCTATTCTGTTGCCTTCCTACTACTTCTGTTGCTTTTCTCCTGTCTTCATCCTTACAGGGACTGTGTGGTTTGGAGAAAATACAAGTAAGTATGTTGAGATAAGACTTTCTTCAGTGAAAGAAGTGAAGTTCAGTGAAGTTGCCATACTGAGGCATTATTTTTTATTTCCTTCTCCAAGAGGGAATTTTTAGGTTGGTTTCTGTCCTACAAGTGTAGGCAACTTTTTCAGACGCTGTTTGGCCTGCTAGAATTCTTCTCGAGCACCAGGGGTAGTACTTACCCTTTGCGTAATTACAGGCTGAGGGTGGGTGTTTTCTGAAGTGCCATCTCCATTTCTATAGTAGGGAATGCTGAAGTTAAACTGAAGCTTTGTTGTCTGATTAAATATGAGATTTCCTAAAATGCATAGCAACAAGAGATACAATGCCACTGATGGGCAATTTTATTTGAGGTTCAAATTCTCAATGTGTGACCATATGTACAGCTAAAAGTAAAGGGTCTCTATGATCGAAGAACTTAGTGTCAGTAAGATGGGACTGTATATCTCTACAAAAAGAGTGCAGAAGTGACTCATTTTACTTAAGGCATGTAAAATTTCTGCATGGATCATTGAATTCCATCATGGCTTGAGCAAAAATATGCGCTATTTGGGAGTTATTTATTATCTGCTTCATTTTAATTTTGATAGAAATAGTGATTCCATGTTAGCACAATAGCAGTAAACAATATTTAGAGAAAATCAAAAGTCAATAGCCTGAAAGCAATATTGTGACACAAAAACAAATGTCATAGAATCATAGAATCATGGAATGGTTTTGATCGGAAGTGACCCTAAAGATCATTTCAACCCTCTGCCACAGGCAGAGACACCTTTCACTACAGATGTCCTGCACTAGAATCAGAAAAACTGAACTGAATCAAAATCTTCAAAAAGTAAGGACCCTAATCTCAAATCTTTTGGCCTCCTTCTGTAATCCAAGGAATTGCAAAGATCCCTATATTTTATATAAGAATCAGGACTGAAATATTTAATGGATTTTAAATAACAGCTGTATGTTTTCCATAAAATTTTCCCTTACTTATAGATCAATTTAAGTGGAAAACACTAGTGGCAATCCCTACGGGAAACTCAGTACAATTAAACAGAAGTAAACTGGGGGAGATGTCCAACAAATTAATTGAATTGCCTGCTCATTGTAAGAATCTATAAGTTATGATTGTTTTGTTTGCATACTAATTTACTGTTTTGAACAGTCAGTAGCAATATTCTCTGCTATATGAAATCAAGACTAATATGAAAATTCTGGGCTGTGAAGGTATTTGCTTTATGAGTTCACAATAATTGTAATTATATCTGTGTTATTTTATATCTATATAAATATAGCTATTTTAATACTGTATTTTTTGCATGCAGTAGCCACATTTATCACCTTTCCTCTCTATTTTTACCTCAAAACAAAAAATGTATCACACTTAAAAGTGTTGATAATTTTGCTCACCAGCGATTAAGAGTAGTTGTTGGATGTACTTTTTACGCATTAAAGAGTGTGATATGAGAAGGTATGATGTCTAAATTTAAAATTTTAAGATTGTATATTACTTGGGAAAAGATGTGTTCTGAGCCTAGATGGCTTTACAAAAATACATACTTACATGGAAATGAAGATTTGGGCTAGTCTGGTCTTTATGACTTCCTCCACTTCATTCCCATGACTAGTTACTGCTTCTAGCTTTTGTTTTTATAGAAATTATGTGTCTGTTTAAATGAACATTAAAGAATGGTGCATTGCATGATGACAATGGCTGAAAGAAGTGAAAGTGTATACAATAGCAAGATATAATTGGGAAAAAAAAAAAGGGCCTTTTAAAAATTAAATCTTTCTGTAAAATAATTACCTAATTGTGGCACAGAAAATACTTTTAAGAAGATTTGAGAAAAATTCTTAAGAAGAACTTATTAGAATTAGTAATCTCCAGTTTGAATGATAACCACCATGAGGATGAAAAAAGAAAAGAGGGAGAACATGTAATCACCTTTTAACTGTCAGATGACTGAGTAACTATGGGGGGATTCTGTTTCAGCACCATTTCCAGAGCACTTCAGTCTGTAAAGTGCTGGATATGTATCTTGGACTGTCATAGCAAAAGAAGTGTTGGAAGCCCTTGTGTCAGAGCTCATGGTTGCATTCACATGTAGTTACACCATCAACAGAAACCTTTTCTTTTTCATCACTGGTTGTGTACATAGAGCATGGGGGGCACATTTTTCTTCATCCTGTTCCATTTGTGATTCTCCCTGATTGCATGATCAGTTAATGGATGGGGTAATCCACCTTTCTTCCTCTTGGGTACTGTAATGATTAATGCTAGATGGGCATTCCCCTGCTGCCATCTTAGAAATGCAAAAGTAGAGCAGTACTGGATGGAAGCATACTGTGAGGGGGGACTGCACTGGGCAAGACGTGCAGTATTATTAACTGTCACGCCTCCTGGTCATATGCATTGGCATTTAAGCATCTCCAATTCATTCCAATGCTATTATATATTCTTATGGATAAGAAAAGCAGCTGCATTTATACTGAATCAAGGACATAAGTAAATAGAGACAAATAGGTGAAATATTCAGGCCCTTAAGAGATGCAGAAATGAAAATAGTAAAAAAATATTCCTATTATAAGCCCAGAAGAGGTACACAAAACTCCTGATTTTTTAGTTTCAACTGAGACATGGTTGTCTGAGACTATAAATAGTACAAATTATTTCAATAGTTTTATATATCTATATATCTATTTCTATATCTGTATCTGTATCTGTATCTATATATATATAAATAAATTCATAATGTATAAAAATATGCATATATATGTGTATGCTTACAAATAGAAGCAAATTCAGTTTATTATATATTTATATATTATAATTTTATAAATTATAAATTTATATATTTATAAATTATCTATACTATTTCTCCTAAATTCTCCTGTCATGCCTTTGTCAATGAGCCCCTCTCTAATCTCAAGGAACAGTGAGGAGGCATGAGAGACAATTCAAGAATCAGCTTGGATGCAGCTGTAGTTTTATTCTCTGTGTAATGTTTGTCAGCTGTTTCCTACAGAGCCAGTCACTCGATCTTTGCACTGTGGTCAAGGATCTTGTATTTGCTTAAATGCAGTGCTGGCACAGGCTGCATCTGTGCATGTATGCTTTAGTCTATGAAACACTTGTAGAAAATTAATTAGCTGTCACCCATAGTGCTCAGAACTAGTAATCTGAGATGGACCCACACTGCTTTCTGAAGAAGCAGAAAGAGTATACCAAGTAGCAAGAAATAATCTTTATGAGAACAAGTTGTGGAGACACACACAATATGTCTTTTTGTGAAGCCAGTTTATAATTGTTTCAGAACCTGACTGATGCACAAAAGGCAGATGTATTATTTCTGGATTGTGCCAACTCCGGAAGAGCTATGAAGCATTTCCACATCGCTGCACCTGAACTAATGAGTCCTGCCAGATCTGAGCTGACCTTGCATCCCAGTCATAAATATCTTCCAGCTGAACAGTGTGGGCACCTCCAATCCAGGATTCACTGTCAAATGAATCAGGCTACACAATACTATAAAATTAAAATCCAAGGTATTAATTACCTGTTAACGTGACCAAAATTCCTGCCTTTACAGTCAGAATAAATATTTAGTTAATATCAGTCATCATGAATAACTTAGTTTTAATTCATTCACTGCTGCAAGGTATCTGAGATCTTCATGCTGAAGTAATATATCTGAGATTATGTAGTCCAATGAATATCTTGAAGTTGCACAAATTACATTTTTCAGTCTTCCATTGTATTTTATTTTCTGAGACTTGATTTAGCAGTGACTAACGTTTAACTTTTCCACAGCCTGTCTCTGCACAGAAACTACACTAAAATGTGTTAAAAAAAAAAAAAAAAATCTGAACTCTTCCAAATACTTTGAAAACCACAATCTTATCCATGATGGAATTGATTTGGGAATCCTTGGATTGCAAGAATGTTAACATTCCTTTCAATGTACAGGAGGAGCAGAAGTTTGGCTATTTAAATGAATATGCCATTTACACTAGTACTTGTTACCTAATTTTGTGCACACAAAAGAATTTTACCAGAAAGACACCATACTTCTAACAGCTATAAGAATGCATGTCATCAAGAAGACAGATTTTCTACCAAAAAGCAGTATTTCACAGTCAGAGATTACTAATCCTGAAATTTTAGTCTGGTTTCTAGTTTTTCTTTAGTCCAGACAATAAGAAGGAAACTTGCTTGATCAGGTCTAATAACATGTTTTTCACTGTAGAAGTACAAATACACACATACATACACACACACAATTTTAAATGTCTTTAAACAGTCTCTAATGTTCCATCTTGGACTAAATCAGTTTGAACTCAAACAGTAATTTAAAAACACACTTTCTTATAGAACTGTGCAAAGCCTTCAGAGGGAATTTAATCAACATAATAGCTTTGTTTTTTTGGTTTTTTTTCCCATTGTTTCACCACAGAAAAGGTGCAGGTGCTTTGTGCAAGAATGGAAGCATCACATGGCCACACAAAAGCTTTTGAGCTCTAGGGGACAAGACAGGAGCAATATCCATTTTTTAAAAAAACTAAGGCTTAAGAGATAGAATGAATCATGAATATGGGAAGCTGAAAGATCTTTTATCTTCCCTGAATAAGAACATGGAAAAAATAATCTCAACCAAATTTCTGTCAAAGTTGACCTAAGTGCACACACAAAAGCATTTGTAGCACCTTGTGAACTGAAACTGCTTGAGATCTCATAGTTTTGAAACAGAAAGCAGAAGTTACCTTGATTTTAAACTTATTTACATTTATGTTATACAACAGTGACTTCTCTATGTCTGGTACACTTCTTAATTAATAGTGTTAAAATTTCCTTTATTGCTTGTACTGCATGTTTTTTCTAGCTATTTTCACAGTTAAACAAAACTCTTAAGAAGCTGCACAGAGAAATGGAATGAACAAACCTTATATGAAAAAGGAACATTTTTCTAGATTATTTTTCAAATGTAGACATGTGCTTGTGACAAAGAGAAAAAACCAAAAAAGTTAAAAAAAGCAGCACTTGGGGCATTTAGTCAGACACTGTATTGAAGGTATCCCTCATTGAGATGGAAGTAGAGGCACTAAACGTTAGCCTTTCAACATTAATCACATATGAATAATGTCCCTTTGGAAGAGTCATAATCACAGCACTTCTAACAGCAACTGAGGGGTAAAGAAATAAGGCATTATATATGTGAAGCATCAAAAGCTGGTTCTTCCTTTTTTTAGTTTTCTGTCTTCTTTTTTTTTTTTTTTTTAAATATATATCTAAATGTGTGATGCAACAGGCGCAAATCATTCAAATAAAACAGTTTGAAATTCGGAGTTACTTAAAAACAATAGATTTCCTTTGCCTTTCTGCATCTGTGGAGCAAGATGGGGTGGTTTTGTCGAGGGTTTTCCATGAGCAAAAAATCTCTTTTCTGTATATAACATTCTTCAAGTGCAAATCATGAAAGTCTATGTGTGATGCTGTACGTATTTTCATAGGGAAAATCAGACCTTGTGTTTGAAAACAGGTACACTATGGGAAAAGTTTGGAGGCAGATGTGCTCAAAAGACTCCAGGTGGCTCCAGACACCCAAATAAAATTCAGACCTGGTCTGGAGTGTTGGAGCCTCACTGCAGTACCTGGAGAGCTGATGCTTGTTTCCTAATCCCTACCTAGCCTGATTCATCTCTTGCAAGTCATACGACAGTGTAAAACTCAGTGCTAAACCAAACTGTGTATATGACCCCTATGTGATGTGCTTGCAAAGATGGAAGACATGCACTGTGGAAAAGAGAAATAGTTGAATTTCACCAAGATTTTAGAAAGACACTGTAAATGGATACTATTGCCCTAGATTGTATTTAGTTATTCTTCCATCCTGCAGTCCTTCAAATACATTGAAGGCAGCTCCACGATGGCTGCACTTTTTATCAATCTCATTAGCCATACAAGAAAAAGTTTATGAAAAGGTGGATGAAGGAGATTGTGATTGCAAGATGATAGTTAAGAGAAATATTTATACTGTAACAATTTTCTTCGGACTCTATTTTGAAAAGGTATTTTCATTGCCTCATTTGTGAGATGTATTGTATTCTTGCTGGGGACTGCGCACTTTTTCAGACCTCACTTTTAGGCCTTCCAAAATCCATCTAGAAGAACATTCTGTTTACATTCCCCCCCTCACTTATTCTTCTAAAATACCACTTTATCTTAATTAATTATTTGTTTCTCTTTGGGGGCTGCAGTAGTTAGAGCCAAAGTGTGATTGCTTTCCCAGCTTATTCGTACACTTTTTATAGCTTGAAAAATGGATCAATAGAAGCTGAGACAGGTGGTCCTAGTAGGCTTTTGGATCTAAGGAGCCACATAAGTTGTGAATTCCATTAGTTGGGTAATTCAGGGAATTCAGGGCATCATGAAGGTACCTCCAGGTTTCTTAATTAAATGCATTAAGAGAAATGGTGAACCACTGAGGTGATTTTGATTACATGGAATAAGCCTTTTTCATGAGAGTTTTAGACAACTTTGAGGCTAGCCCTGTGTTCATATTTTTAAGAGCTGCTATTGCCTTAGTTTATAACATTTATATTGTTGTAATTTTCATTTTCTATGTTTCTGTTAGTATATCTTTTCTTATTCACATTTAGAAATATGTGATGAACATTGTTTTGAACTTACTAGGATCTCAGCTGTGTGTATCTATATTGCTATAAGGCAGTGGTAGATCCATGACCATAGGGAGAAAACATTTACTTTCTAAGATTCTCTACATCTGTTCATGCACATGTGCAGATTTAGAGCTCCCAGTGTGCTTCTCTCTCTCTTCCCATCTCTCCACAATTCTTCTTTTATCATGTTAGTGCTCTTGAACAAATATTTTTCAGTAAAGTAAATGTCAGTGAAAGGGCAAGCATGAGTTTTTGACCAACTTGGTCATATATAAATACAGGCTGCAAGTATTACTACCTTTGAATTTTTATCTCCTTAGTAGCACCATGTGGTGCATTAGAACAACTAAGGCAATATAATTTTGTATTGAACACAATAAAGCACAGAAAAATTGTCACAGCTTCAACGGGAATTCTAGAAATATTTCCGGGTCTCAAAGAGACATGAGCAGTTGATGGTTGCTAAAAAGGTATTTGTTGTATAAAAGCATCAGTCTCAAAGGCAAAGAGTTCAGAGAGTTAAAGTCTTTGCTAACAGCTTTTGGCATAAAGTCCTGAGTTCTGAGCAGCAGCTCTCTGATATAAGGTCCTGATGTTCAGGGCAGCAGCTTCTCGGCATGGAGTTCCGTTGTCTTGGGCTGCAAAAGCAGTTGGTGATGATGATGGTGCTGTTGTTCTTCTTCTTCAGATGGGTTTTTTTGATCCCCAATACAGGGGATTAAATTCATAAATCATCCAATCAGCTAAAAACATGCATCTAAAACAATACTTTCTACACCAATCTGAACTTAATTCTAACATACAAAAGCAATGCTCTTTTGACCTAAATCTTAGGTATAGGGTATTATCTGTTTATGTGAATAATCCTGTCCATTCTACCCAAGAATGCAAACTATATTTTCATTATGTCTAGAGCTCAGTTGAATCTGTGAAGGATATTAGCACTGAACTTTAAACTGGGGAATAAGGCTTTTCACTAGCTAACACAGATTCTTAGGGCGCTTAAGCTATACTTTTACCTACTTAAAACTAAAACCTACACTTTTACTCTGTTTAATGGTTTTATGGTTTAATGTATTTTAATTCTTTTCTCTCTCTGAGGAGCTCAGAGATGTTGCTGGAGATTTCGGTCTCCTCAGGGCTGAGCCCCTTGGGATACTCCCTTATGGGGAGTTACCCTTATCTCAGTTCAGTTTCAGGAATTATACTCCAAAGGCTCATTAGGTTCTTGTTTCTCATGTTTATTAATATATATCAAAAGACTTGGCAGGTCTTCTCCAGATTTCTGCTCAAGTTCAACCCATCATCGCCTGGCTCAAGTTGGCTCAAAAGGCACAAAATGGCCTCAAACTACGCAGCTCTTTTATCGTTATACTTATTCTCACCCAATTAACTATAGACACGTAATTTATTTTTCTTAGTGATCCAATGATTTAACACCTGTGTGCTGCATTGAGGTATTCTCTATCCAATCACTTACTCTACCTAAAAAGCTGTAGAAGAAGAAGATGAAGAAGAAAGAAAGAAAAGAGACAACACTCTAAACTCTCCATCTTTTCTTCTGTTCTCTAAACTAGCTTAAACTCTAATCTTTAACTTTTTTACCCAGTGACTTAAGAAAACTCTCTAATCTACATACTTACGCTTTTAGTTTTTCTATTTAACTTTAACAGTTGTTTTCATGGTTTTATATGAAATTTAATGTTTTCTTGGATGTCAGAGCTAGGCATTAGAGACAAGGGCACACTCTGTGCCTCAGACTCCAACTAGAGAGGCTTTTATTTTGGATTCCAACAAAAAATATTATGTCAGATCATCAAATTTATTTTTAATTTTACCAAATCAATAAATACTGGTGTGAGTTGACACAGGTAGGCAGCACAAAACCATGGATGAAATGCAAAGAGTAAATTTATTTCATTACCTCACTAGTGGGAGGATCCTGGAGCAATACCAGGAGGTGTTCAGAGACGCTCAAGCAGGAGCCCTGTCAGGCTCAGCCCACCCTAATGTCTGGCAGGACTCTTGTTTGTACCCATTAATAAAGGACTCATGCACCCGTAATTTACCACCCTTCTGTGACCTCCCTTGTACCTTTTAGTGATCTCTGAGCCTTGATCTTCTCTTTCCCAAGCAAGCATGTCTCTGAAGGTGCCTTCAGACCTCTCCAAAGACCAGTGTTATCTACACAGAAATTCTTCTTCTCAAAACAGGCAAAACAAACAGTAGTAGGCATAAAATATGGCATTTCCCACATTATTATTTTCCAGGCTTTGGCATTCCCAGCTGCAAGGTTACTTGAGCTAATATATCACCCTCCTCACCATTCTGTTTTTAACCCCTTCTTCCCAACAACATCAAAGTTTAGCAATGCTTCATAGTGGGACTTCACAAGGTAAGTTTCTGATTTCTTTTTTCCATTTATTAGTATTTATATAACATCATGGAGGTGCATGACAATTTAGGGATTTATAAGGCAAATCCCCACCCTGCAGATGTAAAAACAAACATGACAAATAATGTTAATATGTGTAGATAGAAACAATATGAAAATAAAAAATAAAAAGAAAAAAGACAAGATACTTTGCCTAAGGAACAGTATGCATTGACATGCACATAGAAATAATGCAATGAAAGACCATTGAGGTCACAAAATTAAATATTTCAAGGTAAAAAATGCTAGAATTGAAGATCCTGTGTAGTGTTTTAATTCATCCTGCTTGACTGCATCTCTCTTCTGAAATTGTATGACCTATAAGCTGTCTTTTCCAGGAACCCTGACTCACAGCATATATAGGGTAGTGGTGAATCAAGTTGGATAGACATTTTTTAGAATCTAGAATTTTAGAATTTTGCTGATAAAATTAATGTGGGTTTTTTTTAGCTGGACTGGGCATTATTGATGAATGAGGATTTTTCCTATGAAGGAAGTGCTAAATATTATATACACATAGACTTTTAAAGGAGAGTAATTTTGCACTGAGCGTTCTCTGTGGTCACTCTTCACCACAGCTGAGAGTGATTTTCTGTGTGTTGGTTTATTGCTCATTCAGAGAGGGAGGTCCTTTCTTCCATCTGCCTCCCCCTGTACTGGGGGGTTGTCAGTGACTGCCTGCAAAGGGGGGTTAGGAGGACAGCTGATGTCCTGTCAGCCTGGATTATAGCCTACTGCACTGCACATGGTAGATGAGCATTAATAAAAAACTCAAAATATTGGTTTATGGAATAACTGCCAGTGCCCTCATGAAATGAATGAAGCAGGGGTCTTGCAAAAAAACTGTGTTTATACAACTAGTAGTTTTGTACTATACAGCACGCACATAGTGGATTTATAGACTCTTATCTTTTGGGATCCTAGCTTTGTAACTGTAATGCATAACTTAGCCAGACTAATCTGAGAAAACCATTAAATTTCTCACAAAACATCCCATAACATTTACTGGATCCTTATTTCACTTATTTAAAAAAATATTACAATTCATCACTGAATAGAAGAATAGCAAAAAAACCCCTTTATTCTAGCATTCTGAGGGGAAAAACAAGCTGCTTCTGATAATGAAATGAAATTTAAATGAAATTATGAAAGATCCAATTTTATGCAGACAATGAAGCTTGCAAAAAATCATAGTTAAAGGTCATGGACTGATGAAGTTATAAACAACTGACATCAAGGCTTTCTGGAAAGGTCATGAACCTCAGTGCTATACAGTGTTACAACTCCATCTACAGCATTTGCCTTTTTCTATGTTTTGTTTATATTCTTTTTTTCCCAATGGGTAAAAATATTCAGAGATTATTTCAGGACTTGAATGTGAGAAGGAGGAAAAGCTAAGTCTTTAATATGACTTTCTTTTTTTCAAAGGTTCTTTTATGTTTCACAAATGTTCTTGAAAGTCCTCCTTGTAAATTTAAGGGCCTACAAGAGAATTTGTGAGCTGTGTCATCAGCTGAACTGTGTCTTCCCAGGAGTTCAAACTGAAGAGAGGCGATGTATACATCAGGTAAATATGAGTAACAGGAAATGGATGGTTGATGACTGGTGGTTTATATAGAGGTCTTGGTCTACTTGAAATAAATACAGTATCGGCAGAATGAAAATCATTACCTTTACAAAGGTATTTAACTGATATCCCATTTGTTAGTTTTGAAGAATATAGAGAATGATGGATAAAGGGATCTGCATATACTGCACACTAACAGCAATTGAGCTGAGTTTTATCTGAGGCAGTTTCTTTGAATAGTGTCACCAAGCTGAAATGATGCTTGTTCTGTGAATCAGTTAGGCATCTTTATCCCATACTGTCAGTCTAGTACTAGTAGTTACTGCTATGTCCGTCCACAGTTTCTCTCCTTTTGATTTGTTTACTTAATGGATGGCAGTGCTTGATCACTTAATAGGTACTTGGATGTTAAATGCAAAAAGAGTGGATGAAATAGATTTTGGGATCTAAAACTGCTTTTGGAATGCACTCAATATGAGATGACTGTATATAATATTTAGTTATGCAAATATTTGTTAATTTAGAGGAAGCAAATATCAATGAAGAAAAGTCAGCTGGTGTAGTGAGGAGGACTCCTCTAATGTAATTTTGTCCTCACCATAAGCATTACTCAGTCACAGAAAGAAAGAATCTGCCTTCTCACTGTGCACACATTCCTTGACTAAAATCTGGTGTGACAAAAGGATCACCTTGAAAATGCAAGTGAGGAGAAGAGCTGTACAGCACAACACACTTAATCACAAAAAAATCTCTGTCTGCTGCTGTTTCATCTTTAAAATGTGGCAGCTGAGATAAAGAAGTAGTTGGGATAAAAAGAACACAAAAAGCCATAGGGTGGTTCAACTGTGACAATTTCTAGGTCCTTATTTCATATCCTTAGAGAGGTGTGGTTGAGTACATAGTTACACAGAGCTTCAGGCTTTTGCTCACATGACAATGGAGCTCTTTGCATTGTCATTTTTCTGCACAGAGTATTTATCCAATTATGCCTGAATATGAATTGTATTTAGTAAAAATTGTGGGTGAAGTGAAAATGGAAGGCTTGAAAGGTTGGAAAACAGTATTAAATTTCAAAACAGACAGCAGATTGGAAGAATGTTTAGGAAAACTAACTGAATTTTTGACATAAATACCAGAAACTACATGTAGGAATGAATATCAATAGCACAAAAGAGGAAGAGTCAGCTAAAGATGTGTTGCTCTGAAAGTGATCAAGATGTTACATTTTACAACAGCGTCTGTGTGAATTTATGATACTACTAAACACATTGTATTGGAATTTAAGAGAAGGACAACAACCATAAAGGCATCTGGAATTCTTCTACTCTAAATAGCATTACTACAACTGTGTCTGGAGTGCAATTTTCAGTTGTGAGCACATGTATTTCCAGAAATATGTAAGGATGCTCTCTAGTGCAGAGTGATTTAGAGGTAGTCCAGACCGGTCCACAGAATTGGCAAGAGATACAGGAGCCATGACCTGTGGGGCTATTAGCATGGACAAAAGACTGAGCTAAAGACAATGACCTTTATGTCACAGAAGGAGTATGTAAAAGGGAAAGAAACAATCTATCCAGTCTGTCTGAAAAATAGCTAGGATGAGAAATAATATGCTTATAATATTAAATATTAAAATGCAAATAATATTTTTAAGGTACAGCAAAAATGTCCAGGATAGAAATAAGAAAAAAACCATTTTAATAAGGATGGCAGTGAGTAACTGCAATAAATAATATGGGCAGGTTGTGGAATCACTCTCTCTTAAAGTCTACAGAAAATTCTCTGGCATATACCTCATCTGATCCTCTTCTGGGAAAGAAGCCTGACATGGAAGACCTCTCACTCTTCCTTCCAGGTTTCATTTTCTAGTATTAAGTTTTAGTTCTATAGTGAATTTGAGATTAATAGAGATACATAATAGATTTCTTTTTGTTTCTAGCAGGCAGACCGTTCTAGCACTCTACTCAGGCAGCTTATAGCACTCCTAGCCCCAGCCATAGGCAAATGTTCACAATCCTTAGATGTTTCCTGACTGCACATGGAGTAATTTTTTTGTCTTATCTTGCCAAAGAGATGTAACCTAAAAAATACTCTCAAGGTGATATTTTGGTGCCTGGAAGTTACAAATTGCATAAAATAAACTGGAAGGTGTTCCAGCAAACCCTATACATGTACACTGGTAACATCACTTTTTTGCGGATTTCTTCAGTTATCATCATATCTTCCAGCAACGCTATTGGAATAATGCATTGCTCCATCTTTTGGAATATCATGCCTGGGTGAAAATATGAATCTGTTGGGACAAAGTTCTGAGAGATAGAATGAGTGTGTCATTCTTGGAGGTAGCCTGCTTGAACAGAATGATTTGTGATGCAAATTGACAGTTCATATCCTGCAGGAAGAGTCCATGTTAATCCACAGCACACTGAAAGGGTGTGAGTCATCTCATCTAATTCCAGACATCTTTCATATGCATACCTAAATGGTATGCATATCTAGGAAAGACAGATAATCTAGAATCCAACAAAGAAGAAATGCTGTGCTGAAAGATGACCAGTCACTTAACTGGAAGAACTAATCTTCTGCTTACTTTATTCTTTTTCCCTTTGAAAACTGGAAACAGTTTAGGCTAAATATCTAACTTATAAAAGGCTGAAATTATGTGAGTGGTGATTTCTTCTTTATTGCAATTGGATGGATGAAATTCTAACTACAGGTTTACCTGCTGAGCCATCTCAGTTACAGTGTTTAGGAAGGTAGATCACACTGTTGGAAGAATACCCTACTAAAGTTATTGGACATACATATTGGTACATGGGTTTCTCTTATTCATAGGCTTCTAAAATCAAGTCCTAACATACTTACATTTTTTTATATAAACAATTGAGGAAAGAGACCAAAATAGAGGAGTAAATTAATTGTATTTAGATAGGGACTTGATTAAGATGACAAAACTGCAGCTTGCTTGAGTTAGTGAGTTAATCTCTTTCAATGAAGTGTGGGACCATTCCCAATAATTAAAGAAATCTGCCTCTTCTGTCAATTATGTACATTCCTGTAAGCGACTACAAATATTTAAATATTTATTTAAAGTTAAGGCATTAATTTATCTATAAACTAAGCATCAATATTAAATATTGTATGATAAATTCTTCTTAGTATTATCAGATGTGAAGACAAGAATGCAACTACTACTTTAAACAAAGGAACATATTGATTTCTTCAATGCCTGAGTTAATTTGTATTGTCTAAAAATAAAATATTAACTTCTGCTTTGGGCTACAATTTTTGCAAACTGAAAGGTCAGTGTACTTTTATGAAAAGTCAGATGGGTTTACAGAGTTTGTTTTGACACTGCATCTGCTTTCTTGGATGTCTTAGCGAGGAGGTGTGTCAACAACAAATAGGGATTCAGAAGACTCTGCAAGAATTAACTTCACAAGGTCTTATTCTTTCTCTACTTTTTTTTTTCCTTAATGTTTATTTTTAAACATGGATAGGAAGATCACTCAGCCAGGACAGCTGGCATTGATTGAACAAATGGATATTCCACACCATGTATTGCTGTGCTCAGCAGACTAGGGAAGAACTTACCATGAGGGCTGCTCCTCAGAGGCTGGCCAGCCTTTGGTTGGTTGGTGTTGAATAATTGTTTTCAGCTTATCAAGTGACTTATCAAGTGACAAGTGTCTTGTTTGGCTTTTATCGCTCTCTCTTTTTTTCACTAAGGTATTAGTATTAGCATTAGTATTTGTATAATTTCTATTATTATTTCATGTTCATTATTAAACAGTTTTTATAATTACTCTGTGGTTTTCTCACTTTTACCCTTTTGATTCTCTTCCCCCTTCTCTTCTTGGGGGGAGTGACTGAGCAGATGAGCATGAGATTAGTTGCCAGGTGGGGTTAAACTACCACACTGAGTATCACTGTTTCTGGTTTACAGGGAAAGATTCTTATTCAGAGTATTGTCATACACAGCATGATAGCCAAAGTAATCTGAAATAATCAGCAAACCACCAGGTAAAGGGTAAGTTCTAAAGCAGTATTATGGAGTGGTCCTGTAGTATCTTAGTGAATTAATAAGAAATACTTGCATATATTATCCATAGAATAGAACTGGGTAAAGAATCAAAATATCCTCAATTCTCATTTCCCAAATGTAACCTCAATTGCAATTTCACCTTCTGGTTTACAACTCCTTTTCTAGCACTCCTGCAAGTCCATTTTTGTTCTGTTCATCCCTCTATTGTTACATTCCACAGCAGCTACCAAGGTCGCTTCAAACCCATTTTAAAGGTCACTACCTTTATCTTGGGAACTACTGCTTTTTATGCAGTATCTTAACTAACATTTCACACTCTGTAGAAATCACTACAATAGCAAACTGGCACCTAGAAGGCAGCTTTTACAGACATAAAATTGTTGCTATTTAGCCTTTTAACAACATTCCTTCAGGGAGATATGTTGATGGCTGCTATTCAGAAAAGGCTTGAAATGAGGACTAAAAGTTCTCAATTCTAAAGGTTATTTCTTTTTTCATCTGGGTTAAAAAGTACTTCTACAATCAGATGTCTGTAACTGTTGCATGCATACACATATTTAATCATACTGTCATCGGTGAAGTACCACTTAATGGGCATCATGGTGTCTCCATCTTTCCTCACTCTCAGTGGGGAAACATTTTCCTGAAAAAATTTTTTTGGTTCCTTTGTATAATTCCTTGTGGGGGGTGAGCGTAAGCTACTATTCAAGCAGGGGACATCATACTGAGATTTCTGTGGAAAAACTTCAGTGCGTTACTTGCAACATTTTGATTCAGTTACAGCATTTTGTAGTGGCTGTATTCAGTCAGAATATATCAGTATTGTTATAAAGCATGACCACTGAAAATACAGTCCGTTTACTTAATCCATGCCTTACCATTGTGGGCTGGTTAAAAGGTGAATTAATTTGCTAACTAAAGCTCTATTCAGAGGATGATAATTTAGGTTTTAATGTCCAGAAAAGCAGAAGTAATCCTTTTAAAATAAAAAATGCTTCCTAGCAAATTATACTTCAATGCTGAACAAAACTTGGCACGATGAACCCTTAGTAAGCTTTAGCAGGAATAGGATGTCAGACTAGATATCAACAAGGAACTTCCCATTCACTTTAAAAAGCACAGGAGTCTATTGCAAGACATCCTATCCTTTTCCTGCTCCATGTGTCTGCACTTTTCTTAGCAGCACCACAGAGACAGATTTTTTTCACAGTGTTTTCAATGTCCATTTGATATAATTTAAGTAATGTGAAATCCTTTGCCAGAGTGGCTATAGAATCTGTTACTGCATTCGATGTCTTGCAGGAACACTGTTTTCCTCTGGTGCTTCAGGGGGATTGTCAGAGATCTCAACAATGTGTTGATTGAATGCATCGTTGTGACATGAGCGTTAGGGAGCAGATTGTATGGTCCCTTACCTCCATTCTGCCATGCCAGCTGTGTGCACTGGGATTTAGCTCACTAGTTAGGTTTACAAGGCTATTGCAACATGTTCTCTTTAGTGGTGTTGGATCTCAGTTCCTCACTCAGAGTTAGATAAATACAATACTAAATGAGAGGTAAGCAGTTTGTGATCTCACTTTAAGCAAGCCTCAGCAGAGGAAACTTCCAGAGCTCCAGGCCTCACTGCCTCCAAATTGTTCCTGGTGCTGTAGGACTCAATAGCATTTTAAAAAGTTCATACTTCTTCCTTTTTTCTCAATTACAAGACTTCTGACATAGTCTTCTCACACCTCTTGATTTTGGCTCCAGTGCTAATGACATACAGCCTGAAAAAGCTCAGCTTGACCTGGTTAAATGCAAGTGTGCCCAGGGATTCCTCGATGGCATCCTCTGATACGCTCCTGAAGTCCTGCTCCCTGGTGCACTGTTGTCACATTCCACTTTGGGGAACTGTGAGTTCTTTTAAAAATAGATGGTCTAGAAAGAAATTAAGTCAAACGAGACAAACATTGCATCTGAGAACCATTTATTGGTAATGAAAAACAAAAAGGAGTTGCCCAAAACAAAAAGAGCTGGAAAAAAAAAAAAAAGACAGAAAAGAAGGAAGGAAATGAAAAAGGAATGGAGGGGGAGACAAGAGCCAGTGAGGGCAGGAGAGCCAAAAGCCAGGCTAGGGTCAAGGCAAAAAGCACAAGACCCCAATAACTGCAGGCCAAAACACAAATCTCCAAAAGCCTCAAATACAACTCTCAAAGTGCCTGATCACTAAGCCCAAAAGCATGTCTCAAAAGCCCCCAGAGCTTGTGGTGCAGTTCCTTTTCTGCCCCCTCTCCCATGGTGATGGGAGACTGTTGGTCCAGCCCAATGTCCCACTGCAGTCCATAGGTGGAGACCTTTTCCCATCCTATTGGAGAGCCTTTCCGGAGGGCACAGTGTTCTTGGTGTTCCCATGCTGACTGCCTGTCCCATGTGAGATATAAAAAGGCTGCCAGGCAATCTCTCCCCACAGACCAGGCTTCTTCAAGTTGCCTCTCACACGTGCCACATGTGCACCCCTCCTCCACATGCCTCTGACAACCTGTGTTGGGACAAATCTAAACTAGATTGGCTCTTCATGACTGTGCAGTGAGATTATCTTGGGTTCTGTGAATTGTGAGCACCTGAACCAGAGCAACTCTATTCCACTAACAAACCTAGCAGTCTTCTTGTATACACAGCAGCATGTTCAGTAAACCAGGCTGATAAACAAGCTAAAAAAATTTAATTGCTTTCATCAGCCTGCAGTTCATGTATCAGCATAGTCCTTTAGGATTCTGTTCCTGCTTGGTTTTTTGGCTTCTCTTTTCAGTCACATGTCTAACAATGGAAGGTCTCAACCACTGCTTAGATAGATGATATAGAATATAGTCTGATCTGAATGTTGACATGAAGGAGAAAATCAGGGTTTCCAAAAACCTGGACAATAGTCCCTATAAAAAGTACATCACAGTGGGAACTACAATCTCAAATGGAATATGATATATACATTGAATATTCAAAATAAACTAAATTCAAAATAAATTAAATGGAATTATTTTGTTTCAATTTTACAAACTTATAAACTCTTTTTCTTTGAAAAAGAAAGAGTTTTCTGTTGAAAGACCCCCGAGCTGTTCACCAGTCTTCACAGAAGTAATTGTGAATGCTGTTTATTTCTATCTTTAGCACACCTTTTATAGGGTTCTACAGGGTCTGCGGGCAGAGCAAGCTACTATTGGCTAGTACACACAAGTTTACATTTTTTCTCCTACACACAAGGATATTGTTTTGCTTTACTCTCTCTTCTGCATGAAGGTTTCAAGGACTTTAGCCTTTAATATCACGACTTATTTCAAAGGCTGGTTTGTGCATACAGGCCTTTACTAATATATAAAATACAGCAACAGTTTTCTCCACTATTATGCACACATTCTAGAATAAAACTTTAATTTCATTCTCTCTATAGATATTTTAGAAATATATTATTA
Organism: Pseudopodoces humilis; assembly: GCF_049639895.1. NCBI lineage: Eukaryota > Metazoa > Chordata > Aves > Passeriformes > Paridae > Pseudopodoces > Pseudopodoces humilis. The sequence continues at coordinate 35,561,220 of NC_142203.1, forward strand.
TGTATATAGAAAATTTATGTTCTACATCTGATCTATAATATAATTTTGTAAGGCCTGCAGAGGAAGCTGTGTCTTATATTTTTCTTTTGGATTAATTCTCATTTTTACTTGGCTTTTGTGTAGTTACAGTATTATTAGGTTCTTGGTTTCACATATGTTTATATCATCAAAATAATATTAGGTGAATTTGCACATTGATATTTATGTATGATCTACTTTTTAATTACATTTCTTGATTTTCATTTGCAAGAGTGGTATATGTTTTTTCTAAATTTTGGTTAGTTCATGCCAGAAAGAAAATTCTTGTTCTACATCAAGAGGGGTTTGTTTTGAGAAAGTGATTTACCAACCAGAGACTTAGTGACAAAAAAATTGCTATTTTGTACACGTAGTCTAGAATGACTATGCACTTCCACAGCACATGAATGTGTGTTTGTGTGGGTGTGATTACATCCTAAATCACTTGCCAAGGTTTGATGAAATCATGCAAGAATTAGAAGAAAAATTCTGTTTGTTATATTCCATAGCAGGAGTTCAGGTGGCTCTCTGGCTAGAAAATCAGAAGATAAAGTAGAAAGAAACATTAAAAGTAGATTCTGAGGCAAAGTGATTATGACATTTTCTCTCTCATGGTTAGGTAGGTCAGGTAGACAGGCAAGCACAGATTTTATGATTTTGTTTATGCATTTCTGTATCACTTAAGGGGAAAAAACTTTGGCTAAGAATAGCCTGGTTATATGAATGTAGAAAAACCCTTCTATTTTGCCACTTAACTGTTTTGTGCTGGGTCCTTATTTTCCATTGAATTTGTACTTTAAATGCAGCTTTTTACACAATGAGAGCTACTGCAGTGAAGGCTTCTATCTTGAAAGCAGTAATTAAGATAGAGAGGAAATCACTAAGCCTCTTCAACCTAGCAAACAGTCAGACAGGAAAGATGTCATAGAGATCTATAAAAGATTGAATTGCGTAGAATGAGTAAGGGCATAAACTGATGCTGAGAGGACACACTCAAAACAAAGGCACTGCTCTTCACGAAGTGTCGAACTTTGGAGCTGCAGGGAACCCTGGTACATATTGCTGTAGACTTCAAAAAGCTGATTCCAGATTAATAGGAAAATGGCCATGCTTAAAAAAGAGAATTCTCTGAAATGTTTTCAATACAAAAGTCTTCCTGCCTGAAGATACCATGTCTGAATCAGGACATCCCTCAGACTCAAGTAGTTGACAGTCAAGAAACTTTCATCAAGTCTGCCCTTTTCATAAAGGCCCTTCTCTTTCTTTGCTGTTTGTGTTTAGACATTGTTGTAATCAAGATTTTGAACTAATGTCTTTTTGCTCTTGTATATTCTTCTTTTTAAAAACTATAAACTGCCTTCTAAAATACTTTTAATAACACAGGGAAGCCCGACAGTCTCTGAATAATTATCTTCTAGCAGCAGAACTTTTGAATGAGTAAGAGAGCTTGTAAGTGAAGATATACGGCCTGAGAATCTTGAAAAACAGAACATACATACAGATTTTACATAAATGCCAGAGCTGTCTACAACACTGCAGTTGGGCTCTCACCAGAGCACAGCAGAGGGGCAGAATCCCCTCCCTCCCCTGCTGCCCACACTGTTTTGTATGCAGCTCAGGACACGTTTGGCTCTCTGGGCTGGGAGTGCCCATGGCTGGGTCATGTCCAGCCTCTCACCCACCAGCACCCCCAGGGCCTTCTCACAGGGCTGCTCTCCCTCTGCTCATCCACAGCCTGTGCTGGTACCAGGGGTTGCTCTGACCCAAGTGCAGCACCTTGCTCTTGGTCTTGTTAAATCTCTTCAAGTTCCCACAGCCTTATGAGCCAGGTCCCTCTGGATGGCATCCAGTCCTTCAGGTGTGTTGACAGCACCATTCAGCTTGGTGTCATCCAAGATTTTTCTGAGGGTGTATTTGATCCGTTTCTATGTAATTGATGAATTTATGAAATAACACTGGTCCGAATTAATTCCTGAGAAACACCACTTGTCATTGATGACCACTGGGATTCTGAGCTGTTGACCACTACCCTCTGGATACCACCTCCAACCATTTTCTAATCCATGTAACAGTCCATTCATCAAATCCATCTGCCTCCAGTTTAGAGACAGAGATCATATGTATGACCGTGTCAAAGCCTTTACAGAAGTCCGTAGCCTTTCCCTTGACCACTGATGGTGTCCAGCTATCACAGAAGGTCACTGGGTTTGTTCAGTCAGGTGTTACCCTTGGTGAAGCTATGCTGACTGACCTGAATCACCTCCCTGTCCTCCATGTGCCTTGACACAGTTTCTAGAAGGATGTGTCCATGGTCTTCCCAGGCACTGAGGTGAGGCTGATGCTTTGGTAGAGCCTAAGGTTCTCCTTTCTACCCTTTTAAAAGATATGTTTCCCATTTACCAGTTACCTGGAACTTCCCTGACTGCCAAGGCTTTTCAAATACCATGGAGGGTAGTTTGGCAACTAGTTAAGGTAATTTTCTGAGAAATATGGGATGTATTTCATTTGGTCCCATAGTCTCATGCACATTCAGGCTCCTCAAGTGATCGGGTGCCAGATCTTTACTTAGAGTGGGAGAGACTTTGCTCCCTTGTTCTCCATCCTGCTTTCCATCCACCTGAGAGCTGTGGGAGGAGAGGCCCCCATTGAGTCAAAAAAGTTGTTGAATACCTCAGCCTACTCTTTACCCCTGGTTATTACTTTTCTGACATTGTTTATGAGGCAGATTCACCTTCTTTGACCTTCCTTTTCTGGTTAGCATACCTGTAGAAGTTACAGGTTCTTTGTGTCCCATGCTGGGCTCAGTCCCAGCTTTGCCTTGGTGTTCCTCACCCTGTCCCTGCACAGCTGAACTTCATCTCTATACTCCTCACAGGTCACTAGTCCTGCCTTCAACTGTCTCTGCATTTGATTCATCCCCTTTAGTTTGACCAGCAGTTTCCTACTCAGCCACGCCAGTCTCTTGCCTGCCTTGCACAATTACTTGCTTCTGGGGATTTCTTGTGCTCTTTGTAAGGTGTCAAATCTCTGCCAGCTCTGTTCTGTTTCCTTGCCCCTCAGGGCAGTCTCCCAGGACAGTCCACTGACTCACCTCCTTGGGCAGCTGGAAGTCTGCTTTCCTAAAGTTCAGGAGCCTAATTTTACTACTTACCTGACCCATATCCCTCAGGACTGCAAACTCCACCAGTGCGTGGTCACTGCAACCAGGCAGCCTCCAGTTCTGATGTGCCTGGTTCACTCCCTGACCTTGGTGACCATCAGGTCCAGTATCACATCCTCTCTAGCAGGGCTATAACCTGGCTCAAGGAGTTTTCCTCCATGCATTCCAGGAGTCTCCTGGATTGCCTACAGCTTGCTGAGCCACTTTCCCAGCGGATGTCAGGGTGGTTGAAGTGTCCCAGCGGGACAGGAACCAGCAAGTGTAATGTCTTCTGTAGCCTGAGCAAGAAGGCTTCATTATTAGGCTCCCCTTGATTATGAGACATGAGTTTGCCTCTGCAATATCTTGCACACAGACTATCATGAAATGTTAAAGATAATGGGAAAAGCTGTGATTTTTCTTTATTTTAAGGTTATTTTAACTGGCTTTCTCATTCACCGTAATTTCATTGTGGAGCCTGTGTATCATATTAACTATGCATAGAGGAGAACATAGGAACAGGAGGAAGATTTGGAAAGAAAGTACATCAGCCAAGAGTAAGACTCAAGGAAGACTCTGTGGGTCCTTTTCTGCTTTTTTTTTTTTTTTTTGTGAACAGCTCCTTTTCAGGGGTAACTCCTGCGGAATAAAATAATCATAAGGAGAGAAAGAAACACATCATGTAAGGTTTTGCAGCTTATGCTTTTGACATTTTGAAAAGGAGTTTGAAAACATAGTGAAGGACAGATTTTACGTAATAGCATATATTCAAACACACTGTGAAAAATCAAGTTCCTAATTCTTAAAAGTTCATGAATTAAAAGGTACTTGCTCATTTCTTCCTAGGATTTTTTTTTGTTTCAATTTTGGCTTTTGATTTTGTTCTGGGTATTTTTTGTGAATTTTTCTTCACTAAAATACACCATGATGGGTTTTTAGCACAGGAATTTCAAATTCTGAATAGGGGAGGGATTACATGTTGCTTTAGGTAGTTATTGGAATAGGTAGGTGTCTTTTGTACAACACTTTACAGTCTTCTGCTGAAAACAGTATTTTCAGTATCTCATTTTCCTGATCTCCTAAGTCTTATTTAATACCTTGCAGACAAAAAGAAAACAAAAGGAAATGTTTATCTGAGTTATAATACTTAAAGAAAATATGAAATATAGCAGTTTTAAAGCAAGAAAGTCTATCAATAAATTTTATTATTGTTTTACCATTTGGACAGACTTTTTCCCCTGTAGAAACTCTGGTTTGTCACTACTTTCATTGGCTTTTTCATACACTGTAATTTGATTGGGGAGCCTCTGTATCATATCTTCTCTTGATAGCCATATAATTTTTTTAGAGTGTGTATATTATGAAACAAAGAATTATTTCTTTTTTCCCCAACAAGTCCAGTTTAAAATCACTGTTTTCTCCTATTTTATTGTACCCAAAGTGTTCAATTGTGTTAACATCCTACTTTCAGTCTTTGAGGCTGTTGGAAGTAGTGTTCAGACTAGAACATTCTAATGTAGTCTAGGTTCTAGACTAGATTAATCTTCAAAGGCATTTTTTTATGGCAGGGTGGGTTGGCCATGATGATTCAGCATCAGATATGCAGTATCACATACTTAGAAATCATAGCACGTAAAGTCATTAAATAATGTATTACAAAGAAGTGAAATGATCCTTACCTGTACTGTACCGGTGTTTTAACCTTCTTTCTTCTTTTACTTTTCTCTATACAAAGGTTCAAATGCTATTGTGTGTACTGCTGCATTATTTGCCACCATTAAGTTGATTTTTAATTTATTTGACACCAGTGTCAAACTTGAGAAGCTTGTTTCTTCTCAAACAAGCCAGAAGAGTTGCTCTCAAGCTGTGGAGGAAATGATTCATCATAGCTTTTATTATTTGGTAAAAAACATGAATGTGAAGGAACTCAGTATGGTTAAAGATGAATGAATGAAGGATTCCTCTCATATTTCTACATTATAAACCTATAGACAAATTTTTAGTATTCATCACTGATAACAATTTAGAGACTTTTTAAAGCATCAGCCTGATACAATGACTGCATGCAAACCTTCTCTTGTCCATGTCCATCTGAATGGATGTGTCACAAGCCTGTATCTTGCCCACTGGCCTCTCAGGCTCTCAGCTGATCCTGATTTCTGTCACTAGCCTTGCCCTGCTCTCCCACTGGCCAGGAAGGCCACTGACTGTCCTGTTCTCTTTCTCCCATCTGTGCAGCTCCTTTCAGAGCAGCTGCTCTTTCCTTCTCCTTTGATTTTAAAGGAGAATTGCATGCACATATCGAGTACTAACTTTATTAGGGTTCTTTAAAGCCTTCTATGCAACCATCTGTCAGAAAAGACATGCTTGTCAAAGGCCAAATCTGCTGTCAGGAACTGCCAATAAAAAATAAAATATTAAAGGAAGAGGCCAAACTCTGCTTCATTAATGCCAATTTTCTTTGCTACTTGAAATAATATAACAGAAACCTCTGAAGAAAAATGACTGAAAGACTCCATTCCACAATCCAGTAACAGAATATTCCAGTGACTTTATAATTAGTTTTATAATTAGCATAATTATAAAGAATTTATAATTTTTGCTTGTCTGTAGAATTGTTCCTATTTTGTTATTTTGTTTTTTGTTTTTTTTCTTTAAGGTTGAAAAAGGGGAACAAAAATAAAAGAAGAAAATTAAAAAATGAAATGGTAGAAATTCTAGAAAGAGAGTTATCTAGTATAGAGATATTACAGAAGTCTTCAAAGAGATTTGCCAAGATCTCCTTCCATGGGTATTTTGATTAAGCAAAAAGAAGTTGCTGGAATCTAAATCTATGATTTTAGCTTTGGTATAAATGAGTGCACAAAAACTTAACTGTTCAAGACATATCACATAAAAAGGAATGTACTTTTAAAATAATGGAGATTTGTATTTTTATGTGAGTTCTTTCTTGTTCTTCCTCTATTCTAAGAACTCTTCCCAGGAAAGAGTTTGTCTCAGTATGAAAGCAAAGATGCTGCTGCTTTCAGTGCCCTCACACAAAAAATATGTGTTTTGGTTTAGGAACGGTATTCCCACAATTTAGTGTCCCCACTGAATTACTCCAACCCATGCACAGTTCCATCATTCCCCACTCCTTATGTGCCCCTGCAGTGGGATAGAGAGGAGAACTGGAGGCACAAAAGGTAAAGATCATGGGTTGAGATAACTACAATTTACTGGAAACAGCAATGAAATAAGACAGCAAACAGTAACAAAAATACTAATGACAGAATGTACAAAAATAAGGTGAACAGTTCACATGTGGTTGCTCACTGTGGAGCACCTGACAATAGGGAATACCCAATTGCTCCCTCTGCTACACTACATGGCCCAGAAGGGATCCCTTCCCCCGTTGCCAAAAAGTGATGTGAAATTGTATAGAATAACCTCTGGGTCCACCTTGATACTGCAAAAAATATCCTAGTCCTAGCTGGAACCAGGATAATGTGGGATAAGGAAAAGATAATGGAGGTATTTTGCCATCAGTGACCATGAAAATCTATCAAAGTATTTTGCAATCCTCTACTCCCATGTGAAGGAAGAAAGACATCTGCTGAAGAATCAGTGTCCAGATGGCTACTCCAAGAATTAACAAGATGGCTTAATCAAATGCTAAAGGTGAAGGATGCTAGAGCCAGAACTGGATTTAATTCATATGCTGTCACAATGAATAGCTTGTAGAAGGGCCACTTGCTTAAAGAATATGAAAATACGGCTTTGCTAAAATTCAGCAAAATATAACTCAAGAACATAATTGGATGAGTGCTCAAGAAAGTCAGCTTTGTGGTTCTGCAACTTGAAGTCTCTTGGATAGAATCAGATAACTAATGTCCCTAACCTCTGCCAGGGCCTGCCACAAATCTGTGGATCAATTGCAGACTAAAGTAACCTGTGACTAGTTCCACTAGCTGCTTTCATCTAATGCATTCTAATATTTATGGAATAAATGCCAATAAATTCTATGAAATTCCTAGATGTCAGAGAAGACATCTTCAGAAAAGATAACTTTGATCTTACAAAAACACTGAGCGTAGTGTTTTTGTAATAAAACTAAAGAGTAGGTCCAAATTATTTTACACACATACACAAAAACAAAGACATATAAGCATTCATTAGTATTTAACTAAAGAGTGGGGAATACAGAGGATGAAAAGATGTACCACAGCCTTGCTCAAGTGGTTTGCTGAAAGCAAGAGAGTACTTTTTAGAATCTCTCATCTGCCTCCTAAATATAATACGTGCTGGAAAGAAATGTTGTGACCTGCAATTATTATTGCAGCTGTATTCAGAAAAAGACTCCCACCAATATTTCCAGGATATCAGTGAAGAGACACTGTTTGCCATGGCCAAGTAAGGATCAGGAAGACAGTGGTGACTGAGTGCTCTTTGTCTTAACAGGCAATGTTTTATCACTGCATGTAGTGTCCTGTGATGTCATCATAAGTGTGTTAGGCAGATGGAGGAGATGGAGGAGAAACGGGAGCATTTTCACAATCTGCAGTAGCACAGCCACAGCCATTGATCCAGAGACAGGAATATCTTTGTCAACAAGACACTTTTTAACAGCTGTTTATCCAGATGAAGCAAGGGATTCCATGCCAATCCCTTTCTCTTCTCAGAATCAGAAGTGGAGGCAAAAGTTCAGCTTTCTGTGGTAATAGTTTCTTTTGTTTTTTGAGGGTGTTTTGGGTTTTTTAAACAACAGAATGAAAATGTTGAGAATCAGTAACAGGCTTTTGTGCATGGAAGTGAGCAGAAAAGCTTCCTTTCAGTGAACAGAATAAGGCTGGGATGTAACCATAACAAAGCTATTAATTATTAACAGCAACAGCAAACAAAACACTCATGATATGTGGAAGTAAATAAAATTGGTCCATTTGCCTTTTTGGGTTGGTAAAATATTAGTTCACTGTGTTTCTCTTTGGCTGGCTCTCCTCTTTAGCTCTGACTCAGTAACATGTAAGCCAAGGATGAATTTGTTTCAGCATATATTTATGACTCCTCTTAATATTTTCTTGAGAAAAAAGAGTGTTTTTTTTTCTTTTACATCTTGATTTATAGTTAACCCATTTCATAAAAACAAAGAAGTTTTCCAAAATATCATTAATTTCTAAGTAGCACTTTGGCAACTTGATATCTTGCTTAAAGAAAGCTGTTTCAGAAAGATAAATTTTCGTTTTTTGGTCTGGATTTTTTATTTTTTGTTTGTATGTTATTTAATTAGGGTAGTAAATGTCACTCCCCTTCTACCTGCTTACAGATTCCATCACAGGTCATTATGAACTATTATTCATTAGAATATGATAGAACTGTTTTGAAATAGAAGGCAAATAAATTTTAAAGAATTCTTAATTTTATTTCATTAGAGTTAATAATTTTCCATTTTCTCTGGACATAATCCTTTCTGGTTCTGTAAGATACCAGTAGGACTCATATGTCCAACTTAATTATATTCAGCATGACAGAGCTGAGGTGATATGAGATGAAAAAATGTATCCTAACCATCATGCCACTTAAACAGTTTGATCTTTATAATCAATATTTTAGAGAATTGAGAGCTTCTTTGATTCTTTTTGTAACCATTTCTAGTGCTTACTCCATCTCAAACATGCAATGGCAATGGCTGTAAAAACAGATATGCAAAACAACTGACTCAATCTGAAGCATGCCTGTTGCATGGGTTTGGGGAAGATTTCCCTGTTGCGATGGGATAGTTACATTTTATTCTGGTCACAGAATACACCTGAAAGGGGGCAGGTAACACTAAATGCCATGTAGGATCCTGAGAATTTTCCAGTAATTGCAGTTGTAGGTGGGTGAAGATGAGAGGTTGTCAGAATGTTCACAATTAATTGGAAGGATTGGCCTGATGCACTTTAAGACCATGTTAACTTTCCAGCTCAGAAAGAGCATTCACCTTCAGTAACCTCAGATGATGAGATGAAAACTGAAAAGCACAAATTTGTGCTGCAGACTCCCATCTGACTGTTCAAGACTGACTATTCAAGATTAAATGTTTTCTGCCAAAATATGCAAATAACAATGAGAGTAATACATTTATGGATTTATTATTTGTTCATATAAATTTAGCTTAAATAGAGTGTGCAGTACGCTAGGGAGTTCTGACACACTAGTAGCAGCTGTTTTATATAGAAATATCCCATGCAAAGCAATTAGTTGAATGTTTCTTCATCATCATCTTCATAATCATTATCATCACCATCATCATCATAATTTCTGAAAACCTCTTCTTCCCCCAAGATTTCTGATGTTCCATACTCATAAGTAGGCTTGGTATAAAAAGCTCATGGTGATGGGCTTTGATACAAAAGTATCAAATCAAAAAGAACTTAAATGTATTTTCTGAATCTCCTATGCAGGGTTGGTTTTGGGGTTGTTTTTGTTTAATTAATTTATTTTATATTATTTTTAGGGTGGTTTTGCTTTGTTTTTTATGTTTTTTATTTTGGTTGTATTTACTAGGCAAATTTCCAAACCCTCAGGAAATGTTAGCTTATGTGGGTTTCAGTTCCTAAAAGTGTTCACATGTGATCAGTCTGAGAAGCACATGGTTGGCAGCGGCCCACTGGTTTCCAATTCAATTACATCAGCCATGTTACACTGCTTGAAGCAGAAAGACTTAACACTGCATTTTCTTACTTTCTGACCATCTTCTCAGATGATGAAAAGACTGCAAGGTCTATTCTAATTGCATCTTCTGGACAAATTTTAAAAATTGCATTAACTATCTTTACAAAATGTGGGACTTTTGCATTGGTTGGAAGTTGAATATATAAATGCACAGTATCCAGTCCCTCCAATAGGTACAATCACTGTGATGTGGTCAGTAATCTGCACAGATTCGTTGATCACTGTAGCTGAGATTCTCAAAAAAAATCAGGCAGCAGCGTGTATTTAATGAATGAGCAAGAAGATAATTTAATTTAAATGTCTCTGCTTGCCTTGAACTTTGAAATGGAGGTCGGGAACCGATAAAAGTAACCATGAATATAAATAAGTGGGGCATTTCGTACAGTATTTTGAGCATAGTATGGTCTGTTTACTGCCTGAATATACTGTAGTACCAGCAGTGCTGTGACACTCATTGTTGGAAATAAAGAATAATTATTTGGCTGATATATTAATTTCTGCTATATGTACTGTTATAAAAAAAAAAAAAATCTGTTTTCAAGCTTTAAATGTACACCTAAAAAAAAGAAATTTATTTATATGTATACATGTAGTTACATACAGAGACATACATATACAGGGAGAAATAAATGCATCATTTCAAAATGCAGTACAATTAGGACTGCAAAATTGCATAGATATGAAGAAATTATTGATTCTGTGTTTGAGATGTCTAACCATTACAATACATGAATGCGAAAAATAAGTCTGTTCTGAAAAACAATGAAATTGGTGGAACATAGAGTACAATTCTGCTTGGTGACATGTTGTGTTCACCTAAAACTGTAATTCATACAATTATGGAGAAATTCTAGCTATATTAAAACAAATGCTCCCTATTTTGGCCTGCAGATTTCACTGCAGTGTAATCAAAAAAGGCAGCTTTTATACCAAGGTCCTTCCAAAGTATTTCTTTATCATCTGTTAAAATACTGGTAATCTACGACTTAATACACTTTTGATACACTTTGTTAGAGGCAGAATGACCTTTACCACATCATTCAAGTCAAAGATGCTATTTTAACTTTGTTCCTGCAGTCTTTGTCCCTCAAAGGTCTACAGATACAATAGTTTTCATTTCCCATTTCTATTCCATTTTCTGATTGCCCTTTATCACATGTTGTCCTGTTCAGTACATTAAACTGGTCTTTCTGGGAGCTGGATCATGAAACTCTACCCTATTTGAAGCAATTTAGCCCTTCCTTTTCCTATTATACAAAAAGTTGATTGTATTTAATAGTTTCTGACTACTTCTGTTCATATACAATTAAAATCCTCACACATGTAAACAAAGTAGATGAAAAAATTTAATGTAATAAATAATTTTTATGACTAATATAGAAATTTTATGAATAGGTTTATCCATCACTTGCAGTATTAGAGGTGGTGTATAATTATAGAAAACTCACTTGTGATATTCTGTCAATGAAAAGAGCTCTGATACGATTGCTAGTTTAACTTGCTCCACTCTAAGGTAATTTGTTATGTGAAAAGGCAATATAAAGATAGCTAAAATGAAAAAAAACCACTCTGATATATTGCAGACCCAATTAATTTCCTCAGCTTTGTTTTTTCCTGGTTTGCAAGGCCAGAATTATCACAGAAGGACAAAAAGTGAAAGGATCACTGAAAGACTAAATGACTACAACATTAGCTTAATTTTTTTAAATCGGATGCAAAAGACAAAGCAGGAAAAAAACCCCAAAAAACCAACAAAAACCCCATAACCCAAAGCACACCTATTGCATTAATGTAGGCAACACCCCTTAAAGACGAGAAATAAGTGAGGGTGCTGACAATCTTCCTTGTTGTAAAACAGGTACCCTATTTCACAATCTGAGTTTTGGGTCAACTGTTTTGACATCACCAAGTAGTATATGCAAGAAGTGATTTTTTGAATTATTAACTGTTATTTTCCCTGCTTCTGTTCTGCAGCACCCAAGGAAATGCAGTTAATTCAGTTTAAGTTTCTAGTGTTGCCTAAATTTTAGGCAACAAATGTAATATTGTCTTGAGCCATATGTATTGGATTTCACACAGACCGCTGTATTTACATGGACCATACTTAAAAAGACCAGAAAATAAGGTGTCCTTGATAATAATATTTAAAAAATACTAAAAAAGATATCACTGGAGTCCTGTAGTCATATATTTGGCCTCAGTCCACATCTTGTATGGCTGTGTGGTGAGAAGAAAAAGTGTTAGTGTTAACTTGGTCTGTCATAGGCCTGGTGATGAAACATTCCAGTGATGGTTAAAAGCTGGACAAAGTTGCTTTTGAAGCCCAAGAGATCCAGCACAAGCATCATAAAGAGCCTAGAGCAGGAAAATTGGATGGAAAAATGATCCAACCAGCCCTGCCGCTCAGAAGGGTAAGCTAGAAATGAGGTGTAACATCAGCATGTGTCACTCTGGCACTGTCTATACACCTGGTCAGGCACCAGCTAGCGGACTTTTTTTGTGAACTGAGCAGTTTGCAAGGCTTCCAAATGCAGTCATACTACTCCTGTGTCCCTTGCAGAGCCACAGCCAGCTGCTGTGGGAGACTCCACCTGGCATAGACCTGGCACTGACAGGTGCCATGAAATGTATTCCATGCACTTTTGAATCCCACCTTACAAAGTGTTAGACCGAAACCAGACAGCCTTGCCCTTCAAAACACCAGGCAAATGGGATATCCTTTTGCTCCCACATTACCCATATACATGATAGACCTAATATGAGATATGAATACTCAGGCTATTCAGTCAAACAGAAGTTTTATCAAGGCAGAGTCTGAAGAATCAGAACTTGATTTGCTGTATTGACTTGAAAGGAGGTATTTCTGAAATACAGTTTGAAGGAAGTACTGCAGTGAGGAAATCTGCACCTACATGCCAAGAAACTCTGAGCCGGAGTAGAGTGCTAGTGATTTGTTTCACATGGACCTCTGTCTTCACTTTCTTGGCTCTATAATTAGCCATAATGTTATTACAGTAGAATGTTTCTGGTTAATTTACACAATTGTTAAGAGATGGAACAAAACCATTATTAACTGGAAATATCTAAGCATATCAGCATGCTACAAATCCTGGTGATAGTAGGGTGGTCTGGTGTCAAAAAATATGCTCTTCAGGAAAGGTGGGCAATGATACACCCTTAAGTGTTTTCTATATTTCATTTCATCTCCATAGCAAATACATTTTAAAAGAATCTCTTACTTATTTCAATTAGTACTTTTTTATTTTATAATTTCTGTTGGCTACCCATATTCCTTTTCAGTAACTTTCAGGAACATTCAGCAGCATACTGCTGTAGTACATAATTTCTATGAGTTTTCAGAATACTGGAATTTCTATGAAACTTCCAGACACTTCAATGTTTTCAAGAGGCAGTGGAGAAATATTTCTGGTATAACTGTGTACTACTACATTAAGCCATATAGTACAGTGCAATAAGTTATCAAATTTATGCAATTTTTAGCAATACATTTCTGTGTTTTTCTGATTAAAAGTATTTTTCTTGATTGTGCTCCTGGTTATTCATTCATCTCATAGGTTCCTAAGACAGTGTCAGTACTTTTGTTTGGGAGTATAAAAAGTGGAAATTAAAAAAAAAAAAAATCACAAAAACAAACCACAATTTTTTTTTTTAAACCACTAGAAATTAATTTTAGCCTTAATGATACAGAAAGTTTGATAAAAAGATAGTTTCTATAAATATCCATTTTGCCTTTTCTGTGCTAATTACACTTTTGGGTAGTGTTTTATATATTTTTAAAACTGTTTATGTAATATATGCTATGGGATAAATTTGTTGCTAGAATAAATAATTTTAACAGCATTTGTTTCAAAGGAGCTGCAATTGAACTGTTTGTAACATTGTCCTTTTAATCCTTTCTTAGAGAGGTAGAACCAAAATTAATATCTTCTCAAATATGACTTGGCAATTGTAAAAAAAAATCTCCCTGAGGCTTACTCTTGTTCAGGGTGAGATATTTTCAAATGGATTTTTTTTTCACCTGTGCAGCACAAGGGGACACAGAAGGTTGTCATTATTGGCTAGACAGGCACTGATGAACTGCTGAAAATGGAACAGACAGAGAGGTTTCACTCTGTGAACTCTAACAAGGTGTAAACTAAGACATGGTATAAGCTTTCTTTCACAGCTTTCTTTAGGGTTTGATAAGAGGGGAATCAATTCTGGTGGCTTTGGCCTCTCTCAGTGTAGCTTCCTGTACTTAATTTCCAGACAGATGGAGGAATATCAAAAGAGCATTTGAAAAAACGGTGTTGGTAATCTCATTGAGAGGCTTCCTATTCCTGATTCTTGAGGTAAATTCCTGGAAACTATGCTTCTGGAAATTCCTTTAACAGAAAAGTTAGAGCAACTTGTGTTGAACTATGTCCAGCAAAACCTGCATAAAAAGACTACAGTACAAATGAAGGCAGCCATGACCATCTCGCTGAAGCCACCTCTCCTGGACAGAACAGGACTGCACTCAGATGCTGAGGCCAGCTTTTCCCTCTTGTGAAAGAGTTATCTCATTTTTTCATAGCATGAGGAATCACACATGGCATTCATAATTAACGTTCATATCCTGAGAGGACACCAACAGCCTGGGAGGGGAAGCTTTCAATCTGCAGATCTTATGCTACTTTCATACTGAGGGTACAGGAAGTTCAGTGTATTTAATTGTAGAAACTGTGTTATAAATCTTTGTTTTCAGCTGCTAAAGTGAGCTGTGAAGAGCTCAGGCCATTTGTGGTGAAGTTTATTGCCATAGTAGTGGAGCGATAGTAAGGACCTTATCAGAATTTTAGATCATGTAAAGGCGTCACTGAAATACTGATTAATGCAGTACTTTTGGGAAATACACATCAGGTGATGTGCATGACTTTTGTAGACTTTTGAGTGTTGATGATGTCAGGGGATGAGTACAGACCTATACAGGTCAGTATAGGCACAGACCTATACAAAAGTAAGCAAAGAAGGCAAGGCTAGTGAGCACAGAGTAACCCTACCACTAATAATGTGAGGCCACAACGTGAACACACATAATGCCTTAGTAAAAGATGCTGACTTGTTCAAGACTTAAAGGTAGTAAGTAATATTTTATTTATTGTTGTTTGGTTGGTTTATTTTTGTTTGGGGGGGAGTTTTTTGGTACTTTATAAAATGGTAAGTAAAAAAATGTGTCTTTGGCCCAGGCTATTCATGCTTTTTCCATGTTACTGCCTCATAAGGGTGAGATTGGAAGTGCTGAGCCTTGCTGACAAGAATTCACACTTGCTCAAACTCCTGAACTGAGTTCTAGGTTTTACTGTGTGAAACTATTGTCTTTTGACACTATGACAAAGTCTCCAAATCTGACACTGCTGGGCCAATATTTATTTTAAAAACCCAAACGAACAATCGTGAGATTACTGGTTGCATTATGAAGGGAGAATTGTGACAATATCCAGATAATCTTTTGGCAATAGGAATTTAGTGGGTTTGGGGTTATAGTGGTAACCCCAAATATGGCCCTACAGATCAGAAGATTATGGTGAAGCTTTGTAAAGTAATGATATAAGCCCAAAACCAACAGAAAAAGAAGCTGGCATTTAGTCAAATTCCCCGAAACAAATAGGCATGTATATTTAAAATTGAAATAACAAATTGCAGACTTACATAGACCAGCTTCTCTTTTGCTAAAAGGTACATAAAGAACTCCAATGAAATCTTTTAAACTATTCTCCTTTCTTGCTTTCGCTGGTAGCTTTCCTCCCTAGGGAGAAGCCTTTGTGTTTAACCAGAACAGATTAAGAACCCATCTCTAAGTGAATCTTTTCTATGCACAGTGTTTCCAGCCAAAATTTGATTTAATAAAATGCTTGCCTGATTCCAATTTGTATTCATCAACATAGTTCTTCCTGAAATGACAATAGGAGTATTTTATAAAATGAAATATTTAATGTCAATGCAGCAATGAATTTGAGTTCATCTGTGAGGTATCAGCAAATTTAGCAAGGGAAGAGCATTTGCTCAATTTAGTAAGATTGTTTTACTCACAGAATGATGAAGTGGTAGTAGTTAATGCAAGTGTATTCTCTCTGTCTATGTCAGCACAAAGGATTTGGGCTGAATATTCCTGCATTCATCCTTGTTCCAACACAGCAGCAGCACTACAGGATAGAGAGGGCCCATTTATTTAGAACCATCTTGCTCAGAAAGGTTCAAAGTCTTAACTCTGCTAACTAGTGCATCTTGAAGTCAAATTTTGATGAAGACAGGCTACTACCCACTGAGTGGGCTTAAGTTTGCTTTACCTCTAACAGAATAATTTCAGTTTATTCTAAGAAATCCAACTTTTCAGCAATTTATAGTAAAAAAAAAAAAAAGAAAAAAAAAAGAAGGGTTACTAGACAAGTTCTGTCTAGTAGTTAAGTGGGCTTTCAGGAAAATTGTTTTCTTATGCACACCATTTATATGCCTGAATGACTTGAATGAGTGCAGTAGTGTTAGTAGTATCTATAGTATATAGTATATGAATAGTAGTATTGTATGTCTACACAATATGTAAACTTCTTTTAGCAAGACAAACCTTTACTTTTTTGGTCATTGTGTAGGCTGTGGGTTCTTTGGACACATCTACATGCAGTATATATCTGTGCAGCGCAGGATCCAGGCACTAGCAGAGGTCTCAGGTGTGCAGGCGCTGTGTCACTGAATTGCACTGCACTTTTCAGCAGAGTGAATTACTTTGAGAGAACTGATGAGCCAAGATAGTTGTACCGGTTTTGACTTTGCAGCTAACTTATCCAGCACAGGCTCAAGTTTCTCTGTACCCTCCACACTTGAGACACACTCTAAATGACCTGTAGCCTAAAAACAGAAGTCATACACCCACCATCCAATTCTACCACCTTTCTTCAACAGAAATATTCAAACAACTCAAGTTTTGATTTAGTAGGTGCCTAGCTGGTTGTCTGCACAAAGACGCTCATGGCCACAGTTACAGTCCAGCTTTTTTGAGGTTTTAAAAGCTTCAAGCAAAGCCATACTTTTGTACATTGATAAGAACAAGTTTTACAATAAGAGTAGCAGAGAAAAGGGAAGAACCAACTTGCATATGTGGTATAATTATTTTAATTTCTTATTTCTTTTTAAAACACTAATTTTCTTAAATAAATATGATTATGCTACTCTGAAAGTGCTGCACACTAACATTTCTTATTTCTTTCAGGGAAAGTAAATTCTGTCTATTTCTACATGTTGCGCTGTATAATGGGACGCAGCCCACACAGTGGGTAATTTGAATGAACAGCAGGCCTTCAAATTACACTAAAAGGGCTGTTATATTTCAAACAGGGAACATTTTTATTGCAGTCACATACTTGACATCCCACAGGATGCATATACATTTTTTCTTCTCTACTGATATCAGACCAACAGGCAACTAGCTGGAATAAAAAGGCATCTCGAAATACCCGTGAGCAGTTTACAAATACAGGTACCTCTTCTTTTTTGATGCTGGGATATTTTGTACTGAAAGAAAGCTCTATTTTATACTCAAGAACTGTACCATGAATTGCACGCAGGAAGCCTCATCACATACAATCAGTGATTCACAGTTTCATTCAGAGCAGACAGCTACTAATGGCATTATTCACCTCAGTGAGCAGGGATTTGTGTAATGGGGCTTTCCAAAAGTATTAACACAGCAGTGAAGGGAGGTGGCAGCTCAATATTTTCTATTAGTGTTTGACCTTTCATCATGCTTTGGACCTTGATACAGCCTTAGCTGCTTCCCTCTTTCTTTGGAAAAAGACCGTATCTTTTTCCTGTAGCTATGCAAGGGCTCAAACACATGGTAGACCTACACCCATATCTTTAATCTATGTTTGCTTTCTCACCTCGTTAGCTCTCTCCTTCCTCATCCTCACTGTCTCTTTCCACTGCAAGACTACAGAAGCTGTAGTTCATTATAAAGAACTGCAGTTCATTAGCGGTGCTCTCCCAACCATGGAAATTATTTTCTAAAGACCTCCCACCCAAATAAAGTGAGATAAAAGACTGGGAATTTCAGAGCCTTCAAATGACAGTTTGAAAGATCTCTATCATCTAAAAAAAAGAAAACAAACACACCTTGTGACTCATAAAAATGCACACATTTTAATGCACTAAACACAGGGCAGTGTAGTTGTCTAGGCATTTTTTTAGTCTTTCAGTGTGGCTTAGGTTGTGTCTTTACTGTCAACTGATATGCAGCATACATGTAGTCAAGAGAGTTATCCATAACTTCTGGAAAGGGCTAGTGACAAGAAAGCTCTCTAGGACTCAGCAAAGTCTATTCTTAGCATTGCTACCAGTGGAGTCTGTGAGCTTGGACATGTGAATTCACCTCTCCAGACCTCAACTCTACTCACTGAAGTACAGTGGCATCTATATGTCTTTGGGTTCAGATATGTAATTGAGAAAGTTTTAATGCCCCTCTTATTATTAATGCTTCAGGGTAAGTGAAGAACATGCAAACTCTGCTATAATCTATTCAAACTTAGGCAGTGTTCTAAAAATTGAAGGTCTATAGATTCAATTACTTGGCATATTGTTTAGAAGGGTAAATAACTTCTGTCAATGAATGGAGTTCACTCCAAATGCATGGAATCTCTGCCAAGAAATTTTGCTTACTCAAAACTGTCTTTTGGGAAGTTTTACCTGACACCTTGGCTAACATTGTTACAAAACTGACTTTGAATTTTGTAATATCCACTAAGCAACCTTCCCTTTTTACATTCTCTAAGACAATTCATAAACAATAAAGAAAAAATTAGTAAATATTTTAATTAATCAAGCTATTTAGTATTGCTTGCTAATATTGTCAAGCTACTAAAGTCTATTGTGGTTTTCTGGTCCACTGTGGCAATTCCATGTTTTTGTGTGGCAAACAAATTTACTCAAGATTGTGTAATACTAAGGCTAAGCAGAGCCATTCAGAAGAGAGACTGTTTTTGCAAGGAGGATAAATGGGTCTGACCTGTTGGCTTCTGCAGGGAGTCTACAGTGACATGATGAACATGGATCGATGGCAATTGGTAGGAAGGATCAGGTGTCATTGGTGCCATGACATTTTGTATGGCTCTACAGATACGCATAAGTGTATAAATAGATGCCAGCAAAAGCTGTAAAAAAGCTAATACATCTCACAGAGAAATATGTAGTAAGGCTCATGGAGGAAACTGAAAATTCTTCAAAAAGTAAAGGGCTGATAGAAATATTTCCATCACTTATGTGGAACCCACAGAAAATTTAACAGTAAGGTGACAAGGGGGAATCTGATAATAATGTTAACAGTTTTTAATTCACATTATTTATATGAACACAACCTTTTTCTTGACTTTGGTTGGCAAATGTAAGGAATCTTAGAGGGGACGGAGTGGATCCCTGTTATATGACGTAGAACAAGGTTCCTGCCATTGCTTACAAACCCTCTTGATCAATGCCAGGAGGAGTATTCTGCTCAGCTTTCACTCTGACAAGTGTTAGCTGAGCAAGCTGCTGCAGAAGCAGTGAAGAACACAACATGCTTTCTGCACAGATTGTCAGAGCTGCTGTCCTAGCCTGCGTGTTCTAGTCACCCGGGAGATTGTAGCAGACTTGCCCAGCCATGCTGGAACACAGACAGGTGGCTGTGGTATTCAGTATCTCTCTTTCAGCCTTGACAGGTAAAAATTAATTTCACTTGAACAGGTAAAGGGTAGAGTTTCTTCTAGCTGAGAAAGAGTAATCTGTAAAATCATCAGCTATTCTTGGCAAGCTGATGGAACACTGCTTGTTAAAAGATTTCTAGAGACACAGAGGATCTTTGCAACAACAGAAATGCTGATGAGAGTTTTGATTCAATGGTGAAAAGGGCTGAGACAGTGGGACAGGGAAAGTGAAGCAGGTTGGTCTATCACTCTATCACTCTATTATGTGTCAATGAAGAAGAAATAGACATGTTCTTAAACTTACTTCATGCCAAATGTCTTATTCAGGGTCTAGTTTCTGATTGATGTTGATTTCAAAAGGTTTGTTCACTGTATCAAACAGTCCTGTAGTTTTTGACATTTCATGACACAGTGAGGAGAGCAATCCACCTGGTGATCAAGCAGTAAAAGACCATAGGGCTCAACGTAGCAGATGCCATTGGCAGGCAGTTAATTAATAAATTAACTCTGTTAATTTATTGTCAGCCATGAACAGAGTTAAGATCAATGAATGACATGTACTTAATGTCATTCATCTACACTTACTAAGTCAAAAGTTTCTTAACCTTCCTCCTTCAATTAATTTTCCTTCATGATGACTGTCTGATTATGAGTCAATCATACCATGGGGCTTAGTGCGAATAGTGATAAGTAAATAAAAAGACTGTTTTTAGCAAACAAATTTATATCTAGTATATTGTGCCATAGATACTTATACCTACTAATAAAGACAGAAATACTCTGATTTTCTACAAAGGGTTCTTAACCTGAATTTAGAGATTCCACCAACTTCTAACAATTTTACTAATAACAGTAAATATGGTTTATGGATTTCTAATAAAGCTTAGTTACTTTTTTCTCCTCAAATAAGTTGAACATGACCATTTTTATGCTTACAACAAAGAAATTTTCTGTTCCTCTGGTTATTATAAATGCCATCAATATTTTTTTTTAACAGTCTTGTTAAATACCAAGCAGTGCTACACTCTCTTACCCTTTCACAGAAAATCAGGTTAAAAGCAGTTAGCTATCAATTTTCAGTGACAATTGCACTCTCCCCTGCATACCCCCAAAAAAATATTAGAGAATGCACTCAATGGCCTAGCTCTTTCAATCACCTTTATGACATTTGACATCCCAGAAGCCAACAAGGTTTAAACTTTGTGTTGCTTTCCCTCTAAATCAGCAGCAAATCTCTTGCTCTCAAGTGTTCAGAAGCAAGTTCTGGAGTTGTGACCCTCATACAGACAACAAGGCAAAAATGTCTTGTTCCATTCCCTTCATCAGGAATCAGGTTAAAACTTAGAAAATTTTGGATCAGAGCAGTACAGTTAATAATGGAGACTGCAAGTCAAAAATGTGCATTCGTCCTATTGAGGTTTTTGTTGAGAAAGACTGGCTGAAAGCCACTGAAAGCTAGCAGACGCACACACAGGCACTCTGGAATCTGACAATATTTTCTACAAAACTACCGATTTAATTTATAGTCTGTAAAGAATGACGTCTTGCAGTAGTTGCTTGATAACTTTTTTTTTTTTTTTTTAGTTTTTCAGGTTTGAAGCAGTATGTAGGCACTAAAAATACCATGAAAATTTTATACTTAGTTTACAAAATGGTGTAAGTTGCCTAGTATTCAGATGCAGTGCACAAATACAAAAATGGTCTTTATGATAAGCTGTCCTGTACCTCCTGCCATATCATGGCAGGAGCAGGAATCTAATTACTGCACCAAATAAAGGGCATTAAAAGATCCACTGCTGACAATCAGCTGTCCTGGAAAGTCACTCCTAATAATTTTTTTCTGAAGACTAATTTTTCCCTGTTGGGCAAAACCTCCAGTAAATATTTCTGATGCTAAAATCTTTTGCAATGTGCTCCATACTGGTGGACAACAGATTAGCTAATTTTTTAGTACAGCTAAATAAAGTATAGGAAGATACCAAAGTATTATCATAAATTTACAGTATTTGCCATTTTGTAGGATAGTTGGAAGGAAGAACTAAATTTCTTTGTGACGTTGCATAACTAAGACATTAACTTTCCAAACACGCAGTAGAGGAGGGATATATTTTAGCCAGGCTGAGGTTTAGTGAAAGCATTCCAGAGAGACAGGTTAACAGGAGGAAAACCATCCTAGAACAGAAAAAATTGAGGTTAGTCCTTGTTCTCTGCTTACTTCTCTTTGTCAAGATTTTGTTCTGCCTTGAAGAGAGAAAATTTTTCCATGTGAGCCAGTTTTACATCATAAACTTTTACAGGGAAACTGAAGACTTTCTCATTTTCCTATGCCATATATAGGCCACGGATTGAATTTGTACTCAAAAGCTGTACTTTCAGTGCTCATGCAGGTTTGTGCTAAATGTGCATTCAAGCTTTAGGCAGCTCATATTTTGCTAACTAAGCAGATCTCTTGTTCCTTAAATGCCCTCTCTAGCTTGGAAGCAGCACAGAAACCTGACAATCAGGTAGCTTGCCTAAGACTTTTCTTTGTGAGGGAGGCTTGTAAAAGAAATACTCTGGTAGAGCTTTGTGCCCTTGCCTGCCCTTTCCCTTCTGTCCAGTAAGAGATGATGCACACCGGTATGTATTTTATAGAGTGGGGCTCTGTGGTGCCACTGGCAGAAGGGAAGATCTTCACTGCAAACAGACCCTGTTCATTCTGCCCCACATTCATATGTATCAGCATCCAGAGCAATGCAACCTTCCGGCAGCCTGGGGTGGGAAAATACCCAGCTGCACCTCTGCTGGCCTGTGTGGGACTGACCTGGCTTTAGTTCTGCAGGATTCTCTGCTGGGACCACGTGTGAATAATATTATGAGGTGAGGCATGCCTGAGATTTTGGAAGTCTGTCTTGCCTGGCACACCTGAACAATGCCATTTAAAGCAGAAATCTAACAAAACCCTCGTTAAGGGTGGTAACTGCCATGTTAGTTTTTGGCAGAGATAGTCAGGGAAATCCCACACAAGAATCCTCTACGGTGAATTATAGCATGACAATTCAGTACTGGGCTTCTGATCAGGAAAATCTCCTGGTGGTTTTGGTGGGATAGAGCCTAGGTAGAAGCTGTAGAAAAGGACATTTTCTTTCTCAGTGAGGTACATATCTGCAATCTATACATGAAAAATCTCAATTCTTTGGACAGGTAAAGAAAGACTGAAGACAGGCTATACCCATACTTTTATTTGAAATAAATTCAGTTTTGGAAAGAATCAGCAATTTGAAAAGTATGTTTTCAAAGTCTGAATACCCATCCTGTTGGGATACGGTGCAAGAACTATGTATTCCCAGATCTGTAATATGTACTGAGTGAGTGAAAGTTGCGGCAAGTCATGACTCTAAAATTCTACAGATGCTTCCACTGTTTTTAAGGAAAAAATGAAAGGTGTATTCACAATAAGGATGCTCTCACTGAGGACTGACATCTTCAACCTTTGAAAATTATTGAGAAGTCATATTCTTTGTAAATACAAGCGCAATTTGACTTATTAAATAAATGGGTCTGGATTCTGAACCCATGCTACTATGAGCAGAATCAGGAAAAATCTCATGCAAAATCCCTGATATAAATATTATATTTATATTATAATATAAATTATTATTTATATTTATATTATAATATAAAAATATTATAATTTTTATAGCTTGCCCTTTCCTGTGTTGCAGTAATTATACTATGATTTTTAAGTTATAGTACAAGTTCCTAATTTTGAGACATTAATTAGCTAGTTCTCCATGCACACAGGATTAAGATATTGCTGAGAAGCAGTCACAAAGCCAAAGGCAGGGCTTTGCTGTCAGACTCTGGGAGCAAGCCTGCTGTACATGTTTTGTTCCACAGTTTGCTGCCCAGGAGCCTGTGGAAACAGGGCTCAGGATTAATCTGTAGCAGAACTGCATGTTAATGCAAATTATTTCCTCAGGCCATATTTTGCAGGTCATCATGTATCCTAATAAACATATACTCTGTAAGACACACACATAGAAGAGAAACATCTTCGTTTCTGTCTTCAACAAAAGCATTAACACAATAAATGAATATTTCATAAAAGCAATCAAAACAAATCCATTTCTAAAAAGCAAACAAAATATATTTTAAATGACACCAAATTTTTAAAATTATTGCATCAGCTGTAAGAAGCTAGCTACTCAACTGGTCAGTCACAGCAAGCATGAAAACTGAATTTTTTCCTTGCTGCTGTGACAAGTCCTGGGTGCCACCAGCCATCCACAGGGCAGTGCTCCTCCAGATGGGCATAGAGCCCTTTTATGTCACAACTCAGCTTCCTGGGTTGGCTACCTGCCAGTTGGCAGCTGGCTTAGAGGAACCATAGTCCTTCATATCCCTGCTATTTTGTTTTAAAGGTAGCATCTCAGAGATCACACAATATTCTGAGCTGGAAGGGACCCACAAGGATCATAAAGCCCAGCCCTTAACATATTTGTTGTGGCATTGAACCCACAGCCCTGGTGTTTAAAGCACCATACTCTAAACAGCTGATCAAATCTCAAGGTCCACACACCTTCCCTGGGGATTCACACAGATTCATAGAGAGACCCTGAAAGGGAGCGTAAGCTTCCTTTCTGCAGTGACAGTTCAAACACCTTCAGTAGACATCACTTCTAACCTAGAAAGGTGTTAGAAACTGCTTTAAAAATAAACAGTGGAAGGAAACTTTGGACTTTGCCGTTGGATTTTTCACCAAGAAACCCCAAAACCCAAACAAGCCCACAAAAAAAACCAAACCAAGCAAACAAACAAATGAAAAAACCACACAAAAAACTGCACACCACTAAAAGTGGAGAAAACCTCTTAATTTATGTTTGTCCATAAACCTTAGCAATCCTGTTACACAGTGCTTTCAGGAAAAAGGTTCTGATCTGTTTCAGATGAGTGAAATTCTGAGAGTCTATGATGGACAAAAGCTATTTTTTAAGGCACGTTTTTCTTTCTACTGTGTTTTGGTTGGTTTTTTGTTGTTGTTTTTTGGGGTTTTTTTGGGGTTTTTTTTGTGAATAAATATGAGACCTAAAGGATTAAATTTCCAAGTAATAAAAATCAGCACTGCTCCGTTGATCTGAATAGGGCTGTGCTGTTTTTTGCCCTGGGGATTAGCTTCACCAAAGGCTTTGTAAGCTTTTTTAAGTTAAAGAGACAGGCTCGTTCTCTGTTTTAGTGCTGAAAGAAATGGAGAGTTGTGAGCGCAGATTAATGTAATCTACAGCTTTAAATGATAAACCACAGGATGTTTGGAGGCTTTAGGGACTAATTGTGAAAATCTACTACGTTGGTTGAGAAAACCAGAACATTACCGCTTCTACGCACATATACCTATACATATACATATATATATTCCACAATTATTCAGTAGGTGGCAGTTAAAAGCCTAGATGAGCTTTGCAGTCGCCATTTAGGCAGTAGCACCGGCAGGGGCTGGAGCCAGTCCGTCCGTAAGAGCAGAGCGGGGAGGGCTGCGATCCAGGCAGGAGCAGTACCCAGGAGCCAGGTACCGGGGAGCGGCGGGCGGGCAGCGGGGCACGGGCAGCGGGGCACACCGGGAGCAGGGGGAAGCTGCAGCCCCCTGGCTTAAGGGGCTCCTTTCTGCAGAGAGCCCAGGGCAGAGAGGGGGAAGAGCTGGTGCAATGACGGGCAGAAACTGAAGAGCGTTTGAAGCTTTCTGTTCCTCTACAGGTAAATTTCTTCCCGTTGTTTTTCTACGCTGCCTTGCACAATAGGCAAAGCTTTGCGTTGAATTTAGAGGTCTTCATTTTCTTCAGCCAGAACGCACAGTGCTCACTTGGGCAGAATTTCCTCTGAAGTCGATAGAGTTTTGCCTGAGTTACGACTGCAAGGTATGCTCTAAGCTAAGATCTTGTGTAGAGAACATGACATGCTGTAAACTGGGGCTAGCAAGGATGCCAGATGCTGGTCATAGACACACTGACTAGTTAACTATAATTTTTCTGTGTGCTGGGATGCTGGTAATGACCTTTTTTTTTCAAGCTGTCTTTCATTAAAACTCAATGTGCTGAATTTTGCCCTAGTTTATAGCACTGCCACTGCAGTGGCTTAAGGAGAGATTAATTTTTCATTTCTTTTAAATGAAAGCTACATTTCAACTTAACTGATAGAAGAATACAGAAATGTGGAGTCTGAATAAAATAACACAAGGTGTTTGTTGCTCTAAGACAGATACAACTTTGCAGCATCCCACTGACAGGCAGGATTTTTTTTCTTTTTTTCCTTAGATTGTCCCTCTCCCAACTGAATGAAAGAAAATAAATCATGAAAGACCATTCTCAAGTGCCTGTGAGCTGATGAATTCAGATTTGATGGCACTTTATTCCTTGCTATCTTCCTCATGAAATGTGGAATGCTCTGTATGCTGCACCACTCAGAAGGGTGAGCACAGAATGGAGCAACAAAACTGGATGCATTTTAATTTCAAAGAATTTTCTGAATATCCTGTTCTCATGAGTACCTAGTAATTGAACTTACATATGCCTGTTTATAAATGCACAAACATACAGCTGTGTATGCTGTGTACAGCTAGGTATACCCCTGCTCCTTTCAAGGTAAACCAAGCTGATGATTGCTGTTGTATCTTTGCCAAGCTTTACAGTTTACCATTATCTAGAATGTTTGCGGGTCTCAACATATTTAATTCAGGCTTAGAAGGCTATCCTGGCTTGCCACTCTCCCCTTCCCTTTTTCTGACTAATGGACTTCAGTTATGCTCAGGAGCTGCTCTCTGGGGCCCTTCTATCCTTACTAAATGCAGTACTGCCCAGTTCATGCAGAATGGGTTTTGTGCCATTGTTCTGGAGCTATGAAATATGATATTCCTCCAGGCTTTGTGCTCTCTCTCATACCACACACATTTCTGAGGCTATTGCAAGAAGAACTGTACAAACATGGAACAAGTTCAAGCACACAGCTGCTAATCAATGGTCCTGTGGATCTGGAAGAATGATTATGATGTTCAGCTATTTATCTTTATTCCTGGTAAGAGAGAGGAATGAATTGGTATAAATGAACTGTGAATACACTTAGGCTGGAAGATTTCAAACCATTAGAGCAGCAAGGTTCTTCAATTACATTCTACTTGAAATAATACATAGAAAATGTTTTAAGTGCCTTTTAGTTGTAACTTGATGGAAGGGATTATGTGAAATGGTTGCCTGCAAACGCAAAGCACTGGATTTGATAATCCAGAAAGTCTCTTTCAGTACTAAGTGCCATTTTTACTTTCCTCTGGAAGTTGCCTGCACTAAAGAGTCCCTTTGCAAGTGAGTAAAGATCTTCGTAAATACAGTTTTTCCACGTATCTCACATCAATCAGATGAAAGCATATTTCTGCTCTGTGCTGCACTATTGTTTACACCAGCAGACTCACAAACCCTGATGAACCTCAGGCTGAATAATATCCCTTTCTCACAGCGCAGAGCAGAGCTCTTTGGAAGTTGATTGGACTTCAGAGGCTCCTTCTGGCCAAGTGGTCATGATTATATTACACCAGCACTGCAGTCTCTGTAGTACCAATAAAAATAGCGGACTATATATAAACTGATACTGCTGTTCCTGAAGTCATTACTAGCACTGTTTCTAGTTTCCTTTGAGGATAACCTGACAACTTTTTTTCTGTCTTTCTCTTGTGCTAACCAACACAGCTGCCCATGTAGAGATCCAGCATCATGTGTAAAAAAAGACTTGAACTTTCTTTGAGACAGAATATGTGATATTGATCCCAAAATTAGATTTTTAAAATAAATAATATTCTGGTTCAAAGATGCTCCCACAGAAAGACTGCATTAAATTCTACATATTCCCTTTTTCTCTCTTTTATGTTTATAGAATTATCTTTTTTCTTCTTTTGTTTTTTTTATGGTTTTGATTTTTTTCTACATTGGATTGCATTCAATTCACAGTGTTCCTTGGTAATTCTTCTGTAATACATAATAAGCATTTGAATGTTCCCTCTCCCACTCTTTAAGTGAGTATCAGGACATTTGTACACGCAAGCTGAAACACTGTTCACTGTGGGACATTTCGTTTGATACCTAGACTGATTCCAAAAGTTTGTTAATTTCCCCTTAATATTTAATATTTAATATTACCAGGACTAATTGAGCAATAATAAATATTAAATAGAGGAGGAAAAATGGAAATTTTGTAAAACATGGATGGGTATTACCAATACTAATTTCCCTTTAAAATGAGCAATTTCCAAAAATGTACCAGGAGAAAATAATTCTGGAAAATTTATTTTCCATTTGTTATTTTAACTTTAAATACAAATATTTCTGAGTATCAGCAAACAGATACTTTCACTGCATTCTTATCGTGACATTAAAATTAAAACAGACATTAAATTATCTTACCTTACTGCTGGAAAAGCAGTGAAAAAGACCCCCTGAGTGTCACTGCAGCTGTACATACTAATTGAAGCAGAACATACTCTAATTTACCTTTTTGAGAACCCAAATATTGATTACTTTTCAACCACAAAGTATTGACAACCGAGTAATTCTTGAGATGGGTATCAAAGAAAGACAAGAGCAAAATGTGAAAAAGTGTGTGTCAAGTCTGTGACAAAAGCACTTTTGACACACTGGGGTCAGAAGCACCTCCTCTTGACAAATTAATGTTAAGCTGAATGTTAAGCTTCTCTGTCTAAGATTAAAATTAGTCTCTCTGGCTATGCAGGTCTGCAATATGCTATGGCAGGAAAATCCAGTCAGCATCAGCCTGACTGCAGGTAATGACATTGGTTTTAGTTGAATTTGAAAAGGTGTCTGAAAAGTGAAGCTATGTCAACCTTTCAGTTTCCTCATTCAAAATATGTATATATTAAAGAAACCACATGAAAAGGGAAAATCCATTCCTAGACTGAAGTTGTTTCCTTCCCAAAATACCCAGTAGTTCTTACTTAATCTGAAGCAAAGATCACTTGTCCTTTTTTACTGATACTTGTATATTTTTTATTCTTCCCTGAAAATTTAAACTGACAACTTTTATCTCTTCTGAAAGATTTAATTATTTAAATCATCAA
Source organism: Pseudopodoces humilis (assembly GCF_049639895.1). Taxonomy (NCBI): domain Eukaryota; kingdom Metazoa; phylum Chordata; class Aves; order Passeriformes; family Paridae; genus Pseudopodoces; species Pseudopodoces humilis. The sequence continues at coordinate 35,589,871 of NC_142203.1, forward strand.
ATATTAGCTACTATCACTAGCTAAAGTATTGTAGTTAACACAAATAAATAACATTATCATGAATCTAGAAATAAACTACTCTTATGGCTAAACATACCTGTCTTACTTCAGAATTTAAAGTATTGCAAGTTGGGGTACTGAACATTTATAAACTATCAGAAAGCTGCTGTTACTATATTGTTCTTCACAGTTATAATTTAATTGCTGGTTTTCAAAATATTCTGATCTGCAGAAAAATTCCAGTGGAAGAACAGGCTTCTTCCTAGTGCCTGGAAGCATATCAACAACCATATTACATTGTTTAATTAATTATCAGAGATCATTTTGGGTCCTGAAACCCACTGCATTCAGCTATTCCCAAAGTATTGGCCAACAAACCAGTGGCAAAATGTTCTGTTTAAGTCATTGTTTTGAATTAGATATTTCTTGGGCTGTGTGAGGGCGTCAGAAATATTCCAGTGGTCAGGATAGCAGTCTAGCTGTCCTTCCCAGCCAGTCAAGGAAAATTAATGACAGGAATTGTAGCATAAAAAGAAGTCACAGGCACTTAACCTTTAATAGTTTTGCTTCTTCAGAAGATTTACATAAGTAGTCTCAAATTAACATTATGGAATTGAGAATTACAGTGAAAGGCAAAATGGCCACCAGTCTTCCGAGTTTCCTCAGCTGAATGGAAAAGAGGCTTTCGTGAATGTAATATTCTTCTGTGTAAATATACATATTTATATGGAAATAGTTTGTTGTCTATGCTGGGATTTTTGTCTCACAATACTGGGATTTATGAATTTCACAATATATAGAATCACTGACAACTTCTAAAGTAAAATGACTGCTTGTGAAATGTTCTTTCTTGCCTTGGGGTTGGTTTTATTTTTTGAGCACTTAGTACTTTTCCATTCAGGAAAACTTAAAAAACCATACCATTATCCATAAGGCAGAACCTATTTTTTGCAGTGTACAGCTGGGGAAGCAGAAGTTCACTACAATATGTAAAGTCATTGCTCAATACCAAGAAATGATTCTACTATTAGAAACCAGAGGGAATGAAAATTCATACCGAGTCTCTGATCCTGCATTTGCAGGAGTGACAAATTCTGGTTTATAATCATACTGCTCTGTCCAATGGCTTTATGTCTTACTCGTTGAAAGGCACACATACAATGTTCATGTATGAGCACTGAACTTTGAAAGGCACATGTACAATGTAGATCTTTCCATCTTTACTTGGTTAAGTTAAACCTATTGAAAATTGAGGAAAAACTGCTGTATTTGGTTAGTTAAGCTGGGAAGAAAACTTAAAAAAAATAGTTCCAAAGGGAGCTGAATACAATGCTGCTATTTTGACATTTTTATTTCTATGTGTGCATTAATGACTACCTAACTACACATATGGAAAGTCTTCCGAGTAATTTCTATGAGTTTTGATGATAAGCATTTAGAGGTTAAGACACTGGTTTACCAAAATACTCAAACAGATAAATCAATGAAGTATCTAACTTACATAAAGCAAAGCCTGAATTTAGACAGGAACTGTCACGAAATTCTCCCTTTTAAATTTTAAGATGAACTAAGCCACTAAATAGGAAGGAACAACCAGTAGAACACCTGTCCACCCTGGATAAGCTTAGCTTAATATTTCTGTTTCTGCACAAAAGTAAGGGTTTTTTTCATGGGATAAGTGCATTCACCTGTCCATCCTGGATAAATTTAGCACAACATTTCTGAGGCTGAATGAAAGTAAGGTGGGTTTTTTTTTTCAAATGATAAGTGTGTTCAATGAAGCTGAATCTTGCTTTACAGTAATGGTTCATTAGTACATATCTGTTACTAAAGGGTTAGTTCTGAAAGCTCTCAGGCAACAACAGAGCAAACAATTTCAGTGTATCCCTATGTGTATCTTTGTTGGATCAGATCCAGCATTTTCTGCACATGAACCCTCATCAGGGAAGGTAATCAAGAGCTCCTTCTGCGTCATTCATTCTTCTGCCACCATCCTGCCTTCTTCAACAAGTAATGCCACTTTAGTTAAGCCTAGTTCCAAAAATCCATGCCATCTGTTGTTTCTACAGGAAATATTGTCTGTTTGTCTATTTGTCTCCCCTTTTTTTCCAGTTCTTTCCTGCCTAGCGAAACTCCTTCTGCCACATCCACTGGCCGTATGTTAGCCAAAGAAATAGTAAAGATTTTCTTACAGTGACAACCATGCCTGTGGGATTTCTTTCTTTTACCAAGGGTTCCATAGGGTTTCCAACAATTTTGAAAAGGCATTGTTTTGGGAATGAGATTTTCAACGTAAGTGTGATAACAATATGACAATTTGCTAATGCAGAGCACAGCACCTGTGACTACAGGACAGCATGGAGGCGGGATTCTACCTCTTTTATGCAGATGCTCTCAAGACAATAGTCTCCTGTAAATATAGAAAAAAAAACAACCTGCAAAAAATTTATCTGAAAGCCTCCTGTCCTTTCTATTTCTCTTCTGTGTTAGGCCAGGAGCATGAAGGAAACCCACAAAACCTCTTAGGGAACTCTCTGAAAGGCTTTGTAACATTAATTTCAGTTTAAAGATTCTAAATTATTAATTTTCCATGCAAATTCATATATTTTCAACTTTGTAGAGTACCTAGCTCTAAAATGAAATCTGTTTCAATTTAAACAAATTGAATTTTTAGTTTGAATTTTTGCTTTCTATGAATACATTGAATAAGAAAAAGGTCTGATTCTGTCCCTTATTTTCAGATAATCAAGCAAGTTTTACAATAAGGACAATGTGTTAGAATAAAAGCAGATTTATTACACAGTACTTATTTTCTGCACAAGATGCCATTTTCTAAGGAAATCACTCTGGTCATCTTTCTATAGCTGGAAAGAAAAGCTATAAATGCTTTTCTCTCCAACTGTAGTTGAGAAAAACATAAATAAAAAGTGCTACTGCATTTATGCAGTGAAAAAAAATCATGATTTAGACTAGCTGATCATCAAGAAGCAGACTTTCAAAGAACATTTTGTTCCACATGAGAATAAAAAAGTTCTTTCCATGTGGATTAGAACCTCATGTTGTAGGAAAAAGCTGTTTTAACAGTTATCATTTGGTCTCCAAATGTGTCCAGCTTTCCACTGTCTTGAAAAGAATACAAGTGAAAAAAAAAGACTGAAAAAGCAATTCTTATATTAAAAGATGAAGGCACTGGAAGTAGGAAAGTCCCCATTCCTAAAGTACATATTCATTAGCAGATAAAGTGAAAATAATCCCTGAGAAGTGCCTCTTTATATGCGCAAGAAAAGGTTCCTTGCAGAGCTCTCTTTCCCTCTTTTATATAAATAATGTGACATTTTTCACCTTTGGTATTGGGAAATGAACATTAATCTTACAGCCATGTTGAAATCCATCTTATCTATAGCTACATTCTTCACCTTGCACCTTGTATCCTTGTATAGTGGTGTCATCATATATAGCCTCATGGACTGTTAATTTAAATTTAAATGAACTAAATGCATTGCCTACACTTTATTGGTTTTTCACAATAACAATGACAATATAAACAGAGACATTGCCTTAGAGCTTGAAAAAAAAGAAATTGAAAGAAAAAATATCCATGACTGACATTAGATGCCTTTATACCTGAGGGGGGAAAAAAATCAGGAAATTAGTACACAGCATCTGACAATTGCTGAATTTCATATCAGACTGACATCTCACTAGGACATCATAAGACCTCAAGAAACTGGATCAGTTAAGATGCAATCAAAGCCTCTGACTCCAGAAAGCAAAGGTAATATCACCCTGTAAAACTGTAAAATTAATGCTACACTAAAAGATATAGTCTAGTGAAAAAGTGTCAACCAAACTTACAATTTGTGATATTTCCTGGTAGTCTTGCAGTGGAAACATGGTGAAAATCTTTTGCAACAAAACCAAGACTGGGAACATTGGAGATAGGCTGATTTTTTTCTGTGCTTATTTTCAAACATAAACTGAAAGATTTCACCAGCTGTGAGAGTCTAATCTCATATTGCTCTAAGGATAGATATTCAAGTAGATTAGTTTTCAGAAGTTATTTTTCTGCCTCCCTGTACCTTTCTGCCTGTTATTGCATATGCTATATAGAGCTCAAATACAAACAGGACAGGCAAGTCATAAATATGAAAAGTTAGTCTATAAAAACCCAATTGATGGTAAGAGAGAACTGTGGAGATCCAGTGGCTAAGTATAAGATAAGTGACATTGATTTAGTAAATGCTAATATACCCATATGTAATTAATCAATCAAAGAACATTAGGTATTTCAACTATCAAGAACGTAATTTGTAACAAGAGGTTACTTTAAACATCTAAAATGCATGTTTTTCCCACTATGTTATAAAATAAGTGATTTTGTGTAATAATTACTCAGACCTTGAACTGTATCCTTCTGTCAGAAAAACATTTCAGTTCTTTCACCTGGCATATTAGAAATCTCTAGGGAAAGCATGAAGACTAACATAAAGGTCTGCAGCTGAATTTGACCTGGAGGCAGTGGTTTGCCCCAGTAAATAGCCCATCAAGCTCACCTGCAGCAGCTGAACTAGAGAAGCTCCAGCCTTGTGCTAGCAGAGTATCTGCAGAAAACATATCTAAGTCAGCAGAGGTATAGACTCACTGTTTTGCTGAACTTTGTAACCAGACAATTCAAAATGAAAGGTATGAAATGTATGAAAATTGCTTTGGCTTTTCCAGTAAGGATAGTGTTGACAAACTGACACTTTAGAGGATGATAGCAGGTTTTCACTGATGTAGTTTGTGAAAGTAGCAAAGGCAGCAAATGAGGCTTCATTGCAGAGTAAGTCCATCCTAACATGTAAAAAGCAACTCTTTTTTTATTTGCAGATTATGAAAGACTGGTTTTCCGAGTCAGAAATGATCTTGTACATCTGAAAAGTCAGACTTCTTTCCAGTTAATTTTTTCCATACCCTCACTGGCCATAATGCCACAAGCTGATGAAATAATGCCATACTTTATTTTGCCCTCCTGTGTGTTTCAGTTGAGACATTTTAAGAGAAAGAAACATCAGTGAGGTACTAGGGTGGTATGAAAAGCATTAACAAATGAACACTTGCGTGCAAGCGCACCGCATTCATATAGAATGACTGCAGGAGATTGTGTGACCAGATCCACACAGAGAACACAATGGGGAATCCTTTCTCCAGTATGATTTTAAAGGCTTGCATGAGTTGTTTGTTTGGTTTGTTTCTTTTGGTTCCTGAGCAGGCCAAGTTTATAAAAATCTGTAATTTTTATTTTGGCAAAACTGAGGATCTATAGGACTGACAGACCAAATAGCAACTGAGGTTGCTGCTCCTTTGCAGTCGCCCAGGCTGGAGAGAAACAGCTCCGTAGAGAAGGTCTGGGGCAGTCACCTGGTGATGTTCAGCTGCAGCAGAGCCCCCCGATGCCCCGGTCTGTGTGAACAGGAGCATGGCCAGCCGGCCGAGGGAGGTGATAATCCCCCTGTGCTCAGCACTCACGGCTCAGCAGCAATGCCGTTTGTCCGGTTTGGGCAGCCCCAGCAGGGGAAACTCATCAATAAACTGGAGCAAGTGCAGATGAGGGCACCGAGGTGTCCAAAGCTGCGGCGCTGCCCTGCTCTGCAGGCTGAGGGACCAGGGCCAGTCAGCCTTTTCGAGGGAGAGCAAAATGTAGCCCTCAACACCCACAGGAAAGCCATCAAAAAGGTGGAGTTACACTTTTCACAGTAGATGCTGGGAGGAGAGACAGCAGGTATGAGCTGAGAGAGTATTTTAGATTAGGTATAAGAGGAAAAAAAATCATCCTGATGGTAATTTTGCATTGGAGTATGTTTCCCAGAAAGACTGTGGGAAAGATTGGGGTTTTTCACATCTGTACAGGACAAAACAATCTCCTCTGGTGTCATGGCTGACCCAGCTGTGATGAACAGTCTGGACGGGAAATTTACTCAAGTCACTTCCAGCTGGAATTATCCTTTAATACTATGGTAATTTCTAAAAAAATATCTGCAAAATCTCCCTATAAAATTAGTCTGCTATTCTTACCACTGTGAAGTTTTCCTATTGTCTAATGTGAATCTCTTCTACAATTCTAGCACATAAGCTCAATTTTTTTTCCACTATGCCCTATGTCTTTGCAACAACTTGCTATGTTTTGAAGACTGTTACCATGCTATTTCAGGACTGCTTAGAATTTTTCTATGTGAGTAATACTTCAGGCCATTAAGTGCCCCATTTCAATTTGTTCTATCTTTTGGGCTACCCTGTGTGTCGGTTTTCTTGGAGATTTCTGAGTATGTTTAGAGTATGCAGTGTAATAGAGCAGGATTACACTCAGCTAGCTTTTAAGTTTTTCTCTAGTCCATATTTCACTGATTTTCTTTGTAAAAGTTTTCACAGTGCATTTTTTCTCCTAGTTCTCCTAGTCCTGTAGTTCCTAGGCTACATATAATATGATTGTGCAATGCTTAAGCTGCTTCTGAAGTGAAACTCACAGATTTTGCTCTCTTGCCTTTTTACTTACAAGAAATGATTAAACTATAATTATTATGGTAACTCATTCTGTGCAGCCATCCACAACTGTAAGCCCTATGACTGTTCCCAACTTGCATGTCTGCAGCTCTTACGTTCAAGTTTATTCTCGGTGGAACAGCATTAAGCTAGTTTCTTCCTTCTCCTCACTTGTTTTCCAGCTATGTTTTTTCCTTTCTTTTTTAACATCATGAGCTGCTCGCTCATTTTCTTTGTTCCTCAGAAGGTTTTACCTCTTCTATAAACACAAACATGAGCATTTTTTCTGAGGCTACTTTTTCCTTCCATTCCTTGAATTCTGCTGTCAGAAAAACAATTTTACTTCAGTGCCTCAAGATGAACGCTCTTATTTATCAATCTTTTCTATATTTAAACAATATATACTCCTAGAGTGACAGTGAATGTAGCACAGGAGAGATTGAAGGGGTGAAGTTGCTTTCTGCCTGAAGCCTGTCAGAGCTATGTCAGCTCTGCACTTTGCCTTGGGATCAGCATCCCCAGTTGCACTGGTTATTCTGCCTATGGTATGGCAGATGAGGAAGCACGACTCATCCAACATATTACGTAAGGACAGATGTTTTCAGCTTACTCAGACATTAGAATTAGGACACTATAGGATGCCCTGTACAAGAAAGATAGCAACATCAGGATATGAACAAGAAATTGAAGACATTAGTGTGGCATGTGTTGCCGTAGCTGAAGCCTAAGTAGCATAAAGAACAACAGCATCAAAATGTAGAAAGAGAAAATTTGGAATGAGCTTGCAATTGGAATAAGGGCATGGGGGGTCCACTAAGATCCACACCTCTAAAGCATCAATATTGCCCTGCTGCTGGACAGGTAAAACATAACTTAAAATCACCCCCTGCAATGCAGTCACCCCTCCTGCTGCATTGAAGAAATAGCTTGGAGGCTTTCTTTCAAAAGGGAAGAAATTCTTTGGGTTGTTCTGGATTTACTGCTACCCAGGCAAAATTACAACAGGCAAATTTAATCACATGGTGCCACTAAGGCACTTGGGCAAAGTTCCCTATAAAACCTGCCCATTTTCTTCAGAACAAGTACAGATGCAGCAAATTTTGCAGTTTTTTCCACACATACCCCTTATATATATATATATATTGTTTTGAAAAGTCACAATACCCCATGTTTACTTCAATTTTTAGGGTTCTTTTTACTAATCTCACTAAATATAAAAAGAGTTGTAAGTACTCTGTGCCTATTGAGCTGCTACTAATGGGAGGACAAATTAACCTTCATTTTATTTCAGTTAATTCTAAAACATCTACATCTTGTAAACATGTGAAAATTTTACCATTTCTGTTATTTGGCAATTATTTTAATATTTGTGGTCCTACTACATACACATGGGTTTTGTCAAGGGGAACTGACTGCAGGAATCACAGAATTTTGTGACCTTTGACCTATGCCATTGCCAACCTTGGAAATACAAGCCACTAAATTGTTATGAATATGTCTGCAGAACCTCTCTGATAAGTATAGCCAGTCTCGTGCCAAATATCATCTGGTGCAAGATAAATTATGGAATAAAAAGGCAGACTGAATGTGTGCAACCTGAATTTATCAAAATGTACTCTTTAGCCTGAAATGCCAGTGCCAAACCACACTGAAGTGGGACACAGTCCCATGGAGTTAAAAACCAAAGCTCAGTAAATGCTGTTGCTGAATAATCTACAAATATATCTTAGTCGTCACTCAGAACTGTAGCCCAGTCATAGTGGAGATAAATTCCTTAAATACTGAAGAGCTGGAATATTCAGAGTAATTGACTATCATGCACCTGTAAAGTGACCAGTTTCAACTATTATCATAGATCTATTTTTGATATAGAAAAATAATTCCCTGTCCCTGTTCAGGCCAAGGCCTTGTTGAAATTCCCAGATGGAACTTCTTAGTTCTGTGAATATTAGTCCAGTAGGAAGAATACTGAAACACATGATGTTAATTAAAAATCAGTCACAAAGTAACAAAGATGGTATTTTGCTACCAGCCCAGACTGGTTTGAAAACCCCAATTTACCACTGAAATAAGTTGTTCTGTAACATCTTGCAAGACTTCTTAAATTACTACAAGTAGTATGCCATCACTTACATTTATTTCTCTTATTGGGAAAGATATCACAGCACTCTACACAGCTACCTGTACTAATGTCTATTTCCTTGGTTTTGTTGTTTTCTTTCCTAGGTTTTCTCCCTTATCTGAGCAAGTGAAACACTGAGAAACATGCCTGAGCAAAGCAATGATTATAGGGTAGTTGTGTTTGGAGCTGGAGGAGTGGGAAAAAGTTCTTTGGTCTTGAGATTTGTGAAGGGCACTTTCAGAGAGAGCTACATCCCTACCATTGAAGACACCTATCGGCAGGTGATCAGCTGTGATAAGAGCATATGCACTTTGCAGATAACTGACACCACAGGGAGCCATCAATTTCCAGCCATGCAACGTCTCTCTATTTCTAAAGGACATGCTTTTATTCTGGTTTACTCTATCACCAGCCGACAGTCCTTGGAGGAACTCAAGCCAATCTACGAACAAATATGTCAGATAAAAGGAGACATAGAAAGCATTCCAATAATGCTGGTGGGAAATAAAAATGATGAGAACCAAAATCGAGAGGTAGAAAGCAGTGAAGGAGAAGCCATGGCTAAGAAGTGGAAATGTGCCTTCATGGAGACCTCTGCCAAGACAAACCACAATGTGAAAGAATTATTCCAAGAATTGCTAAACCTGGAGAAACGCAGGACTGTGAGTTTGCAAATTGATGGCAAAAAAAGCAAGCAACAGAAAAGGAAGGAGAAGCTGAAAGGAAAATGTGTGGTGATGTGAAATTGCACTGTCAGAAATCAGCTGTGAAGTCTCATCTGACACTACGCATGTAAAACCCATAGACAGCATACAACCATGCAAGATCCTATTTCTTAATACCTGTTTTAAAAGAAATATTTGGAAATTGAAAAAAATTAGGTACTGTGATTGCTATGAAAATAACTGAAAAATAAAAATGTATGTACTCTCACAATTAATATAAGTAAATCAGGAAGAAAACAAAATATATCCCAGAAGACCTTATTTTGTAATTAACAAAAAATAGAAAAATTTTCATCATTCACATAATATGAAAGATCTGGAAAATCAACTTAATATTATCTGCATTTGCATATAATTGCAAGAGAAAGCAATGCATAATATCAGAAGAAAAACAAAGAAATAGTTGTGAAGAAGCCTAAAACATACAATTGCATGCTGGATGGTGTTAATAATTTCCTTCAAGAATGCTGTGGATGAACAATTCTATGCCATTTCATTACTGACTGGTAGGAGAGTGTCCATAAGACAGCCTTGGATCACCTGAATAAATGAACTCTTGCACAGTTATAGGAAGTGTGGGGATAGAAGTTAAATGGAACAGATGTTGCCTCTATCTCCCCACATGATACTACTTTCTCGTGTGATGCAGTATTTTAACTTAAGGTTAAGTGGAAAAGCCAATCCCTGCAAGAGAGTTGGAGATCATCTTTTCTGGGCTCATTGCTTCAAGAATGACCCAAGTTTCTGCCCCATATAAATTTCAGAAGAGCAGACATTTGTTTGCGGAGACTGCCAGATGGAACGGTGTACGTATAAAAGCAGAAAGCTTCTCCAGGGAGAACTGACCGGGAAGTTCCCTACAAAAGCCTCTGTGGGAGAGACTCAGTTCTAATGCTGCTGCTGGTTAACTGAACACGTGGTGTGGTTAGAGAATGAATGGAATGTCTTTTGAACTGGTGGTACCCTTGAAGAGGGGTTGGCATAATATACAAATTATCAGATTAGCTGAGTGATGCTTCTTTACATTACTTTATTGGAAGGGTTTATGTTCATGCCCTATGAGATCTTCTGCCTTTTTATTGTCTGAAGTATTTTATATTTGCCATTTAAACTCATGATTTGAACTGCTGTGACTATTTATAGAACCAAATATATGTCTGAAGTTAGTGCCCATAGTCTCTAAAAGGATTTTTGGGGGTAAATGCTACAGGATCTGGCATATTAAGAGTTGCAGTCAGGACTATAGTGCAATACAAAGTTCAGAACAGAAAACACATTATCTAAAACATCCTGTCAGGGGAAACTGCTCTTCTCAAAACCTTTGAAAGGGGAAAAACACTAAAAATTGTGAGTTTTCCTGGATGTCTCTCCAAAGCTTTTGAAAAAACTAATATAAATGACTGAAGTATGTGTCCTAGTGATGACAAAGGCCATCTAAGATAAAATAAGCACATACAATTTTTAAATGACACATTAAAATTGTGTAAGTCACAATTTGTACCTTAGGAACTGCTTTGAACAAATAAAAAGAGCCTACCATATTTTTAGTAAATGTTTATGTCAAGAAACATGGCAAAATGAAGTCAAATACTAATACTATTAGCCTGCATGCTAGTGCGTTATAAATATATTCCAGGGGATGCTCAAATGCAGTGGTTGCATTAAAAATTGTTACCTTGTTCCTTTCAGAGTTATTGCTTGCTTTCCTTCCACCTTTCTAACAAATGTGCAGACATTTCAGAGGTAGAGTAATAGCATACACAAGAATTGCTACTAGAAAGGAGCACAACTGTCATTCAGTCAGAAGAAATTCTGGCAAAAGTAGAATCGAGTGTGAAATTCCTACTGATTTCAGAGACAATTTTTTTTGTGTGTGTTTATTTCATTGCATTAAGAAGAGAAAACTGGAAAGAGCATGGAAAAGGCTAATGCTCTTCATAAACAGTAAATTCCAGGCTCTTACACAACATTCTTTCTTCATAAATCTCAAAGCACTTTGCAAAAATGACAACATCATTTTCTTAACTTCTCAGGTGGTGAAAGTGAGGCACAGAGGGAGGTAACAACTGCATATAGATTGCCCAGCAGGATAGTGACAGACCCAGGAACAAAAGTGGATCTCCTCTGTCACAGTCCAGTGCTCATTCTGTGTTTTGTCAGACTGTCTCCTCACATTCATAAATAGTTCCTGAAACACAAAAAGAAGCCTGGTTTGACCTATCCAGCCAAGTGCATCTTTCTTGACAGTCTGTCAATAGATCAAAAAGTATTTCCAGATCAGGGATGCAAAACACTTAAAAGCACTATGTTTAGTAAGACTTTTATAAATCTTTATACATTTAATCTGTTTGTAAGAAAATTTGCTGATGATACTCAATGTCACAGCAATGGATTCCATTGATGAAGCTGTAAAATCAGAAAAATGATCAACATTAAGGCATAATGGGTCACATACAGAGGTCAAAAGTAGAGAGGTTGTCCTCAGATGCTAACACACCAGTGCCAAAGGTCATCATCTGTGGCACATGCCTTAGCAGCCAGCATACAATTATGAAAAAATCTCAAAGAGAAAAATAAAAGCTATATATAGAACCTTTTAACATTATTGCTTGAACTGGGGGAAATATTTACATAGTAAAATATCTTGCAGAAGTACAATATAGGGGATCTGAATTACTTAAAATGTACTGACTGCAAAGATATTACAGGCTGAAATTTAGCCCTGGACTTTTTTTTTGAATGTGCCTCATAGCAAGAATAGAATAATTGTATAGCAAAGATGGCAATTAAACAAGTAGCTGCCAATGTTAGGCTTGAGGACCATATTTCTTTAGTTCCCAGCTGAATCCTCACCTGCTACATAATAAGCCATGAAGCATTTCATGGACTTGCATGTATCAAAGCAAGGCCAGAACAGAAGCAATATTACTCAAGGACCACAGACTCAAAAGAGAGCATATTTTATACCCTTGCATTGCCATTCTAGTTTCTACTATTAGATTTTACATATCTTGCAAATATGTGAGCTGGTTTAAAATGTTTGTTTTGCTATTACATATAGAATTATTTTTTTTAATATGGAAAAAAATAAGCTAGATCAAAAATATATAAAGCTTTATTACATTTTGTGTTTTATTTGGGAATGTGGTATCACTATAATAACCTGTTTAAAATGTATATACAAAATGTTTAAAACATGTAAGTTCTGCAGTGAATTTTAGCACCCAGAAAACAAAATCTAGCCAAAATGAATCTTTAAAATGCATGACTTTTATATGTAGATATGAAATATTATGATGTATTGTTGTCATGAAAATGTGTTGCTGCAATTTCTTTAGCCAATATTTTGTTTTAAAACTGGATAGGAAATCATTCGTGTCTACTAGTTTCCATGTTTGTGGTGATGTTCTGAATATTCAAAATAAAGTTTTAAATCTTAACACGAGTTTGGAAGAAGTCTTGTTAGCGCCTGCATTTTGTTTGCTTCACATTATATATTTTTTAAAATTGTAAAGGTAACTCTCAAAATCAAAACAGACTCTCAACGTGCTAGACAGTGTCCCAAAGTCCTCAGCTATACAAATCAGTTCTGAAAGAACTGGAGCAGTATTACCTTAGCTAATACTTACTCTTCTGTTTTACTCTGGCAAACACACACCTTTCAAAACAATCTACCTTCATTAAAAAAAAAAAAACCCAAACCAAACCAAGCCAGCTTCTCAGTGGGTGCTCCTTTTGGCCAGTAAAAAGCAAAATAATTCTGGAATCTACTCTATATTTTATTATTTGCTTTAAAATAATGGCAGATAGGATGTGTGCTTGTGAAAAATTGATACTTTAGGTATGGATCCTGCTATTCCTGCTCATTTCTAAAAAATTCCTAATGTTCTTGCAAAACTTCCTACTATTGCATTCTATATTACCACCTGTTGCAAAATATGTCAAAAAATAATACTTTATCACTTCTTGCAATTCAGAAAATGGAGCCACAGTAGTTCGGTTAAATAATTAAATATTTGCTTCCATTTGCAAGCAATAATTCAGATTCAACAGAGGAAGGGATCAAAAATCTGGACTACATAGACAAAATTATAGGTATTTTAACCAGTGATGAAGTATGGACCAGTAAACGTTCATTTCAAGTCACTGTGAAGAAATTGCATTTGTCAGCCAATAAAGTTTTCTATTTTTAGTAAAGAGCTCTTACTAATTCTTACTATTCTTTTTATTTTTTTCTTTCAATATGCTATAAGTTACTGCTCTTGTCCTAATTCTAACACAGTCTATGGTAAAGCAGTGGATGTGCCAATTTATTGTTCTAGGTTTTACAAAATACAGTCATTAATTACTTTATAGATGTTTGTTATATCACATTCCACAGAAACACCAGAAACATTACAAAATTCCCCTGTTTGGTTTTTTTTTCCCCATTGGTTACTACTCTTGTTTCCCAGTGGAAAATATTTTAATTTTTAACTCATACCCTCATTCAAATTTGTGAATACCTGTCACACTTATTTCACTGGCATTTTAACTGACATGTTTCGTCCACCTTTAAAGCACATTTTCTAATTAATCCATGAATTTATTTCATGTAGTCGAGTGTGTCTAAAGTTTATCTCCACTACAACTGCAAAGAGAGGGAGAGCAGAGCCTTGAAAATACAAATTGGATGTTCCCTGTGAATGATGCAGACTCTTCAGTAAATTAACCAGATGTATATGCAGTTTAAAGAAATCATTAAAACTCTTTTGTTTCATATAATTTATCTTTGTTGAGTATGCTATTTTATAATGAGTCATAGGGGTCCCACTAAAATAATAATAAAATTGAAGTTCAAAGGAGTAGTTGTTATTCAGTCTGATATATTTATTTCACACTCAGATGCCAACAAGTGGCCCACAACAGATCCTACAGGATCATCTCTATTCTCGGATTCTCAGATCATAGTGCAGCTGGCAAGGGAAGGGCAGGGACACAGCACCACAATCCACTCCAAAACTAAAGTCACCTTCTCAGCCTCTACGCCTGGTGCTCTAAAAGCTGTGGATGAGTGTCTGTTACATGGAAATTACCACTGTATTTGTATTAATTTCAGTGGAGAAAGCAAGAGAAGTAGAATTGGTATTCTTCCATAAGAGATATATGGCAAATATTTCTTCTGATATATAAGAGGAAAAAGATTGTTCTACATTATCTTTCAAAGAGAGATGGGGTGACCATTGAGGGGCCATTCACCCTGATGTATATCTGGTTTCCTGCAAATTCTATTCGGTGTTATTGTAAAGATACTTTGCCTTTGGAATTTCCCTTCCTTCTTTTCTTGCTGCTGGTCAGAATGGTCCTAAAAAATGATTCTTGGCCTATTTATTAATTTATAATTACAATAAAATAATGCTGTATGCTTAGGCACATGATACCAGATTTCTCCTGTAGGCCAGATATCTCCTGTGCAGTGGGGTCATTGTAACAAAGTAGGCGAAAGTAGGAGAATTATAATTTGGAAGGGAAAGTACACCCAAAGAAGATGGGAATACCAGAAAATTTTACATTTTACAGCACTTATTATTTTTCAGAAAATTCTGAGATCATCAAGGGCTCCTAAAAGTATTTTCAAAAGAAAAAGCAATATTGACTGGTCATGCTGAGCTGCACTAATGAACACGAATCTTTGGAACATACTAGGTCCCACAGGGACAGCAATTGCTTCTCCCTTTTGAGGGAGAAAAAAACAGTTGTTTCTTCCTTCTCATCAAAAGTGAGATCACTTTTGATGAGTGATCTCATCAAATCTTTAACTCCTTATAAAAGCAACTTTACTCTGGATGACTGACTTACATGCCTGTCTGGGAAAACACACTCTATAGCCACGTGGTTTTAGCTTTCTTTTTTTCCCCTCTTGCACTAGTTTTGACTGAGGTAGAATTAATTTTCTTTGCAGTGGCTGTTATGGGTCGGTGTTTTGGATTCATGCTGAAAACAGGTTTGATAGTATAAAGGTGTCTTTTGTTATTGCTGAGCAGACTTACACGCAGCCAAGGCCTTTCCTGCTTCTCATACTGCATGGAGGAGGGTAGGGGTGCACAGGAAGCACAAGAAGCTGGGAGCAGAAAGCTGATCCCAACAGACCCTGCCAGACCATATGGCATCCTGCTCACTATATAAAGCTGGGTGACGAAGGAGGAAGATCTGGGACATTTGGGACGATGACGTTTGTCATCCCAAGTCACTATTATGTGATAGTGCCCTGTGCTACTGGAAATGGCTGAACACCTGCTTGCCCATAGAAGGCTCTGAATTAAATCCTTGAGGGGCTTTGCCTGCACAAACAGCTTTTGCTTAACCTGCGAATCTATTAATGTCTATCACAGCCCATCATTTTTTTCATTTGTGCTTTTACAGCTCTCTGTGATCCCACTGGTTGCAGGAGCAAGGAAGCAGCTGCTATGGTGATTACTTGCCTGCTGAGGGTAAGCCATAACACCTATTTAGTCCAGGCAGTCCTCTTTCCCACTACATGGAGAGAGACAGATGTTCTCCACAATGAAAGGAGATGACCTACAGCCATGAACACACCCTTTTCTTCTACAAACCTCACACTGAATCAAGGCTTGCCTTTTACAATGAAATTAAAACCCAACTAGAACAACAAAGTCTAATGCAGAAGCAAGGGAAAGCAAGATAGTTTTATAGAAACATGTCTGTAAGCATCTAAATAATAGTGTCTTTATATGTAGTTCTAGGAAGTGCATGTTCACGTGCCAACAAATGGTAGAAGATTGTGTTAGAAGAAAGAGGCAGAATTATGGACAGCTTTTCTGGGGATGCTGAATGCATAGAGAAGGTGAATGTGTTTTGTTTCAGTGGTAAGATTTCAGAAGATTGATAAAAAGGAAGAAAAATCCAATAATATATCTTTAGAATTATCCTAATAAAAAAATCCATCAGGTCACAGAAGAATCACTCAGAGCAAGTAGCAGCCAATATGAACCTCAGAAAAAGACTGGGATAAAAGAAACAGTCTTAAATCCTGTGCTTCCTTTTTACTGCCATAACCATATTTGTCCATGGTTGCTCTCCTGTTTCTTTTCAAACTCAAATCTGAATCTAAGACTGCTTAATTCTGAAAGTTTGACATACACCTAATTGTTTCATCACCTTTTGTTTGCTTAGTGAAAAAAATCTTAATATCATTTTGCAAAAACACCTTGTTATACCACTGTGGTAAAGAACAGTTAATTTTTTTTTATTACTTACTAGAAAACAGTTCAAAACAATGTATTATTAAAGTAATCAGAGTGGTCAGTAGGCAGCCACTCTGTTAAATCCTTCCCATGAAAGAAAAAAAAAAATCCTATCAGTTATGTAACTGCACATAAAGTGTGACCAGATTGTAGATCTGGAAAATACCATGAAAGCCAGATGGATGCAAATTGAGAATTTTATTATGGTGGGATGGGGGGGCTGGCAGGCTGGAGGGAGGGTGGGGCTTGGAGAGGGAAAGTACATCTGTCTGTCTCCTTTCCCTGCCTCTCCATGCCCTGGGAAGAGCAGTCAGCCAGACTGCCTTTCCCACAGCCAAAGCACTCCCTTCCTGCTAGAAAAGATTTATAGAGCAGAGAGAAAAATCCAAAGAGCACAATTTGCAGTATAAATAAGTGATGCTTGTATAATGTTGGCGAGTATGGTGATGTGAGTGGATTCAAAGATTATGTGAGTGAAAAGTAATTAACATTGTGGTATGGCCTCCATTGGCCGTGTATTAAGACATAGTTCTGCATCTCCCAGAAGTTACCATGTTAAACATTGTTGGGTCCATTCAGTTACCACTTTTAACTATTTATGGAAACCAGATTACTTAATTTTAAAGAATCAGTTGCAGTCAAGAAAACATATTATTCTGCACTATATAAATGTAGGAGATAATGTCTTCTTAAATGCAGGCTAGTAGATAAAACTGTATTCTATTTCCTGTTGTGATTTTTAATACATGTCAGTTGTGTTTCATCAGGAGCTTGAAATTAGTGCTCTTCTACTGGGTTCTAATATGAGTTAGGTTGGGAAAAGAAACTCATATTAACATTATTTTCAGCAAGAGATTTTTAGATGACATTCAATGTCAATTAGAATTTGTAGTTCAACAGAAAAATTTAGCAGTCATTTGTAGAGACATTGTTAGTCATCCCTAAAAATACAGTTTCATGGTCTGAAATGTCACTAGAACAGGTATTTTAGAGCACCAAACAGAAGTTTGAATAGGAACAGGTTTAGCTTGTATTTTAACTTCCAAATACATGGAAGTATGTGCAAGATCAAATTTTTCTAAATGCTTGGGACCAAACTTATTCTTGGTCTAGTTTGTAAGAAATTAGTTCTGAAGTTTTCTCATTTTCATATTTGTTTTCAATTCCACTCCATTTGGTGTGGTCACAATGCACTTGGTATGGAAGCAATCAGCAGGTTTTTTGCACTCTATGATGATTCATTGTGTTTTTTCTTTATGGGAAACTACTAAACCAAGAGTTACTATAGGAGACTCCTAGGAAATGTTCTTCTTTTCCGTTTTCTAACTCAAACTTTGTTTGAAATATAGCAAAATACTAATACACATGCAAATTCCTTTTGTACACAACTGCAGAAAGTTTTTTTTTGTTCTTGAAGTTGCAGGAAACTTACAAAGCGAATAAAGTGAAAACTGCAATTCTCTATGTCTTTTGAATATGTTTTATGAAATAGGTGTCAATTTTTCAAGGCCTATTATCTCTTCCAAACTTACAGCACAGGGTGAAAATCCGTTCCTTTGGATACCCCAGTACTTACTCCCATGGTTCTCATGCTCAAGTTTTGTTTAATTTCTAAAGTATGGCATTATTTATGTATTCTTTACAGAAGATTTTCTTAAAAATAAAAAAAAGCAAAACAAGATGAAAGGTCATGTTAGATGAAAGCTTTCTTGAGCATTCATTTAGCTTTGCTGTGAAAAATAAAATTGAGTTCTCATCTCAGCCTCATAAGGAACAACAACATAAAACAGTTGACTTCTGCTTTCATTGACACGATCATCTTTGCATATGGGAAGAAAGACAAAATGTCTTAATTGCACCATGGTGTGAGAAAGGGAGAAAGCAACTGAATGGTAAAAATCCCCTGGAGGAGATGATGGTGTCTACTGATTTTGCTTTTACTGATTTTGCTTTTAATCCATCGTCTGTGGGAAAAGAGACAATATTCCCATTGGAATCTTTGAGTTGTAAATGTTTAATATTTTGAACATTTACAAAATGTTAGATTTGCTCATTGACTGAACATGGCATTTACTGACCAGCAGCCCTCTTTGTCTTTGATAAAGACTGCCTATAAAAAACATAAATTAATAGGCACCACTCCTCTTATCCTATGACTTTGTACAGGATTATAAATAGAAAACCCTTAAATTAGTGAGAACAGGTCAGCTTTCCTGGTTTTTGGAATAAAGTATTTCCAATTAGCAATAGTAGAATTTCCCAGATCTACTGGGAAAACTTTCAGTGTTTTTTGACACAACCAACCAGCTGGCTTTCAAAGACAGACAAATGAATGAATCTGAATGGGTGTTCTTCTGAGAATAACAGTGACCAATGACCTTCAGTGAAAATTAAACAACAAATATCTTCTCTTCAGTTTTTTTCCTTTTGAATAATATCAGACATAAACAATTTCTATTGCTATATATTGCTATAGTTGAATGAGATATGAATAGCATAAATACTTTTATATGACTTTTTACAAAAACAGACCAACAGAAAAATTAGTACTATTTAGTACACAGGGAAAATATCACACAAAGGCTTGGTCTTGGTTTACAAACTGGGGAATGGCCAGATGTAATTCAGCTTTTCTGTCTCAGTGTAATGCTTTCACTCCAGTGGAGGCAATAGCTGGGGTGCTGCGCCCAGTTCTGACCTCCAAAGTACCAGAGAGACATGGTTCAGGTTGGCAGCAGCATGGGCAGAAAAATCCTGTTTCACTGCATTTTTTATCTTTCAGTTCATCATTGCACAGAGAAGAATTGTATCTGCCAGAGGATTACTTTCTGTATTTATTTGTTATCTTTTATATTTCCAGATATGGGGAAAAATAGACTGGATTTAGTCATTTATGAATCACAAATGTGTTTTCCAGCAAAAATGATGGCAGATTTATTTTATGAAAAATCTGAAGCATGGATGAATACAAATCTTAGTACTCTATAAATTACTTTAATGCCATATGGACAATACGATTAGTATAGCAAGCAATCTCAAAGGGAGATTAATCATGAGAGATTCATTGAAAAAAACTCACCAAACCAGTAAAAGCAGCAAAATAACTGATCTAGAAAGTTGAACTTTCAAAATTGTTGAGAATTGAATAACTTAGTTTTTTGTGAAACGATTCTTTTGTTTCTTAACATCTTCAAGCATTCTTGGAAAGGAGATTATGCCTGAAAGGGACATGGAAGATCCCAATGGAATTTGAGGATGATAATTTTTTTTTACTTTTTAGATTTAAATTTTAATTTTTTAAGCTTTATTTCAGTGAATAAGAAAATTAAGGTTTTGATTTACTGGCTTGGTCCCAATGTTTTTTTTTCTCTCCTGTAAATAAAAATTCTTTATGGACTTGAAAAGAGCAAGTATTGTTTCAGCACTATACGTGTCTTCCATGTTTTAATGAACCTGCACATTCAAACACATAATGTGATACTTTGAGATGTACACTACTCCACTTGAGACTGTGCTAAACAAGGTAGCTTACAGGATTGCAGATTAAAGATTTTCCATTTCACAAACAGGTTTTTTTTATTATTTTTTATAGAGAGCAATAAAAGCTAGAGTACATAAATTTGTTATTAGTTCCTATTAAAACTCATTTTCTGTTACCTATATTTAGTTACAATGGGCTATTAAATATAATTACCTAGTACTTTTGAAAGTCAGTTTTCTGTGGAAAAGTAATGTAGCTATTAAATTACAATTTTTTTTAATGTACAGATTTAAAAGCACTATCTAAACTTTAGAAGCAAATAAGAACTATACCATGGTCCCCTCAACATACATGAAATGCAGGGACTCTTCTATGTATATTACATGAGGTATTATTGATACCTAAAGAGGCAGAAAATTAATAATATCCAGGTTTTGCTTCATTTTTCTGTGCTCTGTTTTCAGAACACTTATTTAGAATTAGATTGTTTCCACCATTCACAGTGTACTGCCTATCTGAAGATGTTTGGTCAGGTATTTTCTAAATTTGCATGGAACTACAAAGCTGAGAAGATTTACTCAGCTCAGAACCAGGAACACAAACATTCAGGACCTTCAGGCTCGAAGGCTCTTGCTTTCTTATTCACTCCTACTTGAGTGTCTGAGAGAAAGGAAATTACTTTTTTCTAGTTTGGTAATATCAGACTTTGCTGAAATAACTACTGCTTGAAATGTCATCTTCAAGTACAGATCAAATGTTATTTAATTCAGAGTTTCTAGCCAATTACTCAGACTGCAAAACAATTTAACATCCAGATTCAACTCTTCTAAAAGCATGACATTTTGTGGATTTAGGGTGAAAATTACTCATAGAATATTAGAAAATAATTAACTGATGAGCTGTCTTACAAATATTTTTCAAAAGTCACTAACTGATAATCAAGAAACACACTGATAAAATAGGCAGCAATATTTCATCTAGGTAAATATTGGTTTGCTGTTTTCGTTTGATGACACACAGTATTGCTAGCAGAGTTTTTCTCAACATAAACCCCCACAAAACCCAAAAATCCCACAAAACAAAACAAATCCTCCCATACCCCCCAAAAACAAGAAACCCAAACAAACAAACAAACCAAAACAAACACACAAAAAAACCCCACAAAAACCCCAAACAAACAAAACCCCAAAAAAACAACAGAACAACCAAGAAAAAATTACTTTAACAAAAGCAGAGGAAAAATAAAAAAGGGCAAACACTATGCCACTTGATAGAAAATTGAAATTTTTGCACTGGTTAGTTAGGTCCAAATTATAGATGAGATAATTGAATCTGACTAGATTGTCTTCCTAAATTTAGATTCATGTTTCTGGACAGTATGACACGTAGTTGACATGTCTCACCACACAGAGAAGCATATCACTTGTATGTGGAGCGAATAAGCCCAGTCAGCAATATATTCTCCTGGGATTATTGTCAGCGACAGAATATACACTGCTAACAACTGTCATGCTCTTGAAAGAGTGCTCTTTTACAGTCCTTTAAAATATTAGTTTTAAAACCTATTCACAGACAGATCCCAGTTTCATGTTAGGAATACAACATCACCAAGCAGCCCAGCCTTGTCAAGAGGCAAGTAAGAATTTGTGTTGCTTAGTACTCTGCTTTCACTGGTCAGTGATGCTACTTTTTGTTAGCTCATTGACAGGTTTCCTTCACAATCTGAGATAAAGTAATTTTTCCTGTTGTGGAGGTTTCTGCCTGAACTCCTTTGCTGGGGATGTAATGAATAGGAAGACAAGGCATCGCACAATGGCTGCCAGCTGTCACTTAAAAGTTTCTCCTCATGAAGAAAAAATGTGCTTCCAAATTGAAGAAAACCAACAAGTTTGTGAGCCAGTTGCTGTCCAGATATCCTTGACGGGCTACAGCTGATCTAGCCAACACAGCCAAAGGAAGGTGAAGATTTGAGGGACGCTTGCAGCAATTACCAGGACAGCAAGCTCATTGTTGGCATAGAGAAGTAACTACATCTTAGGTTCAAGAAAATTTACAGAGATTTCTTCGAGGAAACCTTTCCATATCCTGAGTTGTGGATGGTGACTTCTTCAGGGAAGGAGAGAAGTGGAGAGGTAGCTGCACCAGAAATGAAACTTAAGGCATTCACAAGATGTGAAAAATTTACAACTAATTATTTTCTAAGAGTCTGTTTACTGACAGATGAATAAATACAATTATAAAATGTTTGGCTGAGAAATACTACCACTTGAAGTCATGTCCTATTCAATTACATGCCATCAAATCAAGTGGAGAGCTGACAATATCTGACATGCAAAAGGTTGTAGCCAGCAAAGGATAATGCTAAATGTCAGGGAAAAGATAAAATAAATCTGAAATCTGTTGTATCACACGGAAAGGTAGAATTAAAACTCAAGGACATCCAGTCATCTATTCCAAAATCTTTGGGAAATACAGTGTGTGAATGTAACTGTTATCACCCAACTAAGTATATTTTTATAGGTATAATAATAGTATATTTTTTTTAACCAACGATTTTATTTGGTTGAGGTGATGTGAGATAATACAATTATTGCTAATATCAAGAAAAAATAGTGGTATCTGCCACTTTTAAAAGGGAGCCTGGACTTACTCTAACAGGGGGAGGATCCACACAGAAGATGCCTACAACATCTGGAGACAATTGGTCCAGTTTGCCCAATATCCAGCAACATTTTGTACCCTATTGCAGGCTGATGGTTACCACTGTCAATCCTAATCATCACAGCTCCATCCCACCCCAACAGAAGGTGTGTGTGTAGGGACATACACACAAGACCTGACTATCTTTCATTGTGGCCACACCATATCCCAAAGTGCCCCAGCCTAGACACCCTTAAAACACTTCTAGGAAGGTGATTCCACCACTTCCCTGGGAAGCTTGTTCCAATGCTGGACCACCACTGCAGTGAGGAATCCTTTTCTAATATCTAATCTAAACCTCTTCTGGTACATCTTGAGGCTGCGTCCTCTTGCCCTGTCACTATTGCCTGGGAGAAGAGTCTGACCTCCACCTGGCTACACCCTCCTTTCAGATGGTTGGAGAGAGCAATAAAGTCCCTCCCCAGCCTTCCTTTCTCCAGTATAAACATCCTCAGCTCCTGCAGTTGCTCTCCAGACCCTTACTCAGCTTCATTGCTCTTCAGATTATAATATGGGCATAGTTCTTGATACACAGACAGTAGACTTACATGCTCAAGTTGTTAGAAAGACAAAATGTGATTATTTTAGAATAACTTTACTCTGGAAATTTTATGTACAAATCTCAGCACTAGTATTAAAATCAAATATTGAACACAAATATTGGGAGTACTTGCTGTTGGTATGTATAAATTCTCTGATGAGAGGGGACCTGATTAGTACCTTTAGTTCTTATTGTTGTTTGTCCTATATTTTTATCACTATATCTCAGCAGTTAGAAAATGTCTGGCATAGAAAAATTTCATATTTTCAAAAAATGGATCATGCTACTTTGTTGCTTTTATGGTAAAGTCTTGATGATTTTTTTTTTAATTGACAACATTAAAATCAAAAGCAAATTGACAGCGTCAAGAAATGCAGAGGAAAATATTATTTCATATAGTACTTGCAAGTGTTCATTTTATAGAAAATTATTGTATAATTCAGATTATTAGAATGAATAAGGGCATCTTAATTGATGGTAATTGATGCAGCAAAATCAGACATTTGTATATAAAATCTGAAAATGAGCTATTCATTAGAAACTCACTTAGGTGTACAGTACTGCTACTATGCTTAAAGGTTTAGACTAAAAGTTTTCAATCCTTAAACATGAACAATAGTTAAGTAAAATATAAGTTTAATTTCCTTTTTCACAGTGATACTAGCTAATTGTGTAGTCTTCATAACAGCATCATTTTAAAAGAGACAAAAGAATGTAATAGCAGAAATTAATTTCCATACCCAGAAAGCTTGGTGGATAATCCAACATAGGTATAATCCCAGATTATTGATGATTACAGACTGCAGGATATTAAGTAAAATAAAGAAAAAAACCCGCATAACATTTTTAAAATTAATACTCCTGTACTAAAATTAATACTCCTATATTGCATGCACCAGTCAATACATTTAAAAGTTGCTATGGCAAAAAAATTTCAAGGATTTTAAAGACTGACAATCTTTGCCTTCACCACTGCTTCAAGGCCAGAAAATAATTTTCTCTTACATTTGAAGTGGGTGACACTGCCTTACTTTACAGATTGCTTTTAAAAAAATACTGTAAAACCCACAGTGACAAATCACATGATAATCAGCTTAGTTTAGATTTTTCCCGTATTTCAGAATAATATATTTCTATATGCTTAATACAGATGATAAGGTTTCATTTCTGAAACCAAATAAATCAGCTACATCCTTAAGGAAAATCACTCCCTTTAATATTTTTCAGATTAATTTTTTCCTCTTAAATGTCTTTGAGATTAAAATATGTTAGCATATGTGACACAACTATTTGTTCATATTGTTGACTGTCCAGGGACAGCCATAAAACTACGGAAATGTAGATAAGGATTTTGACATAGAATCTGGAATAGTGCAATGAATATTGCTGGCAGACTTTTAGTGTTGAATCACCACAAGATCATAAATTTTGTGCTAGAGCTATTAGATACATAGTGCTTTTCAGACTAAAACTAATGTTATAGCGTAGCATGTGTGTGTACAAATTTTTTTCTCCTCACCTTTCTGTTTATTTTTTCCCATTCTCTATCACCTTATTATTTAGATGTCTAGAACACAAGTCAGAGAATTTAGCTGGAGGAAAAAAGTAGGCTTTTTATTCAATTTGGAGGAAAGAAAATAAAGTATAAAATAGCACTAGACATAGTCATAAAGACATAATTTATTAATCATCTATTAGCAAAAAGAGGAAGTGCATATATACCAAAGATATATACCATGCTACTACAGCGTCTCTCATAGCACCTTCTACTGAATTTCACTTCCTCATTACACTTCCTCACAGACAGTTATGAAGGCCAGAGGACCAGCTGACACAAGCAAACTGTATCAAAGGCAGGATTTTTATCGACATGATGTAGCTACTGTGCTAGTGGCTTGCACATTGTACTTAATTTCACCAGGGTAAAATAAAAAATAAAATAAAATTACACCCAGTCTGGGTGGACTATGGTACCACAAACATTTTATCTCCCAAAAAAGATGACTCCCAGAGGTAAGTGCTTTGGGCTGTGTTTCTGTGTGTCTCTGAGGTACAGCTACGGGTTTAATTAGCCTTCACCCTCAGCGCATGTTAATACTGTGCAAGCTGCCTGGGTCATGTACTACCTAGTCTTTTGTACTTGTTGACACTCAAGCAAAGGTAGGACGTGAGAAAAAGTAGTCAAGGCTAAAAGAGAAGAGCAAATAATTGCAACAGGAATTCAAGGTAAAATTTACTGGTAAATGAACAATTCTGTTTTCAGGGGTTTTTGCTTTTAAGTCTGTAAGTTCTGTATGACATAGTTGTACAAGTGTCTACTCAGAAATGAGTATCCCAAGGGGAAGCATTATATGCTGGGCAGGTAATGGCTTCCTTTGTACATAGAGATTGACAGAGGATGAAAGTACACAATTTGTGGCCCAGTCTGTTTGTGAAAACCAGATCTTGGCTGGTAGGAGCAGTTGTAATGTTGAAGTTGGTAGCAGCATGCAAGTGGTAGTAGCATGTGAGCTATGAAAATCTGTGAGATAGGTATGGCAGACGAAGATACCAATACTATCAAAATTTTGGTTCATCCAGACAGCCACTGGCTGGAGCAACAGGAGTGTGGTTTGAGGGTGCTGCAGTGCATAATCACAGAAAGCACTGGTTGGAAGGCACTTCTGGTGGTCACCCAGTCCCATCCCACCCTGCTAAAAGGAAAAACTCAGTGGTGTATTGTGTTAATCAAAACCTCTTTTAGTCAAATCTTCCCACATCTTAGGTTAGAAGTGCCACAGTGGAAATTTTTTTCTTTTTCCATTGCTGTAACTTAAGCCTGGTATCTTTCATCCTGTTGCTGTGTACTTCTGCCTCCTGGCATGCCTGGCTCTCACCATACATGTTCACAAACCCAGTACTCTCAGTCTCTCCTCCTTAAATGTGCTCCAGTTCCCCAGGCACCTTTGTGGGCATCTTAAAATTTATCAATATCTTCTTTGAACTGGGAAGCACAAAACTCAGAATAATAATCCAGCTGAAGTTTATGAATCCTGAGCAGAGGCAAACAGCCACTTAAACCTGCTTCCAACTCTTTGTCAGTGCAACCTAGTATGCAGTTGGCCTTCAGTACTGCAAGGACAGACTGCTGACTCGTCTTCCAATTTGTTGTCCACTAAGACCCTCAAACATTCTCTTAGAAGTCCCTTTCCAGCTGTTATCTGGGTGTATTGAACTTGTTTATCACATGGACATGACTGCAAGTGCTGTTGAATTGTGATTCCTCTCTTCTTTTCACGTGATAGTCTTGAGACTATTGACCTATTGGCTACAGACTATTGACTACAGACTTTGACCTTAGCTGGTCCCTTTAAACAGCGCTGCTCTCTAGTTTATCAACTAGACACACACAGGTTAGTCTCATTTGCAAACTTGCCATGGAACCACATCCCACTGTGTGAGTTGCTGAAGACATTAAACACTGTTGGTTTCAGATCAGCCTCTATCAAATGCCTGACAGCATTTTTAACCCACCTTCCAGCTGTCAGCATTAGCCCTTGAGCATAATGAACCTGCTACCTTTTAACTCCCTAGCAGTCCATTCATCTAGTCTGTGCCTCTCCCCTGTTATGAGGATGAGAGAGACCCTTCTGAAAAGCTACAGTGAAAGTGAAAAATAGCTGCTGCTCTGCACCAGTCAGCTAACACACCAAGTGACAGCAGTAAGGCTGGCCATACACATGATGCCCCTTATAAATCTAGGCTGAATATTCCATCCTTGTTATTTTTGAATATGTATGCTGTATGGGAAGAGACTGTGTCATGCAGCGGAGCGTGTAATTAAATTCCAGGTACCCTGATATTTCCCTCTAACACAGCAGCTAAGCTGGGTGTTTTGAGTGTGCCCCAACAGCTTGGTGCATCAAGGAGACAGGAAGTAAAATGCCCTCAAAGACATCTGCAGGGCAGTGAGGGTTCCTGCTCTGGGCTAAGTCAGACCACACTGGTTAATACATCCAGTTATGTATGACCAAGAAGCACTTCTTTCAGTTTAGGTAGAAGTACTCTTTCAATTTACTTGGCTTGGCTCATGCAAACTGGATTTAGGCAATAAATCATGGAAGTGCTTCTTTGGGTTTTGGATTTAAAGCCTCTCTTTTAAATGCTGCTGTCTCACACTTCATTAATATGTATAAACAGTTATTTTGATTCTCTATATCTTGTAACATTCCGGTTGCCTCAAAGAGTGCATTATTTTTATATGACCATGTGGAGATTTCATAAGGAGGGTGATCTCACATCCTGTACACATTGCTTTTTTAACATACTGGCTGATGGAAAGTGTATTTTCAGCACGGAATTTGGAGCAAGACATACTATATAGAAAAGAACAAAATTTACCAAGCTTGTAATTATTTTTTTGACTTGAATTGCACTTGGAGCCCAGCCGAATGACTAAAATAAAAGAAAAAAAAAAAGACCAAGAAAAAGGTTTCAAGATTAGGTTCCTTGCATTTTTTTTTCTTTCTTTTCAAATAATGCTGGTGTTCCCAGAATTGCTGTGAAAGGGCTATCTTGCCATAACACAAATTTTTAAACCTGGACAATCACTGCCCTCAGTTAAATTAAAAAAATATTTGCATAGGGTACTTTTGAACAATTAGTCTGTGCTGCTGACATATACTTTTCACATTTTGTTAGAATAATTGGGTTAGAATGTTTTACAGGGTCAGTATTAAACATTGTTAAAAAGAACATTATTTTTCCCTAACTGCAATTTGTAACAGCTCACTAGAAAAAAGGAAATTGAATTTCATCTAGCAGTGGGATTACCCATTCATTAAAGTAGTCTTCCAAGATAAATGAAATGTGGTATTTCTAGTTTGCAAGGGATTTATCTCAGTATTTTGCAATTTTGATCCAATTTGTCAGAAGATTTTCTTTGTGTATGTGTGTGTGTGTGTGTGTGTTTCATAGAATCCAGTCTATAGCTATATCCTAGTAAGAATAAGGAATCTCTTCCCCAGAAACTTTAAGTCTTCTAGTTCTTCAAGAAGGATCTAGATTATTCAGGATTTACAGATAGTCCAATCTAGCCCCAGGAGTCAAAATCCAGAAAGCCAAGAAAGAATTTGAGGAGACCGTGGATTCTTAAACTACTTTTTGGAAATTATAGTCATCATAAAATACTGACTCAAAAAATCCCCAACTAATAAAAAAATCAAATATTATCTTCTATTAAATAGAGGAATCTAAATATTTAGACTTCTTCTTGGGATGGCTATCAATAACCATGTTCACATTAACACAGAGTAGTCTACACTCACAAAAAAATTTTTACTGGAGACATGACTCCAGAAAGACAACACTGATTTTATTGGGGCAGCAAAGTTAGGGGGAACATAGCAACTCAGTGAAAAACATGATGAGTTTTGACATATGCACCACACATTCCAGAAATGAGTTGTGCAAACCAGCCAACTCTACAGCAGGAATGGGCTAAAGAAGAGAAAGAAATGTGTGTAGACAAATACCATAATCAGAGATTTTTCTGCCAAATTACTATTGAAGTCTCCTGCCAAAAATCAAAGGCACACTAATTTTAAGTATTTAATTTTTTCATGAAATTACATACTGAAATACATAGAGACATTTTCATTCCATGTGAGAAACAGTTTAACATACCAAAGTGGGAGTAAAGCACTGTAAATCTCCATTTAAGTAAACCAAATAAATAATAAAGAGGTGAATTTAAGGTTGCAAATACCAGAATTATATTGAACAATATAGTAGTTTGAGTTAGGAGAGATCTTTAAAGGTCATCATCTTTAAATCACCTTCCCAATAGAATAGGTTGCTGGCTTCAAACACTTCCAGAGGCTTCCCTCTCTGGCTTTCTTGTAGCCCCCCCTTCAGGTACTAACTAGAAGGCTGCAGCTTTCCTTCATAGGAGAGGTGCTCTAGCCCTCAGATCATCTCTCTACTCACTTGGACAGGTCCATGTTCTTTCCGTTCTGAGGAACCCAGAGCTACATACAGTGCTTCAGGTGAGGCAGAATTGAGGGCAGAATTGAGGGGCAGAATCCCCTCCCTCCCCTGCTGCCCACACTGCTTTGGAAGCAGCCCAGGACATGTTTGGCTCTCTGGGCTGGGAGTGCCCATGGCTGGGTCATGTCCTTCTCATCCTTTGCCCAGCTCCTTTGCCCAGCCTGAATTATGTTTGCAATAACAAACATAATCCTGGTCAAGGTGCCCGACCTTGTACTTGGCTTTCCTGAGCTTCCTGAGAGAACCTTCTTAGAGACCTGACTAACAAGCCTATCAGTGTCCCGCTGGATTCTATCTCTCCCTTACCGCATGCCTATTTTACTACACATCTAAAGTTTCAGGAGCAAGAAAAAAGATAAAAGAGCACAGTATCAATTCCATTGGATTTTGATCTGCTTTTTTTACAATTAATTTCTAGAATTAACATTTCTAGAAGAAACAGAAAATTGTAAATTTATTATTCATCTAATCCAGATTAGGGGAGGAAATCACAAAAGGTTACGGTCATACCAACCAAAAAACCTGCTTTCAGGTCTGATTTCAAACTGAAGAAATACTTTCTATGCACAAAATCTTTTAAGTTTTAAAATAATTCTGCCATTCCAAAGAAAATGAAAGGGATAAATTCTCAGAGAAAACCCCTCATTACCTTTAAGCAGGCCTATCTGTATTATAGTACTATTATATTGTATTTTATATATATATATATATATATATATATATAATATAGTATATTATAGTGTCATTAAATATCCCAATTTAAGATTGCAATGTGAACATCAATTTGTGGCTGAAGTGAACCCTGTTACTCAACAGAACATTTATGCAATATATGAGACAAGAAACAGAAAAATTATTCTGAATCTATTGTGGAAGTTATCCAAGTGTTCTTACGCAGGAATACTTCATGAACTCAAGTCACCTTAAGGCTTATGAACTCCAAGCTTTTGGTAGCAGAAATAGGCAGGAAACTTTGACATGGTATGTCATATTTTGTCTCTGTAGCATAGCCTCAGCTCTTGAGCATTTCCTTCTTTAAATGTGATTGAGAAGCTGCCCTGTTCTTTACTGTCCATTGTTGCTCATTCTGTGGTACACTCCTGAAATGCCATGGAGATATTCCTCCTGAGGCAGGAAGCATAAGAGCTCTAATTTTGACAATGTGATGTAACCTGACAATGCGTCATTAAATGTCATCCACTATAAACCTGAAAAAAGGCAAATAGCTCTAGCTAAGACTGTGTAGTAGCACAACACAGCCCTATCTTACTATCTAGAGAAAACATCACTATCCTTATCTACAACTAAATGTCACTTTTTACTCTTGCTATACTTACTCAGTTAAGAATACTGAATGCCTTGCTGCCATAAAAACAAAAAAGTCCTGAAAGTGCTAAAGAATGAATGAATTCCTGGTGGAAAAATAAGCACATTCTATTAACAAAATACTTCAACAATAATTAAAACTAGCAGAAGCAAATGCTCAGTCTTGTTTTATCCCATGTGATATGCTTTAATTTTTTTTGCTGTTGATTTTCCATCCTTTTCCAAACTGAATGTAACCTTTGTGTTTGGTAAGAATGGGAACATTTTTATTTTGCATACATTAGAAATCTGTCAGAGGATTTCATTTCAGCTGGAATGAGTAACATCCTGTTCTTATGCACTAGACTACATTTCTCATCAAAACCCCCTCAGTCCATTGTGGAAGGAGGAAAATAGCGAGTGAAAGAGCATGTAATTTCTTTTTTGGTTTTCTTTAGTACATACTGCTTTATTCTTTGCTTTTATGTGGTACTAAGCTTGTGAAAAAGAGATGTTTTATTTGATAGTTTCTCTGATACACTTTAAGCAGCCCAAGTGGGGATTGCCTGGGAAATCTTGCCATAATAAACAGTTTCTCTTTCTATGAAAGACAAAAAAAAATTTTATTAATTCTGAGCCAGACCAAATAATTGCCTGATTTTTTTTTTTTTTAATACTCTAGGTTTCTACCAAAACTGGTGACAACCTGAGGAGATCAGTTCCATTTTTATGGTTTCACCTCATTAGTATGTCAGAATTAGGCTGCTGTGTCCATTTACTAAAATAGTAATTTAGATTAGGTTTTATAAAGATTAATGTTATAAAATGGGAACATAAGGCTAAATGTTTTGGCATGATTTTCATTTGCAAAATGGCATTTTTTCTGATCTGTTCAGTTACATCATATAACTGAAGGGTTTTGAAGCTTGGCTTCAACCTAATGAACTTTTACAAAGAAGCAAGGACAACTGCATAATTCTGAAATCAATGCATACCACTGAAATTAAAAGATTGTACAAAGTGCATTCTCCTCAGGATGGGGAGTGCAGTATCCTTTTCCAAGGAGACACCAACTCTCAATGCAAGACTCTGTCAGATTTTTGGGGTAATGACCTGGCTGGTGCCAGCCAAGCTTCTCACCATACTGGAAATTGTTGTGTGGGTTCTGCTGCACGACTGCCCCGAAACCCAGCTACTGACCTGTCTGCTTTTCTTCCCACTGCTTCCTTAATATTTCCCTTCCCTTTCTCTAGAGCAGGAATGACCCCATGGACCCTAAGTTTCAAAACATCCCTGTGCTTTCTTGCAGTACTTAAGGTTATGATGCTCTGTACTTCAGAAAGCGAGGAAAAGATAACTGTACTTTCTGAGTGCTATTTAATAATTTAATTGTAAAGAAGTATTCATCTTCTTCCTTGGCTGCAACAAAAAACTAAAAAAACCAGAGTCAAAATGTGAAAAGAATAAAGTTGAAGTGCTAAACTGGAAATATCAATAAATAGATAGGAATTATACAATTTTGGATGGAAATGAAAAAAAATAATGTATGAAACCAATAAAAATTACTTAAAATTCAAAAAAATTAATGCTTTCTCTCCTTATGCTTTCCTCTGCTCTCTCATTCTGTGAGTCAAATATCACAAGTATCTTTTACAAATATGAGTGAACTCACAATATGTAGCAAATCTATATACTCTTCTATAAAAGAACTATTAAGTATAGTATGCTAGAAGATGAATGCCTAAGAAAAAAATAACTAAAAATTAATAAAATATTAGCTGGTGAGCAGATTAAAATCTTTTAGAGCAAAATTATAAATAAATAATCACCTAGACAATTAATTTCCATCTTTTGTTCTTAAGAAGTTTCACAAGCCAGTGGATCATTCTAGCTGAAGCTTCTAAATATTTTCCTTCCCTTCATAAAGGGAAGACTTCATAAATCTTAGTGATTAGTTGTTTGCTCTAGAAAGAACAAAGAGTGTAGGCATATGGCATCTTCACAGAAGTGCTAGCTTTCAGGAACAGGACTTGAGGTAATTTTATTCAACTATTCATTTCAATTTGAGCAGCACTGATGCTTCATGACTACAAGAAATGTACTATAAACTTCATAGTTATAATTTTCCTAAAAAGTGGAATTTCTTGTTCAATTATAAGATAGACATATTCACCAAATGTTAGTAAGCAATATATATTGGTATAAAACTACCTGATTAAAGTAATGAAATACTATGATTGAAGCAGTATTTGCTTATGAGGTACTAGATATAGTTGACATACAGCTGAATGCATTTTAATATATATATATTATATAAATTAATATATATAATATATATTATATAGCAATATAGTATTAAAATTTACATTTTATTTCAATTTTTTTATTAGTCTGAGAAAATTAAAATTATTACATCTCTTCCTGTGTAGTGGTATAGTGCTGACCAAATGCTAGTGCACCCTCTAGAATCATTTACTCATTTCCTGCTGTGAGTTATGGATTAGGAGAGAGGAAAACTGGGCTCAAAACTTTAAAGGGTATAAAGAAAACTTTATTAACAGCATTAAAAGAAAAATAATAAGAAAATCAGAGTAAACCTTCAGAACACTTCTCCTCCCCCCACACCCTCTTTTTTTTCCCACCAACAACATGAAGAGACAAAACCTGGGACTTTCAGTCCGTTTATTAACTCTAAAATAGTATTTCTTCAGGTCTCTTAAGGAGGGGAGTCTCTCTTGCCATGCCATGAAGACTTCTCCAAAAGAAATACCTCTCTTGTGGTTTTTGCTTTCCATGAGCTGCCTGGAAATCTGCAGTTGTGAAGTCCTTTCCATCTTTTGCAGCCTTCCCACAGCTGCATTTCTGGGCCATGTCCACTGATTGGGGTGCTATCTTAAGGATGAGGTGTTCTGGCATAAAAATGGAAGTTCTTTTCATCCATCTTTGGGAACAAAGGTTTTCTTTTCATCTTCTATCCCTGGGGCAAAGTTTCTCATCTCTCTCTGTTCAAGCTTCTCATTGGATTATAGCTACTGCAACATCTGCTTATTTCAACAGTGGTTCTCCTCATGGCTACATGAGCTCAGCTGACATGGTTAGAACACTACATCCCTCCAAGCATTCCAGGAATTACAGGGAAAAAACAAAGTCTGATATATATCAAATGTATCTTCACCATAGCCTTACCGAAGAATTTCAGCCAGAAACAAAGGCATCCCTTCAATTCCCTCCCATCTAGTATTTGGTTCCCTCTTCACTGGCAGCAGTGTCCCATGTTGTTTTCTTTCCGTGTCTTCATTCTTTCCTTTTCCTGATTTGGGAAAGAATTGGTGTTCGTAGGTTCATTTGTTCTCAAGCTTTGTCAACTGAAACTGTTTTTATAGAGTTCTGCAGCATTGAAAGGTTGATCTCATCCAGGCCCTGCAATTGAGGGACCACTGTGTGTTTTTTGCTGCCAATCACATGGTCCCTGACATCACCATGCAAGTCGTGCTAGCTGCCAGCGCTACCCTTGTGCCTTTCCTTCATGTGGGGAGTTGGAAAAAGAAGAAAAACTCCTGCTGCTGCTGCTCTTGCTCTTCTGTCACAGCAGGCTAAAAGCACAGCAGGTTAAAAGCAGCTAACAAAGCAAACAAAGTCCATTGTGAGTCATGGCGAGACAGACGCAGCCATGCGGTGCTGCCACAGTCATGCCAATTTCAGCCACGCAGTCCCAGCCACATGGCCGCTCCTGGTCCGGTATGGCACTGGCCATGTGGCCACACCTGGTCCAGTATGGCACTGGCCACGTGGCCACTCCTGGTCCTGGCCACTCCTGGCCTCAGGGCCATTCCCAGCACCAACCATGGGGCCACTGCTGTGCACTAGTCCCAGCTGCATGACTGCTCTTGGCACCAATAAAAAGGACTGGAATGGAGTGCCTCCACCTGGAAGGAGGCCCAGCTGCCCACTCATCACCCCTCAGAGGGCAGAAATCTCATCCAAGTTGTGCCTCTCCACAAAGCCGAGCTGACCTGGCTGCACGGTGCCGGGCCAGCCTGACCAGTTACCTTTTCAAAGGCCAGAAGCCAGAGAGAGCTTTGCACAGCCTTGCCTGTCCCTAAACATGTTCTTATAGAGGTGTAGCCAGCTCAGTTAAGTGGTTTAATCTGGTGTCAATCTTCCAAACTAGGCAGTTGATTGGTTTCACCAGGTTCCCACAGGGAACAACTTTCACAGGTTGTGGACTCCCGTCCCTAGCAAAAACCAAACATACATTTACCCATGACATATTTTACTTACATTTGGAGTAGGGCTAAGCTGTGACTTTTTGCATCAATGAGAAAAAAGAAATAGAAGAAAAATATTTGCTTGTAGCATGTTTTCAGTTCAAGAGTGAATAATTTGATAACAAACAGTTCTGAGACTATTAGTTATGAATCACCACCTCCTAGTACACTTCAGTATATTTTCTTCAACTCTGTATCTATTTGTCATTGTAGAGGAAGATTAGAAATTACATCTGTACGTATGAGAAAAAAATTATTTGGGAATTTTAAGTTATATTTCTTAATTACAGTTCCTCAATTAATTACTGTACCCCAAGTGTTTATATTTAGAGACAATGTGTATACCCTTATCGCCTAATACTTCTAACAAGTCATAACTGCTGTATTTGAGCTGACTCAGTCTCTGAGTTGGATAATGATAGTCTGAACAATTAAGCTCCAAAAACATGATGAGAGATAAACCAACAGACAAAATCTGAAAAGGCCATGTCAGAAAATATAAAGTCCTATAAAGTCATATCTCAGCTACAAATTCAAGTGGGACTAATTCATTGAAATCATGGCAGCAGTATCATACAGCAAAGTCATTATTGAAAGACTAGTTAAGTTCCACTTAATTCTATTTTCTGAACAGATAGAATTCATTATTTTTTTTCCCCCTGAATGAAACATACCTGTGGCTAAGAAAATATCTTATAAAAGTCTGATTATGAGAAGGACTTTGGGAATAAAAAAAAGATATAGCATGAACTTTTTGCTGTGTAAAAAGAAGTGAAGATTTCTCCTTAGCCCACAAAAAAAATCTGACTGTTCTTCACACAAGTTTTAAATTAAAGTGATGTCACTCAACTCAGCTAGTTACATCTATGTAGTCATAAATTTATACAGTGGAGTGAAAACTCTAGACTTGGTTTTTATAGTACATAAGAGACCTACAGATGATGAGCTACTATTCTATTAGAGAATGAGATAAATAAAGGAAACTAAGAGAAAAAATATTAAAAAATTATCACACTGTTACAAGGTGTAGTTCTATACATCTTGGTGCATGTATATTAAAGGATAGGCAGTATTGGGAATATCTCCCTACTATGACTCAGATTCAAAATTGATTATATCTAAGACCTGAAAAAAGTGTGGTTATCGTTTATTTCCTATTTATATTCATTTTTTGCATCCTCAATTCCAGAATTAGCCAGGTCTAGTAAGGAAATGCCAGAGTATCTTAATAGGCTCTTCTCTAAACAACTTCAATGTAAACAACTAGACAGAAAAGAAACCCAAAGAACCCAACCAAAAAAACCCCGAACAAACAAACAAACAAACAAACAAAAACTTTAAATGTTCAACAAAAAACCAATTAAAATGCTTATGATTTTTTCTTAGATGATACCCATCTTTTACAGGTCTCTGTACTTCAGCTAACTCTGTGAGCTCTTGTGGAGATGGGAGATGTGCCCTATCCCAGGTCTGAGAGCTTCGAGCTTCTGCTTTATAATCAACTTAGGTAAATGTCAGCACTAACATCCTTGATTCCTCCTTTGGACCTCAAGCCTGAGATCACCTACAAACTTGTGGTCAAAACTAATTGCAAATTAATGACTGAAACTTCTTTTCTGACCATTTTTTGAAACACAGACCACATCAGTGCTTTCAAAGACCTTGGGGTGTCTTGCTGGAAAGTAATAAGGACTCCTGAAATCACAGCAGGATAGAGGCTCTGGAACATAATCTGTATTTCAGTAAAAGCACTCAGACAACTTAGATGCCTAGATGTCTTTTATAAGATGGTGGTTGGACAGATTTTGTCAGTTGTGTAGGATTTTGGCATGTCTTGAAAGTACAACCAGCAGCAACTTGAACATGGCATATGTTCAGCCAGTGGGAATCTTTCCAAAGTCAATGAACCTAAATCTGGTCCCATTGCAGAGAGCAGACCTGCAGTACTCATTAGGTTGTGGCATTAGTATCTGCACATACAAATTAATTGTATTCAAAACTAATGCTTAGTCAGCATATTTCTGGTGCACAAAACCTCTGAAAATGGAGACTTAACATATATTAACTTTTACGCATTAACATCAGAGGAAGAAAAGAAAGCTTTGCCAAATGCCATAAAGCATCAATGGCAATAAAATTTTTAAATCTCTCTGAAAAGGAGGAAGTGGAATAAGAATTTTGTTCTTCCTATAACGAACTATGATGCCACTAAAAATTCACTGAAGAGGAATGAGTAAATGAAGTTCAGTTTACAGTTTTACTCATTTATGTATGCATGGTCTTTTATGTATACTAGTATTTTCCCTAATATTCAGAAAATGTTTAAAAAACCCAATTTCTTCCAAGTACATCTGTATTAACAATAAATAATATTTTTAATGCCAGCAACAATGTTGCTAAGTTATCATAAATTAGACTTAATTGATAGGATTGTACCACTATCTTGTTGTCTCATTCCTGTATTGTGCTGCTATGTCTAACTTATAGCACATTTTCTAAGTGTACTGGGTCTGACTGAATCAGAGTTTATTTCCCTGTAGCAGCCCTCACAGTGCTGTGCTTTGCATTGGTAGCTGGCAGGGTGCTGATAACACACCAGTGCTTTGGCTACTGCCGAGCAGTCCTGTCCCTCTGGCATTCTGCCACCCCAAGGGGCTGGGAGGGGACAAGATCTTGGGAGGGGTCACAAAGCTGATCCAAATCAGCCAAAGGGATATTCCACACCATGTCACACCAGCTCAGACAGAAAAAGGAAGGGAAGGAGGAGGGACAGGTGGGAATTTGTTGTTCTACAATGTTTTCCTTCCAGAACAACTACTGTTTGTGTTGAAGCCCTGCTTCCTAGCAAGTGTCTGAACAGCACTTGCTGATAGGAAGTAGAGATTGACTTTTCCTTCTGCTTGTGAGAGCACAAACTTTTGCTTGTCTTTTTTTTTTCCTTATAATAAAGTGCCTTATCTCAACCTACTAGTTGTTTTCCATCTAATTTCTCTCTCCCCTGGCCTGCTAAGAAAGAGAGTGATAGAGCACATAACACCTGGCTCTCAGCCAAGGTCTAACCACTACCTTAAGTAAGTAATGATGAAATATGTGTAGATATTAATATTTTCAAAAAATACAGACATTATGTTTAGACATTAGGAAATACCAGTAGCACTTTGGGAGAAAATAATCTGACTCCTTGCAA
This sequence comes from Pseudopodoces humilis, assembly GCF_049639895.1. NCBI lineage: Eukaryota > Metazoa > Chordata > Aves > Passeriformes > Paridae > Pseudopodoces > Pseudopodoces humilis. The sequence goes on from NC_142203.1 coordinate 35,627,990, forward strand.
AACTATTTTCCAAAGATTCTTCTCCTTTCTAAGATACTATCCTCACTTCATTTTTGCATGAGGTTAAAGAAGCAGATTTAATTTATCAGAGCTACTGAACAGTATGACATTTTCTCATTCCTATATTTTAAAACAATGAAGCTGTCTTTTTTTTAAAAAAAGTATTGTCTTTTAAAATGTGTGCATAATTCAGATTGGTTCTCTTCGTGCTCCATAGAGAAAGACATCACATATTCTGACAATTTTTTCATAAAAGATGTCATTATATTTCTATAACATCAGGTAGGCTTTTCTTTACCAGTTTTTCACAAAATCTTGATCTTTAATAAGAGCCAGTTTTACCATTATGCTAGTTCCAATATCAGCCAGAAAAGAAACTCTGAATAACCCATCAAATAACCCATCCCTTTCAGTAAGGGAAAGACAAAAGCAGAGACGATGGGTTGAGGTAACAATTTACTGAAAGCACAAAGCAATGGAATCAGATCCACACAATAACAGCAGTGTTAATAGCAAAAGATATACAAAAAGAGAGTGTTTTATTTTTTTAAAAAGGTGCTTACCATTGGGAACACAAAACCAAGATGGTGGACACCCTCTGAAAGTCAAGTTTGCGAGGCTTCCCACACAAAGGCATTATGGTGACTGTCCCTGTGTGCCACCCACGTGGCCATTGGGAGCTAAGGCAAGATGACAGGGAGGCTCCCACAGCTAGTGTTCCCTGACACCCCCCCCCCCCCGCCCTCCCCCAGCCTAAAACAATGACAAACAATGGCAAACGAGCTCCCCCAAACCTAAGTCATCCCAGTCAGGTCACATCACTGTTCTGGTGGGCTCAGTTCCATGCAGGTGCCTGCACCACCATTTTTACTACTTTGCTGCACTGGAGAGCAATGCCATGGGTGCCCCTTTTTCCAGACATTCTGATGTGTTCCTTTTGGCTTGGTTTTTCTGGGCTCATCTGGGCTCCCTTCCACTTGGTTCAACCATCTCTGCTGGGCTGGAGTCCCCACTCTCCTCTCCTTTTCCCATGGAAGGCTCTGTGCCAGTGCTGTCAGTTCAACACTAGTGGGAATTTGAGTTTTTTTCTGCCTTCCTTTCAGCTTTCCATTCTTGTAGCCATGCTCTGGAGAAAACAGGGGGGAACCAGCAGTGGGAGCCAGTTGTTGAAGGGTCTGAAGGTTGAAGACCTTCATGCTGGAGAGGGGGAGGCAAAAGGATGCACTTTTGGTGGGATGCTTAGTTTTCTTCCTGAAACCAGGCCTCCCAGTGATTGCTTGGTATAGAATAACAACCTGGCGGCCACCCCCTCCCTGATGCCAGGGCACTCATCAATTCTGATCTACTTGAGATATAACCTGTTAAAAGTCCTCAACTACGCATCACTTTGTTCATTCTCATAACCTAAATCACATATTTTTTAAAAAAAATCTGTTTATCCTACTTTTATTGAAATTATCCTAAAATTATCCTAATTTTATTGAATGCTTGCAATAAGGCAACCACTAAAAGCAAATCAAGATTTTGCAATTGGTGAAAATTTGCTGGCTCATTAAAACAGTCACTAAAAGGATCAAATTGTGACAAATATCATAAGACAAAACATGTATCATAACAACAAAAGTTTTTAGTAGATGGTGTACCTCACAACTTCTATTTGTCATATTGTCACTTTGAGTACCGTCATACTCTTAGACAAGATGAGTCAGACAAATTGAACCAAACCTATTGCTAAATTGCCCCTGGAAGAGTCATCTACCTCTCACCATGCTTCAGATTTCACACTGGAAACAGAACTCAAATGATAGTGAGCTGTTTCAGAAGACCACATCTTAGTTAATTAACTACTCCCATATATCAGCTCTGTCACATCTGGTATGGCCTTTAATCTGCTTCCATCAACCATCAGCTCTAGAACTTGAGAGCAAGTTTTGCCAGATAAAAGGAGAAAGTGAAACTAGGTGCTTTACTGAAAGCCTCTGCTGGACCACTCACCCCTGTTTAATTCCCTACCCCCCCACACACTTCTGATTCAACACCTAGTGACTCAGGATTACGTGATTAGTGAAAATGTATGCATGAAGGCATATTTGTGACTTTGACCTTTCTTTAAATTTTGTGTTCTGTATAATAGAAAACAAAACCACAGACAAATATTACTAAAACTTTAGAAAAACCAGATGACAGACCACTTTCCAAATTCTCTTTTCTGTGGTAAAGATCCTTACAAAGACTTCAAAGACAAGGTTGAACCTGTTTTCCCAAAAGAAATGAAAGAATGGGCCAGGAATCTTAGTGTAGATACACAGAAAGGCATGTGTCCTTTTAAAAGTAAAAAGAATAGCAAGCTTTTTCTTTGCTGTAAAAACCTGTTTACTTTAGACAATAGTAAAACTAGTAAATCATTAAGTTCTGAATGTATTATCTCAGTTACATTTGAATGTAGCCAAATTCTTGATCACCTACGTTAGGAGTGAGGTGTGGATCCAGTTATGACTTGTGGAACCCGAAGACTCTCAGCATGTGTGACCTACAGCAGTACACCATCATTTCCATGTATCATCTACCCTTGCTATGTTACATAACTAATGTATTCTTGTCTTAGCTCAACACTTGGCAGTAGTCACTAAATTTCACTCATTTGTGCTACTTTTTCTAAATTCCTATTAAAGTATGGTATAGAGAAACCCCATTCTCAGGGGCGTATGTAATGCCCATACTTTTAAGGCTGTTCATGAGAATGTATTTGCATAAAAATTAAGTTAGCACATTATGCAACCTTAATTGCACTTGCACTCAAGCTAATTCTAAATGTGTGTTCACAAACATCACATTTAAGACTTTCATAATCATTGCATTAAATACATCTACTTACATGAAAATTGAGTAAAGCTATGTGATACTTAAGTAAATAATTTAACATGAAATGCTTGACGATCTTTGGATTTAATTAAAATAGCACAAATGAAGAATGTAAATTACAATAGAAAATATAATTTAATTTTTCCTTTATACCAAAATGTCTTTCAGCATAGTATCTACTGATGAATAGCTGTTATATACAGAAATAAAGGGAAATGCATAAATACCATGTATATTTCCATGTCACTAAGCAGCCGTCTGAGCCGCTCTTTCTTCCACTTCACCTTTGCCTCTTTTCTGCTAGATGGTGTTCAGAGACTCTCTGTGAAAATGAAGGAAAGGAAAAATGAAAGAAAAATGATATAGCATGAAACAAAGAAAAAGGAGTTAACAGGAAAAGGAAATTGTAGCGTATGTAACCAGGAGGGAAGAGCTGAGCCGGTTCCTGGGAGAAGTCTGGCACACTTTCAATACACAGAAGCAGTGCAATAAGGAATAATTGAATCCAAACACCTTTGCGGCCTTCCTTTCCAATAACTGCTCAGTTTGTACACCTCAGTTTTGACAGCAGAAAGAGTTTGGAGGAAAGCAGTGGAGACTTCTGTCAGATCGTGGTCACTGTTCCTCCTGCTCTTCTCTGAAGCCAAACTGTATCTGAAAGAATGGGTAACCATGCCCAAGCTGTCCCCACATATTAAGGATATGAAATGAATAGGAAAGAAAGGTTACATCACACACTACTATTATGGTAGTTATAGTAGAATTAGATTCCTAGCAGGACAGAAAGCAAAGCAAACAGAAATTACATATGTATGAATGCTAGAAATAGCTTATTACTGATGAAGTGATTTGTTCTGTCTGGCTCACTTGACATCAAGCATGGCACATTATCTTGGCAAATATCTCATTAGTCTTTGCAGAAGAAGCCTGGACTGTCAAGAAAAAGGGAATACTTGATACTCTTGAAATACTGTATACAGGGAAAAGTACAGGAAGATAAAAGCCCTGCGGACAACACATATTTTCTTATGTTCTTTTTATTTCTTATCACAGCATTTCCTTCTGTGAAGTAATCAAGTTAATTAAATTAATAGAATAAAATAAATATTAAAAATTAAATTCAGTTAATTAAATTAAGTAACTTCACTTCTAAAAAGCCCCACAAAACTGTGAAGGAAGTAAGTGCACCTCAAGCCCTCTCCTTTTATTCCCTGACTTCCACTGCATTCCATTAAACCCTTCAACTTACAAGGCTAAATCACACCCCTTCCTGTATGTGTATCTTTGTCTCAAAAGAATAGAATTATACTTCAACCCATAATTACCAACAATTCAGCAAATTGCACAAAAGAAATACCTGCTGATATGACATCATATATGCTTTAGCATGATTCACAGCATGATTCACAGCATCCAGTCAATTCCTGTATGTTCTTAAGGAGCAAGGGTCCATTATCCTGATCCCCATTTTTAAGTCAGAAAAATGTGTGGAAGAGAGTCTGGAAATCTGTATCTGAATTTATGGTTCTCATCTTGAGCACAGGGTTGATGTAAACTGTTCTGCCACACATAGCAACTCCTTGAATAATGTCTCTATTTGATAAAGACTTTATCCTTTAGTAAGAACATGTTGTGGTAAGAGGTGGCAACAGAAATTTTTGTTCCTTAGGGCTTTCCAGGCCTGTCTAGGGACTGACAGGGATCTTCTTCATGATACTGTTTACATTTTATCACATTTCTATTTAAGCCTGATTTTATTTGGACTAGAAACAGGCATTTCAAAATTATTTACAGCCATAATTCAATATCAGTGCAGACATGGTCTGTAATCAAACATTCTTACTTTATTGCTTTTTACTTAGCCAGTAATGAAATATCATTTTTTACCCTTATACTATTTTTATGTCAGATGTTACCTATACAATTGCCAATCCTTTGTGCATCAATGGGAAAAGATGGATCTTTCTGTTGAAGGAGCACTAAACATCTCCATTAACAATGAAGATCAATTAAAAATCATAAAAGCTGACAAAAGTGTTCTGTATTTTAATATTAAATTTTAATAAACTTCAAATAAATGAATTCACAGATTTTAATTAAAATTTATAAACATTTAAAATTTTACAGTAAAAAGTGCTTTAGACCTGGAGATACTGAATGCTCCATTTTTAGTTTTTTTTTTTAAAGTAAGTAACTTTTACAGAGATGGTGTATAGACCGTGTTAAATTTATTGAAAATACATCATAGGTATATGTTAAGAAGCACACATTTAATAGAAACAAATCAGCATAGGTTGAAATATCTATAAGCAAAATTTTGGTTTAGGTGGTTTCATGTTGGCTACACATCCACGTGCAAGCTGTTTAAACAGATAGGTCCCTCAGAAATAGTTTGATGCTTCTCATTTTCAGAACATATTTATTTAGAAAAAAGAAAGGGCGAATTCTTCTCTTGAATCTTTAAGTTTCACTATTAGTCTGAAAATAACATTTAAAAGCCCAGCTAGCTGTGACGTAGGATTATAGTTCATTTTTTACATTTCAGTCACACCCCCAACCTGCATGGCATGCTGGTCCCTAACCTACAGGCTTAGCATCCTCCTTTGTAGCCCTGTTTTGTTATCTGCCCATGATGAGATTTGTTTAGAAATTTAGCAGATGCTATATATTTGTAGTAAAATCCAGTTAGTTCCCAATTAAAAGAGGCGGAAGTAAGAAGAATATTCTTTACCAAACATAGCTGAAGCAGAACATCCTAGCGACTACCAGAGACAAAGATGGAAGTGGCTTTTAGTAAAGTGTTGTAACTAAAATGTCAGCTTAGATGTGAGAAACTGGTCAGATGACACTAACTTTTTTTTGTAATTCCTTCTATTTATACAGAGAAAGTAATGGCTTCCTGAGATCTCATAGGACTAAATGGTTAGACACAAGGTTAGGCTGTTGTTGTTATTTGGGGTGGACTATGCAGCAGCATCCTGAAAACTAACTTTTGAAAAACATTATTTTCTTTTGTGAGCATAAGCAGAAGTGCAAGCACTCAGAAAAGAAATGGCCCATCAGAAAAGGATTTAAATAGACTCAGCCAGTAACAAAGTCAAAATGGTACTAAATTTAGGTAGTATTATAATAAATACTACTTTAATGGTACTAAATTTCTAACACAGAAGCTGAACCAATTAGCTGAATACAGCCTCTGAGTAGAAAATTTACTGCTTTTTAGCAGTACCTTCACCTTCTATTTGCTGCTCTCCTTGTAGACATCTCTAAAATCTTTTGCACTGTGACGCAGGAAATAGAAATGCAAGCTCTTCATTGCAAAATGTAGACACTACTTTCTAAAAGGCAGTCTCTTATTTGAAAGAGAAAGGCTTTTTTAGCATCACTTGCATTATTTACTTACTAGTCAGTACTTTGTATAGCACAGATGCAGCTTCTTATGCAAGAATATGAGGTTTCATATGCAAGTCAGTTTAAGTTCCCTCCATTAGCTGAGTTCCTCTGAGTGAGCATTAATAACTGGATTATACAAGGAATTCCTTCTATTCGTCATTAAGTTAAAAAGAGGAAGTGTTCCTTGGAAAAATAGGCAAGGATTTTATCAGTTGTAGAAAATAAAGCTAAGAAAAATGCAAAGAAACCATTAGCAAAACAACATATAATGTTTACCTGAGTACCACAAAAAGGCAGTATCAGTTCAGATCTAAGAAATTTTTAAATATAGGAATTCACATTTCATATGTGAATTCTTTATGCATACACTACTCAACAAAATTGCTCTTGATATTGCATCAACCTCTATAGTCCTTGCATTAATAAATTAATACATAAGGAGTATGTTCCTTATTCCTGTAGATGAGAGTAAACAAGAAATATTGCATTTGGGCAAAGAGATAGCAAATTCTCTGGAATCACTGAGAGCTCAGAGCAAGGAAGTGAACCTCTTTGAGCTCTTTATCATCAGCCTAACTTTGAGACCACAAAACTGTAAAAACACCCAATACACTGAAATGTATTGCTTAGGTAAACAGAGTGAAACAAGATTACATTTGCAGAGGCACTAAGTGGCATGTGCAGCCTAGCTCTTATATCCACATACTCTGTTTATATTCTGCTGTTTTCAAGCACAACATACTTCTGTCACTTGAAAATCTCAAAGCTTAGAAATTAACAAGAGCTGCTCTCAGCTGTTTGAATGCAAATAAAAGAGACATTAGATAAAATGCTTAAATAACAAGAGCAGAGACTGGAAATTAGGTCAACTTTTTTTGAGCCAGTTGCTCATTACTAGGCAAGACAATTATGCTCACTCCTGTTTTTGTTTTCTGACTATAGGCTATTTGGCAATTATGTGCAAAATGGAAGGGGTAGGAACACAGGAGCAACATCTAACTTGTTGATATACTTACTCACCCCTTAAGAGGAAGGTAATGCTTAAGTGCCTCAGGGTGAAGGGTTAGCTGGCCACAGAACTCCCACGCTCTGGGTAAGCCCTCTAGTTACTGAATTTTGGGAAAAATAGGAAGCCAGACATGGAAATATTGTGCTTGGTTTGTGTCTGCTCCTTTGCTGTTCTAGAAAAACAATTTTTGATTTGATATCATTAAAACACCAAACACCGAGACAGATGCTTGGACATTTGGAAGTATTGGGATTGGGATGCTCAGTGCACTCACAGAAACAGAACTACATGGTAAATAACAGAGTGAGATGTTTTAACTCCTAGGAGACTGACGTTCTGTTTCTAACTGTGCCCAGAATTGTGGGCACATAATTCTGTGCCCACATGGCTTCCCACATTACTTATTCTGTAGTGATTTTAGTGCAAGGAAGAATAAAGCCTCACAGTGGAGGCACCTAGGGAAGAAGACAATGACAATCTCTTTTGTAAGGCCTATAGTTTTCATGGTCTTGTTTCAAGGTCCTTGTACAATAAGTGAATTCTCAAGAGAGTGATTCAGATTATCCAAATTAGGTGCTTACTCATTGTAAATATCCATTCTAGAGAAGTAGGCAGGAGTTATGTGTCTAATTATTTACAAACCTTCAGCTACCATTGCAATACAATAAGATGTCAAAATCATATACTCATTTCCTTTACCTTTATATTGTGAAGGGGGAAAGGACAAATAATTGCATTTACTTCTATTATAAAATTGATAATACAGAAGGACCTATAACATTGGACCCTTGTTAAAACTTCTCTTAGGATGCTTGTTGATACACAGTCTATTAGAATAGGGATATTTTTCATTCAGCCTCTCCTAGGATATCTCGTGGCTGAATTGAAGAACAGATTTCTGTAGAAAATTGCATTACTTTCATGGTACTTGAAGAAAAGTTGAAGTGGTTTGAACTCCAAAACATAACAGAAGAATTTACTTTATGAACAATGTACTGGGGGTCCTTCAAATGTCAAGGGAAAATTTTCTATTAATACTAGGAATTTTTACATCATTGGGAACTATTATAATTTTTTTCAGAAAGCACTCCACACATAATGGAATAGTGTATTGCATAATATTTATCATCTTTACTGAAGTATTTTTTCTTTATTTTTAGTGGCTGCGAGGGAAAAAAAAACAACAACCAGAGCCCAACAACAAGAATCACATTTTCATTTATGAATGATGCAGAATCAGTGTTTGTACAAAAAGAGAAATATATTCAAATCATGCCTTTGTTTATCTCATCAGAACTTTTGCTTATATCTGGTATGAAAAGGCAAACTGACTATTTCTATACAAATTATAATGATCATCATCTGGCAAAATTCATGCAAAGTTCAGTACAAGTAGAAGGCTAGTATGGATCTAAAAATTTAAGTCAAAATTAAAGATTCAGTCAACTAGGATGGAGTTTGACATTTAAATAGCTGACCTAATTTTTAAATTAGCTGCATGCATGCAATATCCATAAGGGTTAATGTTTTTATAAATAAACCTTCTATAAAGAATTTTTATTATCATTACGAATGCACAGATTCTTTTTAAAATGGATTCAGAAGACTGAAGTAAGAATAAAAGTATTATGGCCTGAAAAAAACAGTTTCAGAAAAATGAGCAGCTCTGGAATGTGGCATCTGGCCAACAGTGGAAGAAACTTGAGCCATTAAGAAAAAATGGTGTCTAGGTCTTCACAGTTGTCAACAGTTGCATGAAAGATTGAAATCCAGTTGTCCCCTTGCATCATTTCTGATCCATCATGTGTCATCCAGACTTTTTTTAACCTAATAAAACTGTTGAAAGATACATTTTTAAAAAATAATAAAAAAAAAGACCACAGCCATCTGTCCAAATCTATAAAGGTATAGAAGTTTACATATATTTTCCTCCATTGTACACAAGTATATGAGGAACCAACATGTGAATTATACAGTCCTCTGGCCATAGCACTTGAGGCTCTGATGACATGTTAGAAACACCAGTTTCCAGACTGAGGACCAATCTACGTCATAGTCTGCAGACACAGCCATGTAATCATTATTTTCTGTTCCAAGTGTTACAATGAGGCCACCTAAGTCTTAACAGAGCTTGTAAATATCTCTATTTTTGGGATAAATTGTCAGCCTACACACCCCATTATCTCCTGTTCTGCAGATAAGGATGTCACACTCCACTAAAAATGATGTGGGTTGGATTTTACTCGTGTACAGATACACACATCTATGATAACATGCAGACTACCAATTATTTTAGTGACCTTCTGCATGCTTATGCAGGGAAGAAATGGGAGCAACTATTGCAACTCCTAAAGTCTCATTGAGGAAAAGTATTCATTTCTCTTTGTCCTGGGTAACAAGCAGATAGTGAAACCTTCCATATCATTCTTGCACAGAAAAATGCCTGCTCAGAAACATAGATCCATGGAAAGGTATATAAAAAGATGAAAAATATTACCTCAGAAAGTGGTGTATATACACATCTGCTCATCACAGAAACATCTTGAAACAACTTCAAGAATTGTTTCTTTCCAAGCAGTGGTATCAAACAAAACAGGATAGTATGGAAATTCTCAACAGTAATAAGGAAGATCACACTCTTTCCTCAACTGTTTCTCTCTGAGTCCTGCTCCTGAGAAAAAGAACTCTCTATTCTGAATTTCTAATACAGAAAAAGATATTGGGTTTTTATAATACCTTTGCTGGACTGTTGTCTGTCTGTAATCCAACCTCCTGGCTACTAAGCACTTTTTTGAAATTTTCTACAAATATTCAGGATTATATTAGCAGTATTTGGAGAGATGTAAAATCTGTAACAGGGAATACTCAGTGACCTGCTCATATGACCCTCAGCATGGTGAGGTAGGGCCAGCACAGTGAGGGTCGTATGGGTAGCTAACATGCTTCGCTCTTTTGTGGCTACCAGTTTCCCAGATTGCCTATTACTCTCAATGGAATCTTGATAAAAAGGGTCTCTTAGATCTAATCTGAATGAAATCAGGGCTCTGGCTATTCCTGATTTCAACACTGGGTTATTTTTCAGTGTTGCTGGGAGGATGATTAAACTGTGATGTAATGGTGATGTCTGAAGTAATGGGTCCACTAAAATTGAAGGAAAAAAGTGAAGTGTCACAGATATTGTGATATAAAGTACAATCATACAAATTGCATCCAGGAACATAAAAGGAGAAAAAGAGGAAAAGGAACCCCAGTTAATCGATGTTTACAGAAGAAGCACACTTCGGCTGCCTTTGGCCCGTGTAAGAGAGTGCTGCATAAATATACTTATAAAATTATTTCTTATAACTACATCTATTCAAGTACTGTTGGTATGCACCTGCTGCATAGAAGTCCATGGGACAAAAGTGGCATTTTTGGGCATTGTTTCACTACAACAGTGACCAGTAGTGATACTGGTCTTAAGACAGGAAACCTGTCCATGCAAAGGTTCCAGAAATGCACATGAAAACAAATGGGAACAAGGTCTCATCTGCAAGAATGCAAAACCAATTTGTGGAAAGAAAATTCTCACCTCTGTGACTGCTCTGCACTTCCCCCTCCTTGGATTCATGAAAAAAAAAAAAGTGTTTTCTTAGCTAGCCCAGTAAGTTTATTAATTATACATCTAGTATATAAATACAATGACCTTGTACTCCACATGTGGGCGTTTTAAGGCATTCAAATAACAGCACCCATAGCATTAATCCCTTTGGTAATTACAGTGATCAAAGAAACAGAGAAAGACTGCAGGTTTCAACTGGGGAAACTGCTGGTTAATTTGTTTGATCCCTGGGATGTGTTGAGGGACTAATTAGCTACATCACAGGGGGTTTTAAATATCTATGTGTTTCCTAGAAAATAATTAGTTGTTTCATTAAAAAAATAACGAGGTACCAGGTAGACGGATATGCAAGATTAGAAATGTGTGGACAGCAGAATTAAGGTTCTTTAATTAATTAATTAATTTAATTAATACAACTTCATTCACATGATGATCAGTCTGCAGCTTTGCTCACTTCTGTCTCCTGCTACAGTCCATTTTGTATCCAAATCTGGAAGTGCATTGGCTTCTGCTTACATTCTGCTTTGACTCTCTTCTCAAAGACTGATTTTGCTCCTAGCTAATACCAGCATGCAAATCACATGGCCTTTTCCCACTGCTGATTCTTGAACCACACCTAGCAGTTTTTGAAAATTTCAGAGGGCACAACCCAGAAGCACATGTGTTGCTCCAACAATTTATCACCATAAGCAAGATCACTGCTCAAGTTCAGAGTCCAGAAATATGCTTAGAATTGGTCATCTTGCTAGTTGTGATATAACTTAGGAGTTTAGGTGTGTTGAGTTCCCTCCGTAGTTGTTAGATATACTTCTATACTGCCTACTAAGTCATTGGATACTAGAAACTTTCCTTGCGGGTTAATGTTGATGTTATAATTTTTGCATTGTGCATTTAGACACAATTAGTATTTTAGAAAATAGGAAAACAAATTTCAGTGAAGTGTTGCTGAAGGTGTAATCTGTGGAGACTGATTTGCAGGCAGTGGACTTCTGCTCTCTCAGAGGTATGCTCAGTCCTGGTGAGGAGTGTAAAAAGGCAAGAGAGTAGATGCAAGTAAGACACCTACAGCATGTGCAAATAAAATATCAAGACATGGTTGTTATAAAATGATAAACATAGATGAAAAGTGATGCATGAGGAAAATGGGGTGGTGAAAGTTAGTACCCAGCTGGCCAAAAGAAGGAAAAGACATAATAGCTTTCATTACAGGTGTAACTGTAGCTGAGGACATAAGTTCTAGACATTATTATATCTCACAAAGGTTAGAGAAAATGTATATGGATCTCTGAAGAAAACACAAAGAGATGATGCTAACAGTGAAAACTGGGACCATTGTTTTGTTGCAGATGTTGAGTGCGTTAGGAATTGTTTCTTACAGAAAGAACTACCTAAGCAGTTGTTAAAGCCAACTGTGTTTCCTCTGTATGTGTGAAACTTTTGCTATATATGTAAAAAGAAATTGTGATGAAAGGACCCACGTCACATGGATGATGTACAGTAAAATTCTTGTCAAGACCCACAGTGAGAATAACGAATTACATTCCTCCATTTGGACAGTGAAAACAATGGTAAGGAACTTAGATATCATTCCATTTTGCATTAAATATCTAAAAGACAGAGGGAAAAAAACCCCAAAAGTTCTAACCTGGTGGGTTGTTGAGTTTGGGTGTTTTTGTTAGTTCTCTTTGTTTGTTCTGGTGTTTTTTGTTTAGGTGGTTTTGTGTTTGAAATCTAATTTATTTTTGTTTGTTTTTGATTAATTTGGGAGTCTTTTACATATGTAAAGGATATGGGCTACAGTGAATCAAAGTAAAATGAAATTTGGCTGGTTGAAAGGCCTCAGTTCTTCAAGATCAGCCCTGGCAGGTTAGGAGGACTAGTGTCTGACCCTGCAAAAATGTGTAGGAATATCTGAAGAACAGTCAACCAGAAGATATAAATATCATAGGGAATGAAGGTGGAAAAATACAGTTAAAACTAACCAAACTCTCAAGAGAAGCATTCAAGACATCCACATATTCATCTTACTGTGCCACCTCCTCCTCATCTCCATACTAAACTCATAGGAGGAAGTGGGCGATAGAAATATCATGGCACTCTGGAATTGTATGACTGCTCTGGATTATTTCAAATAAGGTAACTTCCCTTTGCTAAGTATTTCTACATCAGATATCACACAGAATATCCCTAAATTATTTCATGCTACTCTAGCAGATTCTATAATAAAGTATTTAAGAGACTAAAAACTGTTTCATAGAGTTATTCATAGAATAACTCCAAGATGAGCACCCAATACTTACCAAAATTAGATATACCAATATCAGATATATTAAATTGGTATTATTCCAAGCAATTAAGCATCAAACATCTGCACTCAGTTCCTTACATCTTCTTCTCTTTCATATTACCTTTTTTCCGCTTTTGACTCCTCCAAGTGCATTGATGGTTTCTTAGTAAGTACCTTCCCTCAGCTGTATGTGGCTACATTAGAAAACAAGAAATGAAAGTGAAATCCTAGTCTTGGCCCCTTAAGTCTTTGTGAGATAACCAAAAATTGTAAAGGTGTTTAGATGTTTCCTTCCCACCATGAGTTACCTTTTCATTATGAAGTGTAACTTACGATGCCAAAACATCAACAATTGGTCATTAATTTCTTGCTGATACTGTGGCAGTAAAGAATAAAAAATGTTAGCGACAGCCTTATTCGTTACTTCAGAAAGCACAGATTGCAGAGTCTACAGCAAGGACTGCAAGGCTCCATTTGGGGGAAAGGATATAAGGAATAGAAACTAGCTCTGATCAAAGCGAATGCCAGAAGAAAGGAAAAGGGTACGGGAATCCTCCTTCATATCTTGGCCTTTGTGAAGATTTGTAGTTGTTTACTGGGAGCTTGTCCTATCAAGGGAGTAATACTGTAATTTCCCAATGAAATGCTGTGAAATGGCTGTTGATTTTGAATGTGCTTTAAAGTGAAACAGCTGCTACAAATCCTGAAACAGCTGGCCAGATTATATTTTTGCACATTTTTTACTTGAGGGTACCAGCGAGCTTCTGCTCAGGATGCATCAATTTCTAAGAAAAAAAGGTTAGTGATCTAATTTCATCGCACCAGATGACAATGCACGTGCACATAGGTACACTACTAGTGTTGCTGGATAGAGTTGGAGGTTCTCTGCATGGTTGTCCGTGATGGTACAGGGAGACCTGAGGAGCAGTGGAACACCATGTGTGGCCTGTTTCTTATTCCAGCATGGATCTAGGACTCCCCTGTACCTGAACTGTTTCTGGTTCCCAACAATACCTCATACTTCAGATGTATAGCATCTATGAACATATTAATTTCATTTTCCTGTTTGTATGAAAATGACTTCCAGTGCTCTAAGACAGTATGCAGGCAAGTAAAATTTCCCTTGCAAATAAATAGGACTGTTTGCTCTGTTCAGTTTCTAAGACCACACTACAGAATAGTATGTGGCTAAAAATGCTGCATATTATACCAAAAATAGTATAGAGTAATTGTAATAGTGCGTCAAACACCAAATACTCATGGTGCATTCAAGTTGCTGCTTTATGCCTGTTCCAGACTACTACTACTACCAGTTGCATTTATTGAACTAAAAAAACAATGGATACTTAGTAGTCATATAAAAGCTACTCATAATTTGCTGTCTCTGTAGGAGTCTCTTCACGCTGTGCTGCAAGTCCAGGACTCTCTGAATTGCATGTATTAATTACATTGCCTACCAGGAATGCAGCAGGTTAGCTGGGAAGCTGAGTTAGCAGGATTTATCCATCATGAATTCCTTACAGCAAGGCGGTATTGACATCAGGGGCACATTTTTAGATAATCTCCATCCTTACACCAACATGGTTAAGGGCTACTGCAGTGGATCTTAACTAAATCTGTTTCTAGAAATAGGCAGATGATACAATATTTAGAAAATCAGAGTAAATATTATTTTCTTTTCTGACTAACGTAAAGCTCTGGTTTTATTAGCTGGGGGAAAAAAACCCAAAACAACAACAAAAAATCCCAGAACAAATGTTGGTTTTCTTTGGGTTTTTTTCCTAGTAAAAAGTCAAATGAGCTTTACAGCTGTAAACCAGATGTGAGAAGCTGGCTCCAAATGCACAGAAGGACTGCAGCATGGTAGACTCTTTAACAAGGTTCTATGTATTTTATCAGGCTTGACTTCTACATGTTCACATGCAAAGCAAGCAAGATGCTGCTGCACAGAACATGTTCTCAAAGCTTGTTTTCTAGCATGCATTCACAACCGTAGCAGCCAGACAGACATCCATGAATACCCCAGTGATGATTCATAGCCCTAGGCCAATGCCCTGATTTTGAAATCTAAAAATCTGACAACATAACAGGCTGATACTGTTAAAATAATTACTGTGGAGCTGAATCAACAAGATGCATTTTCAAGACAAATAATTTGTACATACTAACCCTTGAAGACAAAACCCAAACAAGACATTGGACACTGATTAAAATCAGTGCAGCTTTTGTAATTAATTTAAAAGGCACATGCTTTTAACTTATTTATGCATTACAGACAAGAACAGAATGCTTGCAAACATGGGAGACTTTTGTGTTCAGAATTAAGTTTTTTAGAAAATATTCAGAAATATTCAGAAAATTTCCTACCTTGTGATTGTTTTAATCAAAAGTTTGGACTCAGGATGAACTTTGGAGAAGTAGAAGGTGAACATAAGAGATTGTCTTTGTAATTTTAAGGACCAGATTACCAGAGTATCAGTTTCAGCAAGTGCTGGAGAACCCATGTGCAAGTGCTGCTACAATGGTAGCACATTATGAGATGGCTATAATACAAATGGACAGTTTTTTAAGTTTAGCGTAACTGTAGTGATTCCACTATGAGGTAGTGATTCACACCAATGATAACCACAGTCTAGACTTTGATTGGGACATAGAAAGGAAAGAAATTGATTTATTTTTTTTAATTCTGTGCAAGCTCTTCCTCCAGCTGGAGGTCGGAATTTTGCAAAGGGATGATTGAAGACAATGTCCTTCTGTACTATAAACAGCATGACGTCACTGGCTCCATGAAATTATTTCAAATACTTCCAGGACTACCTAAAATACCTGGATATACATGGTTACATGGTAAATAAACTGAGAAGGGCAGCAATACAGGAATTTTTTCTCATAAGGGTCAAGATTTAAGTTGGACATGAGATAAAAATAGAGTGGTGGATGACTCCAAACTACAATTGAGGGCTTAAATTAGCTTAAGTGAAGTTAAAGAACTAAAACCAAGAAATAAAGACTCATCTACTGATAAGCATCTGCCTATTTTGTACAAGAAGCCACAGGCATTGAAAAAAAACATGGAAGTTGCCAGAATTAAAATGCAAAAAGCTCTGTTGTGCTTTCCATTTTTCATATTGAAGATTGCAACTACTTGAGAATCTAATTGCCCACTATCATTCCCCTGATAGCAATAAAATTGACTCTTTGTCAACACTTTCAAACCTTGCTTATATATCTCTTGAGAAGAATCATGCAGCCCTGCATGGATGTTAGATTCATCTAAATTTTGCCACAAGGCACTAGAAACCACATTTCAAATCAATTTCAGGATTATTTATAATCCCTAAAAGTGTTAGTCCCAATAGGACTTCTTCCATTCCTACTTTATAGTCAGGAAGAAAAGTAAACGGTACTGTGAATTTTTATATAAGCTGCAGATAACCTTATTCTACTATTATAGCTAATATATTGCAGAACACAGAAAATGAAGCAGTTACCAGCATTTAGTTAGTGGGCTTCTTGCACAAGAGCCACACAGTCAGTCATCTACATGCTTCTGTCACTGATTTTCCCACTATCTTTAGAATCAGAAAATCCAAGTGGAATATATCCAAAGATGAAACTAGATTGATCCCAGTCAGAAAAGGATATGTCTTCACAAGAGTCTTATCTGGGAATTCAGAAAGCAGTCCTTTGTATTAAACAGCACTTTTATATATAGCCAAAAGCTGAATTAATTGAGCTTCATAGAGAAAATTATAAAAGAAAAATATTAAATATAGATTAATACTGAATGAGAATGAAAGGAAAACAAGTAAAGATGCTCATCCTGGAACATTCCACTATCAGAAGGACTTAAGACACAAAGGCCAGGTATCTTATTTGCATACGGTAGTGCCAACACACAGAATGTCACAGAAAATTAACAGGTTTACTCTGTTTCCACAGCTTGCTTATCAAATAAGACAATTTCTTACAGAAAGATGTTGTGTGCATTTTAACTGATGAAAATGAAGATTCACTGTCAAAAACTGTGACTCCATATGCATACAAAAATAATCTTCAGCAAAACCTTTAGTATCTCGTGATGCTGGGGGAAGGGAAGCTGTTTTCTGCTTGATCTGTGCTGTCTGTGTCAAGGCAGCACTGTGAACAAATGCTGAGAAAGTGTTCTGCTTCCCTTGCAACTCAGCAAGGCAAGATAATATAAAATCTATCCCCAAGGGTGATATGTTCTGTGGCAGCTGTTCTAAGGTTCACGGGCTTGTGAGATCAAACTTTTTTACTGAACTGACTGATAACTTCCAGACTGACAAAGAGACCTATATCCACATTGAGTGAAATAATAATGATGTAAACTACAAGCATCTGAGAAAATAAGAGGGTTTGAGTCCCAATAGCATCTGTAAAGCACGTGAAATATCACCTCAAAAATTTTGTATTTGATTATTTCTAATTTGATCATTATTTGAGTCAACTAAAGTTATCATCCTGAATAAAAACTTACTTGCTTGTGATTGTTCAGTGTGGAAAATTAGAAATTACTGAGGTGACAAAACAATGTTGGTGTTGGTAACAGAAATATTAAGTTTTCTCACCGGTTAAATGATAACCAAAATCATGAAATGTCATTTGAATATGTGTGGTGAGTAACATCTGATCTCAGTGTTCAAACGATCTGTTCTATCAACCCTAACAGGTGCAAGAGGCAAAAAGGCAAGGCCTGTACTTGTCACAGGGGTAAAAGAAATGCTGTTTCTGAAATTACTTCCAGACCTTCAGAATCAAAATTTATTTAGCTGACTTTGACTTAGATTTCATTATAAAACATGACAGTACATTACACAATCACAGAATCAACTAGGCTGGAAAAGATCAGCACATCATAAGATCAGGCACAGCTTAACAATGTGCCCTATACAAACAGCAGAGAGCTTAACCTAGTGCAGTCTTACTCAAGAAAAATAAAAGAAACTAGATGACCTGCCAAAGGCAGAAAGGAAGAAGGCAGACAGGAGGCAACAGCATCCACCCACCCTAAATCACACCCTGGTATCTACAATAAAAGTAAAGGTAATACCTCTATTTTATTAGACAGAAGCCTCTTTTAGTCTATTAGTTATTTATACCAGCAGTAACTTCTGCAATATCAACTTAATTTCTAAAAATAGTGTAAAAATATAACTTTAAGTCCTCAAAGTCCAGCCTGAGCCCAAGTGATAAAATTCAGAATAGTTCTATTAGTACTTTCTGCCCTGTTTAGTGAAAACATTAAAAGAGAAAAATAGAAAATACTTGGTAACTTATCAGTATTTAATAGAAGAAAGAGAAATTAAAGATAAGCCTCTTACAAAGAGGTAGCTTTCAGGGATGCATTATAAAATAGTCTTTTTAAACATCAACCATAAAATTTTGCTTACAACATGTTTCCTTCTTATTTCCTCACAATCTGTTTGAAATCCTATAAAAGCCAAAAATTTTTTGATAAGTGATGTTCAGGTAACAAATTAAGGTTTTCCTAAGACAATGAAAATTCGAAAGGCATGCTTTTGTTAAAAATGGAATTATTTTTTAAAGGTCTCTCTCCAAGGGTCAGGCATATATTTTGAAATTCTTTTCAGTAATGACACGAGAGAAAGCTGATAATATATGAGCATGAATACAGCCAATGCATTCAGAACTGCTTTAAAAGAGGCTGCGGATATTTTCCATACCTGACTTCCTTCTTCTAGTTAACTCATGACCTGCAACTTCCCTGATATATTTCCCCTGGACAAGGATTCCTAACCAAGGAGAAGTAACCATCATTAGGGTAAACATGACAAAAGCAGAAAACTCAGTAAGCAGCTTTTGATGAATTTATTCTATAATTTCAGTGGCTTTCTTTTGACTGAAAAAAACCCTCAGTCAAGGACACCACTAAATTTTAAGCTATTAGGTTTGGAACTGGTACTAACCATTTCATAGCCTTCATTTAGAGACCTCTTTTCACCTGTAGAAATTCACACTGTGTAAAAGAGAAGCAGAAATTATATTAGAAAATTATAATTAAATTATATTATTATTATTATTATATTAAATTAAATTATAATATTAGCAGTCACCCTACAGCATACCAAATTTTTGCTCACCTAATTCCAAACACTGGAGAATTAGAAAGGAGCAACTACATTGACAAGGCTGACTGTGGTGCTGCTACAGGGCCCAGGAAGGTTCCCTTTCTTTTTTTGGATCTTCTCTTATAATTTGCTTGCGCTCTAACCTAGACCTCTTTGCTTTCTGAATCATTAATTGCTGATAGGAAAATCCACTACAAGTAACAAGAATGATGTAAGGAAAACCTTTTTTCTGGACGCTCCCTTAAGAGACTGTTTACCCTTCCCACAGCTCACTGCTGCCAGAATATCTCCTGAAGGGTTTTACAACACAGCCGTTGCAGTACAAAGTGGTCTGCAACACTTCCACACCAAGCACTTTTATTTGCTCATTTGTCACATCTAATTTTCAGCAATCCATCAATCTGCTTCCCCTGCTAAGAGTACTTTATAATGAAGGTTATTGTTTGGTGGCACTTTTTATTAAAGTATTTTCTGGAGTGTATTAGTTAATGCAAATACTGATAAATACTGATAAAATACTGATAAAACCTACAGAAAATGAAGACTGTCTATACCCACAGATGACTGCCCTATTCTGCAAGCCAAAGTACATTGATCCTCTTTCTTCTAGGGTGAAGGTATGTGGCAATTGAAAGAAAAGGTCTTCTGACTACAGAGGAAACAAAAAACTGGCAGAAGAAATCTGCCAGATTAGAAGCCACTAACAAGTTCATCCTTAAACAAGGGAAATACTATGTCAGCCGTAAAACTGGAGTAGCAATGCTGTGAATGAGTGTTTTATGTCACTCAAAGAGACACCAGCCCAGGTGTTGGCAAAAGCAGTTTTAATATAGTAGTGACAGCATGACAGAGTTCATTGCCAAGGTCCACTCTACTGCCAGCTAAACAGTTCAAGTGTGCAGAAAAAAATCTAAAATCAATCAGTCCAGACCCAAAATCAACTTCAAATGATCTCTGCAGAGGCTGGGGATGGAAGAAGGATAAGGTGGAATGGGTAAGGATAAAAAGGCATGAGGAAGATCTTTCCACTACAAGAATCTACAAGATTAACCAAGGGTTTAGGCCTGAAGGTTTTAGCTTGACTTTAATCTAACAGCACTAAATTGATGGTCTAATTTAAATAATTTAACTAAATATTCTGTTGAATTTACTATAAGCACAACAGTAACTGACTTAAAGGCCTAACTTACCAATCTAAAGTACTTAAGAATCTATGAGAGCAATATTCATAGTGCATCTACTTGCTCTAGCACATTCAGCCTCACACATCCAGAGGCCTAAAGGAGTATATACAAGTATAAACCTTTAAAAATTCCTCTCGAGTTCCTCTGCACCTTCTCCGTGGGTGAAGGGTTGTGCCTCAGACCATGCTCCATTGGCAGAGCTTGACATCGGTCCTCTGAGTATCACAAACCTAAGAGTTTTACCTCTCATATGTTTTAACCTGGGGAAATCTTCTGTGGCCTTTTACGTTGTCCCACGTGTGGTGAAGTCAGCTGGACTGGTGAGGCAGAGAGCAGAGCTGCTCCTGAGAGGGGCAATCTGAGGTAAAAAGCCTTTGTGCTGGGAGGTACAAACTTGCTCCTCTTCTCCATGTGTAAGAGCTTGCAGGAGGGACTGCAAGAAGAAAGGGAAGAGGTACTTGTCACTGAGGAGTCATGGGGACCAGCCTTCCTGCAGTGACAAGAGTAGGTGCAGGATCCATGGGGAGATGACATTTTCCCATGGCTGGGACACCACACCCCAGAGCTGCCTCGAAAACCTGTGACCAGGGGCAGGTGCTCCAGGCAGGGATGAGTTCCTGCAAGCAAGGGAAAGACCAGGGACTGTAGGCAACAGTGGGATCCAGGCCACACCTCCTGTAAGTACCATGGAGAGCATCACACATGCTGGGAGGGGATGAATCTCTCTCTCAGCACAAAGCAAAGCAATCATGTATCTACCCTGATTTATGCCAATGTACCTGCATTCCCACAGACTTCTCTTGATGCAACCAGCACCGTGAAGTATGGTAATGAGTACAAGGGTCATTACTCTGTTTTCACCGAGCAGTAAAACACTCAAAAATACAATCTTCAGATTGACAGAAAATGACATTATTGAACATCTGTGCCAGAGACATTCTACATTAAAGCAACAACAGAAAAAAAGTCCTTACACTTACGTAAAAGAGCTTTTGAAATGACATGTATTATTTGGCCTGTGTATTATTATTTCTATTCATAATTAATGGAAATGTAGCAATTTTTGCTAATGGAAAAGAACCACTGCAAAGAGCACTTTGATTGCATTATATTTATTACCCATCTACGAACAAAATATGCACTTAACCTGTAATTAAGGGTACAAAATAAGAGCTATGTAAATATTACAGTTGAAAATGTCCTTTCAACATCACTTAGTACCATTAGGCAAAATATTTGCTGTAAAGACTCTGAAGTACTAAAATTGTTTTTCTGGAGGAAGAAAAAGGAAGGAAAAGAAAAAGCTTAAATGTAGCACTGCCTTGTTTCCTTACAGCTTTCACACTTGCCAAATTCTGTGCACTCGATCAACACTGTATGTGAAAAATAATAAAAAATACACTCTGTGATGGCCTGAAACTTTCCTCTCTGCTGGGGAGCATGAGGAATGGATCCAAACAGGGAAAACATCTGATGAGCAAAATCTGTTCACAAAATATTTCAAACTTTTTTTCTTGGAAGCTGTCCCATTGCATAACAGCATACAGCAAAATGGGAAAGGATGCTTTGTCCGTGCTTTACACTCTTGACTTTGCCCAATTTCTGATCACCTCTGTTGCCCTTTGCCATAACACACTCAGTCCTGACTTTCAGGCTCTATGCAGAATAGATGGATGTTATTGTAATACGGAAAGCAGAGAGAATTTGTGTAAACAAGCTCTTTCCTTGCTGTGGCCTCTGAAGAGGGCCATGCCTGACCCCACAGGTATGTAACTGCTATCTTGACAGTGCTGCTGGAACCTTAATATTCCACAAAAAAGTGTTATGTGTTCCTACCTTATTACGTGCCTAAGCAAGAGGTAAGAGAGCTACTTACTTTGTGATAATTGGCAACACAATTTGAACTTATAAAAGCTTTATATTTCAGTTTCAAAAAGAGGAAAGAAGACTAAATGACATAAATTAACTTCAGATAACTTGCAATTTCTTTGCAGAATTTAAAAAACCTCTCAAATCCAAAAGCAGTATATTTTTTCTTAGGAGTAATGGATATCAAAGCCTTAGGCTCAAATATTTAATCAGTCTCTTCCAAACCAACTTCTAGAGATGATTCATCTTCCAGACATATGGAATTATTTACAATTATACATGTAAATCTTTTAAAAATAGACCTTTGAAAATTATTTTTTCACTTCTGTTTTTAAGATTTTGGGCTCATATCTCACTGGATCAATTTATTAAATAAGCTTGCAATACCATGTAGATGAGCAGCATGTGACACATGCTCATAGAAGCAATTTAATTCCTAGTAATATTGAGGGAGAGAGGAAATCTTCATGGCAATGCCATATCCTGATATTATGTGGACAAATAACAAGGACAGGTTTGAGGTTCCCTGAAAGTGGGACTTGGGTGAAATTAGCATTTGTCTTTAAATTACCCACTGTAACAGCTGTCCCAGTGTTAATGATGACTTTGGCACTGCTCTTGGGAGATACCCTTTCTTGTCTATCTATATTTCCTTTGAGCAGAGTTTAGCAGCTGTTATTGTAAATTACTGATTCTGCGTTAGAATGCCTTATACTTTTTTCTGGTGGAGCTTCACCACTGGACATTCAGGGAACGGAGAACAACCATGTTGCTGAAGTTGTTTTTCTATTTTTCTAAAAACAGCAATTGTTTTCCTATTTAAGACCTTTGGTAGTCTAATAGTCTAACAGTAAGTCTATTAGTAAGACTTGCTACAGGCCACAATCTGCAGATAGCTTGGAGCTGCCATTTCACACATTTTCTTTGGAAGTGTGCATCACTTTTTAAGTGAAACAATTTGTGGCTGAATCAACATTGATGGTTAAGCTCAGAATTGGTGGCATCAGAGGGTAGGATATCCTTTAATGCTCAGGTGCTGTACCTGACCCTGGTCATGACAGTTATTTATTCCACTCCCAGAGTGCAGTCTGTCTCCGAAAACTGCTCCTGGTGCCATGTAACTTGCAAGGGATGCTGAGTGCCATGGCATGGACAGACAGACAACCCAGGGAATGTGAGGAAAGACAGAAGACATTACAGGAAGAATTTGGGCAAATCAAGGCGGACATATCTCGATGTTTCTTGCCATGGCATCAATTCTAGCTAAACTTTTTTTATCTACTTAAACTTTTAATTTTAAGCCACTGCGTACCACAGAACAAATTCAGTTGTTTGTTAAAAAAGCTACAACAAATCCCTGAAATTATCTCCATTTCAAATACCCCTGCTAGGTGTGAGATTATCCTGTGCCTGTACATTTATTGAAGACCAATGCCAGGCACATAGTCTCCCTCATCAGACCTTCTTCTCAAGTTCTACACATGTAGGCATGTTATGAAAATTAGGAAAAAAAGCCCAAACAACTCCTCGCCACCCAATTTAATGTTTAATTTATAAAAACAACCGAAACCAAACTCATTTTAAAGAGCCAGCCTTGAAATATCTCTACTAAATCCAGCTGGCTTCAGCTGATAGGCCTCAAACTCCACATTTCCTCAGTAATCTGCCATATCAGGTTCTTATTTCTCTTGCCACAACAGGAAGGTGTTCTCCACTAAACAAAAAAAAGACAGAATAAATAGATTGTATTTTAATGAAATTATATGCTTAGCATTAAAACAAAAGTTTCTACTGGTCACTGTCTGCCACAGCCATCAGAGCAGACCACAGAAGCCAGACGCTCAGTCTGTCCTCAGTTCCAGTGCTTCCCACAAGATGTTCACAGTCCTGCAGTACAATGATGCTAAATTCAAACTTTCTGGATATTATTCACAGACCATATCGAGCTAACAGTCACTCTGGCTTCAGTTTAATCTGAGTAGTAGTCTCACTTTCTTCTTTTAAAGTTCCCAATGGATGTGAGTGTTCCAATGTGCTGTGCACAAAAGTAGAAGCTGCTTAAATGAGCTGATATTTCCAAAAGAGCACTAAAAAGTAGAGGTGTAGATGAACCTGGTACAAAGATTTACAGAAAATCAGAAGCTGAATATGAGGATGCAGATGTCTTCACTCACCATTTTCATTCCAATCTGCAGATGCAGCCATATCTTTGGATTGAGTGATATCATCAACACAGATGAAGTTCTCTATGATGAAAAAAAAATAAAGAAAGGAAAAGGAGGAATAATTTAAACCCTCATATTATAAAATAAATAGAATCTAAACTAATCATTCTTCAAGTATCATATTCTGAGTTCTAATATATTCATAATTAAGGGAAAAAACAAAAAACTGTTTCATCTATAAAACTTCAGGGAGTGTAAAATTTGCAGTTCAGTCCATTTGAAAAATTACCTGCATAATATTCTTTTAAGGAGGAAACTGAAAATGATCATCATTAAATGTTTTCTGAGGAGAACAGAAACCTAGATGACATAACAGATGTAATTGAACTTCATACTAATTAACCGAGAATTTTCATTGAAATTAATTAGCATCCTATTGGGCATATAAGGTTAGCTAAAGCATAGCTGTATTAACAGATTCTGATGATAATGAACCAAGAAGAATTTTAATGTGCTGCTTTGTCATTAGTGGTCTGTCCCAGTAGACATGAGTTTTGCTAGATTATCCTAGATTCTAAAAATTTGGAGTCTGATATGGTTTTCTTTCGTCTTTTCTGCAAAAAACTGAAAGGAAAAAAAAATTTAAATGGACACTACATGCTTATTCTAGCCTGTAATTTAATTTTTGAGTTCTTTCACTTCACATTTTATGCCAAGATTTCTTTTGGGATAAGCAGTCATTTCATTATGGTAGAACTAATAAGCAATGTAAAACAGCAGGACACCAGTAGTGAATGTAGACACCTTCAATCCTGACTTGATTTTCATCTATTCTCATCCCTTGATCTTCAATACCCTTCTAATTTCACCTTGTTACTCTAAAACTCTGTCACAAACAACCAGACATGTCATATAAAAGCCATCATGTGAGGCTACCAATCTGCCATTCTGAGCAGTGCAAAATCAGCCTTTTCACATGATCTTTGGGCTTATTTTGCAAATATTATCCAAAAGAGTCAAAGGGACACTGTCACACTGTGACAATTCCAGACTGTTTGCCACATGGTAAGTATCCCACTCAGTTGAGTGAAATGGTATGGAATTCCCCTTAACACCACAAACACAGAAGGCAACAGGCACCTGTTGACTAAGGGAACCCAGAAGATGTGGGCTTTTTAGAGTCTAGCGAAGCTTTTGATAGTGTCTCACATAGTATCCTTCTGTAAAAAATGTTCATCACACATGTAGACAGGTCCATAACATGCTGGATGAACAGCTGGCTGGGGGCTCAAAGAAATAAATGGGCTTGCATCAAACTAGAAGCCTGTCATCACTTAGGTTCCCCAGGGCTTTGTTTTAGGTTCAGTGGTTTCTAGTGTTTTTTATTAATCACACAAATGCAGAAATTGAATATACCTATCAGGGTTTGACGCTGGCCAACCATCAGGTGTTGTTCTAATTAAGAACGGCGAAAAGAATGACACAGACTCTCAAGGGAGTCAGAACAGAAGAATTCCTTGGTTTATTGCTCCAGGCCTGTTTTATAGACAGATACGTGGAAAGTACAGAAAGGAAACTCTTATTGGTTAGTAAACTGCTACAACACTATTATTGGTCAGGGGGCTCACCACCCCCCTGATTTCTCCTGCAAGGAAAACAAGGAATAGAAAACAACACCTGCAAGGCTGTTTTGTGTCCCTGAGGATTGTTTTAATTCCTTCTCATGTTTTTCCCAGACTACTTTCTCAGGCAAGCCTGAGGAACTATGCGGCCTGTAATTTGTACAGGCACTCTGGTTCAGATTTAGCATCCATAATCAGGCACCCACAAAACTGCTCACTCACCTTGCCCTGCCACAGCTGGGCAGAGGAGAGAAAAAATTAATGAAGGTTGCATGAGTTAAGGACCACGGGAAAATACTTAAGGACAAAACAGGCTCAACTTAGAGATACAAGATGAATTTATTAAAGTCAGAGGAGGATAATGTGAATTAAAACAAGCACTTAAAAACACTTTCTCTTCCCCCAAACCCTCCTTCCTTCCTTACCACCATGCAGGGAGGCAGGGCATGGGGTTTGGTCAGTTCATCACCTGAGGTTTTCTTCTGCTGCCCAGAGGTAGAAGTTGCTCCCCTGTGAGACCGTGGGGTTTCTCTCACAGGAGACAGCTCTCTGTGAACTTTGGACTCCAGTGTGAGCCCAAATCTCATAAGTAGCAGTCTCCCAGAACTGCTGCAATGTGACTCCCTCCCACAGGCACACAGTCCTCCCAAAACTGCTGCAGTGTGGGTCACCCTTCCACAGGCAGCAGTCCTCCAAGGACAGGCTGCTCCAGCCTGGAAGCAGGGCCTCTCTCTCCTCCAGGTCTCTCACTGGACCACAGCCTCCTCCAGGCATCCAGCAGGCTCTGGTATGGGTACCTTCCCACGGGCTGTGGGTCCCCAGGGGCTGCAGGGGCACAGCTGCAGTACCATGATCTCACCATGGCCTGCAGGAGAATCTCAGCTCCAGCATCTGGAGCACCTCCTGCCCCTCCTTCTCCTGACCTTGGTGTCTCCATGTTGTTTCCCTCACGTGTTCTCACCTCCTTCTCTTCTCTGGCTAGAAGAAAATGTGCCCCTTTTGGTTTCATTTTCTTCTTAAATATGTCATCACACAGGTGTTCCCAGCTTCTCTAATTGGGCAAGCAGCATGCCCATCTTCAAAGCCATGGGAGACTGGCTCTGCTGGACATGATGGAAACTTCTAGCAGCTTCTCACAGAAGTCACTTCTGTGGCCACCTTGTTGCCATGAACCAGGCCATGAAAAACCAACAAAATACATTAAGAAAATTTGTGGATGATACTAAATTAGGAGGACTCTTAAGGGTAGACTCTCTCAAGGGTGGAGAGGCCTGGCAGAGAGATCTGGATAGAGTAATAATAGGAAGCTGGGAAATCAGCAGCCATATGAAACATAAGAAAATTCTCCACCTGGGATGGGGCAATGCTCTTTATACATACATGGCAAGTTGAATATGAACATGAGTCAGCAGTGCCCTGGCAGTCAGGATGCTCCTGTCCTGGGGGCATCAGGCACAGCATCACCAGCCAGGCAAGGGAAGGGATTGTCCTGCTCTGCTCTGTGTTGGGGCAGCCTCAACTCAAAAGCTGTGTGCAGTGCTGGGCTCCTCAATATGAGAAATAAGCTATTAGGGAGAATCCAGAAGAGGGCCATGAGGATGGTGAAAGGTGTGGAGGGGAAACCATATGGGGAATGGCTGAGCCCGCTTGGTCTGTTCAGCATGGAGGAGACTGAGGGGAGACCTCATCACCTGTGGTTCAAAGTGTCTTCAAGGTGGGCTGTGGGTGGGGAGGTTCTGGTTTCTTCTCTCCAGTGACCAGCAATAAGGCACAAAGAAGTAGAACAAGGCTATATGATCTGACATTAGGAAAAGGTTCTTCAGTGAGAGGTTGGTCAGTCTCTGGAGCAGGGCAATGGTCATGGCATCAAGCCTGCCAGAATTAGAGCACCATCTGGAGAACACTTTAGTCAGATGATTTAATTTTAGATAGTCCTGAGAGGAGCTGAGAATTGAACAAATGATCCGTATGTGGGTCTCTTTCATCGCACAAATGAGCCACAGAGACACCAGCTTCCCAGGACATTGTTACAGTCTAGGGTGCAGACTCTGATCTTCTCTTGCCTCTGCTGAATTTGTTCTCTGATTTTGTTGGAATCTCCAATCTTTCCATTGTAGAAATATTAGGAAGCTGTAATGATTGCAGTTCATTATGAAAAATTTCAAAATTTCTTAGAAAGGAAATACAAAACTATACTAAATGCTGACTGAACTGGTCCATTCATTTATGTTGCATATTCTTATCTGTAATTTTCTGGTTGATTCTGCCCATGTGGTCAGCTCATCACAAGTTCTCTGGAACAGACTCCTGCTTCTTCTCAAAATTCTCTGCAGTTTTGGCCAATACTTTGGGACAATTCAATAAATTAGGAGGGGCATTATTGGAATATACAGTATCTATTTGTCAGTATGCTAACGGATGCACATGACATTTTTACATAATTATGGACAGATTGAATGTACAGATTACTGAAGCTTTCATGTTGTTATAAATTCATAACAAAACAAATGGGTTTGTAGCCTTGAAAACTGGAACCATGTAGATATGAAAAATATACAGAATAGTATACAAAGAAAGGACACTTTGTTTATATCTGTAGCCTTTTTTGTGGAAGTTACAGCCCATGATCTCTCTAGTACATAAGTGTCAAACATGTTTTCTTAGGATGAAATTCTATCACCTTCCTAAGTAGACAGAGATATCTGTATTACAATCACTCAAGGTACCTGAAGTTGGGTAAAGCATCCAACATGCCCACATGCCATAAGCCCTGTAAAGCTCCCATTTTCTGTGGGAATACCAATGAAGAATTTGGGAGAAAAAGTGTCAAAGAACAATGAATTTCGAAAGCTTTCATTCCTAGTCCCAGTATTCATTAGCTACAGCTACCATTTGAAGGTGCATCCTTCTCACAAATATTTCTTTCAAAGAGTTGAGTTTGAAAGCTAAGAACCTTAAAAACCTCTCAAAAATTCATAGGCAGATCATGTGGTCATTTGAACAGAGCTTTTTTCAACTGCTGTTATTGAATGAGTTCTAGTGTTATCTAAGAAATGTTTGAAGTAAAATGGCTTTATAATAAATCAGAAACCATGAGTTTGTGCTTATGCTGGATGTTATTCATAACATTTTTCTGCAATCAGGTATCAAAATAATAATTAGTGGTGCAAAGAGAAATTCACAAGACACTGAGGGACAGGAAATAATTTCTTCAACAAAACCTTTGGGCAGCATGTCTTGTTTACATTTTGGAGCTCAGTAGGATAGATATCTCTGGAGATATGAGCTTTGGGGTGTAACTTCATGGAGATACTGGAAATGCAATGCAGGGAATCTTTTTATTGAGGTTCCTAATTGTAAATTCAACAGTGTTTTTTGGTAGCTCTGCCTCATTCAGCAGCTGGAGTGGTTAATGTAAAGCTTGGAGTGATGGCCCAAGACCTCCCTCCACATAACCTCTCAGACCAAATCAGAGAGAGAAGTTGTTTTGTTCCTCATATCCCTGAACATAAATCCTTTTCAGTTCAAGGACCACTGTAAAAACTTCCTTTCTCACCAGGTAACAGTGAATGGCTTTTGCAAGCTCATAAGCAGGATGAGGAGAGGACTGATGAGTCTATGAGGCATTAATATAATCATTATTAGATGGATTTTTAAATATGAGGCCACTACATTAGTTTTTTCAGGAATTTCTTTGTAAGTTTATAATTCCAAGATGGACAGATAGACAAATTGATGGATGGATGGATGGATGGATGGATGGATGGATGGATAGATAGATAGATAGATAGATAGATAGATAGATAGATAGATAGATAGACAGACAGACAGATAGATAGATAGACAGACAGGGAGACAGGCAGACAGACATAATTTTGGTGGCTGAAATTAATCCAAAATTTTTAAATCAAATAGACCTCTCTACTGGGTCTGGCTTCAAATACACACCTGAATCACACACTTGTATCTGCACATAATATGTGTTTGTTGGTATATGCTATTTTACTCTGTCATATCAAAGTTATGTTAATTTTTCTTAAATAGTGTTAACTACTAGAGTTCATTTTCATCCCACTCAGAATATAGCGCAGTAAAATATATTATCAGGGAGCTTGTTTTACTTAAACATTTGTTTTCATGGGAAAAAAGATTAATAGTTTTAAAAACTGATTAAAACATCCTCAAACTCAGCTCTTATTTTTAGCCATGCTGTATTTGTCCACATTAAGTAATACAGTTCCCTCCAACCAGTCAAAACAAAATGAATAAGAGCAGCACAATTGAGCCCTGAATAATCTGATTTGAATAATTTTATTTTTGAGGATTTTGTTATTCATGCCTGTCAAAATGGAATAAAAATGTCTTTGTGATTATAGTCAACACACACAGTACTTAGCTTGTTCTCATCCGTATTACTATTTCTATTTTTAAAGCCAAGCAAATGTACAAATTGGTATTTGAAATAGTAACTATTTTCTGAGAAAAAAGAAACTTCAACTTACACTGTAATTAATTTTATCCCTGGAAACCCTTCAGGGTCATTAGGTCCACATAAAAGGAAAATTATGTATCAGAAATTGGGATAAATTTTTATTTAACTTTTATAGCATTTACAGAAATTTCAATGAATCAAGCTAAAGATTTCTCGTAAATTTTTAAATAATTCCAATCAAAACATAAAATCAAATACATGTTATTGTAGAGTTAGAGAGAGAAACTGGAAATTAGAGTCTGGAGTGAAGCAATTTATGTCTCTATAGGCAGCCTAACCTCTATCACTAGTGTGTCACACCATTTTGCTTCCATGTGTGAAGACCTCTACCTCTTTTAAAGTTTACATCTTAAACTTTGGCTTTCCAGGATAGTAAGGTCAGCTATGAGTACTGAAGTCCTGGCACTTCAAATTATATTGTCTATGTAAAAAAGTAATGGAAATAAACCAAAGCAGTAATAATTTGAGAGACTTAAAGAATTGACAGTTCAGGGAAGAAATTCTATTTTCACCGACACATCTCTTACCTCCCTTCTTGGGTCCTTTAGACAACCTACACTACTAATTCTTACACCAGGATGCTCTGTGACAAGCTCTGTTAAATCTTCAGGTATCTGCTAAATCTCTGTTCTTACTGCTTATATTGCGCTGTTTAGCTACAAGCAGAACCTATAAACATAGTGCTTCCTTCCACTTGCTGACAGTTAAATTTGCTTTCCTTCCAGAGATGGAAAACAGTGGCATTATTGGCATGCATCTCGCTTACAAGTAAAGCTAAATGTCCTGATGACTCCTTATAAAATATACAAAAATAATCTAATGCATGGAGCAAGAAACAAGAAAATAAGTTTGTTTTGTAATCAGTTAAGTATTTTCAAGAAGCTTTTAGAAATACTGAGTGTAATGTTGCAAAGACATTTTTATTTGTAGCCGTGGCAGTCTTGTCTAGCTGAATATAGTATAGCTCTGTTGTGTATCTTTTAGATGCAATCTTTTTTATCAACAGTAAAAAATGCACTGCTCTTTCACTGGCTAAATGTGTGCAATGAATACCCTTGCCTTGTGACAGAGGAAACCTGAGCACCATATGTCACCAGGTGCAGAGATTGTCAGTCTTCGGTGTTCTGGTTAGAAAACTATTTTGTGCCCAGTTCATGGCTCTGGTTGTGGATATCATAAAGGAGAAAAACTTCCTGTGATAGCAATTGGCATTTTGAGGAAAAATCTGAGGGGAAAGGCAGTCAATTTGAGGTGGTCTGTATTGTTATAATAAAAATTTTAGGGTATTCTCTGGTGTGAAAGTGTGAA
The DNA here is from genome assembly GCF_049639895.1 of Pseudopodoces humilis. Classification (NCBI taxonomy): domain Eukaryota; kingdom Metazoa; phylum Chordata; class Aves; order Passeriformes; family Paridae; genus Pseudopodoces; species Pseudopodoces humilis. Next base: position 35,659,895 of record NC_142203.1, read on the forward strand.
ATCCAGACTTAATCATGTAAGGTCTTCACCAGAATAGTTTTAGAAGCATGCCTTTCACTTACATATAATATATGACACTGAAATTAAGAGATATGAGATACTTAAAAAGCCTGTGTGTGGCGATCAAACTGCAAAGGAACAAGATATTTATGCAATGATTGGCAAAGAGTTTAAATGGAAATGAGCCTTTCTGGATTTTAACTTAAACTTGGCTCCTTGGGGCTCTGATCTATTAACCTGTCCAGCTATGAAAATTAAAATGATGGTGGCTTTAGCCCAAAACCTCATATGCATATAACATCAGAGACAAGCTGCAAAAACAATTCACAAGCCTGTATTGATCCAGTGACAAATGTGGCTACAGTGCTGCCTCAGTTTTATTCAGACCCTACAACCCCTTTCAGTCTGGGGCACAGAATCAGGAAAACATTCTGGCACTTCCAGCATGACTGTACTGGGGATCTTGAAACGGATGTGCCAATGGAGCTTCCTCTTCAAAGTTGTGAGTGCACTGTTCATCAGGATAAACACAAACACTTCTCAGAGACCTCATTTATTTCACTTTAAACATGGCAGAGTGGTTGCTGTCCATACTAGCTCAAACCACAGCCCAGTGATCCTCACAGACACAGCTGTAAACCTAGCACAAGCCAGAGTGTACTTTATTGAGAGTGCTTTATGAAAATGTTTCCAAGTTTTACTTACAATCATGATCTGCAACAGGAAAACCAGTAAAATATTTTAAGGGACAAGAAAAATTTTCAATACTGTTTTTTTACCAGTTCCCTGCTGAACAAGCTATTAAAGTACTCTTGATAATATGAAAAAAAATATAATTTAAACTCCAAGCATAGTGTTGCAACTAATATTAACAAGAACTTCTGCCAAATTGTAATGGATATGGTAAAGCTGATTCTGCATAAATTTACAGTTTTCTTGCTTGAAAATGTCTGAGGTTTTTGTGGTATAAAAATAGAAATACCTATAAGGTACATAAAAAAATATTGATATGGTAATCAGTATGTTCAAGAAATAGTCATGTGGTATAAAAACTGTTTAACATTGTTATCTTCACAGACAGAGTAGGCTCTTTAATATTATATTAGAGAATTTAGAGTGTACTCCATTATTTTGTGCAATGGACTGTAACAAGATTCTGATGCTGTCATTACAGCAATCCAGTCACCTTGCATTCTCATTTCTGGATTTATGACCTCTTTATTGAAGTATATTCAAATCAATTTATTTAGATAAACTGTCTTCATGCAGAAGGAATGCTTCTCATATATTTGAGAGTGTGAAATTTTTTCACAGAAATTGTCATTTCATTTTAACACGTTCTGTAAATCAAAATGCTCTGATTTACTCTACAAAATTTAAGGTAGATATATTTCTCAGATATTTAAAGTTTTCTTGATGTCTAACTTCTTCCATCCCAAGATTAATTTTAAAAATTTGGCTTCACTTTGCACTTTCAATAAATGAAGGAGACAAAAACAATGGATGGGTTCTTGCCATTATTGTCTTCATGGTCCTTATTTCAGCACTGGGAAACCTGAGCAGGGGATACAGATCATGTTTGCTTTTTCTGAGCTTTTTTTCTGGGACTGAATAAGACCTGAGTTTTCATGGGTATAAAAGATATGCTGGGTGGAGAAATCACTCTGATTGTGTTGTTGCTGGGTGGGGAGGAGGGAAGTCATCCAAAAGCTGTTTCCAGAGAGTCAAGAGTTACAAACTGCCTGCTGAGTAGCCACTAACACCACAAGAAATCAGATTCAACTACATCTAAAATCAATGACTATTAACATCTCCTTTAAACACACATGTAGATTTTATTATAAGATGCAAAAATAATATTCAGAAGCTTTCAAAACAATTTAATTATTTTTTATTTTAGACAATAGTTTTATTTTAATGGACAAAATTCTTACAATTAATATCAATGCTAAATCCTACTATGGACCAGACTACCCATCTTCAAAAGTGTAGAGTTAATTTCTCTTCTATATTTGTTCAATATATGTTCTATGAATAAATAGTGTGAAAATATAAGATTATACTTAGAAACCAGATATAACTATTTGCACTTGAGAAGATAAATTTCCCTAAGGTACAGGATATTACAACTTTGCAAGTGTATAACTGCAGAAAACAGTGTGAAATTTTGTGGGAAAGTATTCTATAATTAGTGGCCCATAAAGCAATTGCTGAGCTAGCTCTCTAAAATATGATTTACCATGCTTGCAAGTCAATGTTTTCTTACTAAATGGGTAAGGAAAGAGATAGTAGAGCACAAGGCATACACATTTTAAAATGACACTTTTCTGTAAAAATCCCAAGGGGTTTGGGATTCTGTTGACATGAAGTAGCTGTAATGCCATCCTTTTTTTCACAAATCAGAAGTTTTCTGGTTAAGTCTTGACTAAATTAATCAAAGTTCAGAGGGAAACTTAGGCTTTTCTGGACAAACTTTGTCCTGCTGTTCCTTAGATTTTTTGGATAAATTGCAAAGCCCTTCTTCTAAATAACCATTATCTTGTTAATGTCTGGGGGGTTTTTGGTAGGAATTACTTGAATTCTCTTCCTTCAGGATTTTCCACTAGCATGGATGAACATTCATGATTAAAGGATGCCTGGTTAGGACAAGATTAAGTGAAATCAGATTTAAAATCAATTCAAAACCTGAGAGTCATCGAAAAAATGAATTAACCATTTGTGAGGTACATGTTTATAACTCAAATGTATCAAACAGCTTTTCCTTAATTTTTCATTTAATTTATAACTTAGATATTGGGGAGTGGTGTTAATGTAAAAACCAATGTAGTAAGATATTTTTGTTTTTCATTGCAATAATCTAATTTGAAGGTATTTTACTTTTTGTTTCAGAAACAAAAAGATTATCCTCATAGTGAAAGTAAGTAGAGAAAATATTTTTGAATGTGTCACTTCATGTTTTTCATTGACAAAAAAAGTCTTAAAATTCCATGTCAGACAGAACCAGTAATCCGTGTCAGTTTGTTATGTATTTGCTCTCTGAACCCTTGTTAAAATCAGAAAGCACTTCAGCATGTTTAGCATGTTTGTACTTCTTACCTGTAAGTGCCATTAAACATTAATTATTTAGTGGCAAGCTGCATATGTAAATAAATTGTTATCTTGGAACACTGAATTTCTTTCAAGTATGAAAACACTAATTTTAGAGATACTAAAATTTGAAAACTATTCTGGTGTCTGACTGAATTCCTGCTCTATTGGGTTTATGTGGCTGGGGTTGGTAGTGGGGGGCTGCACTGGTGGTTTCTGTGAGAAGCTACTAGAAACTTCCTCCCCGTCTGGCACAGCCATAGCCAGCTGGCTCCAGGACGGATGTTCTGTTGTCCAAGGCCAATCAGAAATGGTGGTAATACCTCTATGATTGAAGGAAAGGTTATGGTGCAGATGTTGTTGTTGCCAGACAAGAGTGAAGTGAGAATATGTGAGAGGAACAGCCCTGCAGACAGCCAGGTCAGTGCAGAAGGAGAGACAGGAGGTGCTCCAGGCACTGGAGCGGAGATTCCCCTGCAGCCCCTGGTGCAGCCCATGTTGAAGCAGCTGAGCCCTGCAGCCGTGGAGGTCCATGGGGATGCAGAGATTCACCCACAGCCCATGGAGGAGCCCCAGGCTGGAGCAGGCGGATGTCTGAGAGGAGGCTGTGACCTCTTGGGAGGCCCAGGAGCTGGTGCCAGTGCTGGAACAGGCCCCTGGCAGGGACTTGCAGACCCATGAAGAGAGCAGCCCGTGCTGGAGCAGGTCTCCTAGCAGGACCTGCGACCCTATAGGGGATCCATGCTGAAGTAGTCTGCCTGAAGGACTGCACCCTGTCGAGGAGCAATCCGTGTTGGAGGAGTTCATGGAGAGCTGTTACCTGTGGATTGAGCTTACACTGAAATTTACAGACAACAGTCTCCCATGAGAAAGAATCCGGAGTGAAGTAGTGAAAGGACTCCTCTCCCTGAGCAGCATCAGGACCAACGAGTGATGAATGGAGTGTAGCCCTCATTTCCCCTTTCTCTGTGCTGCTGGTGGGAAGTAGAATCTTGGAAGGAGGAAGGAGTGGGGGAAGGGCATTTTAAAGATTTGTTTTACTTCTCATTATCCTGCCCTGATTTTGTTAGCAATAAATTCAGTTAATACTCCAGCTGGAGTCCCTTTTGTCCAGGATGGTATTTGGTGAGTGATCTCTCCCAGACCTTGTTTGAACTCCTTAACCTTTGAAATACTTTGTCTTCCCTGTCCAGTTGCACAGGGGAATGATAGAGCAATTTTGGTGAGTGCCTGGCATCCACCCAGGGTCAGTCCACTACAGAAGCTATCACAAAAAACAGGAGGCACTGGAACACGCTCTCCAGGGAAGTGGTCACAGCTCCAGCCTCCCAGAGTTCAAGAAACTTTTGAACTCTCGGGCACATGCATACATCACTAAGAGTGATGGTGCTGTGCAGGGTCAGGAGCTGGACTGGATGATCCTTGGAGGTCCCTTCCAATTTAGCACTTTCTGTAATTCTGTGACTCTATTTGCCGCACACAGACTTCTGGCTTTTGAAATCTGTTGAAGGAAAGCATTTTTTAAAAGGATTCTCTGCTCTTCTGGTACATAGTGTTTATATCAGTGTTGTATAATCCTGTAAATTCAGGTAACTGCTTTTAAGGCAGTGACATCAAGGTATGCTTCTTTGACTCAGATTTTTATACCACCCCCATGAATCTGGTGGGTGTGTGTCTAAGCAGTAAACATGGTATTTCTGTTCAAAATAGGAAAAATATTCAGTGTTCTTCACTGAAAAATCTGTCTTAACTCTTAATCTCAGTTTCCCTTCTAGCAATAAACCCCAATGGATTCTTTGAAGTACAATAAGAAAATATCCAAATCAGATTGTTAGTTTCATACAACAATGAAGTGTTGATTAAGAATTACACAGCAATTAGTAAAAACAAAACTGGCACGAATGACTTTACATGTCAATGGTTTACCAAGGTGACCTTAAAAGAAAATGCTGAAGATATTTGAGGGTTTTAGACAGTGGAATTTGGCCTCTAAAAGCAACACTTTATAGGATTATATACATACCTTTGCTCTAAACTCATGCCTTGCCTCAAAAAGAGAAAGGTCACATAGTTATTTTATTATTACCTACACATTCTGGACTGCCTGCAATAGTTTCTTAAGTACCTAAAAGGAACAATGTTTTAATTCTGCATGGATAAATAAATTTCAAATGTTACGTGCTGCTTTCACACTTCAAAAAAGCAAACTCAGAATTCAAGGTTGCTTATTCCGTTGCCTGTATTAAAAATATTTTATAAAAAATAGTTCTCCAGTTTTGCACATATGCATTGAAAAGTTTAATAACAGTCAACACAGAATGGCTGAGACAAAACTACTTATACGACAAATGATCTTTCTTTTCCGTCTTGATAATAGAGAATAATAATAACAACCAACCTAACCAGACTATTAGCTGTCTTTATTGTTTCTTTTCAGGCTTGAGCCAGTGAAAATTTAGCCACAAAACTAGATGCATGGTAAACATTTTAGGGCTTTTTTCTGGTTACAGTTCTATAAAACTTGCCTGTGTAGACAGTGATTTCATTGGGTTTTATCTATATAAGGGGAACCAGGAGAAGTGAAGTCTCCTGGGGACGCTTGTTTGATTAGGTCTTGTTTTCCTCTAAAGCAAGCTGCTTCTGCATGAACTTTATGGGCAAATAATTGAAAGTAACTAAGTTACCATGGCTTAATGATATGTCACTTGTCAACCAAGACAAAACAGATCACCACGTGTATGTCCCTACCTCTTTGCAAGAAAGAATGAGGGTGTTTGCTGACACCATCATTTCCTTCATTAACCTAAACCATCATCAGTGTCTGACAGGATCATTTCACAGACTCAGTCATGGATTTTTTTATAAGCAATAACCTTGGTTCAAAATCTCATAAAATTAATTCTTGATTTATAAACAGAGATGTATCTGTATCCATTTCATTTGATATACTGGTTTTTGTGTGGGGGTTATGGATATATTGGGACAGTATGTTTTTTCCCGTTCTCACAGGTGCTAAAAAAACTTGGCTGTGTATTCAACAGCACCATCTGTTGAGGGAAGACACGTTATGAGATGCAACAAATATATAAAAGACATTTAGAGAAGAATACACTAATGTAAAATTGAGGAAGAGTCTGTAAATAAATCATATTTTATATGCAATGTGTGGAATGAATATATCAGTGCTGGAAAAAATATTCCATAACACTTTAAAAGAAGCATTTTCTCTTTTCAGTTATCTTCTCTATTTCAAGCCACCTAATAAGTTAGAATCAGTGTGAATTAAAAAAAAAGGAAAATAATAAAAAAATCTAAAACCACAAGCAGTCCTCAGAACTATAGCAGAATACTGCACAATTCTACCTACAAAGCTTATGACTAATACAAGCAATTTCTTTGTAGAACTGGATAAATATTTATAAGTCCCAGAACTTGTTTGTCTTTCTTTGTCCAAGTGTGTCTTTGGCTTACTGTAAGCTATTAACTGTCCTTGCAAATGTTTTGTAATACTCTACAAGACTCAGTCCTCTACCATGAAAAGTCATTACTAATGATGGTTATTAAAATTCACAGTATTGTTTTCAAAATATGAGTCAGGGACTCACCATATCCTACTTAACTCCACAAAGTTCTATAATAGTCTTTCATTTTTGCAATGAAAAATACCTCAGGCAAGGATTAGTGCTATGTTATATTAAGAAAAAAAAAAGAAAAGTCACAGTGTAAAGAGCTATTAGTTTTGAAGATTGTCTGTTTTCTAGTGGAAAACAACCCTCAAAAATATTACACAGCTGTTAGGCAAGACAAGGAACCAGAGGAAAAAAGATGTATTATTCTGCCTGGTAGAAGATACAGTCTAGACACTTTTTGAAGACCAGATGCTGACAACAGTGTTATGATTGTTGCTCTTTTTTATTGTAGTGCTAAATGGTCCCAAGTATTACCATGAGTAAACTATGTGTAGTTAATTCCCACTTGATGAGCATAACAGAAATGTCAACTCAGGTGTGCCTTTTATCTTTCTGCTGCTTGAGAATTGTCAAGCTGCAGGTACTTTGTGAGACTGTAAGACTTCATGACTTGAGGTATCAAAGAAGGTAGGAATAAAGACAAGTAACACTTTCCTTCTGTTGCTATATAGATGCAGATAAAAGAATGATTGCCTTTTGTGTGATTATACACTAGCTAACTTTAGCAGTGGTATCAAGCTCGTTGAAAGTGGTAGGGACCTAGTCAGAAATCTTTCCAAATGGACAGCCTGCCCCACCCTACTTGTGATACCAGCTATGTCTTGATTGGGCATCTGAGATAGCTGCCTTGAAGCTGCAGTCACACCTCCCAGAGCAAATGATACTTACCCTCAGTCAGGTGTGGAGGTTTTCTGGTTCACTGGTTGTTTCTGTACTTTTGTAACATCAGCCTACCCAAGATTTTGCTAAGAGGCTTCTCAATGTGCAGGAGAAAGAAAAGTTCAGGGTGTCACTTGGTGACCTGTAGTGGAATTGCACCTGATTTCAGGAAGGCTGATCTTAGCTAAACCAGTCAAGCCCCCTTGCAGGCAAAGGCTCAGGTGTGGAAGGAACTAAGTACGATGACATGGTACTGCTCTTTAGATAACCTAATAACAGACTAAAGACAAAAAGAAATTCAGAATAAAGTCAGATACTCACTTAAATAGAACTACAGTAGCTAAGGCAAGAGCTCTACCATCCCATCTGTGTCCAGAAGGCCTGGTGCTGACTGCCCTATGGTCAAAAAAGACAGAACTCTGGCAATGGCTTTAACCCATATGTTGATCAAGTGGGTGCTCCTGGTGTATATATAACATACAAATTTATATCTTTATATAGCTATATACATATATGTATCTATATACTTACAGAGATATAGCTATATAGACATATAAATATATAGATATAAAATGGAATAAATAAATATAGGAGATACCTAGAAAGCTCAGAGAGTTTGCTACAACACACTTTCCAAGGTCATTGAGGTTATTCTGTTTGGAAACAAAATAGAGTCAGATTCCTAGATGTGAGTTATTAGAGGTGTAGATTGTAAATTAATAACATATCCTCCTACTAATTCAGTGGGCAGCGTGGCAAAATGCTAAAAAAACACCTCACCTTGAAGTAATTTTTTATTAATCTCTTTAAAAGTGTATGCCTTTCTTCTGTGCTGTTGGTAAATCAATGGAAGCTTCAGTCAGTCTCCATTCCCCAAAACCAGATTTTTGTACCAATATCTCTTCCAAAACTGCCATTGCATCTCCTCAGTAATCCACCCACCCCATCCTTCTATAGAATAATGCATGTTTTAAATAAAAACCTCAGCATTGAAACGGAGTAGCATTATTTAGCATGGGCATCTGTTTGCTTATTTTTTGCTTCTGAGACAGATGCTTAGACTAAGGAGTAGTCTAAGATTGCTTTTGCAAAATGGCAAATAAAAATTGTCCAAGAAAATAGAAGGCTGCTTTCCCTTCAGGTCCCAAGTTGTACAGAGCTATGACTATTATAGAGGACCGAAATCCAAGCCCACGAAGCTCTGGCCCACAAAGCCTTGGTGTGCTTGTTTTCAAAGAAACAATATCATTTAGAGCTGAATTGTTAATATTTTCCATAGCTTAGATGTCTGAATCTATCTTCTCCTTCCACCGCAGATCGATCATTTAGGGTTAACAAAGTCTGTGAAGGGCGTGGGGGAGTGTATATATATATTTTAAAGAAAGACAATAAATCTTTTGAAAGACAGAATGAAGCTCAGACCTTTGAAAAATTCAATGGATGAATTCACATGCATCATTCTCAAAAAAATAATTGTGAAAGCAGTCAGCTGGGAGACAGAAATTGTTCTTGGCCTCCTTGGTTTGAAGGGATTTAATTCTACATCCCATCTTGACAACATTGTCATTTTCAGGGTCTGGGATAATCAAAACCCACTCCTTCTTTTTAAATCTGTGTCATAGTAATAGACAGAAGTTAAAATTCATGAGGCCAGAAAAATATTAAGGAAAATGACAGAAATCTTTCATTTGAGGCAAACAACTGGGAATAGAGACCTCAGTTTTGATTCCTGCTTTCAGACTTATGCAAAATTTACAATATACAGGAAGACTACATCTATTTAATTATATGTGACATAAAACTTGCACTGCTAACTTACCTGTACCACTAGAACCCACACTTTTGAATACAGATTAAAGTCTCCATCAAATAAGATGGCTGAAATGTTGATGGATGTGATTGCCAAGATCCAATTCTCAGCATCAGCCAAATGCCAATGCCTGGGAAAGTGCAGAAGAGCTGAGCCAGCACAGATGCTGCTTTTCTGTGTATGCTCCCAGCCTCCAACTATTCTTACTCAGTGATAGTACAGTTTGTATGTCTTCATTAATTATGAAAATAGCTCCTAAAATTAAAATCTCTTATGTTTAGGTACCTAAATCCTTCTGTGACTCTTGTCCTAGTTACCCAGCTTGGTTGATCTGTGCTACCAAGTCAGTGCGTGGGTAGTCTGTTACTTTTGGTGTGAGTTTTTATTAGATGGGATGCTCTGGAGTATTACAGGAGTGAATTTCAGGAAGTTCTGCTTTGGGAGAAGGCAGGCTGGAGCTGTGCCCATGAGACACCAATGAGAGAAGGCTAGAGACGCAGTGTGGGTGCACTTAGTGCTCTGCACATCCACAGCACATATTTAGAACCAGAAAATATGAACATCATTGCTGGAAAAGATGGTGTGAATGTGTCCTTCCTTCTGTGCACCACTCCAAATGCAGATGTACCCACTGAGAGTGTGCATGATCATATACAACCCTTTAAAAACCCCACCTATAAATTCCATTTTGACTCGATAATCCCCACAGACAGAGACCTTTGAGCAGAGGAATTACAAAAAACTAGGAAAAAGAGAAGTTCAATCAATCATTGTAAGTGATTCTGTAATTGCAGAAAAGCCTAAGCAAGTTAAAAAAAAAAAAATAATATAATTAATCAGAAGATCCTTTTCATTTAAAATTTAAGTATTAGACTACAGAGAGAGAAAGTGTTCTGGGAAAGGCATTTTTAGAGCTATGTGAGGACTAATTCATCTGCAGATTCAGACAATCCATGAGTAACTTGAATTATTTTTAGGAAGGGCTAAAAAAAAGGGAATGTTTTCAGTTTTTGGATGGATCAGGAAGTATTAAAAGTCTGTTCACTTTAGTGTCCTCTCTGGTTAAATGCTGATCACTGTAAACAAGTACTCTAGCTAGTGGGGGTAGAAATAAGTATGTGGTTGTGGGCTGAGTCATAAAAATGAGTCAGTGGAAACTCGCTTTATCTTTGGCTGAGCTAGGGTTACTCACTGAGCACCAATCCCAACATAAATTAAACACAGCTATCTCAAGCTTCCCTCAGGACAATAAGATATGGTATTCATAAACACCACATTATCAGCATTTATCTTCTGATGTGCTTTCAAAAGGACCTGATATAACTCAATCCCATTGTCCCTTGGCATTTGCAATAAGTTGTGTTAATAGAATAAACCAAACTAACATTTCAGTTCCCATATTAACATTTGTCCAGCAATTATCTAACATGCTCCAAAATCTTTTCTATTTCAGAGGCTTTTGTTGCTTCAGTCTTCCCCCTTTATGCCCCAACCAGAATGAATGCACTACTTAAAAACAGTGCTTTCTCATCAGATAAGACAGATATTATCCCTCAATATTTCATATAATTAAATCATTTAATTAAGTGGCCTTTGTCAACATAGTAGCTGGCACAACATGTTCTTCAGTTTCTTTGCTTTCTTGGCAGTAATTTTGAGGTCATAAGCCCATAATAACCCTTCAATTTACCATCAGGCTGTGGCGAACAAACTAAATCACATGAGCTGAGCTGGAGCACATCAGACAGGTAATCATAGAACTGAAGAAATGGTACATAAGTCAGTAAGTCAGAACAGCAGGAGTACTTTATTTTACACCTTGAAAAATAGCAACCACCCCCCTCACTCTCCAAACCATAGTCTTTTGAAAGGGAGACACAAAAAACTCTCCATGCCAATGAATTAGTTGTTATGTGGGAAGTCAACAGAATGCAGTGTCTTTTGTTAACAAGCCTCAAAATAGTTATGTAAGTAACTAACAGCTAATCCATGAAAATTTGTATGTAATGTTGTAAGCAAGTATTTATTTGGAGTAATAAACACCAAAAAAGGTGCATTTCTCTTGATCCTCTCCCATTTTTATTTCTGTCTTCATTATGCTCAAATTGCAAGAAAAGCTTTGTCTTTACTCCTCGGGAGAAAAATGTAGTGCTGTGCAGTGCAGCTGTGCTGCAATGATACTCTTTACATTGAGCAGGAGGAAGGATGAATCCAGGAAGCAAACCTTGCCTTTTCCAGCAGAGACCACAGGGTAAATGCATACAGGTTCTTCCTCTCGTACTTTCTCACCTCTGTTCTCCCCGGAGAGGAACATGCACTTGCAAACTTGCATATGTTCTGAAATAAGCTAGTGAAAGGCCTTTTTGGAGTGTAGTCTTTAATGGTTTAAAGAGGACTGCAGGTCTGAGGTATAACCCTGAGCTCTCAGAAGAGATAGCATTTATCTGTCATAGATTTCATGTATGTATAAATATAAAAGCTATTAAGTGTGCCAGCCAGAGCTAGTGGGTTCTGAAAATGTTAACCATATAAGAGACTCATCCTATCTGAACAACTAGACAAGTTCATCTTGCCAGCATATTATCTTTCACCACATTAACCGTTATGTAGGAGTAAATCCACATAACCTTTATAGTTGGACATAATCATTGGTTTTCATGCCTTTGTCTGACTGTCCCCTCTCTAACTGTACCTTGAGAGCAATAACTCAAGTGCAGGTACAGGTAGCTGAGAATGCACAGCAGATCCCAAGTTACCTAAACAGACAAAGCAGTGCTGCAGAGGTCCTGGTGTAAGGTCCATGTGCTTATAAAAATGTGACAGTCTTTTTGCAAATGGCAGTGTCTTCCATCTATTCCAACATGCACACCCCTCTCAACCTATATATGTATATGTATGTGTGTGTATATATATATAGTATGTTTTATGAGTTTAATTACTGGCAGAGCATATTGGCATGTCTGGTCCATGGATCGCTTCTTCACAGAGTCACCTCCAGGATCAATAATTCCAGGTTCAAACAACCTGGAATTATTAACAGGTTTATAAGGATTTTTGTTTTCACACACATTTTAGGAAGCTGGTTTATGAAGACTATGAAATCAGCAACCTATTTTGAGATTTTAAAAGTATTTGATGAAATTATATAAATCAAAGAACTCCAACAAATCCTGCAGTCCAAATATTGAGTTTGATATATGCTTTACACTAGTGCTTTCAATAGAAATCTCTATCCAGGGTTCTTGCACCTGCAATTTCCATCTCTGATTCTGAAAACAAATTTTCAAGGGCACTACTCTTCGACTTGAGTTACAATTATTATTTCTGATTTAACTTTTCATGACAGTAATCCAAAGGTCTGTTACTTAAGTCTGTAGTCTAAGCCATGCTGGTTGCCTTCAGCCATGGATCAGGACTCTGATCCTGGCTTGTTTCTGTGATGGTAGCCCTGGGCATAGATCCCAGACAAGCTACCTGGCTGTTGAGTTGTCATCTCTGATGATGTGTTCTAACACATGATACAGTGATTCTGTGTAAAGTTATTCTTTTTGTATTCATGTGTTACTACTCTCATTGCATTCATAAGCCTATATAGAAGACGTAATGGATTTTTCAGTAAATCAGTCAAGACTTTCTGTTTTCCAGCTTCCTTTATCTTCTGTAACACCCCATGGTAATTCAGACTAGGCCTTATCTGGAAAATACATATCCAATCATTTACAGAGAGTTGATTCACATTTAGGTCTTAACTTATTACTGTACTCCTACAGCTACTTTCCTGCAACTTGTTCTCATTGAAGACATTTTAATTCTGAATTTATTGCTCTAGTCCATGCTGTTCTTCCAAGCCTACAGAAGCAATTGACGTCTGACTCCATTGTATCCTCTCTACTGGTTGCTGTGGTCCAGCTCAGAGAGAAGCACCAAGCCTCAGAGAATTTTCTGTGGATTCCCTCCTGCACATGAGATTTTGTTTTTCTACTGTCATTTTCCAAGTAATTTATCAGACATTCCCAGAAGAATTTTGATGACGTTTCCTTCTTTTCTAGGAAACTTAAAAGACCATCTATGCAGCACATCTTTGTAAGACACGTCAATTTTTCTACTAAGGTAGAAAAACTTTCAAATTCTGATTACTTTTACAGAGTACAAAGGTGTTTTGAATTAATAAATTAATGACTGTATCATAAGAACAAGACTTTTATAACTTAAATTTATTTTACAATAAACTGATGTGAACTCTAGAAAAACTTGCCTTTGAGTATTTTCAAGCTCATAATTGATCTTGTTGACCTGCTAAATTTTTTTAAAGAAGGAAATCATCATGGAAACACAACCCAGATTAAATGTGTATGTGGGTTCTATGCACCATACACTTCTACATGGGAAGGCACCTCTTTCATACTTGGCTTCAGCCAGTCACAAGTCTGAAGCCTGATAGCACTTTTTTTTACCCAGGAGACCCTATTCAAAAAGCCCTGTAAGGGCACTTCCATATGGAGCTTATAGACATTGAAGATAAAAAGCAAATAGGTTCTGAAATCCTACCTTGATCTCAATTTTATTAGCAGTACCCAATTTCAAACCAAACCTAGATAGGAAAACATTCACATCTGAACAAGTCAGAAGACAGTTTTGACTATGAGACAAGAGTACTGGTCAAGCAAAAATAGAACTCAAATATAGCCAACAGTAGGGAAGAGAAAGCGTGAAAAAAGATATCTGATTTACAATCCAAACTATTGCAAGACAAATCACAAGACTATTTTAAAAAAGGTTGTTGTTTTACAGTTGCAGTGTATCTGCTAATGGACAGTCTGAATCAAAAAAGAGGTATCACAAATTAAAATTAATTTTTGTTAGTACTGCTTGTGATAGTTTTTACCATTAATTTCCTGTTATAATAGAATTTCCGTGAACAAATTAGGTATTATTTGAGTGCATGGGCTAAAGACTTTTACAAACCATTTTTGTAACTGCTTTTACACTGGACCTAAATAAAGCTAGCTTAACAGAGACTAGTTGAACAAATTTTCAAAGGAAATAAAGACTACAAACTGCACAATTTAGGTTAACACAGTACAAGGTTAATAATTGACTACAGTTTGGAGACACTAGTCACAGAAACGGAGTTGATGCAAAAGATAAAAGGCAAGCTCTGAGGTAAATATCTATTCTTATCTATTCTTAACTGCATTCCAGAACACTTTTATCTCTATGGGCTAATTGTGTTTGAGATATTTACTGAAATATAATTCCCACTATCACCAGACCACTGAACCTAGCTTCATTAAAACCAGTCAGTACGTGCACAGTTAAATATAAAAGTACACCTTTTCATTCATTCTTTTCAACTGACAAAATATTTATATATAACTTCCATTTCAGTGCATTAAAGTTTTTTTTGACATACAAAGTGACATTTTCTTATCTGCTGTATTATTGTAGTAATTTGGTCATGGAGAGCACAAGTGTATTTATTAAAAGGTTTTTTATTTTTAAGTTGAAAACAAAAGCCAGGATGAAACATGTCTAAAAAAACCTACTTTCAGTGCTAAGAATGTGGATTTTTTTTATTTTCAGCTTATTACAACAGTACAATTTCCTGCAGCAGTTTAAAATGTGGGTGAAAAACTATAGTTGCATATATTTTCAGCCACTGCTAAGCATAGTGCGCAGTTTTCACATGCTGCATCCACCCCACTGCATCCTGAGAGTGCATGAGCTGCAGGTAGAGGTGCAGTTTGGTGAAGGTCAGCAGGATTGGTGCTGTGGTTAGTCTACTGGTGACTAACCAGTAGTCTGAGTCTTAGCTTTGCCTCCCCCATCCTGTGACCCACAGCTTGCCTGAAGTATTCTAGCTGTATCTATTCATCTCATTAACACAGTCTCTGATATACAGATCCTGCTATTTTACTCCACAACAACTTTTGGTCCGAATCTTCATTACTCATGGTGTTGTCCATCTGTATAAGCCATGCATTGGAGTGCATCTTTCCTCTATTCTTCAATAGAGACTTTTGTCTTTATCTTGAAGGATGCTTCATGATTGACTGGTAATAGTACTTCTTTCCTTATTTTCTCAGATATGTTAATTTACTCTCCTGCTCCTTCATTTTCCCTTCTTTCCTTCCTCTCCCCTCTTTAGAAGGCTTTCACCTTCTTCCAACTACAGATTTTTAAGCAAATGATATATGACTATCTTACACATCTTGCTTTATTTCTGCCTCATCTTCAAAAAATGAAACATTATGCATGAAAAGAATCTGTTTTGATTTGACAAAAAAAAATTGAAAGAGAAGCACAAAATAAATAAAATAAAATTAAGCATAAAATCAATGAATTTTGGAACTTGTTTCAAATGACTGATATTTCCAAGGGGGAAAAAAAAAATAAATCATAGGAGTTGGATGAATCCCTCATCAATACCTCTCATCCATGTAGATAGAATCCCAGTGCCTGCCTTTCCCTGACTTGAAATGTTGTGAGCAGTTTGCTGGTCTGGTAGTGTTTTTCTTGTTCTCAAGGATGTGTCTGTGAATTTCCTGAGAAATCATCTAAGGACCAAGCATTTTGCAAATGCTTACTAAAACAATATCTGTGTTATTAGAGAAAGGTACATTTTGCTTTTTACAGGATGATGAGGGGTATCAACCCAGCCTCTGTGGAGCAGGTAAATGTATTACACATTATACTGTATAACTGAGCACTAGCTGCTGCCTGCACTGCAATTAGCTTTAATGCATCCTTATATCCTACACCTATGTGGGTATTTACAAATTCCATAAACACAGTTAGAGAAAAATGGTATCTGAGAGCCTGGGAGAGGCACAGCTGCTCAGTTCCACATCCCTGGGTCCAAGCAGCAGTGAGGAGGCACATTCCCAGCAGGCAGACGTTCACAGAACACGTGTACATGCCACATCCCTACAAATACACACAGCCGCATGAATCAAACAGACACCCAGAGCTCTCACATGGACACACAGTGTACTGAGGGCTTCATCCTGCTCCCCTCTCGTTTTCTAACATCCCATAATAAATACTATTTCATATCAAAACGCTTTCCCCCTGCATCCACATTTTATCCCCCACTCCTGGGCAGCAACACACCCTTCACTCTGAAATGTGATCTGGAGGCTGCCCACAGTGACTTGTGGGGATTCAGAGGTGTTTTATCACATAACCTACCATACATGCCTGAAAAAAAAAAAAATTATATATATATATATATATAAAAATATATGTATGCACACATACAGTCTCACACACACACACACACACACACACAGGTGGCTACATTTTCTTATCCTTTTCATGTACTTCAGAGTTCACTCAACTCTGAATGCTGCAAAATCTGATACCACATGATGCTTGTTTACCTTGTTCAGCCAGAGCTTGGTCCATCCTCCTTGACCCAAGGGCTGGGAGAGAACAAAGTTCTAACTAGACAACACACAAGCAGTCTGATCTCACAAGGCCAGTGGTGCCCGTTGAATTTATTTCTCAATTGTTATCAAAGGATGTGTCAAAATGGATCACTATGTTTCCTGATGTCTTAGTACTTCCTTTTTCTGCTTGTAAATTTCTATACATCACAGAAAGAGGTAGAGATCAAGAGTCCTGGAAGGTCTAAAGAGGGAGAGAATACTACTACTACCAGGAGCACTATGCAGGCTTAGGGAAAATGTTTGAAACAAAATTAAACCACATGATTCATAATGCATTATGTAAGTAAGAAAGATAAGTTAGTGACACGAGGTTGAATAAACATGCAGATTCTCTCACATCTAAATATGGAATTTTGCACCTCCCTTCTATCTAGAATTGACATCTCTTTGGAGGAGAATACAGAACACATGTGATACTGTGTGGCTAGACATGTGTTAATGTTATGTAGAAGCAGAAAAATACAACTTTGTTTCTAAAATTTGGTTATGAGTTAATTATTGAAGCAAGTTCAGGAATTCTGTCTTTAAAATAGGACTTAAAATAAGCCTGCTATTTTAAAAAAAATGAAATTTAGGGCAAAGTGCTAGGTTTTATTTTCATTTCTTTAGCTTTAATTTAATTACTTCTTTTGTGAGTATCTCTGCCATTTGATTACATTTTTACAGGATTCTGCTTTCCTGACATACTATTGTCATGTTTGCAAACAGATGTGTACCCATACTGACCCAGAAATGCTGGCATAAGTCAGTACTGCCTCAGGCAGCTTAGCTTAGTGCTGCTTCTCTCCATGTCATCACATGTTTCAACCAGTCACATGTTTCACTATTTCATCCTTGTACTGCTAGATGATGTGAAAAGCAAACTTTAAAGATGCATTTTTGAAGCAGAGTTTCTCCTTGTCTCACAGTTCCTATCAACTCATATTGAGTTGATAGGACCACTACGTACCACCTAATCACTACTCTAATATTCAGAAAAAAAACAAGTGTCCTCCTAGATTATTTACAGCCAGTAAATTCTCCCTGTAGAGCTAAGACAAAGGAGATATTTTTAATACTTCCAAGAAAAGTATTACTGAACAAAAGAAAATCACTTACGATTAAACTGGTACTAGAACAGCTTATGGATAAATCTTTTCTGACATCTGTTTCATCAGAAGCTTAAGCAATCATTCAAAACCACACATGTTTTTGTACAAAAGACTGTTTTTTCAGAAGATTTTCTTTTGAATCATGATTAACATTTTTCACTGTTTTCTATATCATACGCAGAATTTTGTAGCATGGACCCACATACAGTATTTCTTAGAAAGATAAGAATATGGAGAACATACAGTTGCTATAGCAACATTTTTGTAGTCTGAAATGCTATCATACTACATTTTTTTCATCTTAAGCTTTTGTGGACTGCAAATGCCATCTTTCCTCATTCAAGCTGTCAGTTAATCTCTCAAGATTCATTCAGGATTACTTTCATTTTGTGATTAAATCCCCCGACATTAAATTATGGGCTGTTCTACTGCTATTGTAAGAGAATTTGTGCTTAACCGAAAAATAATGCAAATCTTCATAGGCTAGAAAAGAAAGAAAAATGTATGGTTTATACAATATACATGACAGATTGATCAAAGAGATATGTGTGCACAGATACTACAAGGTACAACTGTATTGTAGTGACACATATATATTCTGCCAGGGAGACTCTTTATAAAGAGACTTTGGCTTCATTTAAATCAGCTATGCAAAATAAGGGTAGAGTAGAAAAAAATAAAGCAATTTTCTTTTATTCACACTTGATAATATCATAAAACCATAGAATGGCCTGTTTTGGAAGTGACAAGTCATCGAGTTCCAGCCCCTGCCATAGGCAGGGACACCTTCCATTAGACCACATTGCTCAGAGCCCCGTCCAATCTGCCCTTGAACACTTCCAGGAAGTGAGAATTCACAACTTTTCTGAGGAAACTGTTCCAGTGCCTCACACTAAATAATTTCTTCTTTTATCTTTTATAGGATATTAAGAATAGTCTTAATATCCAAAACTTATAATCTTTCAGTTAATTCCATTTTCCCTTTTCCCATCACTACCTGCCTTTGGAAAAGCCCCTCTCCAACTTTCCTGTGGGTGCCCTTCAGGTACTGGAAGACTGCTATAACGTGTCCCCAGATGTAGCTACAGAGTCTGCTCCAGACTGAACAACCCCACCTCTTTCAACCTTTCCTCACAGAAGAGGTTCTTCATCCCTTGGATCAGCTTCATGGCCCTTGTCTGAACTCATGCCAACAGTTCCATGTCCTTCTTATGACAGGGGCCCCAGACCTGGACAGAGCACTCCAGGTAGAGTCTCACCAGAGCAGAATAGAAGGTGAGAATCTCTTCCCTTGACCTGCTGATCACAAACATTTCGGCACAGCCCAGGATGATATGATATATGATATGATATGATATGATCTGATATGATATGATATGATATGATATATGATATGATATGATATGATATGATATGATATGATATGATATGATATGATATGATATTATATGATTGATATGATACGATATGATTGATATGATATGATATGATATTATATGATGATATGACGATATGATGAAATGATTCCGAGCTCCAAGTGCTCGTTGCCAGGTGATGACCTTCTCATCCACCAACACTCCCAAGTCCTTCTCTCAGAGAGGCTGTCAACCCACTCTCTGCACAGCCTGTGTTGTGTTTGGGGTTGCCCTGACCCAGGTGAACTTCATGAGTTTCACACAGGCCTACCTCTCAAACCTTTTGAGGTCCGTCTGTACGGCGTCTCTTCCCTCCAGTGTGTCAACAATTTACACATTTGTATTGTAGGTTCTATTTTAACTACAAGGTTTAAATTTTTCTGATTGCTTATCTGGGCCTAGTTCATATTTTCAACTTCTTCTGCCATTTATGTCTAGAACTTAGATTTTTATATGATAGCTGATAGTCTGGGCATTGCAAAAAAATCTCCCACTTTAAGAAGTCTTTCTCAGTATAGTGAAAGATGTGTAAAGAACATCAGACTGGCAACCAGTTATTTTCACTGTTGTAACTGACAGTTCAAGTAGGAAGCAGAGACTATATGCAGGATAGGCTTCTGGAAACTTACAGTAAAGGAAACTAAAGTAGGATTATATAAATATTCTTTTCAAGAAATCCCTGGACATTCTCATCTTTGAAGTCTTTACTAATTTCAAACCAAAAATATTTTTCCCTGCACTACTTCATAAATATGTATTACATAAACAAACATGAAAGATATTCAGGAAATATATTCAACAGCCTTCTGACAGTGGGGAACAGATATTTCTCTAGACACATCGGTTGCCAGAGTAGACAAATAAGGGACTAGCACTTGTTGTCTAGGCTATTCAAAAAGCAAAAAGCTACAACTAGCAGCTGAAGGCAGAGCATTATACACATGCCTCATGAAGGAGAAAAGATTATACCTCAGCATGTACACCATGCTTGCTGCAGTATGTCAAACAAGTACTGTGACAACTTGGTGGCCAATCATAATAATGCTTATCCCCATTGTTTCAGTCTCCATCTAAAAAATAAAATTACTTCTTAGGTTAATCTTAAATATGTTTCCCATTGAGCTTGATTATTTTTTTCCTATATGATCTAATATTAATAAAGGCTTAAAAATGATATATCTTTCTGTCTAGGAAGGTTTGAAATTTATCAGCTGGAAATCCCCAGTGTTCCAACATTAGAAGGATATAGCCGGAAATCTATCCATGCAGATGCTGCTCTTCTGTTGATACCTGCACACTATAGGCTATCTGTGCTACACCATTAAACAAATTGCTATTATCCCAGTCTAGAAATTATACAAGGCGGGTCAGTTTAGGGAGGTGTGCAAGGTGACTACTGAATATGACAAAAATGTCTTGGTAAAGAGACCTTTATCTTTTCATTCTGAAATTTCTGTTCTGAAATTCCTCCCTTTCTGGGGGTATCCAATAAGAATTAATTTTTTTAAAACAATGTTACATAATGGTTTTGGTTGGGTTAGCCTTTCCTTACTTATTGTATGTCTATTTAAAAAAAACAAAACATCTATCTATATGCATTTATATTAGTAGACAGCATCTTGGTAACAGGTACCTCTTTCCCCCAAAATCAATAGTAGCAGATTTCTGTAATCTAAATTCACATACCTATAAATAAAGTCCCACATGTAGTTAAGAATTGCTCTTTTCACAGTGCATCTAGTGCAGAATTATCAAAATGTAAACAAGCAACTGTTTTTTGAAGAAGGAAAAATAACAATTCTGTGAAGTAGGGAAAAAGCTTCAAACTTTCCATCCCAACAAATAGGGATAATTTTTTTAAAAAAATATTTTAAAGGGTACTTTATATAATTTCTAGACAATCTGGTGGAAGCACAAGTCCATGATTTTTTTTAATGTAAAGGACATTTCTTCACTTTTTCAAGCTTTATTTTGTAGTTATTTGTTTGGTTTGCTTTTTTTCCTGCTGTGAGGTTGTTTTGAAGATTGAAAAGGAAAGCAAATATAAAAGTATGCAAGGGAAGTGGTACAGGAGGGGAACAAAAAAAAGCTGATGGATGGACACTCACACACACACACACACAAAAGACAGACTAAAAAAAGCACGGTTGTAAAAAACAGAGCTACACATGAAGTATGTCAGTACAATATAAAAAAGAAACCATAAGCATGACATATATAGCACAGCCTAAAAACTGCACACTAAATACTTGTTTTCTTCCCATATGGCATGTCTGCAGTCACCAGATGAAATCCCAGTTGATAACTCTGCAGGCCTATTGCATAACAGGAACCGATTTGTTGATGAAAGCCAAGAAAAGATTAAACAGAGATTTTCAGGGTCAACCCACTTTACATCCATTCAGATTTGTTGTAATTTTAAATGCTTTCTTTGCAGATGTACAGCAAATAGCTATGGCTAAGCTTTAAACATGGTAAGGAATTAGACCAGACAGTATCCTCCTACATTCAGTTCTTGAAGTACTCTCATACTTCCACTGAAATTGCAGGATTAAGAACTGTAGTTTTGTAGATAGTATATCAGTCTAAACAACTAAAAATGAAATATCTGTTATGAGTATCCAAATCCCTATCTAGCAAGGTATAGGAAATATCTTTTGCTCTAAAGGAAATTATCAAGATTTTTGGAAAATATTTGCAATAAATTATGTATATATATTTTCCTGATTCTAGTTCTGAAATACATGAAATAATATTTTAATGTCTTAAAGGTAAAAATCTGTATTTATATAAACAAACTGTGGAATTGAAGTAATTGATGCAATCTATGCAAAACTGGTATCTGCTTTTGCATGTGAAGCTGGGCAAAAATTCTTCTGTGAGTCATATAGCCTACAAAACCTCCTGTTTCAAAGCAGCTGAAAGTAACTGGGTTTTTCTGAATAGTTTCAGCTATAAAAAAAGCTACAGAAAATCTTGGTAAATTTTGAAGTTACTCATATCATTATCTTGGTTGTTGATTTACATAAAGAGGAGAGATGACAGTCTATATACACATAAAACATAAATATATATATATATATATAGGGTATCTTTATGCATATATATATATGTTTTTCAAGGTTATATACATATATACCATATATACCACATCTATATACCATATGTATATATAAATTAAACATAATTAAACATAACAAAACTGTTAAATGTTGTAAATGCCATATGCATATATATTCAAAACTCTAACACTGAGAGCCTATTAAAATATATTTCTAGGCTTACTATCACCATTCTTATAGGGGTCAGTAGGAAAGCATCTCTTCAATGGGGAAAGATCTGTTCTCCCACATGCATTATACACTTCAAACACAATGCATGAGAAATCACTAATTCAGATCCTACAAAGAGTGCATGTTCTGTTTTTTGCTCTAGGATGCTGCAAGATGTTCCTGTGAGAATTTGAACAATTTGAAGCTATTTACAACCATTCTTTTAGAAAGTCTTATAGAAAAAAACAACTAACAGTCCTGACCTGGACTACATCCAGGCAAGCACCTAAAATACAAAGGGATATATTAGGAATTTTTCTCTTGAGATTAGTCAGATTCATATCTGTCTTTCTGGAAACAGTGTCTGAAATCCTGACCTGGAAACAGGCCCTCCTGTTTCATGGACACTTAGCCTGATCAACATGATCTTCAGCCTCCTCCCAGCTGTTAAATGAAAAACTTTCATTAAAAAATTTATGCTGCTAATATAAAATACTAAGCAATTGCCCAAGGAAGTTTCAATTAATTCATTAGTAGTTTCAGTAAAGTTTTTAGGAACACATTAAAAAAGGACTGGAATAGGCCATTATAAAAATTTGATGCATGTACTGGAACTTACTGTAGAAACAGGATGACAGTTTCAGAAGGTTGTCCTAAATTTTTATTTTATTAATATATCTACATAACTAATTTTGAGGAATGGAGAGAGAGAGAGAGAGATAGAGAGATAGAGATAGATAGATAGATAGATAGATAGATAGATAGATAGATAGATAGATAGATAGATAGATAGATATGATTGCATTGTCTCTTGCATATTATTCAAGTCACAGTCTTCACGAGCTTTCAGCTACAAGACCAATTTGCAGTAGAAGCAGGTAATAGTCCTTCCATGTCAGTTACTGCAGGGAGGTCATAAGGCAGAACTAACTTGATGATGTAAGAATCTTGAATTTCACTCTTCAGCATCTAAATGCATTGCTCTCTTTATCAAGCTCTCTGAAAATTAACCACATATTAGATACATCTTTTGACATTTAAAAACCACTAGGTAGATATGAAAACTCTAGTGTTATTGAGCTTCCTTGTTACATTCAAAGATCAGTAATAAAAGGAAAGTTTTGAAATGTTTCACCCAGAAGAGGCATCAGGATATTCCTTACTGAAAAGTAGAAGAGTTCATTAAAAAAAATGCTTTTTTCTATCCTCAATCTTTCATTTTGCTTTCAAGATTACTTATCTTCTTGAATAATTTTTAATCCTCCAAAATATTATATGTAAGAGAAAAAACTATGACCTATGTGAAAACATTAAGGCTTTACAGTTGTAATACTGAAAATAATTCCCACGGTCCATCTTATATTTTGTAGCTTTATATTCATTTGCTTTACAAGCACTTTTATGTCAAGGCTCTCTTTCACTGAGGTGTAAGCTGTACACTTCACAGTGAAAACGGACAACATTTTTCCTTGTTCTTTTCTACAGTCATTGCAGATGTATGATTTAAACAATGTAATATAATTTTTTTTTACAGATAGATTCATAGAATCATTTAGGTTGGAAAAGACCTCTAAGGTCATTGAGTCCAACCATTAACCCATTAACTGCTTCCCCTCTAAAATCATAACCCTGGGTGTCACAACCACAACCATCTTTTGAACACTTCCAGGGATGTGACTCCAATGCTTCCCTTGGAAGCCAATTCAATGCTTAGTCAGCCTTTCAATGAAGAAATTCTTCCAGATGTTCAACTTGAATCTCCTCTAGAAGAGTTTGAGAACAGTGTCCCTGTCCCGTCACTGGTTGCCTGGGAAAGAGGCCGACCTCTACCCGGCTACGCCCTCCTGTCATGTGATTGTTTAGAGTGGTATGGTCTCACTTCGGACGCAGTGCAGCAGAATTTAGCAAAGGTGATTGGGCGTTAAGTAGAAACAAGTTTTGTGTTAACTGTCTTTTGGACCAAAATGTCCAATATTGCATTGTGAGGAAGAAACCCTTGACTACCTTGAGCTATGGCTGACTTGTTGCTTCTCTCCAAAAATCACACCTTTGAGACTGATATCTTATCTAGCTCACTTGAACAATAAATCATTTAAATAGCATGGTGGTCCCATTCCTCATTTTTCATCTCAACACCACTCCTTCAGAAGCAGGAAAAAATCTCAAGTCAGGATCTCTGCCTTCTGTCTCTCTCACCTGGGACCTGTGATTAAACCACAGTAGTAGTGCTTAGAGGTATGACATCTATTTAAAGGGAAGAAAATTGCCCTTTACTAGATCTTTCAACATTTCATTATTGGGGCTTTCCTACTATTAACACAGCATTAAACCACATAGTAATACACACACACACAAAAAATACATATTGTATTACAAGTATTAGGTATGTATTAATAAATACAGACATCTTTTAAGTGGCAAGGGTGGGGTAAGAACAGATGCATACCAAGAGCTAATCTATTTATATCATAGACCACAGAAAAGACTGATGAGGTGGTAGTTTTCTTCCTGTGATACTTTCATAAAATATGCCAGTGTGCTAACCTGATAAAACAACCCTAGAAACTGAAACACAACCCACAACTGAAGAACCACAAGGAATGAGCCTGAACCAGAATAGTTTTCTCTGGAACATTTCTTCACTCTAAACAAAATTAAGGGTCAAATTCAAAAGGAAATGAACTTTAAATCTGAGGTAGAAAGGAGGTAAATCCACCTATCCTTCATCTTAGTTTTTCATGCTAATTTATACATGCAATATGAGGAATAAATATTAAAAAGCAGACCTTCAAAAAAAAATTCCAGCTCTTCTGATTAACTAAGTCACTATCTGAATGATGTCTACTAAAGAAAGGGTTTTCCTCTAGTGCCTGTTCAACATAGAAGTATGCTCCTTTGGGGCACATAAAAATCCATTTATACTGCTCTAAATTCTTGTGCCTGTGTTTCTAAATATACACTTGATTTATTGACAGTAAAACTAGCAGCTACAAGGATTCTTCATTTCTTTATATTCAGAAGTTCCAAAGGGTCTCAGTTCCTTATCTATCCAGTTGTTCTGAAGCCTCAGATATACAGGACCAAGTCTGCATGCAGACATCCTCATCTTCCCTTGTCTGCCATTTCTGAATGAAAGTCACTCTTTAGTTCCCATCTCCTCTTTTCTCAAGAAAGCCTGATTAGGTGCTTAAAAATTTCTTACTCAAACAGGGTTAAAAACCAGCACTTGTGCTGAAAACATGTTATACTTTCATTGCAAGACATCAGTATTTTCTCTAGATTTACTCTCTCTTCACTTGGTTTAGGAACTTTAGTTAAGCATGGAATTACCTAATCCAGTATTCAGTGCATGGCAAACTCTTCCAAAAGCTATTATATTCTCTTAGGCATAAACAGATAGATGACTGAACTTGTGCTTCTGAGTATCTTCACAAAATGCTGTGAGCTGATTCATCACTGAAGTACTAATGTTTGAAGACAAATATTGGTAGTTCAGTGTCCAAAGAGTTCAACTCTCACAGGTATAAAATGTCTTCAGAATACCATATAAAAGAACTGCCACAGCTGAACATTGTTTCAAGCAACATTCATTTAAGAGACTTAGATGTAAGACAAATCCATTAAGAAAACCTTAATCAGAATCACTAACAGAGAAATATATAAGAAACACCCTCTACGAAAGACTAGAAAAGGGGACATTAGCATTTTATAACCTTTATACTGCGTGAAAAACCTGACTACACAACAAAGTTTTATTCTTATGAGACCAATGGCAGCTTCTCTTGGTTATACAATGAAACTGGTGGTTCCTTAGCTTAAATACTGGCCTAAGCAAAATAAAAACCCCAGAAAAATTCTTTTTGGTGAGACAGAAGAAAGTGAAGTGGTTTAAAATTTTTATTTATGTATCAGGAAAAAGGCAAAATCTGTCCAAAGGTACATTTAAAAAAAATGAAAATATGCTCTTCAGAGAATATACCACTACCAGATAAAGGCAGTATCAGAAATATTCAGAAATGCATCTGAATATTTCCATCAACCCTTTGTTTGTTTGCTATGAGATTCAGGTGAGCCTACATTTGGTGAAATGAAGATTTGTTTCTGTAATTAAAGCACTGGAGTGGAAGAGCTGTCTCCACCACAGAATCAGTGTATAGCTTTAGGCAAGACTGCTTTTCAGTCCCTCTTGTAAAACGGGGGTAGCATTTCTCTTACCCAGTCTTTTCAATCAGCAACTGTTAATGTACTTTCGTTTGTTGCTTAATACATAAAGGATGTTTCTAAAGTGCCATTACTCCACAGGTTAATAAAATTTAATGGTCACTTCTCTGAAAGGCCCCAAACTCCATCCTGACAACAAAGGCAAAGAGAGGGCTTCCTTTTATATGCAGTCATTATGGTTAATTACAGTTACAGCCTGCATTGCTAAAGAACCATTTCCACTGAATAGCAATTCCACCAGGAGGAAAACACATCTCGGTGCTGATGATGCCACCTGCTTAACTATTAAACCTCAAGTGCTGGCTTTTGTTCCACAAGCCTACCACAGAGACCTTCCTCTGGGGCAAAACACCGGTGCGTGATGTGACAGATTTTGCCTGACTGGAGGGCAAGCAGGACGTGCCCATAGGGTAAACCTTGGTCAAATGCATTTCCATTTCATTAAAGATACATGCTGAACTGATCCAAATTGTTTCAATACTCTGGAATCTACCTCTATGATATTTTCACAAATTGAAACGTTTCAGCTTGCTGGTAAGATCTGGATTAAAAGGTCAGAATATTAAGGAGCTTCATGATCTGGAAATAACAGGTTTTGACATGCTGTTCTAACAAAGCTACAATTCTCTTCTTCCACCATGATGCATGTAATTCCATTCTGTCCTATTTCCCAGAACTGGAGATAAACAAAAACACATTAGAATGATACTTTCAGAGGGCAGGATGTTTTCAGCAGCATTAACATTGAGATTTCATGCAGTTCAGCCTTCTGAACCATGCATTTTTTTCTGGATATTCAGTGTGGTTTATTTTTAAATCTTGTTGATCATGGAAAGCTGTCTTCTCCTTTCCTCTTTCATGACAAATCAAGATTTCTCATCCGCATTTTGATGGCTTCTAACCTAATACTAGCTTCTACTCTTAACAATTGTGCATTACAGTAATTGAAAACGCAAAACAGGAGCACATTATTTACAAAAGCAGAGACCTGAGGTTCTCAGTTCTCTAATTACAGCTGAGCTGAATACAGTTACTTCATAGATTTTTTATGAATTTCTGATTTTGTTCTCATCATTGAATAACATGGACATCTATTAAAAGAATAATAGCATAAAAAAATAAAATAGACCATTAAAATCTCAGCAAGATGCAATTAAATTGAAATATGCCCTAACATTGAAACATTACACATCATTCTATATTTATCAGTGCAAAAATATATGAAATTAATTTTATGTTTAATCAGCTTCACTTCATTCTTGTTGCATACATTACATACTATGGAAAATAGTGTTGTTTCCTTGAATTAATTTATAAGCTTCGACACACAAGTTTGTTTCTTGTATTTGAACAGTTCATCATGTTTCAGGATATATTTTTGCATAGTTTAATATGTGAAGACCATATTAGGAAAAAAAAAAACAGAAACAAAACTAAAACACTTGGTAACTCTTACCTAACAATGAAAAGAATTAGATGTCTGTAGGAAACCATAAGGACAAGGTTAATTTACTCTCCCGTGGATGTGAAATTTCCATCAGATGTCTTTTATCTCCTATCCAGTCCGCTAGGTCTTTCAGGAATTTAGCATATGACTTACTTGAGTAAAAAGAAGCAGTGGAGACAAGAACATGCTTTAATACTAACAGTGTTTTTATGTATTTTATATTCATATCGTGTTTCATTTGATATATAATAGGCTGAAGACATTAACTACAGAGGCAGAATTTCTAGTGTACATGGATTAAAAAAGTTAAAGGAACAGTAAATATTTAGTTGGCAAGTTTGACTCAAAGTATATCTTTTCTTTTTCACTAATACACAAGAAAAATTCACTGTCAAATAAAGTTTTTCACTATCAGTTGACAAAAGGCATTGAAGAACTTATTTGCCAGTTCATATGCAACAGAGATAAAGGGAAGACTGAGTTATTTATCCGCCATTCCTATTCTCAGTTTCACAATTGTGAAATTCGGGTCAGAAGGACCCACAGCAGCTCAGACCAAAGCCCAACCCTGCCAGCAAAGTCTCCAACACTGGGCAAGGGCAGATGGTGATCAGCAGGCAAATGCTTACACTGTCCCTGAATATACTCACATTTATTTGCCAGAGATCTCCAGCCCAGGGATGCTGTAACCTATAAACAGTGTCTTTGTGTTCAATAGCTCTGCCTACAGTTTTCTTCTTTCTGGAAGAACCTCTTCGTGAATGTGGATAATTGTGTTAATCTGGTAAAGCCATACATATCAATAGACTGAAATATCACAGACTGTTCAGGTCTCCACTATAAGGTAGGTAAGGGAAAGAAAAAAAATGCATTCCTTTTTTTCAGGTTTGAATTTAGCCATCATTTACATTGTCTGAAGAGATAAGAATCTGTAATATGACCTTTGTGAGAAGATCTAACGATATTCTAGAACCTGAAAACTGATAAGATGTTCAACTTCTAGAAGATAAAAGTAATAGAGGTGAAGAATCTACAATAAATATTTTCAACAGAACACATTTCTTGTGGATTAGTACAGAAAATCTTATACAACTACCACTGCATGCATAAAAAAAATGTAGAAAAACCTTTAGACAAAAAAAACAACAACTTCTTAAGCCCCATAAGAAGCACCTGACATATAAAAACAGGAGAAAGCTTGAAACCAAGTGATGGTTTTTTCCATCTGATACTGAACTGAAAAACAGCAAGACCCAGAATTGCTACTTCAGTCTTGCAGATCTGACATTTATTTTGTAGACAATTGTAAATCCCCAGCAGTCTGATCAAAACACAAACCTTGATCCCGTGCTAACACAAAGACTGGTTATGAAACATTAGAGAAAATTATCCATTACAGATTATTTGGTTGGATGAGTGTGTTTCCTTGTATTTATTTAGGTCATGACAGAACTTTTAAGAACTGTATTAATCTGGGTTTTAACAGTGAGCTACATCTATTTGTCAGTGTATGTTTAGAGGGGGCAATTTACTCTGCTTTTGCAACTAATGTACCCCTGTTTTGCATTTTCAGTTACTGTAATACATAATTGTCAAGAGTAGAAGCTAGTATTAGGTTAAAAGCTGTCAAAATGAGGAAGGGGAAATAACTTCAAACTATCTTCTTACACTGGAGAAGTTAAAGAGTTCTCTGCTTCCACCTGTTGGTAAAAAAAAAACCCCAAACCTCATCCATGAAGTTAGTCTGCCTGCGTGCTCATCTACACAAATGCTTAGGAAGCAAAAATTCTCATAATTTGTTGTGACACAGTTGCTGAAGATTTTTACAGTCAAGAGAAGGCCGCATGAAGTATGGTGCACTTTCGATCCAACAGTCCTGTCCTCTCACTCATTGAAACCAATGCATATGTCCTCTATTAATGCTGCTAAGACTCACTGTCCTTTAATTATCTAAGACCTTCAAAATACAAACATGCATGATGAAACAGCAAGTTCAATTAAAAGTGAAAGAAAACACATTAAAACAGCAAGCAGTTCCAAATTTCTGAGATTTAAAATGGAGATTGCTCACTCAGTTGGACCGCTGGTTCTTACGGCTTGCATTTCTTGTATATTTTCAGTGAATTGTTGATGTTCTGTTGTCTGCAATTGATAGTTGATGCTTTTTGTTAGACTCAAGGTTTCCTGTTTTCTTGGAAAATTGTCTTTGCCAAGTGTGCCACTGAATCTTACTTTTTTATTAAAACATATTTAGGCTCTTCTTATCTTTTAATCTGTCCTCCATTATCTTCTCAACTTTTCAAGTTTTCCCATGTTATTAAAAATGCTCCTTCTGCATTTTGACTTTGCATATTTCTCATCCCACAGCTTTCATTTTCTTTCAAGAGCTATTCACTTGTTTGGCTTTCAATTTTCTTTGTCTCTGAACTCCTTTTCCTGTTTCCTTTTTTCTAATCATTAATGCTTCTGTACCATTTTAAACCATTGTTTAAAATTAAATACTTACTGAATACAAAGCTGACAAACCCCTATCAGGTTGGTTTTTTTTAACTGTTATCAGGTTTTGACTTCTATGACAATACCAAAAAGTTTTAGTGTTCCTCTATCAAAGCAGGGACAAAATTAGTAATCATATTTTCCACTAGATTCTCAAGCTACATAGTTCACATAGAAATCCCAAGCATTTTGTCCACCTCATCCTCCATAGGTCATTGCTAGTTTTCTGCTAAAACATCATCATGCAATTTCTAATGGATTCCTATTCCACTATAAAAATATTATACAGTTTGAAGAACTACTAATAAATGTAGGAGCAACAAGTAACAAGATTGTTATCGTGGGATACTATTAATCATTATGGATAATGAAAAGGGAAATATGATTTAGGGAAATATGAGAGTCAGTATTATTATAGAAGTGCTGTTTTTCTATTTATTTGGTATACCTGCATATCATGCTTCAATTGCCTACATTATGCCTAAATTATATTTTGGTGACCTATTCTTTTCTCAGTCCACTTTTGTCCTACTGCTTATAATTAGCATATTTTCTAGCATACATCTCACTTTTGACTCAAAATCTCCCAGTAGTTACTGGGAAGATCAGGGAAAAGAGCCAGAAGAAAAGCATGTACAGCCCTTTATCACTTTTAGGCATATTGAAATTCTACAAATTACTCTATCTTTCTATCATTTTTTTACATGACATTTAATTATGTCTTGTTTTATTAACCAAATCCCAGATAAAATGAAAAATGCTTTTAAGCTCTTATGCTGCACAGGTATTGTGTATTGTTTTGCTGAGGCAATCCCTGAAACAAAAACTTGTATCTCAACATTTTAAATGTTTGTTTCTAAGGAATCTCAGATAACCACAACCTGAACAACTGACCTTTGTGTGAAAGTTCTGTGTCATATGTGCAGTATGTAACATTCCAGTAGTACTTAAATGGCCATCAAAGAGCTTGCGGATTTTTAGTCCCAATCTGACTTCCTCCAAAGCACTCTGGTTTTACAAAAAACACCACAAAAACAGGAAAGCTCATTTTGTAATGGGTAGAGTGGTTGGGTGGCCAGTGTCTTCCAGTTTTAGAACAGAGGCTGCATAACAGGAACATGAAGGTTTCATTTCCAGCCAAGCTTCAACATATGTAATTGAGCATTAAAGAGTTTTTCCAAGAGATTTCCTGCTAACAGCAGGAGCTTTCTTTCCATGCCAAAAATGGCTTTTTTTTAATGAAAGTTGCATGATGTAGTGCAGAGGAAGCATGGAAACAAATTGAAGTAGGGTACTTTGAAAGATGTCAGATGAAAAGACCTGGCAGCACCTTTGAGAGAGGAAACACTCTAAATAGATATTCAGCTGTTCAACAGACAGTTCAAACGGGATGAAAAAGGAATACAGCAGAGATCCTCACCCTGCCAGTTAGACCCAACGACATAATTGCTTATGTTGTTCACAATCTGCTCGCCTAACAAAGGCAATAAAAGACTTTTGTGTACAAAATACTAATTGTCAGAAAACATGCTGAAACCCCCCATGTACAGAAGATTTGAAGAATTGAAGATATTTAACCATGCTACTGACATGAACATATACTTGATGCCTGTGGGTTTTTTTCCTTCCTTTTTCTTGAAAATTTTCAGAACCACCTTGTAATGCCAAAGAAACAAATAATTAATTGTGTGTATCAAAACATTTTAAGTGGTTATATTTATTAAAGCTTAGCTGAAGAAATTCCACACTGGGGTTGGATAAGACTTTATACCTGACCCTTGAAAAGCCACTGTTTGTGAACAGGAGGAAAGTTTCTCTATTATGATATAAATCAAAGTGATAAAGGTTTTATCTGTTAGTATATTACTTAAATTGCAACTAGGCCTAGAGGTAAAAACTGAACTGGGCATTGTATACATTTATATAAGAACAGGATATTTGTCCAAAGACTGAAGTAGGTGGGGAAAAATCCTGTATATTTCTGACTGAGAATTCAGACTTTTTTTTTTTTTTTCTGGTTTCTCATAGGAATTCAATCAGTTAAAAATTTG
Source organism: Pseudopodoces humilis (assembly GCF_049639895.1). Classification (NCBI taxonomy): domain Eukaryota; kingdom Metazoa; phylum Chordata; class Aves; order Passeriformes; family Paridae; genus Pseudopodoces; species Pseudopodoces humilis. Next base: position 35,692,585 of record NC_142203.1, read on the forward strand.
CAAAATTCACAACCTTAATTAAAAGATGGTCTGTGTGTCTCAGAGAAGTGACTATCTAAGCCTATCTAAATAAGTATATTTCAGGTCAAGTAGTAAGATTCTCACACAAACTTCACCACTTCAATCCTGTTCTTTAGCCTCTGTCAAGATACAGCCAGTTTATTTATGGGAATTATTTATCTGCCAGGTTGCAAAATAAATTCACACACACTGAACTTCAGATAAACCATGCTCCACAGATACTATTGATGTAGCTTGAATAATAAATGTATGAGATTCAGTTGTTTGAGAACTGATGGGTCAAATACTAAGGGAAAAAATCTACTTATCTCTTTAATATTCATCTGTATTCCTCATGGATCAATTTAAAGGTCTGAAACTAGAAAAATAGTTTGTATTTTTAGTCTGTATTACTACACTGACAGCAGTGCTCATTCATTCTAGCAAGGAGATTACCTCTGAAGACCTTGAATTCTGTTATATAGACTTGGAGCTTAAGAGCACTTATGCCATGCTTATTTAGGGTGGCTGCTGAAAACAAAATTAGATTTGACAGGTAGGACAAATGTTATAGTGTCTGCATGACATTTAGTTTGATTATGAAATGAGTGTTTGAGAGTTCAGGATTAGCACAACAGCTCTGCATATTAGTGGAGAAGATTACAGGACACTAAAATTATAAAGGCACTTCAACATCGAGCGGACTCCAGTCGTTTCATGCTGGTTTGGAGAAACAGAGCATGGCACACACTGGATCAGTAAGACACACCTAAGGTCTAATATAATAATGCCTCAAATCTCAGTGCTCTCAAGCAGTACCACATAAATGCAGAACACCACAGTGGCAATTTAAGTTGCTGTGTGAAGGGACTTGATGTATAAGTAAACAATGGGAAAAGAGAAGGAACTGGTATTCTTCAACATTAGTAGTCTGGCATCTTATCTGACTAAATAACATTAGTCAAACTGTTAAGATGGATCAACTGAACCAATGTAAAGGCATTTGTCATTTTTACAAAAATTAAAAGACTCACAAAATTTGTTTGCTTATGAAATCTGGTTAATTTCAGTTTGTATTTTACATTATTTGTCCTTAAAGTAAGAGATTAATACTAAACTAGAAATATCTTTGCTTAACTGCTGCCTGTAGAACATACATATTGTCATTTAAAGCATGGAATTCACAGGTTGTTTAGACATATGCTTCAGATTCAAACAAATTTTCTCCACTCAGTAGACCTAGTAAGTTGGGCTGTGGAGTCTACCACCCAGTGCTGGCATCACACAGAGCTGGAATTACAGAAGCTTTCTATCCTATTAGCAAAAAAAAATATAATTTCACTGATGATAACTACATACTAAAAATCAGTTTTTTAGCTACTCCTGTATGATGGACCCTCACATCAACCATGATTTCTTATATCTATCAAATACCCAGTCTCTTCTTGCATATACTTTCATTTAATCATATGGCAGTAAATGAGACCAGAAATCAGTCACATTTGCAGGAGAACACGATGCTATTAGTAAAAGAGAAGAAACAAAATTGAGTCATTAGATTCAGGAGAGATGGATGCCACCCTGCCAAACACTGTGCCAATCTCTCTGCCAATGCCAGATGGTTTCCTTGGGAGACTGTTCAATAGACTCAGAAATCTCTGCTATTGCTGTCAATCAGACCAAATTTTAATTTGCATTTTCATCCCGCTAATTTTATGTAGAGTTTTATGCTCATATACTCTCTGGAAATTTTTTTTAAGTCTCTTCTGAGCATCTAACTTCATGCATTACAAATCATCTGCTTTCAACATCCAGCCTGATTCTAGACAATTTTGCCATTACAATGTATTATTTCATAAAGGAACACAGTTAAATCATACATTAAGGTAAGGAGTTCATCTATTTTTGACTGAGCAAAGTTAATCTTTTTCTTCCAGGAGCACTTAGAAACAGCAAGCCAGCCTGCAGAACCCTAAATTACCTCTGACATCCCAACATTCTCATATTTAGGAAACAAGCTGAGAATAAGATTGATCACTAATTTTGCAATGCAACAACTGTGTAAAATTATGTGTCTCACATTTATTTAATGTATTGGAAAGTATGCTGTATTTTATCAAGACTGCTAATGAACCCTAGCTATATATCAGGAATCTAGAATATTTAACAGCTGTCGAGTTTAAAACTAAGTTACAATTTGCTTTGATATGATTCTTTATGACTAATTTTTTTTGCAATGTGTACATGAAAAATCTGTCATACATGTTTTAGTTACATACTTTTTTTTTTTCCTTCCCAGAAGAGTTAAAGTTGTTTGTTGTAAGACTTTCTGTATTTTTTTTTTCCAGATGACATAGAGTCTTGCACTAAATGTTACATCAAGTAGAGTAGCATGAATATCATTCAGTGTATTTTTAGAGGCACTCAGTGGAAAAGAAGGCATTTTAAAGAACATAATCCAAGGACACAAACTGAAGTACTCCTGAAGGCAGGCCCAGTTTGTGAGATAAACAATAAATACACTAGGAATCATATGGCTGCAACAGATACAACTGAAAAAAATGGAACCAGAACTCATCTGTAAGTCCAAAATTTGAAAAAGACTAACCCAGACATTGAGTTTTAGGCCTTTCTCCACTTCAGATGCTCTGTCAAAGCATTGATTCATCTTATCAGAGTAAATGTAATCTGAATATCTTTCTTGCAGTTATTGCTGTTCTGCCATCAGCATGAAGCCGAACTGTATCAGGACTCAGATAAGGCTGCCACATACTTACATGCACTTTCACACGGACAGGTTATTAAATACTTCATACTTACACAAAATCTGAAGGAAAAAATTAAGTTTAAGATTAGCTTGAAGGTTCAATTATTCAATACTTTGTTTGCAAGAGCTAGAGAAATTAACATGTTTGATAAACAAGGACTATCTTTTCCATTGGGGCAGGCAGGAAATTTATAGTAATAAAACAGGTGGTTCCATGAAATTTCCTTTGCCAGGATACAGGTGAAGCATGAGCATGCACAGCAAATACTTTAAGAGATATAATTTCTATGTTTCATTTTCTGACACACAGTAATCTGTCCTGACTCCAAAAACTTCAATAGAAAGTCAGATAGAGAGCACAATTTCCTTGCTTGCATGCCTGTACATGTTATCTGCACAACATTTCCTTGACAGCATATTTACGAGGAATTCTTTTCAATCCAAAATGCACGTCCATAAGACCTTCCTTTACTGAGACCTATAGAAAAGTTGATATTATTGAAAATTTCAGATTAGTGGCTGTCCTGTTGATTAATGGTTGCTCCTGTTGTGACTCATAATAAAATTGGATGAAATTCCTTATGCTATTACTTGTATAGGCAAGTACAAAATCATACTTTTCTTAGAAAAGGATCAATCCTTTTTCCTTTGGATGACATAAAGCAGCAGTGAGGGTGGTTGTGACTGCAAGTGTACACACTCCACTTATGTTGAAGTAAAGGCAGCATAAAACAAATTGAATCAAGCAATCTGTTAGAAGGCAGAAAGATAATTCCTTTGTGAACAAACACCTCACTAAAAAAAAATCATGGTTTTGCCTCACTGTGGAGAAAAGGGTCAAGAAAGGACTGAACTAGTCAAACAATTTAGCATAGAACCAGAACATAGATCATGAAGAAAACTTAATCAAGTTTTCCCCATTTTTTAATACATAATTTTCTAACTAATATAAATAGCACTTTTTTTCTTTTTTGCATGAAGTAAAAAAGCTAAGACAGAGACACTGAAAATTTCAAAACACTGCAACTGTTTAGATAAATTTGATTTGAACAGCTGTACCAGAGAAGTCGGAGGATGCGCTATCTAGGAGGTTCCTTCAGGTGAGAAAATCCTGGATCTATTACTTGTTTGCCAAACAGGCAGTAACATCACTTTTATGAAAAATTCATGTTGCATAATTGTCTTTCAGGTTTCTGTCAAAAATACTAATTACTTTGTTATTATAGTGCCAAAAGGGCAATTAAAAATTTATTACCATAACAGTCAAATTTACTCCAAAGCAATGGATAAGGACCAAGTCAAGTTCTTGATTTCTTGTTGGTGCATTTAAACTGGAGAAATATAAGCCAGCAGATGTCATGCATCTATAGTAAGTCTTTAAAATAACCTGTGTGGATCTTTGTTTTCTGCAGAGCCGCTGTGCTTAGTCAATTGGTTAAGCAAAGCGATGTTCTATGAGGGAGGAAGTTAGCATTTCATCTGAACAGACAATTACAGACGCTGCTTTCAGAGGCATGTCTAGCATATAAAATCTCTGCAGAGACAGTTGCACTATCCTTTCCAAGCTTATGAAGTATCACTCAGTCACTTGATTAGCTGTCAGATGCAGTAATCAGTTCCTTAACAGTTTATGAACAGTAAATCAAACCACTAAGAACATTCAATGCTAATTTGGCAGCCTTCCCTATTTCCTACCACTGGAGATCAGGGAAAAAAGAGAAAAACAATAAAGGAAATGGTATAGCACAACACTCAGGTGCCACACAAGACTGTTTCATGTTTTACATTTTCTTTTTCTAGGGTTGATCACCATGAAAAAAAATCATCAGATAAGACAGGAATTCAGGAAGATTGTTAGGATCACAATGGCTGTGGGAAACAACTTGGAATAAGCTTCAATATTTGCAATAATTTGCAATAATTTGTAAAAAAATAAATTACAGTTATTTTTAGTAGACCACAGTTTTTATTTTTTTAAAATTACCTCAAGATTTAATTTCATAAAGTTAAATGTAAAGCTTGTTATATAGGAGTGGGGGGGAAATAAAAAAAAAAGGAGAAAAAATTTAAATAAATGAGGTATAAGTCTTTTACTGAATCTGTGATGTCTGTAGGAAAAGATCAGAAAAGTTAAGATATATTCTTCATATACAGGAAGTATAGAAAGATATTATGAAATTGCAAAAACATACTGTTTAAAAACGTGATCATTGTTGCTATATTTCAAAACAGATGGAATGTCTTTCACTTGCCTGGCATTTATTTAAGTAACACATTATATCATAATAAATCTGCTGTCAGAAAGGAAATTCATCCTTAGAGGCCTTTTCACTGAGGACACCTTAGGTATAAAAAGGTATAAAACAACAGAAGTCAGAAGCAGGTTTACCATCAAGGATCTAAATCTCTCTTTGAAATTATTCTCTAGAAATATGCAGGATAAAAAACCTGATTACAACAGAATCTACTTGAATATTTACACAAGTTCTACTTCTATTTTCAGTTATAAAATGTGACACCATTCTAACACAAAGAATCCAAATAGTACTTATTGTTTTTGATTCTATTATCTCCATTCACATTGATGTTATCTCTCAGAGTTCCAAAGTCAGATACTTGAGATATACCCAGGAATGTCTTACCTCTGACAATCTTCAGCAGTACTGAAATTTGTGAATGTTAAATAAAAACAAATGATCAGTAATTAAGACTTGTTTAGTTTTGGGCTGAGACATTATTTTTGATGTCTAAGACAAAAGTAAAATTAAAATCCCTTAGCAGAAAATTCTGGCTAGCAAGAGAAGTGAAACTAATACTACTAGCTCAGAACACTGAAATGAAAGACTATTAATTATCATCTATTGATGTGTTGCTGAGTACATCATTATAGCACATTAGCATTTCTTAAATCCTTTCAGTGACTTGTCCAAACAATATTCCTGGAAGACAGCATCTCACTAGGAAGAGAAATACATGATTAAGGAAAACCATTACATTTCCATCTGTTTTTAGAAGCACAACTAC